>NC_064639.1:270272330-270897330 GCF_023864345.2 Schistocerca serialis cubense
CTGCAGGAGCGTCTATAGAAAGGTCCCAGAACTGCTCACGTTAATAAACGGTCACAACGCCCATATAGTACTAGGGACAGAAAGTTGGTTGAAACCAGACGTAAACAGTAATGAAATCCTAAACTCAGACTGGAATGTATACCGCAGAGACAGGCTGGACAGTGAAGGGGGAGGCGTGTTTATAGCTATTTCTTTTTTTTTTTTTTTGGTCAACAGTCTACTGACTGGTTTGATGCGGCCCGCCACGAATTCCTTTCCTGTGCTAACTTCTTCATCTCAGAGTAGCACTTGTAACCTACGTCCTCAGTTATTTGCTTGACGTATTCCAATCTCTGTCTTCCTCTACAGTTTTTGCCCTCTACAACTCCCTCTAGTACCATGGAAGTCATTCCCTCATGTCTTAGCAGATGTTCTATCATCCTGTCCCTTCTCCTTATCAGTGTTTTCCACATATTCCTTTCCTCTCCGATTCTGCATAGAACCTCCTCACTCCTTACCTTATCAGTCCACCTAATTTTCAACATTCGTCTATAGCACCACATCTCAAATGCTTCGATTCTCTTCTGTTCCGGTTTTCCCACAGTCCATGTTTCACTACCATACAATGCTGTACTCCAGACGTACATCCTCAGAAATTTCTTCCTCAAATTAAGGCCGGTATTTGATATTAGTAGACTTCTCTTGGCCAGCAATGCCTTTTTTGCCATAGCGAGTCAGCTTTTGATGTCCTCCATGCTCCGTTCGTCATTGGTTATTTTACTGTCTAGGTAGCAGAATTCCTTAACTTCATTGACGTCGTGACCATCAATCCTGATGTTAAGTTTCTCGCTGTTCTCATTTCTACTACTTCTCATTACCTTCGTCTTTCTCCGATTTACTCTCAAACCATACTGTGTACTCATTAGACTGTTCATTCCGTTCAGCAGATCATTTAATTCTTCTTCACTTTCACTCAGGATAGCAATGTCATCAGCGAATCGTATCATTGATTTCCTTTCACCTTGCATTTTAATTCCACTCCTGAACCTTTCTTTTATTTCCATCATTGCTTCCTCGATGTACAGATTGAAGAGTAGGGGCGAAAGGCTACAGCCTTGTCTTACACCCTTCTTAACACGAGCACTTCGTTCTTGATCGTCAACTCTTATATTCCCTCTTGGTTGTTGTACATATTGTATATGACCCGTCTCTCCCTATAGCCTACCCCTACTTTTTCAGAATCTCGAACATCTTGCACCATTTTATATTGTCGAACGCTTTTTCCAGGTCGACAAATCCTATGAAAGTGTCTTGATTTTTCTTTAGCCTTGCTTCCATTATTAGCGCTATAAGAAGTGCAATAGTATCGAAGGAAATTGACGGAAATCCGAAATGTGAAATAATTTGGGTGAAGGTCACGGTTAAAGCAGGCTCAGACATGGTAATTGGATGTCTCTATAGGCCCCCTGGCTCAGCAGCTGTTGTGGCTGAGCACCTGGAGGATAATTTGGAAAATATTTCGAGTAGATTTCCCCACCATGTTATAGTTCTGGGTGGAGATTTTAATTTGCCTGATGTAGACTGGGAGACTCAAACGTTCATAACGGGTGGCAGGGTCAAAGAATCCTGTGAAATTTTCTTAAGTGCTTTATCTGAAAACTACCTTGAGCAGTTAAACAGAGAACCGCCTCGTGGCGATAACGTATTAGACCTTCCGGTGACAAACAGACCCGAACTATTTGAAATAGTTAACGAAGAAAAGGGAATCAGCGATCATAAAGCGGTTACGGCATCGATGATTTCAGCCGTAAATAGAAATATTAAAAAAGGTAGGAAGATTTTTCTGTTTAGCAAAAATGACAAAAAGGAGACTACAGAGTACCTGACGGCTCAACACAAAAGTTTTGTCTGAAGTACAGATAGTGTTGAGGATCAGTGGAAAAAGTTCAAAACCATCGTACAATATGCGTTAGATGAGTATGTGCCAAGCAAGATCGTAAGAGATGGAAAGGAGCGACCGTGGTACAACAACCGAGTTAGAAAACTGCTGCGGAAGCAAAGGGAACTTCACAGCAAACATAAACATAGCCAAAGCCGTGCAGACGAACAAAAATTACGCGAAGCGAAATGTAGTGTGAGGAGGGCTATGCGAGAGGCTTTCAATGAATTAGAAAGTAAAGTTCTATGTACTGACTTGGCAGAAATTCCTAAGAAACTTTGGTCTTATGTCAAAGCGGTAGGTGGATCAAAAGAAAATGTCCAGACACTCTGTGACCAAAATGGTAATGGAAGAGAGGATGACAGACGAAAGGCCGAAATACTAAATGTCTTTTTCCAAAGCTGTTTCACAGAGGAAGACTGCACTGTAGTTCCTTCTCTAGATTGTCGCACAGATGACAAAATGGTAGATATCGAAATAGACGACAGAGGGATAGAGAAGCAATTAAAATCGCTCAAAAGAGGAAAGGCCGCTGGACCTGATGGGATACCAGTTCGATTTTACACAGAGTACGCGAAGGAACGTGCCCCCCTTCTTCCAGCGGTGTACCGTAGGTCTCTAGAAGAGCGTAGCGTTCCAAAGGATTGGAAAAGGGCACAGGTCATCCCCGTTTTCAAGAAGGGACGTCGAACAGATGAGCAGAACTATAGACCTATATCTCTAACGTCTATCAGTTGTAAAATTTTGGAACACGTATTATGTTTGAGTATAATGACTTTTCTGGAGACTAGAAATCTACTCTGTAAGAATCACCATGGGTTTCGAAAAAGACGGTCGTGTGAAACCCACGAGATTTAGAGGGCCATGGACACGGGTTCACAGGTAGATGCCGTGTTTCTTGACTTCCGCAAGGCGTTCGATACAGTTCCCACAAGTCGTTTAATGAATAAAGTAATAGCATATGGACTATCAGACCAATTGTGTGATTGGATTGAAGAGTTCCTAGATAACAGAACGCAGCATGTCATTCTCAATGGAGAGAAGTCATCCGAAGTATGAGTGATTTCAGGTGTGCCGCAGGGGAGTGTCATAGGACCGTTGCTATTCACAATATACATAAATGACCTTGTGGATGACATCGGAAGTTCACTGAGGCTTTTTGCAGATGATGCTGTGGTGTATGGAGAGGTTGTAACAATGTAAAATTGTACTGAAATGCAGGAGGATCTGCAGCGAATTGACGCATGGTGCAGGGAATGGCAATTAAATCTCAGTGTAGGCAAGTGTAATGTGCTGCGTACACATAGAAAGATAGATCCCTTATCATTTAGCGACAAAATAGCAGGTCAGCAACTGGAAGCAGTTAATTTCATAAATTATCTGGGAGTACGCATTAGGAGTGATTTAAAATGGAATGATCATATAAAGTTGATCGTCGGTAAAGCAGATGCCAGACTGAGATTCATTGGAAGAATCCTAAGGAAATGCAATCCGAAAACAAAGGAAGTAGGTTACAGTACGCTTGTTCGCCCACTGTTTGAATACTGCTCAGCAGTGTGGGATCCGTACCAGATAGGGTTGATAGAAGAGAGAGAGAAGATCCAACGGAGAGCAGCGCGCTTCGTTACGGGATCATTTAGTAATCGCGAAAGCGTTACGGAGATGATAGATAAACTCCAGTGGAAGACTCTACAGGAGAGACGCTCAGTAGCTCGGTACGGGCTTTTGTTAAAGTTTCGAAAACATACCTTCACCGAAGAGTCAAGCAGTATATTGCTCCCTCCTACGTATATCTCGCGAAGAGACCATGAGGATAAAATCAGAGAGATTAGAGCCCACACAGGAGCATACCGACAATCCTTCTTTCCACGAGCAATACGAGACTGGAATAGAAGGGAGAACCGATAGAGGTACTCAGGGTACCCTCCACCACACACCGTCAGGTGGCTTCCGGAGTATGGATGTAGATGTAGATGTCCTGAAAACATTGTAAGTCTATATCTGGCGCAAAAGACCACATTTCCGTGAACCAAGCTGGATGCTCCACCACGATAATGCGTGGCCGCATATTGCCAATGTATGCTGAATATCTTGCAAAAATCAACATTAAGTGCATTCTCACACTCGTTGTAGTCCGGATTTTGTCCTATGTGACTTTTTCTATTCCCTAACATGAAGAAAAGCCTAAGTTGGAGGCATTATTAGTCATCAGAAGCAGTGGTGAAGGCTCCAGAGGCTATTTTGAAGGACCTCTTAAAAACTGGTTTCCAGCATGTATTTGTCGGAAACGCTGGGACAAGTGCATCGCATTCATAGGAGACTACTTGAGAAGGACCATCAAACTTATGAGGATGAGTAAGGGTATGTCGTGAAAAAAAAAAGATCATTCTTTATTGAATAGCCCTTGTAAGTAGTGTGATTAAAAGAGCAGATGAAAGGACTAAAATATCAAGAAATGAGGTAATCATAGATAATTTCCAGTGCGACTGAGCTTATGGGTATCTGTGGGACAGAAGAGAAACAGCTGGGGTCATGGCAGCACGTCTATGAGTGAGTGCCGGGCAGGTGGCTATGTGAGGCACAACCCACCGCGTGACACCAGTCGGTTGTTGACCGCGTGGCGGTGTCAGCATCAGTGGCCCGCAGTCTAGCATGGGGAAGGCGCCCTCGAGGAGCGGGGGCTGCTCGTTACGCTGGAGTGGCTCAGATGGAGAGGCCTCTGCCGACGTCGACGGCTGTTAACGCTGGAGCCCGCTGCGCTCTTTCGCTCCTCAGCGTCCTCTGCCACGATACAACCGTTTCAGCCAGCAGTAAAGGCGACTTCTGGTGCTAGCCGTTTGCTCGTTGAAGTGAATGTATGATGCGAGTGTGAGGGGTAATTAATTCTTGACAAACCTCTGGAGATCGGAGTTTTTGTGGCTGTTAAAAGTCTGAAAGCCTATACAGCTACAACTGAGTGCAATACTTGATTCCAGCAGTATCCTTGTAATATAAAACAGATCTATTATATCTATAAGTAAGTCAGGTGGCTTACTGTTCTCATGCTGTTCGTTTACCGCAGTGCTCAACCGTCCTTCGTATGATTAATACAATACTTCTTTGACTTTCTCTTACGTAAAAATTTTAATTGCAGTTTTACTGGCACTGATTGTAAACAGAGTGTTGACTTGATATTTACATAGTTGATACTTTGACTTTAAGCAAGGAAAAGCGTGAGGTCACCTACCTCAGCAGTAAAAGGAATCCTCTAAATTTCGGTTACACGATAAATCACATCGATCTAAAGGCTGTAAAATCAACTAAATACTTAGGGATTACCGTTACGAATAACCTAAGTTGGGACGATCAAATAGATAATGTTGTGGGTAAAGCAGATCAAAGACTACGATTCACTGGCAGAACACTGAGAAGATGGAACAGGTCTACTGAAGATACTGTCTACACTGTGTTTTCTGCTCTCTTCTGGAGTATAGCTGTGCGGTGTGGGATCCGCATCAGGTACAACTGACGGAGGACATCGAAAAATGTTAGAGAAGGGTAGCTCCCTTTGTACTATAGGGGAAACGGGGGACAGAGCGCCACGGGCATAACAGGCGAATTAGGTTTGCGATCATTAAAATAGGCGTTTATCGCTGTGGCAGTATTATCTCATGGAATTACAGTCATCAGCTTTGACCTCAGAGTGTGAAAATATTTTGTTTGCGCCCCCTCTACGTAGGCAGAAATGATTATCGTAATAAAATAACAGAAACCATAGCTCTCACGGGAGACGTCTTTATTATTGAGGCGTGTTATTCGAGAGTGAAACGGTAGGTAAATAGTTAGCAGGTGATTCAAAGAAGCCGCTGCTAGACACTTAATTGTGCATTGCAGAGCAATCATATAGATGTAGATGTAGATACTTCTCTCCTGTAAGCAGTCATCTACATCTACATGTACATGGATACTCTTCAAATCACATTTAACTGCCAGAATTAGGTAGGGTTCATCGAACCACCTTCACAATAATTCTCTATTATTCCACTCTCGAACAGTGCGCAGACAAACCGATCACCTATACCTTTCCGTGCGACCTCTGATTTTCCTTATTTTAATATAATGATCGTTCCTCTCTATTTAGGGCGCCAACAAAATATTTTCGCATTCGGAAAAGAAAGTTGGTGATTGGAATTTCGCGAGAAGAATCCGCCGCAATGATAAACGCCTTTATTTTAATGGTGTCCATCCCAAATCTTGTATCATCTCAGTGACACTCTCTCCCTGTTTCGTGATAATACAAGACGTGCTGCTCTTATTTGGATATTCTCGATGTACTCCGTTAATTGTCTCTGGTGTGGATTCCCGACCGCGCAACAATACCCCAAAAGAGGACGGATAAGCTTACTGTAGACAGTCTGTTCAGTAGATCTGTCACATTTTCTAACGCTTCTGCCAAATAGAACGCAGTCTTTGGTTTGCCTACTCCACAACGTTTTCTGCTTGTTCATTTAAATTTAAATTGTCCGTAATTGTAATTTCTAGGTATTTTGTTGCATTTGTGGCCTTTAGATTAGACTGATGTATCGTGTAACCGAAGTTTAACGGATTCCTTTAGGACTCATGTGGATGACATCACACTATTCATTATTTAGGGCCAACTGCCAATTTTCAACATACATACATTAGTCCTTGTTACATAGATCATGAATACGACGTTTTGTAACGATGTGGAACGTGTCACTTTAACATAACTTTTCTTTACACAAAATAATTTTTTTTTGTACAGTTACTACTTTATATATAAGAATTCCTCTAAAGTGGAATGAGTTGTCATTCAGAAATTCTTTTAATTTGCTTTCAGATGTTGGTTGGCTACCTGTCAGACTTTTAATACTGTTTGGAAAATGACCAAAGGCTTTTGTGGCAGCATAATTCACCCCTTTCTGTGCTAAAGTGAGATTTAATCCAGAATAGTGAAGAGCATCCTTTCTTCTAGTGTTGTAACTATGCACATCGCTGTTATTTTTGGATTGGGATGGGTTGTTACAGACAAATTTCATAAGTGAATATATTTATTGCGAAGGTACTGTGAATATGCCATGTTTCTAAAATAAATGTCTGGAAGGCGATCTTGGGTGAGCTCCAGCCATTATTCTGATTACACACTTTTGTGCAATGAATACTTTATCAATTAATGACGAATTGTCCCAAAATATGGTGCCATACGAAAGTAGTGCATGAAAATAGGCAAAGTAGGCTAATTTACTGATATGTTTATCACCAAAATTTACATTAACCCTAATAGCATAAGCAGCTGAACCTAACCATTTAAGCAGGTCATTGATGTGTTTCTTCCAATTTAATTTCTCATCAAAGCACACACCCAGAAATTTCGAGTTTTCTGCCTTAGCATCAGACTTGGTGTTCATAGTCTATATTTATCAACTGCCTTATGCCATTTACTATACAGAATTGTATAAACTCTGTTTTCTCAAGATTTAGTGAGAGTCCATTAGCAGAGAACCACATAATAATTTTCTCAAAGACATAATTTGCAATTTACTCGGCTAATTCTTGCTTGTTGGGTGTAGTTACAATACTTGTATCATCAGTCAAGTGATGCATCTACATGAATATAGAGTGGCAAGTCGCTAAAGTGTATTAAGAACAATAAAGGAACCCAAGACTGAGCCCTGTGGGATAACATTCTTGATACCTCCGAAATTAGAGGACTCTGCTGTTTTTCTGCAGACTATCTGCACTGTTAATTCCACCTTACTCATTCTTCCAGTTAAGTATGAATTAAACTTTTTGTGTACTGTCCCACTCATACCAGAATACTTAAGCTTATCTAGAAGAATTTCATGATTTACACAATGAAAAGCCTTTAAGAGATCACAAAATATCCCAATGGTTGATGTTCGGTTATTCAATGCATTTAATATGTGATCAGTGAAAGCATATATAGCATTTTCTGTTGAAAAGCCTTTCTGAAAACCGAACTGACGTTTTGTTAGTACTTCATTTTTACAAATATGTGATTCTACTCTTGAATACATTTCTTTTTCAAGAATTTTGGATAAAGCTGTCAGAAGTGAGATTAGGCGGTAGTTGTTAGCATCAGACCTATGCCCCTTTTTATGTAATGGTTTAACAATAGAGTATTTGAATCTGTCAGGAAAAATGCCCTGTTTGAGTGAGCTGCTACATATGTGGGTGAGAATCCTACTTATCTGTAGGGAATAAGCTTATAGTACTCTGTTGGAAATGCCATCAATTCCATGTGACCTTTTATTTTTGAGTGGATTTATTATTTTTCTAATTTCAGTAGGAGAGGTGGGTTGAATTTCAGTTTTATCAAATTGCATAGGTACTGCCTCTTCGATATACTGCCTTTCATTTTCTAACGCATAGCTGGATCTTGTTTTCTCTAAAACACTTAAAAATGATTATTAAAATGTTTTCTATTTGTGACTTCTTGTTAACAAACTTTTCATTCTATTTGATAGAAATACATTCTTCCTGTACTCTGCTCTGTTTCTCTTTTAACAATATTCAAATTGTTTTAATTTTATTATGAGATGTGCTAATCTCAGGCGTAATGCACATACTTCTAGACTTTTTAATAACTTTTCTTTATACAGTGCAGTAGTTTTTATAATGTTTCGCTGTATTGGGGTCACTACTGCTCCTAGCTTTAAGATACATTTCCCTTTTCTGTTTACAAGATATTTTTATCCTTTTAGTAAGTCATGGCATTTTATATGGTTTCTTAAAATTATATTTCACTGTTTTCTTAGGGAAACTGTTTTCAAATATACTCATAAAGGTATTATGAAATCGGTTAAGTTTTGAATTAGCATCATGTTCCCTGTACATCTCATACCAGTGTGTTGCAAGCTATCCCTAAAAATTGTTAAATCGTTAATTGAACACACTATTTTGGAGGACTTTTTTGCATTACTGTATGGAGCTATATCATATGCTATAAGCATCTGTGCATCACGATCAGAATGACAATCGTAACAGGAAAAGCTATTATTTCTTTAAATTAATCTTTGTCTATTAATACATTATCTATCAGTGTGCTGCATTCCTGTGCCAGCCGAGTAGGAAAATTAATAACTGATTTCAAATTGAAAGAACCAGGTAATACTTCAAGCTCAAGGTATCTATCGGAATCTTTCAGAAAATCTACATTGAAATCCCCACAAACAATAATTTACATTCCTCTGTAAAACAGATAGCACAACAGAGAATCCAAGTTTTCAAAAATAGTTGAAAATTTCCCAGTGGGGACCTATATATGACTACAATTATAAATGTGCCATTATTTAGTTTAATCTCACATGCGCTTGCTTCTATATTTGCTCTACACAAAATTGTTTAGTTTCCAAATTTTTCACACTATGACAGATCTTAACATACATGGCAACTCCCCCTGTCTCCATAGTGTCCCTACTTATATGTGATGAAAGATTAGATCCACCTACATTTACCATTTCCATACCTGTGACTATGTTCAGACAGGCATAGCACATCTATTCCATCCTCAGTTTCTAAATCTTGTAAACAAACAAGAAGCTCATCTGCTTTGTTTTTTAATCCCCTGATATTCTTATGCAATATATTTATTTTTCACAGTGCTTTATGTGAATTTTGTGACAAACTAACATTATTTTTCACTTAATTTTTATGAGAATCTTGTGGTATTTTCACATCTCTAGTACCATTCTGTCTGAACTTCTTATTAACCTTAATTTCAATCAATGTAGGATGATTACACACTGATCTTAGGCTAAAAAATTACTCCCACGAGTTTCAGTGCCTCCCCCCCCCTTACAGATTTTGTTATCATCCCAGCCAGTTTACCCTTCCCATTCCTATTGAGATGGTGGCCATGTCTTGTTAAGTCCCACTTACCAATACAGGCAACAGGAACGAAACCAATGCCTGACAAAGTAGCCGCCAAAAGCTGCTAATCTAGCTCGATATTAACTCTCCTGACACAGTACTGAAAGTTTCAGGTTAAGATCGCAACGTAATATGATTTGAGAACGTGCACGTGTAGCTTATCGCCAACTATTAGATTTTTAGAGATGTCATAAGGGACACAGAAACATCATACCGTTAGGTCACAGAAAAAGTTGGCGGTAGTGAAATCACTGTAGATGGACCTAGGACTGCAGTGTGACAAGAAGGTCAGGCATTGCTCATGCCAGAAGCTATTGATTAGCTCTAGCGAATAGATGGGTGACCATCCGGAATGAGGTCACGAGCAGAATGTCACTGTCGGGAAAGTATTACAGGAAGTACAAAGGAGGTGTGAGGAACTGAGGTTGTTCTGTAATGACAGTTGAGCTACAGCTGTTAAAATATTTTAACAAAACCAGTAATCACCATAAAGAAAAATGTGAGAATGGGCTGCAAGAAAAAGCCTTAGAATAATAATAGTCGCAGATGTATCTTCACATGACTAAGTGTCAAGCTTTTCGGGTAATATAGAAAACTGGGTTGAGATGCTCCGTTTACAGCTGACAACACTACAGACAACAGGGGTTGTACGGTGTAGAACATTAGACAGCAAGGACAGTGAATGACAGTCCGTGGTTGCTAGTGACGAGTCGCCTTGTACTTTTGGCGGTGAGATGGGCGCTAGTGCCTCTTAGGCAACCCAGAAAAAGTGATGAGAGGTCCGCGGAAGAAGCGATTCTCACGATCCTTACCTCTCCAACTCTGGAAATTCTGGTTCAGGGAACTATCTGATATGCCAACAGAATTGATTTGGTCGTTGTTGAAGAAAGACTAGAGGCTCATCATTATGTGAATTCTGTTTTCATACCATTAATTACGAAGATACCAAATGAGACATTCCAGGAGTATAATGCAAGACCCCACGTTTCAGTTCGTACCATAAATGCCTTGAGGTATGTGCTGTAACATCCACGGGATACATTTTAGCTACAGTGCGACGAGAAGAAATTATGCCTCAAACAGTTATAAACATTATGTATCCGACATATAGAAAAACAGTGAAATAAAATAAAACGATGATAAATATTAATTATTTATATAATATTTTATGATGTAATTGGACATATCGATGTGTATCATACAAAGACAATGATAATTGTAAATTCATTTTATGATCTGCGTTCGTCTTCCTTTGTTTTTCCCTTTTTTATGGTTGGCTTTTGTAGGTTGCGGACGCAAGACGCATATCAAACTGAGGTCTGTTAACAAATTGTAATTATCTGATAATTATTGCTTGAGAATAGAGTTAATTGATATTGTAAATATGAGTGAATAATTATTTGTAACATTAATTCCACTCTGAAAAAGCATTCTCCGTGTTAATTATTTTTTTCCGCTGCAAGGAGCGCAGCCATTGATGATAGCGATTTGAATCGCATTTTCATCTGTGTTTCTTACGAAAGTATCAAAGGTTTGCTTGATGAAAATTATCCTTTATAGTGCACAATATAAAAGTAAAGTGTAATAAGCATCAATTCAAATACTTATCCTGTTAAAAGGAAATTTGCTCTAAAATTAGAAAGTCTCTGTCTGTTGTCTGCCGCCATCCTAATAATTATCTCAACGGCAAATTAAAATTACGCAACTCTGCAGACATAAATGCCGTAGGTAATAAAAACGTGTAAAAATAAATGTGCACCGGTGGTGAGAACTCATTTCACCGAAAATAATTCGAATCAGATTAGATCTTAAAAACATTGCTTACAGCACGATCCTTATAACAAACTTTTCTTGCTGATGTATGGAGCCGAAATTAATTACGCACGAGTTGCGAAAAATATTGTTTCAGGTAACATACGTCAGTGTCGTGCGCAGCTGATGTTCGGTGGTTTTAATGATCATTTTGCTGAAGATAACTGTTTCCATCATGATCAACAGTTGTATAGAATCTGTTGTATGAACTGTGATTTAGTGACACTTACACAACTTACATACAACACTTTAACACAACGTTAACTTGGATTTCTTTAGCAAATTGACCAAATCTTTAGCCGGGAGAAAAAATTATTTTGTAATTACTCACCGTAATGAAACAACATCATCATTTTCATTTACAAATTAGTTAAATACCAAACCACTGAATAACACAGCGAACGCCACAGCGCGGATCCTTGACGTGCCTGCTCCGTCCCATAATTTATCATTCCCACGGCATAACTGGTATGCGATGGGAATCAACAATGCCAACCTCCAGCAATTTCCATGAACTGACGTAGTGTAATAAGAGATTCCACCGTACGACGTTCGGAAGTTGTTTCTTTCCAAGCTGGAACAGAACAAGATGATGTAGTGCCTGTGCAGAATCTCTCTCTCTCTCTCCCTCCCTCTCTCTCTCTCTCTCTCTCTCTCTCTCTCTCTCTTGCTACTGATGTTGGCAACTGCCATCAGTTATGATAACTCTTTCAGAATCTGTTAGTGTATAATTATTATACTACAGCACAGACTCTGTGCAAGCTGTTGTCAGTTGAATCTTGTCTTCGTGATCCACAAGAGTGATAGTATACTGCAACATATTCCTAGATTTCACACTTGAAACTGGTTCTTGAAACTTTGTAAATAGACTTTCGTAAGATAATTGGAGTCTATCTTTAGGCAACTGCAGCTCAGGTTTTATAGCTTTTACACAACATTCTTTTGCATGTGAGACAAAAATACGACCATTCGTAATGCTCTTCTTTGTATAGTTAATATCCACTTATAGCCTTATCTGGTACGAATCCCTCACACTTAACGATATTTTAGTAAGGATTTAACGTGTGTTATGAAAGAAATCTTCTTTGTAGTCCAACACAATTGTCTCAGTATCCGGCCAATGAAGCTACCGTACGCAGATAGCAGAGTTTGACGCCAGCTTGCGAGATAATTTCAAGATGGCATGTTACAAGTGTGCATAGAAAACAGCACAAATAGCAGCCGTTTTAAGAATCAAAGCAGTCTGCAACCAGTGCCGTACAAAAAGATCATCACAATCGCATCATTATGGATAACATTACGCATTACGTTTCGAAATTAATTCATTTTTTTTGTTAGCAGGTAGAAAATATGCATGTGTTAGATGTGGTAGATGAAGTAGATGTGGATGAAAACTGACGAAATATTACCGTACAGCGAATAGGCCTACGAATTACCATTCCACAGAAACTGTGTTAATAATGTCGGGCCGAATCTTCACAAGTTTAAGGGGCTCCGGAAAGGCTTAAAATCATGAAAAGTTCAATTTTTACTTTTTTGCGTTTTATGAATCTGCAGACTATTACCTATCAATAGATATATAATTTATTCAATTCCGAAGACTACAACTATTTTTAAATTTTTTTTTTGAAATGTGTTCTACATGGGCGCGACCCACTGTGGCGCTGTTAAACTGCTGTCAAATGGTGTTATTATTAACGTCCGTGTTCATCAGGTACATTTTAGTGATGTGAGATAAAGTATGGAGGTGATGAAACCTAATTTCAGAGACTTAGCAGCACCTGAACTGTTGAAAAAGTGTATTCACGGAAAAACTCAAAACCCCAATGAAAGTGTAAATAGTGTTATATGGTCGAGAATCCCCAAGACTGTATTTGTTGGAATAGAAACACTTCACTTTGGTGTGTATGATGCTGTTGCGACTTTCAATGATGGCAACATTGTAAGGTGCAAGGTATTTAGAAATGTGGGAATGAAGATAGGTTCTAACATGGTACGAGCGATGCTTGCTTTAGACAAGGAACGCCTTCGGGCTGCAGACAGGGCTGTAAAGAGTCTAGAAATACAAGCAAGAGTAAACAGGAGGAGGAACACGAGGAAGCTGGAGGAGGAGTTTGCAGAGGATGAAGATAATCCATCCTATGGACCTGGAATGCACTAAAAAGTTAATCCAATCTTTGTCGCTCGATTCCCAAAACTTTTATTTTCTCAAACTAATTACATGTTTTCTAAGGATCTTCCAAACATATTTGTTTCAAACTTTCAGTAAATGTTACACAGTACCTTCTGCATAATTTAACACAGCCTTTTTCAAAAAAAAAATGTATATTTTTGAATATATAAATAAAAAATTGCAAAAAATGTTGTGAATTTTCATTACAATTGAAAAAAATCATCTTTAATAACTGAACTAAAATTTTGTAAAATCCCTGTGTTAAGTTGTAGCCCATATTCCAATAAATAATCTGTAAAAAGTTCAACTTCCTACCTCAAATACTTTGTGAGGAAAGATGTAATTTATAAGCGTTATTTTAACATTGCAAGTATAGGGCGTTCCGGAGCCCGTTAACCATATCTTGGTGAATAGTGTTCAAAATAAATTGGGAAGTTGGCTGTGACATTCGCAGTGGTGCCACTGCTACTGTCCCCAGACGGTGCATGAAATATCGCCGTCGCTTGACACTACTGCAGGTAGTGCACTCAGCTAGCTATGTAAATCCCTCCAGCGAGCACCGATGTCGCGGCAGTGACCAGCTACGTGGCAGCAACGAGCCTAATCTTACCACAATCCCACTAAGACTGGTGCACTGCGCGGTGACCTGAGAGTGACTGTTAAATCGATACTACAAAAATATAAAACCGATTGTACCAAGACGTAGGACCTGTTTTGGAAACTTCAAGGTTAAAATGTCGTGCGTGTTAAGCCTTGCTGATACCCACATCCTCAAATACTGCAGGTGGTGAGGCTACGCGTTCTGCTAAAATAGTTTTAATGCACAATCCTGCAAGTTTTCCAAAACTGCTACATTTCCTTCAGACTGCATGATGGGAACGTCAACACGTAATAATATGAAGCATTAATCTGTGACTTTTAATCCAGTTACGTGATTGTATAATCTGTTGCCACAAAGTAAATGACAGAATTACGTACGCAGTGTACTCCTCTTCATGAAATTTACTGTATTATGGCGAATAATATTAACATGTTATTGTAAAATGTGCATCACAATAACAGACCCTTGCTGTTAACCCACCTACGTGTTTTCCCGCGCGTATGTTCTTGATCCCAAGCAACTTATTCATACACGCGCCGCTATATGGCAGATAGAAGCCCTTCCATTTCCGCAGCATCCGTCACCTGCTGGGCATTCAGAGGTTCGATATGTTCACGGAATGCAACGTGGAATATGAAAAATGAAACCAAAAACGAGGGTGAAGATAAGAGACAAATGTTACATTGTTCAGTCACGAAGAGACCACAAAAGAACACATTTAGCATGTCGCAAAGACAAATTACATCCAAGATGGACAAATACATGTCACCGAACGAGACAAAGGAAGAATGTACGTGATAGCAACAATAATTAGCGTAATGATGACTGTAATTGGATCGCTCTCCATCTGACGAAGAACCACAAGTATGTATCGTTAATGGCACTCGAAACTATGTCGCACCATTAGAGGGTAGATATTAAGTTTCTGCACTTTAAAAATTAGATGATAATGGCCTAATGAGGATTAATTCTAAGTGGACCCCTTTTTGCATCAAGGATCGGTTAAAACATTAATCGTTTGGATAATACTGGTTCCATTTTACTGCGTACAAGAAAAAGAGTGTACAAGATGGAGATGGCAGTTTGATACTACTCAAGCTTTTGTCTTATATGTGGCGAGAACACTAATAGTTATTCATAGATATGCGTAGAGCACTTGAGAGATGCGGATAATATCTACTTCTAGGATACAAAAGGGGCAAAAATGTCTTGTCTGACTATAGTTGCTATGCCGTAACGGACTACAAAATCAAACCCACAAATGGTAGCTCCACTGACCCTTTACGAAAAGATTAGGGCAGGTGTCAAAAAAATCACCTGGTTACTGAAAAAAGACTTGTAGACATCGCGTTGTCGACACAAGTATACCTTTTGGCGTGAGTTACAGTTTCAATAAACACCATCATATCCCTCATACTTCCTTCGGATACGCCTTGCGTTATCTTCGCTTCTGACGTGCCTCTCCATTAAGAACGACAACGTGAGTTCTGTACAGAATTGTGGTAGCTAGCGAGTCTTCGATCCAGTCGCACAACTGTTCGAATTTCGAGATATTTTCTTCCCGAGGCGACAGAGCCAAACTGATGGGAGAATTTTTGAAAATCAAGAAGCACAGTAGCAACATTACTGCGTTATTTACTGCCTTCCCCATCTCATGGTAAAACAGAGCAAAATGGGTTACACACCATGTTTGCTTTCTGAAAGCATGCTGATTGCTGCGTAAGCGTAGTTCTGTCTGCATAAATGTTGCGTAACTCCGTTAGAGATTGACGGCACCAGGATCGGTCTTTAGATCTGTGCGCCTTACGATCTGCACTATTTTTCCTCTCCCATAGTACACTCCATTTACCTAGCGACCTATGGTGATCAATCCAGAAAAGGGGTCAGTCCGTCCATATAATCCACATACAATTTAACGGGTTCCACAGTGGTTCCTGTGCCTCTGTAGAGCGAGTGGTTTTAGCTGTTTCTCAATCCCGCGCTCTCTTGTTCTAGCACCCGTCATTTTCGCATACGTGCAACGCTCGAACGAAATATTTGGGTTGTGATTTTCTCCAGTGAAGCAGTTTCGAAAGAAGTAAATTACAGTGTCAGGCTTCATCATCATCCGATTCGGTGAAATCATGGTCATCATGCAAGTCGGGCAAATGATTTTGTTCGATTGAATCATTTTACGTGTGACCGAAACGTTTTTGGATGCTATAGACAAGTGTGCAGGTAAGACTATGTTTCCTAATTCAATGAACGCTTCTCCCATAGCTGTCTGCACGCATATTCGTACTACGTTTAGTTTTTCCTTGTCAACAAGTGTTTGACTTTTTTTGAACTACGGCGCTTCCTCTGTTTAATAGTACTGTCTTTACATTGTTATTAAAATAGTAACTCTATATCAACCTTCAATATCTAGAATAACAACAACGTGCATGCAACATACCCTACAATACTTTCTAATTTTGGCTGGAGACTTTCCATGTTCTCCTCTCCATAGATGATTGTCATTTATTAAGAGCATAAGAAGTTTATAATAACTACCGCAACACAGTGGTTAGGCAGAAATATCTTTCTAATTTTCCTAACCTTTTGCTCGATTTTGGAGATGAACGATGTGCTAATAGCTTCGTGGCCGCTGATTTTAATCTCTATGCCTGAATAGGTAAATAGGGGCGGTTCTTTGCCATCAAATGAAATACGCAACAGCTGTCTCACCAAATGCCCTAAATAATTTTCAGGAAATAGATTTAACATAATTTTCTCGTCTCATTCAAAACACGTACCTCTCTCATAGCAGAGACGGCAGATTTGAATCTTACTCTATCGGTATAGTCCTAAAGGTTTACTGTAAAATTCTGAAGATTCTTC
Source organism: Schistocerca serialis cubense (assembly GCF_023864345.2). Taxonomy (NCBI): domain Eukaryota; kingdom Metazoa; phylum Arthropoda; class Insecta; order Orthoptera; family Acrididae; genus Schistocerca; species Schistocerca serialis. Next base: position 270,289,587 of record NC_064639.1, read on the forward strand.
CTGTCTCTTAACAATTTATGTAGATGCAGCTCTGAATCTTTAAATCTTACTTCTCATGTAGCAAGCGAACGTCATTTTAATAAGCGTATGTCCAGCAACAGTTCACTTTGATAAAACAATAGTGTAATTTCTATTAGACCTAGACAGAGAAGAAATATTTATGATGATATCTAGTCCAGTTACCGTATATTCTCGTTAAGAGACACATTTTGAAGGAAGTACAGACGAAAAACTTTCGTGTCGTAGAAAATACTGTACACTCTGGTGCTCCACGTATTTTGTGGTATTGTTTCTGTGCTAATTACGTCTTTGCAGGGAGGACCCATGCAAAACTTTCCCACTTTCATAGTTTTATAGTTTTAAATAATGACAGTTATTTGGAATAATTATAGTCGTTGGGATAAGGTGATTTGTGGGAATGGGGAGAAAACATCTTTAAAAATGAAACTAACGACGTGAAATGATAATCATGAAGTTATGATACATCTTTGCATATACATTTCCATGTGTCCAAAAATGTGTTTTCCGTTAGGAATATTTGTACGATGGGTAGAAATCAGGGACTGTCTGTAGGGGCTCATACCCTATAACCACAATAACTCGACAAGTATTTTCAGTTAGAGTAGCCACGTTAGGCCGTATTACCTATAAGTGAATCACAACTGAAAGCGACAATGACAAATATGTTTATCATTTCAAAGAGTATAATCGTTCAGACAACTTGTACGACAATCAGAAATAATGGACTACGGTGGTGGTCACGGTCATTATCCATGCATTGCTGTATACAAATTATCGAGTTAATAAGTAATTTAGAACGAATCAAAGGGTATGTGCAATAAGATAATATAAAAAGGGTGCCTCTTTGTGTTGGTTAATAAGTTACCTTCGTAAAATGTAGGTATGAAGCTGAGCATCCATGATGACCTATTGCCTATACAGGTAAAAGTCTCTCTTACGCCAAAATTCTCATCAAATAGTAAATTTAACGCATAATCGATGCGTCCCAAAACGGTTAAAAAACCTTTTAATGACACATCACTCATCATTGTACGACTATTATGTGTTGATAGAAAGGATGTTAAGAAATAATATACATGACTGTAACTTTTTGGTAAGTGGTAAGTAGTTATGGGACCAAACTGCTGAAGTCATCGGTCCCTAGGCATACACGCTACTTAATCTAACTTAAACTAACTTAAGCTAATTACAACACACACACCCATGACCGAGGGAGGATTCGAAACTACGACGGAGGGAGCCGTGCGAACCATGGGAAGGTGCTTCAGACCGCATGGCCACCCCGCGAAGCTATGATTGTAGTTGCGGAAATCCATTCCACGTACTAATTTCAACAGTGTAAGAGGGCAAAGGACATTTGTGGCAACAAAAAATGGTTCAAATGGCTCTGAGCACTATGGGACTTAACAACCGAAGTCATCAGTCCCCTAGAACCCCTTCCGTCCTGTTTCCTCCCCACTACGGCTCTCCCTACCTCCCTTCTCCCTCCCCCCCCAGTCCTTTTGTATTCCCCTCCTCTACCTACCCCCCTCCCTGTCGCGTCTGCCCCCTACCCCTCTTATGGGTCCTCATCCTCCATCAGCTCCTTTCCTGGTTCCCCCCCCCCTTCGCTTTTACTCTCCTTTCCCCCCTTTTGTTTTCCCATCTCCTGTCCAGTTTCCCCCCACCTGCTCTCGACTGTGGTGTCACCTTTGCCGACTTTTTCGTGCTGTGTTCTAGTGCCTATTCAGTGTTGTGTTGCGAACAGAGACCATGCTGTCGCTGGGTGTGAATTTTATATACTTTGCGAACAGAATCCAGACTGTCGCCGTGTTTTTTTAACTGTCTATTGTTTTCCCTGTCTGCTCCGTATGTATTTTTATTCGCTTCATCATCCCTCTGTTGCTTGTTTAATTTCCCCATTTTCTTTTCACCTTGTTACTCACTAAGTCCCCGATTTTATCGCCTGTTTTTTATTATTATTTATTCTCCTGCTCTTTGTCAGAAAATCTGTAGGCTGCAGAGCGGCGTCCTAAGCTGCTGCCAGCCCGCCCCCCTTTGGGGGGAATTGAAATTCAATAAAGAAAAAAAAAAAAATCCCCTAGAACTTAGAACTACTGAAACCTAACAAACCTAAGGACATCACAAACATCCATGCTCGAGGCAGGATTTGAACCTGCGACCGTAGCAGTCGCGCGGTTCCAGACTGAAGCGTCTAGAACCGCTTGGCCACCTCCGGCCGGCATTTGTGGCAACAAATCACGGTCATATGGGAACAGCTGCTTTCATGACTTTTTTAACGTTGTGTTTGGATGCAAGTTCTGCCACCACAGTCGTAAGGGCGGGAGTTTGTGTGCGCCATGTGACTGCCGAAACGTGTCAACATTTTGTGTGTGTGTGTGTGTGTGTGTGTGTGTGTGTGTGTGTAATCGTATTTTGCTAACTGCGTATGCTATTTTCTGAAGCGAAGGTACGTTATTTCAGCATTTGGGGGGTAAAGGACACAGACCTACTGTCGTTAATTCGCCTCGCCGATGCTGATTGCTGATTCTAACCGGGTCTGTCTCAACCTCCCCCCCCCCCCCCCTCCCTCAATGCATCGTCTCACAATTTGCGCAATACTCGTTGAGCTGTATACCCTGCTTGTTCTCAGCCTCAATATTTTGTATTTACGTTTGGATAAGAAGAAGTGTAGTTCATACGCACTCCTAGCATCTCAAATTACTGAGGCATACCAGAAAAGATATGAGATGAGCACGAGACCCAAAGAGGATCAAAAGTCGGACACTTCTTAGTGGACATAAAAATGGGGTTTGTCCACCCTTAACTTTTATGTTAGCATGAACTTTGCTGGGGACATTTTCAATGAGATTTCCGTGGGTCTGTGGAAGAATATCACCCTATTCTTCCTCGAGACCCAAATATAGAGGAGACAGTGATGTTCGATGTTGGGGTCTGCAGCAAAGTCGACAACTCATAACTGCCCCTCTGGGCTCAGGCCAGTCCATTTCGGTAATATTATAGTCCACGAACCATTGCCTGAAAGATATTGCTTTATGACAGGGTAAACTGTAATACAAATAAAAACAATCTCCGGACGCTTCCTCTACTGTAGGCAATGCACAATGCTGAAAAATTGGTTCATTTCCTTCCGTATTTAGCATTTTATTAAGCACATTATAGGGACCACACACTAACCATGAGAAACATCCCCATTCTGTAACATCACTTCGCATATACTCTACAGTTAGCACTACACATGATGGCAGTTAACGTTCTACACGCGTTAGCCAAACCTAAATCCTTGCATCCGACTTCCACAGGATATAGCGTAATACGCCACTATCAGCAACTTTTTCCTGGCCATCCATTGTGCAGTGAGTGGCATCGGCGTTACAGCAGCTCAAGCGTCGCGTAGATGACTATACAAATACGAGGCCTATGAGGAGCTGCGCCGCTGTTGTGACCCATTTCTTAACTTCCTATGTATCTAAGTACGCGTAGATCTGCAATTAAACTCTCTAGCTCCCATAAAAATCGTACAGCACATGATAAAAACTTTATTGATCGCTAAGTATGTATGAGGCGTTTCGTAATTATTTACTTCTTCAGAAATCATAATGCCAAAGTAGCACAAGAATAATAGCATCACCAGTTGTGTACATAGCATCAGATAACACACTGCCATCTCAGCTTACGAACACAACTGGTAACGGTCTTGTTTTTGTGATACTTTGGCACTTGTATTCCTGAAGATGGAAATAATTCAGGAATGCGTCGTGCATACTCTGTGATCAATAAAGTCGTCCTTCACCTGCTTTACGACTTTTTATGGAAGCTAGAGAGCTTAACTACAAATCTACCCATATTTACTTGAATGGTCGCTAGCTTCTACATGAGATTGTATCACACCTTTATTATTTACTACGCACAATAATTGTGTTAACTAGACTGCTGGTAGCACATTGCAACTGACAATTGATTTCATCTACTGATTAGATCCGATATTTTGAAACCAGTCCCTGCAATACTCGAAGAGCCCTGTCCGTCAGTGCACGACTCATGCGAAACCTTGGTTTAGCTGCGGTTGCCCCTTCACAATCACGTCACCAAATGCCGACTTGGGCATCTTTAGAAGTGTTGAGATTCCGATGATGGATTTGTTACTCAGGTGACACTCAGCAACGTGAGCACATTGGAAGTCAATGAGTTCACCTGAAGTGTTACTCCCTCTCTACTGACAACACAATCCTTTTATACTGGTAGATCCGCCTCTCGTGACATCTGCTGGTCAATTCTGCATTATACGGAGACAGTGGTTCAAATCAAATGGCTCTGAGCACTATGGGACTTAACTTCTGAGGTGATCAGTCCCCTAGTACTTAGAACTACTTAAACTAACCTAAGGACATCAGGCACATCCATGCCAGAGGCAGGACTCGAACCTTCGACCGTAGCGGTTGCGCGGTTCCAGACTGTAGCGCCTAGGACCGCTCGGCCACCTCGGCCGGCGGAGACAGTGCACTGAACAATATTGCATCAGTATTTACTTCATATGCAGTCTAATAAATGTAGCAGTAGGTCGTAATATGTTTTAGATTGGCTAGTATCATACGGTACATGTGGCAAGAGCAGGCCCTTAATACTTATTGTCCCCTGGGCAGCACGTCAGGTGCTGAAGTATGGATGCAAAACAATAAGTCTATACTCACACGCGTAGTTCACGTAGTAGTACAGATACTACAACACCCCCAGTGGCATCGTAGCGAGAAGGAAGTACTTCTCTGGGCGGTATCACTAACCTGTTGTCTTGCTGCTTCGGTAAGTCCCTCGTCGCACAGTAGTAGCGCTCAGTCGCCAGGTTCCATGTATGTGGTGATCCTGCTGAAGTGGAGTGTTTAGGGATGCCAGTTGTTAATTGTCAACAACATTTGTACTATACATGTTTTAATACCGAAACTGCTTGGTCACACACGTCACAGAATCAGAATTTGCAATACGGCGGCTCTGGGCTACGCCATTATATTAGACCCTCTACAACACACCAACACAGTTTTCTGACTTTACATAATGATAGGCACTGCCCACGACACGTGGCATTCTCATAACTAATAACTTCACTTTATATCTCGTCTAACAACTGAAATATGTACTTGCGACCGTTGTTTTAGAGCCGCCCCGGTTACTCGACCGTGCTTTTTGAGTGGCTCCTCGCGACTAACTCGCTCTGTCTTCCCGAAAGACAAGAGAGACCACCCCAACTTTTTCCCTCAGCAAATAAGAACACTTCTCTCGTTTCTGACATTTGTACATACATCCAAACTATCAGCCACTGGGCGTTCAGATCACTATCGCTAGGCGGATCTGACGTCACATTTGCGGACATTGTGACCGAAGTTTGTCTCGGAACACTGTCTCAGATTGTAAGATCCTACTCCCGAATAGTCGGATCTTGCCCCTACTGAGGTTGCACAACATTGCCTCCTATGATTGCGTCCCTAATGCTCCTTGCTGATGCTTAATTGTTAAATGTGCATGTAGCCTGGCTGCTACTGAGCATTCACGATCGCATAAATATGCCTAATACTTGGCTTAAACACGTGAAGGGAATGCACATATGCATTACAATACGACCGTACAAAAAAATCTGGTAGCAATTTGTGTGATTTGTTTGTGGGGAGATTGTTAGATACAGAGGAAAACAGCTAACACACTGAAGAGGGTGCATATTCAAGCACCAAAGCTCACAATACCTACACTTAGACCGCTAACATCCTATACAGGCATGTCCGGTAACCTGTCATCAGATAGTTTATGTATTGCTTAAATTTGTTTTACGTGGTCTTAGATCAGATACAGTATCCCTTGGAACGTCTAATTTCGAAGTAACCTCTGCAACGGCGACTACAGCCCAGGTTCGACCGTCCTCGGCGGCTTCTGCTGGCTGGCTAGGGCCACATACCCCTGGTTCGCCGACTAACAGCTCCACGGCGTTAATTTGGGAGCGCGGTGAATCCCGCGCGCGCTGCTTAATGGTGCACCTCGACATTACTCACGCTCAAGAATTTAATAATACAATGCAGGTTTTATGATAACGAGCGTGGGCTGTCGGCTGACGCCTAGGTGAGAGAAGTTACCGTCGCAATAGGGGCAGCGTGGCGTGCAGTGGCGCAGCTCGACGCTCGGCGATGGACTGTTTTTACGGCGATTCAGCTTCTTCCGCCGCCTCGGTGAGAGACTGTCCAAAGCCGAGGCGCAGTAATTAAATAGCGAAGCCCTCCCACCGCCGCCTTTATTGGTACTAAATGGGCAGGTCAGTTTGTGGCGCCCCTAACAGAACCCGCTGCGCTTCAGCTGATGAAGTACTGCAAATTACAATGGAACAGACCTAATCGTCCGTAATTGAACGCCTAGATTACAAGCACAATTCTAGCGTCTTCTGTTACCGACTTTTTCTTCGATTGTGTCATCTTATTGTCATTCATAACAAGTCTTGCCGTTTAAATTAAGTTATTTTATTATACTGGAAATTTTTTATGCAATATTTATTCATTAACTACTTTACCCATGGCACCGATGAACTGTGGGCCTAATATTCAGCAATATGGCTATGAATATTTTACTTCCGTGGGACATATGAAGGGAAAAGTTCTATGGCACTGGATTAAGTACTAAAATATGTACATGCTTAACATAATTGCACTCTGACGGCAATCTAGATTAATTTGAAAACAGAAGTAAAAAAATTCAAAATGCTACGATTCCACGATTTGAGCACTTTTTCAGATTACTGGTTTCAGCAAACTATGTTGCCATCGTAGGATCTTACACATTACACTTCTAAGAAGCTCCTCCATGTTTACTTAACATGTAACTATGTGTCACATAGTTAATAGATACTCGAAGAAACCGCATGCCATAGTGTAACTACATATCAACATGGATGATATTTTATAAAATGATTTTTTTACTTTTGACATGCCGATATACTGTGCCATGTATGATTATATGACACAAATTGTTGTACACAGGACGAGATTCTCTTTAGTGTAGTGAATAAGATCCGAAGATGGCAACATCGTTTGCCGAAACCGGTAAACTGAATAAATTGTCTACTAGGCGACTGTGGCATTTTGACGTTTTTTACTTCTATTTTCATACTAAAAGACGCAATGTACCTTGATTTCTGAACAAGTACCTCAGAGACGTTATTAGCAATAATTAAGACAAACTGCTCATTACATTTGACTTGTTAGATCCATGAACATTACAGAGAAACTAACCTTTACGAATAATTATTCTTTCCATCATCAAGCTAATACAGCATAACAGTGTGCTCACAAACTGAACAAATACCAGAGTTCCTAAATAAGTACAACATAGTTCTCAGAAGAAAAAAAGAAAAGTTTTGAAGGTTAATGAATTTCTGGTCATTATCAAGTTGAAAACGTTTTCCATACATCATAAGAACAGCTGAAAAGTGAATGAGTAGCAATAAGTCTTGTAATGAAGAGTTATTTATATCTTTTCTCACTTGTAGTAGTAGCTTTTTTATACCTATAAACTCTATATTTATTATCACTCTGATACTTTAATTAATAACGATTGAATCAAAATTTTCCAGTATAATAAAATGATTTAATTTTTAATTATTCTTCACATAATATAGAAGTATTCGAAATAAATTTAAATATGATAAAAAAAGCGAAATACGAAACTGAAAATAAAATAAATTTTGGCCACAGATTTAACAATGGTATTGATATATATAATTTTTTATTTAATAATGAGGTATTTAACATATCTGTTTGAAATTTTAAAATATTTTCATTTGATCAGAGATTAAAAATAAAAATATTTTACTTTTACTGAAAAATAATACTTAACAGTTGTGAATTAATATTTAAATTTGATGATAATCACAGAATTTATGAATAAAAAGAGGAAGAGTTTTTTTTTAACAAGACTCGAATGGAAAACCTCAGGCATGTAAGTAATACATCTTACACGTTTAGATACAGAAGAATATCTAAAAACATGCAAAATTTTTTTATATTTGGTAATGCTCGGGAATCTCCTATTATTTGATGATGATTTTTTCTAGAATTTATCCGTAAAACTAGTTTAGGCAACCGACGTCCGACAACTGACCTTCAAGTCGTATAAGTATGACGAAAACCGAAGAACCTCTATTCATAAGAATACTTTGTAAGTGGGAAGACACAGGTAAAAGCTGTACCTGGTTTTTCTGTTCCATCGCTCGAATTAACATAAAGGAAGAGTGACAGATGACCGCTATAGCAAACCCTGACTTGTTCAGATCGCTTCAGAATTGATTATAAAATATTGTAGTTTACATTAACAGCATAAATATTCTTGTAAACTTATAAAAATTAGAACTCTGGATAGGCAAAAATCTTGTGAATCACATTATCTGTCTTCACGACACACATGAGTTTAATATACAGTATGTACAAGAACCAAGAGATATCAGTAAGACCGGAAGACCAAGAACGAAGAGCTGAGATTAAAAAGGGTATAAACAAGAATTTAGTCTTCCGCCCCTACCTTTCAGTCTATACCTCAAATGAACAATTAGGGAAATAAAAGAAAGTTTCAGGAGTGTGTTTGTAGTTGAAGAGAAATGGATGTATGTGATAAGATTCTCTAGCGACATTGGTATCCGCAGTGAATGTGAAGAAGTGTTACAGGATTTGTAGAATGATATGAAGAATCTAAAGAGTCCAGAATATCGACTGAGAGTATATCGAGGGAAAAGGAAAGTAATGGAAAGAAGCAAAACATGGGTCAGAAACTCAACATCAGAATTGGCGATCACGAAGTAGACGAAGTTAAGGAAGACGAAGATTGGAATACATCCAGAAAATAGTAGAGGATATATGTTGTAATAGCTACTCCAAGATAAAAAGGTTGCCACGGGAGAGAATTCGTGGCGAGCCGCATCCGGCGCGTCACATGGCAGGAGCCTGAAAACAATTTTTGCTGCCAGCCATAACACGGTGGTAAATATACTGAGCAGAATTTCCAGTCTGCCAGTCCTCGTTTCTCTTTGTGCTCACTGAAGATAACGTTCTTACTTGCTATTTATTCTGCGTTGTCAGGACCTATAACGCTATTGTAACTAATGAGCAGCTTTATTAATAGTTCAGGGGCGATATCTACGGGAAGTTCCAAGAAAGTCTACCGCCATGACGTCTAGTCATCGAAAGTTAGTTGTTCGCCTTAAAAGTGGAAAATAATCTTGCCATTTGCCACGCAGTTTTCTCAACATTACTACAGGCACACAACAGTTACTTTCATAAAATCTAAGCGATCCAGTTGGGTGTTCAGTCCTCGCGAGTTCACTTCCTACTTTTACCGAAAAAGCGTTCAAGTGCCAAGCTCTGACATCATCCGAGGCGCAACGCACACAGCCGTTTGACTGACGCGAACACGCTGACACCTTGGTGTAAAGTGCCCCTTTCCAACTGACTGTATGGTCGTATTAATATATGGTCGCAGAGGACCGCCAAACGAAACATATTATTAACCGCCCCAAGGCACAGGTAGCAGTATCTTAACGACCCCTTTCTTGGACACATATTAATTAATAGCTCTGTCGTTTAACAGTTTACAATACTCTTAATTTTTAAATAAATATAGCTATCTGTTTTTATGTAAGTAGTGTCATATGTTAACTGACCATCTGCCTCAAGCAAGATTAAGTGTTTCTCAACCCTTTTTACGAGATGTCAGGGAATTACACACCAGCTTCCAACCATTTTACCTTATATGCCATCCTGCTTACTTCATTCCTCCAGTGTCTCCCTCTTTCATTTATCCATATAGCTCACTTTCCTACATATTTCGACGCTACTTTCTCCATTTGATCTTCCGCAGCCTAATGACCTCATTATTTGCACATATTTTTGATGTGATCCTCACACCACTTACATACATCTCCTTTAATTAACATGAAAACGCTTTGACTTGTCTTTATTGGCACTGTATTATGAGGCTGTCTTACTTCAGAAAACCTTACTTCCAACATAGAAGTTACTAGTTTGTTCAGAGTTTACTCTTTCAGATTTTAGGAATTTTTAACTATTACAGGTCAGCATTCGGGTATGGTCAATTTCAGGAACCATTCTTACTTACCAGGGAGACATTACAATATAACATGTACTACTAAACTAAAACTAAACTCCTCCCGAACAGGCCATGAAGGCGACGGTACCGACCGGCCGCCGTGTCATCCTCAACCCATAGGCGTCACTGGATGCGGATATGGAGGGGCATGCGCTCAGCACACCGCTCTCCCGGCTGTATGTCAGTTTCCGAAACCGGGGCCGCTACTTCTCAACCAAGTAGCTCCTCAGTTTGCCTCACAAGGGCTGAGTGCATCCCGCTTGCTAACAGCGCTCGGCAGCCCGGATGGTCACCTATCCAAGTGCTAGCCCAGCCCGACAGCGCTTAACTTCGGTGATCTAACGGGAACCGGTGTTACTACTGCGGCAAGGCCGTTGGCTGATACGTGCTGCGTGAAGCCACATATTCCTAACTTACTATAGAGAGAACGATAAAAGAGAATAAAAACTAAAAGGGAAAGTAGGTTTCATCCAGATAGGACCGCGCAGTACGCCGAACTGTGTATCCACCAAAGACTGGCAGGCTCCCTACATAATCTAATTACTGTCAGTTTCGAATTGCTTCAGATGTGCAGTATTTCGTAGACCTAGTTCTCTCTTACTTTTCGGGTATTCCAATCGGTATGCATTTGCATTATCTTGCACATTATTCCCGAATTCATTATCTTTCTGCAAGTATTCGTTATTCGTCATTCCTACCATGCTTCGTTATTGCTACCCACGTAATTTCCAATGAAAAGCTCTGTAATCACTCGAGAATCTAGTACAGTTAACACTAAGTCGCTGTGATCGTAGTTAATATTTCCTTGATATATATTAAAAAGGCTGTACCAATCAGCATTTCGACACTTAATCCGTACACGATTGAACAAGGATGATCTATGATTGTGTTACCTTTACTAATTGGTATTTAAGCTTCTTGCTGTAGTGGTCTAGAGTCTTTTCCAGTAGCACCTATTATCCTTAAAACAAGCACTTCCGTAACAATTAACTCATTCTTATTAGGAATAGAGTGTAAAAATGCTTGGGACAAAGCACTTACTTTGCTGCCACTATCAACAAGCAAGCTCTCTTACGATGAACTGTGGTTGGAGCTTACGAGCGCGTGACTGTCTAAGAGACCAGTGGTCGGTAGAGTTGTGTTGGTCGCCAATAATTAGGCCGAATGTCGACGCAGCTGGTTTACCCTGGATTAGTGAGGCATAATTATTGATACGGGTGTTGGAGCGCTGCTCTGCCCTTTCGGAGGGTAAGGTACTCGTCACTTGATTGACACATGTGCTCCCGCATTGAAGTTACTCCTGCTACGTTGGATTACCTGTGGTTCTCTGTCTCGTTTGTTAAATTCAACTTTTGGTGCCTCTGTTTGAAACTGAGTGCCATATTTAATGTGTTTAAAATTTCTTTTAATTGCAACTTGTGTTAATTGTGTCAAATGTCCTACACCGTCACGTGTATTGGTGGCCACTGAGGTTGAAATGGAGTCTTATTTGTACTGGAAGTTGTTGCATCGGTGACTGTTGTAATGGCTATAAATTTTCCTATGGCCGTGGTATGGAAAAGCCCAATGGCTTTTGGCTCATTTTAGTAAATAAACTTCGTAACTCTGGTGGTATTTTGCTCCTTTCAAAAATATCGAATTTATTGTTTTAAATATAATTACTATTGTAGTTGTTTGTGTGTTAGCACTCCAGATTTGTCTGTTACCGTTTAAGTCACTGAAGTTAATTTGTTGGTACCCTGTGATTCCTTGGTTATTACATTAACTTGTTATAATTTATCGTAATATTGTCCTAAGGGGCCCGGGTTCGATTCGCGGCTGGGTCGGGGATTTTCGTCCGCTCAGGGACTGGGTGTTGTGTTGACTTTATCATCATTTCATCCCCATCCGGCACGCAGGTCGCCCAATGTGGCGTCAAATCTTATAAAACTTGCACCAAGGTGGCCGGACCTGCCCCGTAATGGGCCTCCCGGCCAATGACGGCAACCGCTCGTTTCCATTGAAAGATTAACCGGTTAATCCTCTTAGTAATTGCTATTGTAATATATGAAGTTTGCTTAGGGCTTGGGGCTCACATTGACTTTCTTGACTTGGTCTGAGAACTTTCATATGTCCTGCCTGAATGATTTGTATTTTATTAGTGTTTTTGTGTCTGTGCAATAAAAGAATGCTGGACTTCTGTGAAGTAACAAATGACTTATGATAAACAGCCTGCACCTTTCGCATTTCCGTTCGGTTGCTTTCTTATCCTGGGGCGTCTATTGATATTTCTCTATCCTTTGTTTCTTCACGATGCGATTCAAGCTCAGAGTACAGAAACTGTATCCAATTTGCTGCCTCTACTTGACATTTCAACCGGTTTTAAAGGAGTTTATATCATTCTCTGACTTGGCTGTATTTCACAAATGCTGATCTCAGTTACATTATCTGATAACTGTATTAATTCTACTTTTTCATTTTTGTCTTCAACTTGAAGTATATTAATTGCAGGGATTAGTCCTAACTTCGCAGCAACATTGAAATGTACCTCCGATTCATTTTTGGACAGTACTTGGATTTACTGCTTTGACGGAACCACCTCGTAAATTTCAGTTTCTGTTTCATACTGGGAGACCTGTTCCATCTTAACTTTCACGCAATCCTTATCATTAGATTCCATTTTAATAGCCTGTTGAAAGCAATTAAGAAATGCTTTAAATGTTGTTGACTTAATTGCTTGACTTCCAAGAGCGCTGTCGGTGCGATGCAGCAGGAAACGTGATGCAACACGTTGCGATGTAATGTAGGCAGCAGCAGCAGCTATGGCGATAGGGTTGGTGGCGAGTATCGCCTGCTGTGGTAGCTCGTGGTAGCGCCGTGGGAAAGGAGGGGGGAGGGGGGGGGGGCTGGGCACCGATTAGAGCGCGTAGTAGCCTGCAAGTAACTTGTTGCAGGACCTCGCAGCTCCGTGATGGTGCACCATCTCCTTCTAACCTCGGCACAGGTGGTAGCCGCGACGTAGTGTCGTCTTCTTATCTCCTTCCATCACTTTCAAGGTTACTGTGGCTAACATTCACACTTCCGAGCAAATCTTAAAACTGTTCTCGCACCGGTCTCTGCATGTTTCACTTCGGTACCTTGTTACTGTCTACGGAGCTGCCTGTTTTGTACCGATCTATTTCACAGTTCATTTTCCCGGCTGATTAAAACCATTTCTGCGGCCACGGGTAAATATCCAATGGTCAATACTTCGTCATGTCGCTATGAGAAGACACTTAAATTGTTTGTGCCTGCTTTTCACCTACCTTCGTCGCTTACAAAAGCCTGAAAACTATTTTTGCGGTCAGCCAGAAACCAATGGAGAACACACTGACCATAATTTCCATTCTGCAAATCAAAATTACTCTTTGTGCTCAATAAAAGAAAACGTTCCTACTTGCTATTTAATCTGCAGGATTACGAACAATATAAATAAAAACCATTGAGTTTTAACTAATGGTGCAGAAATAAAAAAAAATCCCCAATGATAATAGTAATATCCCTATCAGAAACAGTACTACACTACTGGCCATTAAAATGCTACACCAAGAAGAAATGCAGATGATCAACGGGTATTCATTGGACAAATATATTATACTACAACTGACAAAAAATCGTTCAAATGGCTCTGAGCACTATGGGACTTGACTGCTGAGGTCATCAGTCCCATAGAACTTAGAACTACTTAAACCTAACTAACCTAAGGATATCACACACATCCATTTCCGAGGCAGGATTCGAACCTGCGACCGTAGTGGTCGCGCAGTTCCAGACTGTAGCGCCTAGAACCACTCGGCCACTCCGGCCGGCAACTGACATGTGATTACATTTTCACGCAATTTGGGTGCATAGATCCTGAGAAATCAGTACCCAGAACAACCAACTCTGGCCGCAATAACGGCCTTCATACGCCTGATCATGGAGTGAAATAGAGCTTGGATGGCGTGTATAGGTACAGCTGACCACGCAGCTTCAACACGATACCATAGTTCATAAAGAGTAGTGACTGTCTTATTGTGACGAGCCAGCAGTCGGACATTTTCTGTATCCAGAAAGGCTCGTACATTACCTGCAACATGCGGTAGTGCATTATCCTGCTGAAATGTAGGCTTTCGGAACGATCGAATGAAGGGTAGAGCCACGGGTCGTAACACATATGAAATGTAACGTCCGCTGTTCAAAGTGCCGTCAATGCGAACATGAGGTGACCGAGACGTGTAACCAATGGCATCCCATACCGTCACACAGGGTGATACGCCAGTATGGCAATGACGAATACACGCTTCCGATGTGCGTCCACCGCGATGTCGCCAAACACGGATGCGACTATCATGATGCTGTAAACAGAACCTGGATTCATCCGAAAATGACGTTCTACAATTCGTGCACCCAGGTTCGTCGTTGAGTACCCCATCGCAGGTGCTCCTGTGTGTGATGCGACGTCAAGGGTAACCGCAGCCATGGTCTCCGAGCTGATAGTCCATGCTGCTGCAAACGTCGTCGAACTGCTCGTGCAGATGGTTGTTATCTTGCAAACTTCCCAATCTGTTGACTCAGGCCATGCGGATAAGATGCCTGTCATCTCGACTGCTAGTGATACAAGGCCGTTGGGATCAAGCACGGCGTTCCGTATAACCCTCCTGAACCCACCGGTTCCACATTCTGCCGACAGTCATTGGATCTCGACCAATGCGATCAGCAATGTCGCGATACGATAAACCGCAATCGCGATAGGCTACAATCCCACCTTTGTCAAAGTCCGAAATGTGATGGTACACATTCCTCCTCCTTACACGAGGCATCACAACAACGTTTCACCAGGCAACGCCGGTCAACTACTGTTTGTGTATGAGAAATCGGTTGGAAACTTTCCTCATGTCGGCACATTGTAAGAGTCGTCACCGGCGTCAACCTTGTGTGTATGCTCTGAAAAGCTAATCATTTACATATCACAGCATCTTCTTCCTGTCGGTCAAATTTCGTGTCTGTAGTACGTCATCTTCTTGGTGCAGCAATTTTAATGGCCAGTAGTGTATTAACGGTTCAGAAGCGACTTTTACGGGAAGTCCCTAGTGTAGTGGTCTGTCGTCCTGATTTATAATGACTAGAAGTTAATTGTTCGCTTTAAAAGACGAAAATAATCTCGCGACTCGCAACTCAGTTTTGTCAGCATTACGAGCGGCACACAGTTACTTCAGTGAAATCGAAGCGATCCAAGATTGTGTATAGTCCTCGCAAGTTCACTTCCTACTTTTGCCGAAAACGCATTAAACTCTGTCCAGCTTTGACGTCATCTGAGGTGCAACCCACACGGGCGTTTGACTGACGCAAACAGATTGATATCTTGGTGCGAAGTGTTTCTCTCTCCAGTACCTAAACGTCCCCTTTCTCCGACTCGTATTAATTGATAGCTCTGTCGTTTAATAGTTGAGAATCATGTTAATCTGGATATGAATACAGTTAAATTTCCTTTAGTTACGGAAAGAGTCTTAGCATTCAAACTTTTCCGGCTAGAATTTTGAGAACGGACCCAACAGTGGAACATGACCTCTGAACTGACTCTCTAAGATTCCTTGTAACCCCCGTTATTTCTAGTATGATCTTGAAACTTAGTACTGCTGCATTATGGTATGAATGTAATCGAGTGCTGTAATTAGAACTTCCTGTTACCAATACAAATGATGCTTAATCTACCATGGATAAGGATGTGTTCGTTCCAGATTTGCTTTTTAGTAAATAAGTTGAAAATTAATACAGGTAGATTGTTAGTGTTACATATATAGTGTATTTATATGTAACTGAGGTTACACAAATTTTCATCTTTATGAGTTTAATATTTAGCGCCTTAATTTCTTTGCAGAAACGTCAATTTTTCGGCAAAATATTGCTCTGATTAAATTGAGACTTGTAGTTTTAGTTGTGACATACACTTGCACATTCTGACCGACTTTTAGCTTTCTGCTTTTATTATTTAGCGATGCTTTTGTTCTTAATATCGTATAGTTTGCCTAACATATTCATTTGCACTTTCTGAGACTTAGCAGTGTTCGTTAATATACATAATCATGCACCGATGAAGTTCGGTAAAGCTATTTTAACTTTTAATTTCACTCTTAGATTATGGTGCTATCTTTTTTATGTTAAGCACAAGTGCGTTATGATGACGTGGCGCTGTTAGCGGCGAAGAAGGGTAAGCCCCGGCACACTCGCTCGCTTTTGAACCTCTTACAATGATACAGCGGATATTTCGTCACAGGCGGCTATTAGTACACTTTGATAAAAACAGACAACGGCTACATTTGAAACAGAACTCCGAAACCGTAACTGGAACTGGTTTAAAAGGACTTGATTACACCTTCAAAAGAGTTTGACTTAAATGTGGTTGTTAATAACGCGTCCTAGAGTGAACTATAATTAATTTGGTCTTAACGACTGAATTGCCAACGAGAAATTAAGTAATATTCACTTAGAGTGTTCAGACTGTTAATGAATCATTTTTAAAACTTTGGTAATCGTGCTATTAAAGGAATACGGTGGTCTGATTCTATCTGGCGAACGGCCGGCCGGTGTGGCCGTAAGGTTCTAGGCAATTCAGTTTGGAACCGCGTGACAGCTACGGTTGCAGGTTCGAATCCTGCCTCGGGCATGGATGTGTGTGTTGTCCTTAGGTTAGTTAGGTTTAAGTAGTGCTAAGTTCTAGGGGACTGATGACCATAGATGTTAAGTCCCGTAGTGCTCAGAGCCATTTGAACCATTTGAGCCTATCTAGCGAACGAAATGTTTTCTACGTGCTCCAAATTGAGAAAATTTTATTATCTCTAAGTTCAGGACTATCTGATGAGTAACTATTTTTGTATTACATAGTAACAACCAAAGCCAGGTACAACTATAACTTTATTTAAGCCGTTTATGCATCTGGCCTTCGTAGTAAAGAATGTTTATCAAAATATGAAATTTAACATCCAGCTACGTTATGTTAGCACTGAACAGAACTAGGGAAAGGGTATAGAAAGTCTCTCGGAAGTCATCGAAAGTGGCAATAGTTTGAGTGAGACAATTACCTTCTTAATTTCGCTGGCGAACAAAGCAACTGCATTTCCCCTAGGATCGTACTTCCGGAATAAATTTTGATCTTTACAGAGGAGACGTTCAGTCTCTCAAAATGTTATCGAGAACAAAATATTCACTGATTTAAAACACGCTCATGTCAGCGATCTAGGCTTATAGTAAAGCGAATCAGCCCGGTGACCTTCTCGAAAACATAGGTAATAAATGCCTTTTACCGATCTCTTTGGATAATTCGTTTCTCCAGCGATGTTGTATTCGCATAAAGTATGCTGATTAATGATGTACAGGGTGATGAAAACGCGTCTGAAAAGCTTGTATGGGTGTTGCAGGACAGTTCGTGCAGGGAAATAACTGTTGAAAAAGAAATTAGATCCCTTCTGAGTTATTTACCATTGAAGTTAACCAATCAGATTACTGCGAGAGCAAATTCAAGCACTTGCACGCACTAAAAGTGCAGTAATGCGCAGACGTCTGTGGGTCCATGTGTTACAACTTGTTGAAATGCTCTTACCAGTTAAAATGGACCTCTTTAGCAAGTGATAAATTGCAGCTAGGTTAGCAAAAACTGCTACTCGCAAACCATTACTTGGCATATGCCGAGCAGGTGGGGATTACGGAGAGCAGGGAGAGTGGATAGGGTAGACTGCGGAGAGTAGTCTGATGTGTGAAGGAGGGTGGGAGGGTAAGAAACGTCACCTGCATGTACTATAAGTACGCAGTGCAGGCAACATAAATCTGTGTTTTTGACCTGTGACACTGTCTCTGACAGGCTGCTTGAATCTGGGCTGTCGAACGATCTGATTCGCTAACTTCAGTGCTGAATACTGTAACTCGGAAAAAGCGCAACGTCCAGAATTTTTTTCGTAGCAGTTATTTCTCAGCACAGCCTCCCATACAACATCTTATAAGCTTTTAAGACTGTTTCTGACCACCCTGTGCATCACTAATAAAATCCAATCAGTCGTAATATTAACATATCTTTTACACCCTGTGTTAATAATGGCAGACACATATAGGGACTTCCTAAAGTACGTTTCACATGTCATGTCATGTTAAGACCACTGCTAAAAAAGAGAGGCATTTTCAGAAGAGAGTTCATGTTCCGTGTTTCCTGCACACAGTTTTTCTTCGGTACGGATAACAGATGTACCAAAATGTGCCACTAAATTTGTGCGGCAATTGGATACGTCCATAAAAGTCGAAGTATGCGGGACAGTACGATTTTTGTGGGAAGGAAGTCTAGACTGCATATTGACTCACCGAGAAATTCTAGAGGGACATGGACCAAAAGGACTTCCGGCTCCAGCGGTAGTGAAATGTGGTTAGCAGTTTGACCGAGGCTGCATATTCATGGCTGATGCTGATAGTGAAAGTCCAGATCTTGTGCAATACAGTTTCCATTGTCTCAGTAAATTGAAAGAATAACTCGGGTAAAGACATTTTCAGTCAGTGATGTGAGGGTACAGGCGAGCTTTCGACGTACCCCTGTCAATGTTAGAGTGATCTGCATCAAGAGGGCTGCCTCTCATATGTATTTAATGATTAGGTTGTCACACAACGGACAACTAACAGCGCAGGTTTGGCCCCAGCGAACGTGAGATATGGGTGCTAGACCTCTAACTACGGGATGAAACACTGGCTCATATTATCCCCTGTTTATCATACTCCCATATAGCATATATGAATAACAATTATTACAGTACCTGATCGATCACAAGAAATCCTGGGAACAAGAACATTTTCAATTTTTAACAATGGTCAATGCTATTTTAATACCTGAAAATCTCGGGAAATACTGGATGACTCAGGGGAGTGGGACATAATCATCATCTACACTTGAATTATGGGAACACGAAACTCGTGCACTTCACACAGTGATTGCCTGAATCCGGCGGAAGACCGAAAAACTAAATCGTGCAACTAACATCTCCGACTGAGTCGTATTGAGCCCTTAATCACTTGTGAAAAGCTTCGGATTCAGAAATGTGATAATCTTAATAACGTACCTAAAAACACACGTTAGTTCTAATATCCTACTCGCCCAACCTGCGATTTCTCGCCATTTTCAGCTTTCAGTTACGTGGAGCATAGTGAGTGTTGGGAACTTCCACTGACTGAGACGTATCAGCTCTCAAACCAGTCTCCTGATGAAGGATCAAATCAAGTGTTCTCTTCCATATTTCAAGCATACATCTTTTACAGTGCTCCCAAGCCAAGGAGTTCTTTCCCAAATCTCGAACAGAATTCGATTGTCCCCTTCCGATACTAACTTCGTTCTGCAGTCCGTAAGTCTGTGCAGTGCTTGTACGCGAATAAAGACAGCACTGCAAAATATTGGCCAATGATCTTTTTGCTAGCAAGACAACAACATTCCCGGCACTCAAAAGTCTTAAAACATTAATCGATAGTTACACTCCCAGACATGCAGTGCTTAAGGGAATCTGAGCTTTTCTCTCGCTCTCTTGCCATTTCGATGTTTTAGCCAATACAATGAATTTCCCGTATGCACTTCACGAAATCTGGTGCCCTGACTTACTCAAATTCTGCTTTTAGAAACTGAGGAGGTCTCTTACAGCTTTTTATACCAGAGGTTATTCATCTGGTGTGAATAGTAACCCGGCCCAGTGCTTTAGAAAGAGAAAATAATTCGTGTTTACGAAGCAGCCCGGCAATGTCTCACAAAATGCTAAGATTCTTATCTTTCACCAACTATCCTTCGCCTACTGTTCCTGGAAGGCAACGTTTCAGCACTGAAACAAATTCTTTTGAAATTTGTTTTGCCCAGTTGCTCCTGGTTGAAGAAGCTGAGACTCTCCGCAAGTGCAGGTGTTCGTCACATCATGTTAACTATTTCTGCGAGTTTGGGTTTGGACCCATAACGTGCAGAGTGCATAGCATTATCCAAGAACCGCAGGAAGGCCACTGGCAGTGGCCAGTCTGCAGAAACCTGGGTTGATGTACGTTAACTGCTCTTAGTGGTGGGATCGCCTTGTTCTTCTTTCTGAAAAGGCACGACATTGGTCCCAGAGGGGAGAGGGTGGGTTGTTTCCGACCGAACATCAGGTCACTGGTCGACCCCACAGTGTCCTGCTTGTCTCATCATGTACGCAGCTGAACGACAAGTAGAATTACATGCAAAATTTAGAAGGAATCTTGACAATCACTGATGTTAATCATTATAATCATTAACTGTTTTATTAAAAGGTGCAGGTATAGTTCAGATAGTAATCATTTTTAATCAAATTATGAATAACGGATCAGACAACAGTCCGACAGTGGGATGCCGAGTATCAATGAGAACGTTCACATAGCGGTTGTCATTTTTTTCGTGACCAAGTAGTGAGTTCCTATTGTCGAGGAAGTGAACGATTGGCAGAACGTTCCGACCATTGTTTACAGAGACTTGGTGAATAAGTTGAAAAGGATATTTTATTTACATCTGTTCATTAGAAATGTAGTGCAGCATTCAACAAAAATTCCTTAGCTTGATATTATAACGCGTAATTTGCTTTTTAAGTTCCGTCATATTAGTATTAGTTATCAGTAGGGCCCAGATTTTAATTACCTAAGAAACAATGAAATATGACCTTAAAAAATAAAATATGACTTAATAGAAGTTTATTTAAAGCATTCTTGTTTGTTTATTTAATTTTTTATTCGCCATAAAGTAATACAAAATTCACTTCTCAAAATATTGTAAGTATAGTTCTTTCTTTTTGGTAGGGTTTGTGGCTAATTTGCACCTATTTTCTTAATATCTGAATGTTTTATTTTCTAAACACAAAGTACAGTGAAAAGATCACCTATCGAAACAGTAACACAATGTTTTTATTTCTACGTGGCATTTAAAGCATTTCACATTATTTAATACCGTATGTCAATCTTTTGTATCTGCAAAGTTGCACTGGATCACAAGGGGCATTTTCCAATTTTCCATTGTCAAAGATCTACGGTTGTCGCTGAGGATAGTTTTGTTCCTGGAAAAGCCCCTCTCCACTTCACAAGACGTCACTGGAGCGTATTTGGAGGCAACCAGGTCACTGGAGTTCAGCTTTGTTTCAGTATCTTCAAATGCTGTGGCATTCCTTGAAAGGCTGTCACTAATTTTGCACAGTGTAGAATATCCAGAATTCCGTTTGAGAATACTTTGCAATTTGGTTTTCACTTTATGAGCCACATGACCACGAGCTCGACCCAACTCACTCTGCACATGTTGCACGATACTCAGGGCCTCACATAGCTGAGTGCCAACAGCTTCCAGTCGTTTGATGAAACGTATTCATAGTTGCGAATATACGCAGCCATCAACTGCATAGTGGAACGACGACAGTGAAAATTTATCCCCGACCGGGAATCTAACCCGGATTTCCCAATTATCGCGAGCGATTGCCTTGCCTTTATGCAATCCGAGCACGCTTCAGGGCCAGATCCAGGCTTCCTTATGTCGTCAACCAGGTGCCTACAACCGGCTCTCGTACATCCATTATGTATGTTCCCTTATAGAGGGCCATTTTGTTGAAAGTCGCTTACCCGGTGTCGGCTGATAAATACAATATTGCAGTGCCTCTGTTGCTCGGAACTACGATATAATGTTCCTTAGGGAAAGTTGTATTTCCATTATTGTGTTGATGGTTGTCCATATTCGCAGCTGTGAATAAATTTCATGTATTTCATAACAGCTGTTGTCGCCGCCGTACCGCAACATAGCAGGTAAGATATCGTATTTATCTGCAGACAATGAACAAGCACGTTCAATTAAAATGTCTCCCATTTGTGGGATAGTGGGTGTGCGAATGGAGGTTGTAGAGACATGATTGATGATATATTGAAGTTACCGTCCAGCCTTGAAGCATGCCTGGGTAGCCCAATGGTAAGGCGACAGCTCGTGATTTTCGGGATATCTGCGTTTGAGTACCGATCCGGCACAAATTTTCATTGTCATCATTCCATCATCTAGCTGATGGTTGTCCGTATTGGTAACTATGAATACAATTCATGAATTTAATGCATTCTATGTATTTAGAAGATAGGATACAGAGAAAAGTCTTTGTTTATGACATTTATGGACAGAGGAAAAGCTTTTGACAAGCTTGATTGATATATACTCTTAGAAATCCTGAAGGTAGTGTTGGCGAAATTTATTGATCGAACAGTTTTTTTGAAACTTGTACAGTGACTATACAGCTATTGTAGGAGTTGAAAGACAGGAAAGGGAAGCAGTGGCGGAGAAGGGAGCGATATATGATTGTGGCCTATCTATAATACGCACGCCCCGGTAGCTGAGTGGTCAGCGAGGCGAAATGTCACGCCGAGGGCCCAGGTTCAGTTCCCTGCAAGGTCGGAGATTTTCTCAACTCAGGGAATGGGTGTTGTGTTGTCCTTATCCTCATCATAACCTCATCCCCACCGACACGCAAGTCGCCGCAGTGGTGTCAACTTAAAAGACTCGCACCAGGCGAACGGTCTACCCGAAGGGAGGCCCCAGCCACACGACATTTCATTTCATTTCATCTGTAATATTGTCCAATCGGTACACTGAGCAAGCAGTAGACGAAGCCAAAAAAACACTGGAACACTGTAGAGCGATTTAAATTTCAGGGCGAAGATATGAAAACGTTGTGGTTTGCTGAAGACTTTGTAATTCTGTCAAAAGGAGTAAAATCTTGGATTAGCGGTTGCACAGAATGAGTAATATTTTGAAAGTTAGTTATAGGATGAATAACAAAGGTAAAACATTGGAAACTACAATTAGTCGAAATGAAACAAGATAAGGGGGTTAGAGATACAGAAAAAAGTAGACGAATTCTGCTGTTTCGGCATCGAAAAACTAATGACGGCCGAAGCAGACAGAATATAAAATAGAGATCGTCTACAGCAGTTAAAGCATTCCTGAAAAAGAAGAATTCGTTGACATCTGAGTCTTTTCTGAAAGTAATTGCCTATAGTGCACCATTGTGCGAAAGTCAAATGTAAGCGAAAAGAAGATCAAAGAAGAAGCTTTGGCCACATGGCGCTATAGGAGAATTATGAAGTTTCGTTGGATAGATCACGTAGCTAATGAGGAAGTACTGAATCGGACTGGAGAGAAAAATTATTTATGATTCAGCCTGACTAGAGGAATGGATCGGTTCATAGGACGCATTTTGAGTTATTAACATATCCTCAGTTTGACATTAGGAAGATGTGCTTGCGTGTGTGGATGTGTGTGTGGGAAGGGGGTAAGAGGTAGTGGAGGAACTAAGGAATGAATACAGCAAGCAGGTTAAATTGACGTAGGTTACAATAGTTATTCAGAGGTGAAGAGGCTGGCAGAGAGTTGAGAGAATGGAGACCTGCATAAAAAAGTTCTTCAGAATGAAAACCACAACTGCAACAGCCTGCTAGATGTACTGTTTTGTTTTCACAGTTACTTGCATTACTAAGAATAATATAAAATCTACTTCTCCAACAATAATATCCATCACGGTGTATCGAGTCTTTTCCTATGCCCTTTTCTTTTTTAAACTGCTACTTCAGCTAGTGGTTTAGAACGCGAGACACAAGACTAAACGTCTGACGTTACACTTATTTGAATATATCTTCTGGGCTAGAATGAAAACAGCGGTTTTCTAGAAAGCTCATGCTTCATCTTCTGTTTAACACGAAATCAAACAGTCGTCTTTTTCATATGCTTTCCATTTCTTC
This sequence comes from Schistocerca serialis cubense, assembly GCF_023864345.2. Taxonomy (NCBI): domain Eukaryota; kingdom Metazoa; phylum Arthropoda; class Insecta; order Orthoptera; family Acrididae; genus Schistocerca; species Schistocerca serialis. The sequence continues at coordinate 270,313,506 of NC_064639.1, forward strand.
TGGCGACGTCTGAATGATTCTTACCTCCGCATTTCATCATAGAACATTAAGAGATGATTCATTAGTAGTTTTTCATGTCATAACTTACCTACCGGTGAAAATTTTAACGTTTAGTAGAAAGTGAAGCAGTATATTTAAAGTTATTAAATTTTCATATCCTTAACAATCCTATTGGTGCACATTTAATTACCATACACTAGGCTTCACGGCAGAAGGAAATTTTAATTTTACTCCGTATTAATGAAATTTAGTTAGCAGGGTTCCTTTGTTGAAGAAAACTTTCTTCGGCGGGACCATTCGAATTCTGATACGTTTCTTGCTTCCTAGATAAGAGAATTCTTCGGTTTCTACACTGCGATATTCCCAACTGTAAATAACTAAGCCGCTGTTCTCTTTCCTTCTAAGCGACATCAACGTTCCCTGTGATTTGTTTAACTCATTCTGCGCCAGACCAGCCGTTTACTCTATTTTACAGGTCTACTGTCTTTCTAACTTTTGGCGTGGTGGGCTGTGATGATGGAGAACTTTATCATCTGAATATATTCATCTTGCGATTTCATTTTTTAAACGAAAGTCTCTGTAGAATGAAAGCCAATGAGACGTTAAACAAAGTGATTTACAGCGCAATATTGGCGTCCATGGTACAAAGTACAGCTGATTTTTGCACTTTCCTACATTGGAAACTGCAATGTATTTACATCTACATATGATCGTCAGTATACATAGAGATACACTAGGGAGAAACGTTCACAAACATAGATATGTTTTATGTCCATAGTTTCGGGAATATGGGACGACGAAACAGGATTACAACCTATTAACTGCTTTGCAGTGGGATTCTCGACGCTGAGTACCAACATCAGTGACTAGAATAATAGAAGGTAACAGGGAATGTACGTTTGGACATTGTAACTATCTTAACAGCACACTCTGATGAAGTATTCTGTAGAACGTAAAACAACGCTCAACTTCTGGGGCCAGGGGTTGTGTCGCGATGGAATAAATTGACATAACATTTATTGCGTGTACCTGGAGAAACCCTGTAACCATGATAGTTAAATAATTAATGTAGGTAACATATAGAAATCGACGCAACATGTATTTATAAATGGAAGACACACATTCATCATTTTTCCTGTCGCAATCGGCAAAGTAAACACACCAGCAAAAAAATTGTCAGACGTCAGAGGACCGCGTTAGTGGAAATGAAATTACACCACATTGAAAAGCGTGTGCCTCCCAAAAACTCTTTAAATATTTGCGGTGCATTGTTTTCCGCAGCCGCATTCAGTTTCAGTAAAATTCTCCGTCATGTAATATAGATGAATGTGAAATATTCATTCATCTCGTACTGCTGCGAAATTGGCAGTTTACATAGAATGCGTCGTGTGACACCTACATCCACTAATAGCAAACCACCACGTGGAAGAGTCTTTTAGTAGAGACAAGGATTGCTGTCGTTATGTGCTCGACAGCACATGTAAGGGGCAATGTGTTGAGCCCAATGAGGTCGAATACATGTGGCAAGAAAGTCGAAAATTTCAATCTGACATTATTGTTTTGATATATTACGATTTAGCTGTAACTCTTATAAAAAGTACGTTGTTTTCATAGCGCGTTCATTGATTCTATAATCCATTAATTTAACTTATATTGTGTTTCTCCACGTTTAGAAATCTGTGGAGTAATACCAACGCCTAGAGAAAATGTTCTCGTAACCTGCGTTTTGTTGTAATTTTTAGGTGTCCTTCCTAATAAGCAAATCCCAACTCTGTGCAGACTTACTGTAGTGTATGAGTACGGACACTTAACTGAGTTTTGGACCGATTTATCCGCTTTGATGGAGCACAGGGAGGTTACACTAGCTTTCGTGGCAGAATAGCGGGATCGATTCTCAGAGAAAATAGTATAAGTGCCATACTGCACATTCCTATGTGGCCTGCGTGACTCAGTCGAATTACGACGCTGCAAGAACGGATATTCCCTCCAAATTTTCAGCCGAAGCGTTTGATTGGCTAGGGAGAAGCTTCTAGAAGCTTCCGGTAGCTATCGCGGGGCAGGAGGGTGACAAATAAGGTGTATTTATACGCGCTCTTCTATGAACTGATCGCTCTGCGCCGTAAGCGAGAGGACTGGACGATGAGGACTGCGAGAAAAGGCGAGCAAACTGCAATCTTTAAAGCCGGAGTGAAAGCCGATTCGAGGACAGTCATGTTGCCTTGTGGGGGGGGGGGGAGGGGGGAGTGAGGGGGGAGGGGGTCGAGTGTTGTGGATTCGGGGACGCCACTGAAACTGCATTCACATGTTTAATTATAACGGTCAGTCAGACTGCGTCGGACAACTCCAGAGATTATGAAGAATAGTTTCATTTCTGTTTATAGTCAGATAGAAACAGATAGTAAATGGGAGTTAATTCAATTCTAACGTTTTCAGATTAGCTTTGGGGTGCTTGTAACGACAACTGTACATATAACAATTTTTTTCTTTATGAATTTAGATAAATTAATTTAAGCAATGTTTTGAACTTTTTTTTCGGTTCATATCGTTATGTTAAAGAGACTGTGAGTAACTTTCGAAATGAATATTATTATTTATGTTAGATTTCAAATAATGTGGTAATCAAAGGAAAGTGTATTTAATGTTAAAACTATTGTAAGATGTGAAAATTGTAATTTATACACTTGGTCCATACATAGGTAATGCATTAGGATATGTGTAGTAGAAAACCTGTGGTGAATACCCTACCTGTAGGGGAGCGGGAAAAGGCGAGCGCGGGAAAACGCACAGTGGCGCGGTTCGGCACAACGGGCACAGTATAGCGGTGGGAGGCGAGCAACAGTCGGAAGTACACGTACTGTACCGAGGAGGCTACCTAGGAAAAGTGGATTCCATTGAGCCTCGGATGAAACGATTCCGACGACTACTTGGCATGGCTATATTCTGAGGCACAAAGTTGGGACCGAGCAGGGTGGCGCAGTGGTTAGACACTGGACTCGCATTCGGGAGGACGACGGTTCAATCCCGCGTCCGGCCATCCTGATTTAGGTTTTCCGTGATTTCCCTAAATCACTCCAAGCAAATGCCGGGATGGTTCCTCTGAAAGGGCACGGCCGACTTCCTTCCCAATGCTTCCCTAATCCGATGTGACCGATGACCACGCTGTCTGGTCTCCTTCCCCAAACCAACCAACCAACCACAAAGTTGGAAAGATTACGACGCTAAGAAGATGGAAAGTGCCGATGTTGTGTGAGCCTTAGCCGTGCTTGTATGTGTGCCGTGCTGCCCGCTATCTCGCTGCCCGCCATCCGCCGCACCGACTTGCACAGGTCAAACATTTATTTCATCTTTAGAAATGTATCTGTGTGGACCAGTGTCGAAAATGTTTCTGACTGTTCAATAATAACGTGACTTTTACCAGAATTGCCTTAGCCATTACTGATCCTGATCACTGTCCTAGACAGGGTCCTTACCTCGTATTGTGCAACCCGAGTATCCTGAACTGAAAGTTTAATGTTAGTGTTAACGAAAATTATCAGCAGATTAATCTATGCTATAAAGAAGTTTAAAATCCGGTGTGTTATTGCAAATGTTGGTAAAGAACAAAAGCATGACTAAATTGGAAGAGAGTTTTTTGAATTGAGTTAGCGATGTTATTTAATTAATTTGAGACAGAAATAATGACAGTTAAATAATTCAGAAGTGAGACAAAAGAGTAGTTATCCAGAGATTGATAACTTTGAGTGTTAATTTGCCTTCAGTACTTAATAGTTTCAGTATAACGACCATAACAGTTTCAGGGCCCCCCCCTTCTCTTGTCCATTCTTTCAAACTTTGAAATGTGTTGATCAGATTTGACCATTAAAGCTAAATTCTATATTAATCCTAAGTGTATTAGTGTTTTTCCATCATTAATAGTGATATTGTGTGTGTACTTTCAAGATTGTCGATGCTAGGGCAATCTATGCCCGATTTCAGTCTGCTCAACATACAAAATGCAGTTCGTAGTAATCATTACTGTGTGGCGTTGTGTAAATTTAGCTCGTCCAAATTAGTACAAAAAGAGAAAACTTTAGTTCAGTGGATTTTTCTGGTTCCAAACTTTGCCATATAACGCATCATTACTACGTGTTACTATGTTTCTTGTCCATGCGAAAGAGTAATTATACTTTACATTTGCTTGACTGCATCACTGTAGTTATTGACTGAATGTAAGTCCGATCTTGCTTCTATTAGATACACGCGGTCAACTAATGTACTAAAATCCTTGTTTATAAGGTGAAGCCCGTGAACTTATTACAGTACAGGCTTTATAGAGCTAACGTACGTCCGAGCAGGGCGGTAGTGTTACATGCTGCCCAACGTACGAGGGTTGCCCAGAAAGTAATGCACCGCATTTTTCTCTCAGCCGAAAACAATGCTACGAATGAGAAACGTTACGTATGTATTGTTTGAAGGCTCCTGAGTGAACGCGCCAAGTTTCTGTCACTTCCGGAAGGTAGCGTAGCTGCAGGACTGTTTCGAAATGGGGTCTGTAGGTGATGTCCGTTACAAGCAACGTGCCGTCATTGAATTTCTCACTGCACAGAAGGAAACTATGGGGAATACTGACAAGCGCGTGTGCAAAGTGTATGGGGCATCTCCTGTCGACAGAAGTACAGTTGGGCGCTGGGCACGAAGGGTGACGTCATGAGAAGACGATTCGGCGGAGCTCCATGGTTTCCAGCGGTCGGGGAGACCACCAATGGCTGTCACACCTGACGTTGCAGCGACCTGATGTTATTCGCGAGGATACACGCATTACGACTCGGCAGGTGGCGCTGTATGTGTCAATCAGCAAAGGATTCACACAGCAGAAGGACGCACTGACAGGGCATACGCGCCCTTGTTTCGCGCTGGGGGATGGCCATAGAAAGGGATGGAGATTACGGAAGAAATAGGGTGTGTAGATAAAACATCTTTCGTGTGCGTAATTATCATTATATTGAATAAAGAATTGTCGAAGAAAAAATGCAGTACTTCACTTTCAGGGCAACCCTCTTACATTCATATCGAACACTGTAGATGAGTCGTGGGAGACCACAGTGGTTGCTGCCGTCCAGAGCCGTTTCAGCCAGCACGCTGAAATTGTAAGAAACAAGTAATTGTAAGCGTGACTGGCGATGAATTGTGGACTCCGGAATGCTTCATCACCATTTTAGTCTTTCTACTTTTGAAGAATTATGAGACTATTTAGAACCTTCGTATCAGCTCGTGTGAATCTCAGCTTTCTTGTTTAGAAATACGTTGTTCCGAAATAGTCCATTCTGTTATTAATTACCGTTGCTTTAATTACCGGAGCCTTCACTTACCTCCCTCAGTTCGTTCCGTATATGTTCTGTAGGTTTCATTGCTGAAGGATCAGTGTTCCGTTTCGTTTCTCACACTTTACTGCAGCAAGTCAAGAGTGTGGATGATTAACATCCCTTCCAATGTAGTTTCCGTTTCCTCAGTGCACGGAGTACGCACTACGGTGATCTTTGGTCCATATGGTTTCACGCAGCTGGGAATGAGTACTGGACAATTAGATCAACTAGGTTTCAGTTTGTTTATTTCCCGATTCTATGTCAAATGGACAAGAGAATTTTAATAAATGTTGTACATCTCAATTCTTCTTTAAAGTTACCTATTTCTCGGTACCACATAGCTATAGTCGGTAGTACAAACTAGAAAGTTATCAGTTGCATACAAAGACCTAGTAGTCATCATCTTGAGGCAGTACCGAGTTAATGGTATCTTGCGTAAAGTTCTCCATTAAATTCAAGACAAAAATAATTCATTTTTTGTGTCGATACAACTCGATAAAGCCATTCCAATTATGTTGTGCGAATTATAATTACAACAAAATAAATTACGATGTCTGATAAGAGAAGACACTGATTTGTAGCCCAGAAACGATCATCTGTTAACCATTCTCAAGTTTTGTTAATTGTCACCTGCAGAAATCTTCAACGGTTGGTTCTACAGTTAATTGTAATAAAACAACAAGTATCTTTCCCTCTGATAGACACATTCGGTTTGTGGTATCATCCTTCTTCAGCTGAGGAACGATTTCTCTTTTCACAAAACAAGGGGTGCAGTGGTTAAGATAATGGGAGTTTGTGACATTAAATTTATAAAATTAGGGAATTAAATGGCCTTCGTCCCTGAATCGAGAGTGAAATGGGACTTATTCATTGAAGAGCCAAAGAAACCGGTACACATGCCTAATATCGTGCAGGACCCCACGAACACTCAGAAGTGTCACAACACGACGTGGCATGGACTCGGCTAATGTCTGAAGTAGTACTGGGGGGAACTGACACCGTGAATCCTTCAGGGCTAAGCGTAAATCCGTAAGAAAATGGAAGGGTGAAGATCTCTTCTGAAAAGCACGTTGCAAGATATCCCAGATATGCTGAATAATAATCATGTCTGGTGAGTTTGGCGGCTAGAAGAGTGTCCCTACAGCCACTCTGGAGCAATTCTGGACGTGTGGGGTGTCGCAAGTCCGTCGGAATGCACACTGGGCATGAATCGATGTAGGTGGTCAGACAGGATGCTTGCGTACGTGTCAGCTGTCAGAGTCGTATCTAGACGTATCAGGAGTCCCATATCACTTCAACTGCACACGCCCCACACCATTAAAGAGTCTCCACCAGCTACACCAGTCCCCTGCTGACATGCAGGGTCCATGGATCCTTGAGGTTGTATCCAGACCCGTACATATCCATCCGCTCGATACAATTTGAAACGAGATTCTTCCGACCAGGCAACATGCTTCCAGTCATCAACAGTCCAATGTCGATGTTGATTGGCCCAGGCGACGAGTAAAGCTTCGTGTCGATCACTCATCAAGGGTAAGCGAATGGGCCATCGGCTCCGAAAGCCCATATCGATGATATTTCGTTGGATGGTACGTATGCTGATGCTTGTTGACGCCCAGCAGTGAAATCTGCAGCGATTTACGGAAGAATGGCACTTTTGTCACGTTCAAAGGCTCTTTTCGGTCGTCATTGATCCCGTTCTTGCAGGATCTTTTTCCGGCTGCTGTGATGTAGGAGATCTGATGTTTTACCGGATAGCTGATATTCACGGTACACTCGTGAAATGGTCGTGCGTGAAAACACCCACTTCATCGATACATCGGAGATACTGTCCCCCATCGCTCATGCGCCGACTGTAGTAACACGTCAAACTCACTTAAATTTTGCCGACGTGCGATTGCAGCAGCAATAAGCGATCTAACAACTGCGCCAGACACTTTTTGTCTCATATAGATGTTGCCGACCACAGTGCCGTATTCTGCCTGATTACATATCTCTGTTTTTGAATGCGCATGCCTATAACAATTTCTTTGGCGTTTAAGTGTATATTGACATTCTCTTTATACGAGAGTTATTTTCACCAGGTTATTTTAATGTAACCCCTTTCAGACTGTGATTATTGGTGGGCACCAAGAGGGCAGTAACTCAAACGTAAACCAACTTGAACAAATTGTAATTTAAAGAAATTTGGTATATTTTAAGTATGCAGCAACGTGATGTGGTTTTCGCTAATTTTTACAGTGCTGCCCCTTGAATGTAGGAACCAAGTATTGTCCATCAGGTTTAATGTTTACCTCGATTAGGTATACCCAATTTGTAATGTTGGGTGTGTTTTTTAATCCTCTTACAGAGAAGTTAAATTTTGGAACCTGTTTTGCCATACGATGTCAGACTTTTACTGATGTAACAATCCACGTGTTTTTAATTACGTCAGTAAGTGAGAATCATAGAACAGTATAGGAGTTCACTGGGTTTGAAGTTAATATAGAATGTTTCATATGAGATTTCATGAAGAAGAAACTTCATTTTGAATAAAATTTCCAAAATGAAGCATTTGGTCTTAGGATATCAGTACGTCATCCTTTTCCATGTCATGTTTATTTGAATCCAATGAATATTTTTTAAAGACATCATTTTTCAATCAGATTAAGAAAAATATTAATGTGCCAGAATCAGAAAAGTGATAATGTTTGGAACAGCTTCAATGTGGGCAGCACTGCACAGAGCTGAGCAAATTTCCAGTATTCTCACTGAACATTTACAAGGTAATTCATTTATCAGCTAATCTACTGATACTATTTCTACGAAGCTATTTTACGTCTGGCATTATATTTCGCTGTGCCATGATTGAATGTTTGCTATGCCTACTGTGCAAAGAACAGAATAACAAGATTACTTCTGTTGTGACTCTAGAACTAAGGAAAATTTATTTGATTGTTTATTTGCACGGGGACCATTGTCAATTTATTGTACAGGGCCATATAACACGGTGCTCACGAGACTGAGTAAATTTTAGAGAGACTGATTTCGTTATGAACATTGTGTATTGGTTTTCCACAAGAAGTTTTTTAAATATTTTTGTATTACACTAAAACTGATTAAGCACAGCATTTGCTCAAGAATACATACATTAGAGTGACCAAAATATTACGCATTTCATATCCATTGGCAAACAAAAACCAAATCTTTTATGAGGAACGTTACAAACGTCAAATCTCGGATGCTGCCCATTGTCAGTTTGCGAACCATGCAACGAAACCTAATCGATATGGGCTTTTGGAGCCAGAGGCCCACTCGTGTACCCTCGATGACTGCATGACGGAAATCTTTACATCTCGCCTGGGCCCGTCAACAGTGACATTGGACCGTTGATCACTGGAAACATTTTGCCATGTCAGAAGAGTCCCATTTTAAATTGTTTCGAGTGGATGGACATGTATGGGTATGGAGACAAACCTTTTGAATCCTTATACCCTGCATGTCAGCAGGGGGGGTGTTCAAGCTGGTGGAGGCTCTATAATGATGTGGGGCGTATGTCCATTCTGATGGACTTGCGACTCCCCAAACGTCCACAATTGCTACATAGTGGATCCAGTGACGCTCTTCTGTGTATAAACACTTCCGCTGGCCTCCAAACTCGCCAGAAATGAACACTGTTCTGCTTATCTGGGATGCCTTGTAACGTGTAGGATTCGTGGTGTCAGTTCCCACCAGAACTACTTTAGACAATCGTCTTGTGGTACTTCTGCATGCAAGCGGGGCCCCAACAGGTTATTAGGTAGGTGTACCAGTTCGTTGGATCTTCTGTGTATTTTTTTTCTAACTATAGCAGGTTTTCCGCGAGTTTTACCGAGTTTATGTCACTTTTCATATTTTAGGATAGTTTTCCATATGTATATAGTTATATTGCTGACATAACTATGCACTGTTTGATTTTATACGAGGATATTTGCTTCTTTTATTCACCAGTCTACTAAAATATCCTAAGAATTCCCCTCTTTCCAGTGATCTACATGTATGCATTTTGGACGAACATGAAAAGTATAGTAACAATCGCTTTGCACCTGAATGAGACTCAACAAGTGCTGCAGATATTAATTTATTGGAAACTTGAAGTCTGAAAATAATTCTGTGTATTGCTCTGACACATCAGAGAGCTTGTCTACAGATTCGTGTAGTGCTGCACTCTATCGAAACTCAGAGTCTGTAAAGAATTCAACATGTTTATTATACTGTTATTGCTCACCAGATGAGCTTGGCTATGTCTGTTGGGGAGACCTTCTAACACAGATACATATCGACAACACTGCCAGGACATGGAGAAACTGTATATTTTTAGTAGGGTCCTAAGGGACGCGATTTTTAAAAAAAATAGAAGTTCGCTTACAAGAAGTAAGTTGACGTTAAATACAACTGCTCCAATGAATTTTCTATCACGTAACAGCGAATACAAGTGGAGGTGGCTGCGGTTGGCAGGGTGCACAGTTATAAAAAAAAAAAACACGTGTGTCTCTCCTATGTTCCCTAGAGCGGCCAAGTGTCTCGCTTTGTTCTGTGGTCCACCTGCCTTTCACGAACTCGTGGAGAGGGATCAGGACCTTCGGCTGCTGGGTGGCTAGACATCTACTTGCTTCAGCTATGGCAATGGCTGATTCACCTCGTCAGTTTTCTTTTTCTACATTTCGTAATCGCCAGCAATAAACCATTGCAATGGTAAAGTGGTACTTGCCATAGTGTACAGGCAACATTCCCTTGGCTATGGCTTGTCGTGGAACCAAAAAATAAATGTTTGTTTCTGATATATGGGTAGATTGCGTGAAACAGGCTGTTCTGCGATGATCAAATTGCTTATGAACGAATGTCTGCTGGATATAGCCTTCTTCAATTACAGGTGACTGAAACCTTACACACAGTTAGTGGAGGTGGGTTATTTAAGAAATATGTCCGATGTCAGCAAGCTGATAGTAATTTTTTTTCATGTATTGATAAAACCTTATGGGGCTGTCTACTAGGTAACATTAGGAGGTTATATTACAAAGCCTACTCTCAGGACTTGTTTCTGCGTTTCGTAAACGCCAACGAGGTATACCATTGCACTGGTAAAATGGGACCTGCCATATGTACAAGCAATGTCCTCTTCAGTTATAACTTGTTGTTGCCAAACATAAGATGAGTGCACTTGTTTTGACTTCTGAACAGAACGTGAGATAGTCAGTATTCTGTACTGACATTTCATAATGAAAGTAGGCTGTCTAGGTTTTTATATTGGTAACGCCACGTAGCGCTCTGTATGAAAATCACTGGCTGTGCTGTGTGCAGTCTGTGACTGGTTGGCATTGTTGTTGGAATATTCGCCATTGTAGTCGGCAGTTGGCTGTTAACAGCACGTAGTGTTGCGCAGTTGGAGGTGAGCCGCCAGCAGTGGTGGATGTGGTGAAGTGAGACGGCGGATTTTTGAGAGCGGATGATCTGGACATGTGTCCATCAGAAACAGTACATTTGTAAGAATGGATGTCATGAACTGCTATATATATATTATTACTTTTGAACACTTTTAAGGTAAATAAATTGTTTGTTCTCTATCAAAATCTTTCATTTGCTAACTGTGCCTAAAAACATTTATTTTTAAAGATTTTTGAATTACAAAGAAAGTTTTCCGTGATACATTTCGTTCCATTGCTGCAATCTGTAACACCTGAGGGTATAATTACATTAATCCTCAGGGGGGTACATGCTTACCTTGTGTACCATGTGTTTGGAAAGCACAAGGAGCCCTAGCTAACATGGTATTTGCTTATACATCTTTACACATCGGTACCATATTTCTCAACACAGAATTATACAGCTATCTGATTATTTAACAGAGAAACAAACTTTTTTTTTTACTATGTCAGTGACACACAGTTCCACAATTACACATTTGGATAAATCACACTTATGAAATTGTATTTTGTCCGTACTTTGTGAACTGTTCTTTTTTTTTTTGTTTGGAACGATTGTGATACTATGAGAGCTTTGAATGATGTATTTGGTATGGGATCATGATTTTTAAAGTACGTTTGAGATAGATGACTTTATTGAAGGTCTTGAAATTATTGAAAGAAGCTGCGACGATTTTGAGATGCGATTGATCTGTTATGATGTTATTATTATGATGATGATGTGTATTATGCTGTTGAGGTATGTTTATGATCAATAAGCTGATGCTATATAAGGAATTTGATTATGCTACATATCTGTTATGATGAAATATTGAAGAAGTGTTGACGAATATGTATATGTGTAATAAGGTAAGAAATAATGAGTAGTGGTTAGGGACTCTGATTTGTGAAAAAGGATGTTGGAAACCAAGAATCGTACTTTAAGAGTTATGAATTGTGTGTACATATGTGAATGTTAGTTACCACAATGCTGACAAAACTTTTGGACACTGTTATATATGAGATTTTGTCTCTACACACTTCTAATGTAAATTTCTAACCTTTGAATTTTTTTATTTTATATGAGACTGTCACTGTAGTGGAAACTGCTGTCGTAAATATTTCAGTAAAGAAGGTAGATGACCTTCACGTAATGTGCTGTGGAGACCCAGATGAGCGACAGTTACGTGGAAAAAAAACCATTAGTGTGGGCCTTTCAGAAGCACAGGTGGTGAAAAAAAGGGGCCATTATCGTCACTATTGACATTTCTTTGTAGAAAGGATCGCAAATACGACATGCTCAAACTTGAAAACATATGATTACACTGTGGAGCTCGTAATTTATGATATTTACTAAAATGCCTAATGAAATGATGAGAAACATTTTACATCTATTGTCTTTGTAGTTGAGAGATTGCTCATTTTGTTTAGTATCTAGTATCTAGCTCCACTGCCCCTTTGGTTACAATAAAATTTTATAGATGTACTAATATAAACATTTTATGCCTACAGATCCAGTAAATAATAAATTTATGATCTACTTCAAGAAAACGAAGGAGCACAAAAGGACATTTCTCTTCACAGGAATTGCCTACATAATTTTCTTTTCAAGTACTTGGTAATTTATTTTGTAGAATAAGTTTTGGTGCACCACTTTAATTACATAGACATTAAGATGTGAATAGACATTTCCTTTATCTGCATTGTTGTCTTTAGTGTACTATTTTTTCTGCTTGAGCTTTGTCATGTTTAGATATTTGTTATTGCATTTGCTGCTGCTGTTTGCCAGGCATACTGCTACTGAATTTCACGTTGTATTATTCTGTTAAGCCAGTTTTACTACTGATTTATTTTTCTTGTAGCTGCACGTTGGCTCATAGTAGTTGAAATGTTGCATTTGCTTTGTTAATTTATATATATATTGCTGCTTGCTTTGCCAATTTGCATGTTTTGTCATTGCTGTTTGTGTTAATTATTTTGTGCTGCTGCATTGCCTTGTCCCTTAGTTTATGCATCTGAGCTCAATAGATCTAAGTTAGCTTAAGATGGGGTAGGCTATATAAGGGAACGAGTTGTGATGAATTGGAAGAAATGCATTGAGATGCTATAAGAAAATGGTTTGGCCAAAAAAGGATTTTGAAAGAGGATATGAACAAAAAAGTAGGGTTTAGGGACAACAAGTTTAGGTAGGATATTCTTGGAAATAAATGATGAGGTACGATAATGGAAAATAAATAATGAGGTAAGAAAAATGTGAACATATATATACAGAAAGCATGCTTGGATAGGATTTTTTTGGCGGAAACAAATGTTGAAATAAGAGGAAAGATCTATGGAATGAAGTTTTGGGTTGGACTGCAGTACCAAATGTCACACTGGAAACAAACCCTGTCCTGTCCTTTTGTATCATTCCGCTATGTGTTTTTGTACCCTTGTGTAGTTGTATTCTTCCTGTCTTTATGTGTTTATAAGACATATGTTGTAGAATTTTTCTAATACTCAGCTACATTCACTATGATGAGGAATACTGTTATCCTCAAATATAATTTGCATTAATAATATGTCATTTTCTTTGTAAAGATGTTTACACATTATTAATTATGTTCTGTTTCAATTTTCATGTGTGAAATTTATGTTTCAAAAACTATTCTCATTATTTTATTTATTTACTTATGTCATAATTCCTGTAACACTGATGTATACATGTATTTCTATTCTTGTGTAAAGCCTGTATTACTACAAATGTTATCTGTACTATTATGTTCTTTAATGACGATTTTGTATCATTGTAATTGTATTCTTATGTTGCAAATTTATAATTGTATAGACACCAGTTCTTCAAATTAAGTTACATTTCACTGCACACATTTCTGTTGGTCATAGTACATGCACATATGTGAGAAGATGAGACTGTTAGTGTTTGCACATGTGTTGATAATTCAGCAAGGGACTGGATAACAGCATTGCTGGTTCTAAGTATAATTCCAAAAACGTTTTAAGTGCACAAGTGGCCGTTTATGGACTTGCTATATTCTCCGCAAGACTCTTCGATGGTGATTGTGCACCTGCACAGTCGCAACAGATGGCTACTGGCCGTCGTTACAAGGACTACAGTGGGTCTGCATCTTTTATGGCCCACAAATACGATTATTTCTACAAGGACTACAGTGGGTCTGCACGTTTGATGGCCCACCAACACCATTATCTCTACAAGGACTGCACCTCTGGTGGCCCACCAATACCGTAATCTCTACCAGGACTACAGTGGGTCTGCTGTGTGATGACCTACCTACCAATATTCTTCAAAATTCGACTGACTCTGCGGTGGGTTTGCTCTGTTGTGGTCCATTGCCTGTCTGCATGTCAAGAGTCAGCACTGTCTTTCCGTTGTTGTCTGCAGCTCGTGGTCATGCGGTAGCGTTCTCACTTCCCACACCCGGGTTCACGGGTTCGATTCCCGGTGGGGTCAGGGATTTTGTCTGCCTCATGATGACTGGGTATTGTGTGCTGTCCCTAGGTTAGTTAGGTTTAAGTAGTTCTAAGTTCTAGGGGACTTGTAACAACAACTGTATATATAATAATTTTTTCTTCTGATTTTCGATAAATTAGTGTAAGCAATGTTTTGATTTCATTTCTTTTTCTTTTTGTGTCATTATGTTAAAGAAACTGTAAGCAACTTTCGATGTGAATATTATTATTTATGTCAAATTTCAAGCAATGCTATAACAGAATTGAAGTGTAACCCATGTTGAATCTATTGTAACATGTTTAAAATTGTAATTGTGCGCCTGGTCCATACGTAGGCAATGTATTAGGATATGTGGAATGTAAAACCTTTGTTGAATACCCTGTCTGTAGGGGAGCGGTAAAAGGTGGAGGCAGGCGACCACGGAAAAATGCACACGGGCTCTGCACGGCATGACGGGCTCAGCAGAGTTAGTCGGAGGTGGGCATCGGTCTGAGAAACACGCTCTGGATCGAGGAGGCTCTCCTGGAAAACGTGATTTCATTGAGCCTCGGATGTGCTGTTTCCGACGACTATACAGCATGGCTATATTCCATAGGCACTAAATGGAAAAGGATTGCGACGCTAAGAAGAAGCAAATTGCCGATACATCAAGAGCGATAGCTGTGATTGTATGTGTGCTTTGCGCCTCGCCATCTCGCCGCCCGCCAACCACCGCATCGACACGAACAGGTTGAAACATTTAGTACTGTATTCGTGTGGACCAGTGTTACTTTTGTTCCTGACAGTTCAATAACAACTTAACTTTTACCAGAATTGTCCTATCATTTAATTATCCTCATCACTAACCTAGACAGGGTCCTTTCCACATGTTGTGCAATCCGAGTGTCCCGAAATGAAAATTTAAAGTTTATGTTAATAAGAATTACCTGCAGACCTATCTATGCTAGAATGATGTTTAAGGAACTTTATTGTTAATGAATATACAAGTAAATAACATAGGTCTGACAAAGTTGGAAGATAATGTTGAAATTGGTTTAGTTATGAAGTATAATTAATTTGAGACAAAAATAATGGTAGTTAAATAAGCAAGAAATAAGACAAAAAGAGTAGTAATTCATATATTGAAAGCCTTGAGTGCTTAATGAGTTCAATAGTCAAAGAATTTCAATACAGTGACAATTACAGTTTCAGGGTCCCCCCCCCTTTTCTTTTCTATTCATTTAAATTCTGAAGTGTGCTGAACTGATTTGACCAGCAAAGTTAAAGTCAATATAAAACCTAAATTTATTAGTGTTTTACCCTTCTTAAAATTGACATATGTGTGTTTCAAAAGTGCTATTTCTAGGGTAACCTATGCCCGATTTCAGTCGGATCAATAGACAAAACGCAGTTTGTAGTAATCATTATAGTGTAATGTTGTGTATTTATAGCTTGTCCAAATTAGTACAGAAAGGGAAAATATTAGTTCAGTAGATTTTTCTGGTTCTAAAATTTACCATATAATGCAGTATTACTACGTGTTGTTATGCTTGTATGTACATCCACTTGTACAAGGAAAAAACTCGCTTAATGCCTAATTAGGCTGGCGACCGTATTATTAACAATTGGTAGCATCTGCTGTGTATGTTTCTTGCCCTTCCTAACGTGTAGTTGCACTTTAGACTTCCTTGACGTATCATTGTTGTTACTGAGTGGGTGTAAGTCTGATTTTGCCTCCATTCAGGTACACGCGGTCAACATATTTACTAAAATCCTTTCTTATAAGGTGAAGCCCGTCAACTTACCATAGTACAGGCTTTAAAGATTGAACGTACGCCCGAGCGTAGACGTTACAGACTGATGACCATAGATGTTAAGTCCCATAGTGCTCGGAGCCATTTGAATCACTTTTTTTGTCTTTCCGTTGGAAGGACAACACTACTTCTTCAAGACTGCATGGAAATCCATCACTTCTGTGTGCATTTTCTTTTATTGCTCAGAGTTTGAGAAAAAAAACACTGCAATTTTACTCTGATGAACGATCAGGACTGTTTTTATGGACTGTGAGAAAATTTTAGCTTTTGACCAACATTGTATCAATAAGCGTGTGCATTTGATTTCTTTGTTATTGTAATTATGATTATGAAAAATTCTTTCAAATCTGTATTGGCCACTGCCCACAACAATTTGTAAAAATTTTTGTGGGGAGCACAGGTAGGCTGTCTAGGTTTTTATACTGGTAACGCCACGTAGCGCTCTGTATGAAAATCACTGGCTGTGCTGTGTGGAGTCTGTGGCTGGTTGGCATTGTTGTTGGAATATTCGCCATTGTAGTGGGCAGTTGGCTGTTAACAGCGCCTAGCGTTGCGAAGTTGGAGGTGAGCCGCCAGCAGTGGTGGATGTGGGGAAGTGAGATGGCGGATTTTTGAGAGCGGATGATCTGGACGTGTGTCCATCAGAAACAGTACATTTTTAAGATTGGATGTCATGAACTGCAATATACAGGGTGTCCCAGCTATCTTGTCCACCCAAAATATCTCTGGAACAATAACAGCTATTGGAAAACGACTTTCACCGGTATCAATGTAGGGCTGGGGCCCCTGAATGTACATATTTGGAAACATTCTGAAACGATAGCATATGTGTTTTTTAACACAGACTTATATTCTTTTAAATAGACCTCCTGTATTTTTTCTTCAGCAATCCACAGCATGACAAAGCACATACACAATGGCGTTGATTGCATCGCAATATTCCCATTAGATCCCGAGATATTGTGACGCGAAGTTGACGCTTGAAACACCCGACATGCGCTGCTAGCGGACGTCCTGAGGCTCAGGCGTGAACCCCATGCTGCCCGTAATCGTGATGTGATTGACATGTGTAATCACATCTCCATACTTATCAAGGGGTCCGAAACGAATAATACGGTCTGCTGCCATCAACTCTCATAAGCACATAATGGTTTCCCTCCTGCACGTTTTACGTATCTACGTGCACAATATGAACCAGTACCGATCGGTGTACACCCATCAGGTTGTCTTATTTATCCTGCACACCCAAAATAAGGTTTATCTAATGCGTTAGATGACCCATTGGGCCTGTCGCGCAGGGCCTGGCTCTACCTAGTCAAGTGTCCAACGTAGTTCCCACTACTGCCACAGTTACCACTTCGCCTTGTTTATGATTTGCGACCCATGCAAACTCCTGTACTCCACCACCCTCCGAGCGTCCCATTTGTTGTTGTTTTGGCGTGCAGTACACCGCTTGCCAGTGTAGTCGTGCATCAGAGAAATCTAGTGACGGGACGGAGGTAGCACACATTGCGAATAAACGTTACGTTGTGGAACTTATTCTGTACAGTATAATGTATACACATGAAGATTTGATAGAAATGCTGCTGATCTATGGAGAATGTACGTTGACGGGATATACGCTATGAGATTGCTTGTTTGTTGATAGTACTGTTAGCGAACATTATGATTATTAAGTTAATATGTCTGTTTTCTACCCTACTCTACATACCTGTACTGTACACTGTTGTAGGTGGGCGAAATGCTGTTCAGGCAGAACGACTGTACAAAAGACGATTCCCTGACAAACCATCGCCTTCGCGCCGGATGTTTGGTCGTCTCACATCTCGTCTACGTGAAACGGGAAGCTTAAATCCAAGACCTCGACATCGTCCTAGAACATGCACAGATGAACGTGCTGAAGTTGCTGTGCTCGCTACCATAGCTGTGAATCATCAAATCAGCACACTTCAAATTGAACGTGAAGTTGGTGTGTCGAAATCAAGTGCACAGCGTATTCTTAAACGTCATAAATTTCATCCTTACCATGTTCATTTACACCAGGATCTTCATGGAAATGACTTGCGCAATATGGTAACATTTTGTCGGTGGGCTCAGCAAAAACTTCTGACTAATCCGAATTTTTTTGCAGATGTTCTCTTTACCGACGAGGCATCATTCTCCAACAAAGGATTTGTCAATATGAGGAATATGCATTATTTGTCCGCATACAATCCAAAATGGCTCTCTCAGGTAGAGCATCAACATCCGTGGAAAGTTAATGTATGGTGTGGGATTATTGGAGATACCATTATCGGACCTTTCTTTATAAATGGCATCCAAAATGGCAGACAATACTCCAGATTTATACGACACTATCTTCCTGTTCTCTTGGACTCTGAACTGGAGAATGGTCATGTGGTATCAGCATAGTACGGATGCCCTGCACCTAACTCCTTACGAGCACGACGACTTCTGAACCGTAAGTTCCCTGGTAGGTGGATTGGACGAGGTGGCCCAGTTAGGTGGCCAACCTGATCTGCAGACCTTACACCATTGGATTATTTTCTTTGGGGAGCAGTGGAGGATGCTGTTTACCAACATGAACCAACAACACCAGAGGAAATGAAGCAACGCATTAGTGATGCTTGTACAGCCATCAAAGAGGAAACAGTAGTACGAAGTAGGGCATCCTTCATCCGCAGAGTGACCCTATGTATGCAAGCCAATGGGCAGCACTTTGAGCAAGAGATGTGAATGCTATGTTTAGAATGTAGTGCTGGTATCACAGTGGAAGTTTCTACAAAGGGCCATTTTACCCAGTGATGTTAAGAAACATTTCTTTGCAAAAATTTGTCATTTAATGCATTAGATAAACAGAACATTCATAATTATGTGATAATAAAACTAATTGGTTAAACATGTTTACATTCATCTTCTATGTCCTACCTGAACTTCCCAAATCAAAACATTTTTACCTAAACAACGGTAAAACTTTTAGTCCACTTGCTGGTTTCACTAAAACCATCAACATGAATTTTACTATTATGAGTGAATGATTAACTGTCACTTGCGCTAGATCTACTGTAAAGTAAAGTTTTAACGTTGAACGGCATTACCTTTTTAGCAACGGATTAACGATAAGCGAAGTTAACTTTGTGACTAACGTTGCGGTACACAGATATGTTACAGAACCGCATCACCCCTAACCTATGGGATAAATACCTGCTGGAATGTACGACGTTAATGCACGATGACAGCAGACCGTATTATTCGATTTGGACCTCTTGATAAGTATGGAAGTGTAATTACGCATGTCAATCACTTCATGATTACGGGTAGCAGGGGGTTCACGCCTGAGCCTCAGGACGTGCGCTAGCATGCACATGTCGGGTGTTTCAAGCGTCAACTTCGCGTCTTAATATCTCGGGATGTAATGGGAATATAGCGATGCAATCAACGCCATTGTGCATGTGCTATGTCATGCTATGGATTGCTGAAGAAAAAAAATAGGAGGTCCATTTAAAAAAACATAAGTCTGTGTTAAAAAACACATATGCTTTCGTTTTAGAATGTTTCCAAATGTGTGGATTCATGGGCCCCAGCCCTACATTGATACCGGTGAAAGTCGTTATCCAATAGCTGTTATTGTTCCAGAGATATTTTGGGTGGACAACATAGCTGGGACACCCTGTATATTATGACTTTTGAACACTATTAAGGTAAATAAATTGTTTGTTCTCTATCAAAATCTTTCATTTGCTAACTATGCCTATCTGTAGTTTGAAGCTTTTATTTAGCTGGCAGTAGTGGCGCTCGCTGTATTGCGGTAGTTCGAGTAACGAAGATTTTTGTGAGGTAAGTGATTTGTAAAGTTATAGGTTAGTGTTAGTCAGGGCCATTCTTTTGTAGGGATTATTGAAAGTCAGATTGCGTTGCGCTAAAAGAATATTGTGTGTCAGTTTAGTGTTGATCAGAATAGGTAAAGAGTGAAATGTCAGAGTATGTTCAGTTTTGCTCAGCTGTTTGAAAATCAAATAATGTAAGAGATTTATCAGCGCAGTAATTCAATAATTTTCCTAAGGGGACGTTTCAATATGCCTGTTTGTAATATCCACATGCATCACAATATACCTACAGACACTGGTTTGAAGGCCCGGGTCACTCTCAAAGCATGTAATTTTTACCTTCAAACTGAAAAACTCGGTTAGAATAGATATTTTGTTTGACTGTATTTTTTTTTCTACTTCAGAATTTGAGGTTGTCTCTGTCTCCTTGCCCCAATAAGAGGTTCGAAATAATGAAAAAATTCTGCACCATCGGTAGTTTTGACAGTATAATAGTAGTTTTCTTCAATTTGATGTAGGAGGGACATGTATAGGAGATGTGGCAGACTTATCGCTTTAGAACTTTGATCCTCCAGTTTGATCATCTGTAATTGGCAGCATAGTAGTTTTTTTCACGTCATTGGATGTCACAAAATAACGCTAGCTGTGAAGAGAGAAAGAGAGAGATGTATAATGGTATGCAGCAGTGCGAACGTAAAAATGACTACATTGACGCCGTTCTATGCTGATAATTCGATAGTTTGGAATGAGTGTAACGCCCTTGTGGATGAGAAATGTTTCAAACTGTACCGATTTTGCTTACAAAACGAAAGGAAAATAGACTGCGCTTGTTTTTGTGTAAATAATACAATTTTATTATAGCCACGATTGCGTTTTATTTTTTTTAATAGATGTGAACGACATTTAGTGGGGAAGTGGAATAGAATTGTTCTACGCTGAAAGTCAAACACTCCTTATTACAAAAGGTTGTTAATTTTCTGTAGCTCTTTTGTACATTGGCTGAACAGTCAACGCCATCCCCTACAATTTAATTGGCTTTCTTAGTCGCTTCCTTTATTTAAGGTACAACAATCATTAGTTAATCGGTTTCATGTAACACTGAAATCCTTTTGTTTTGTTTTCTAACATTCACTTACAGGAGCTTATGCAAAAACAATACTAAAAAAATGTAAATAAAAATATTAAAACAATTTTCTAAAACAACCACCACTGAACAAAGTTGCATTTCAGTCCCTTAAGCTGAAATTAAAAACAGATCACAATATCAGATGCAAACACACACAGTGTGCAGAGCACTCATAACCACTCCTGACCATTAAGAATCAGGTCACAGCACCAACAGTTATCCCCAAAAGTCGTATTGCATCAGCTACTTTAAAGAAGACATTTGTTTTACAATAATTTTTAATCTAATAATTCCATAGGACACTTGCCAATAAATTTCCACAAACTAAATCAGTCTATCCAAAACTTTTACGAGAGTGCTTGATAACAAATAATTTAACCAAGACTCATGCAGAAAATCATCAGCTTAAGTTCTCATGCGATCATTTACAGTTAGTCAACCAAGGTAAATACAAATTACAAAATTCAGTTAACCAAGAACTGCCAACATATTAACCTGAGAGCTCTCCACTATTTCTGGCAATTACTACACAGTGCCTATACACACAGTTCTCAAACAAGAAATATTGCAGTGTACTATATAGCTGTACACAGTGAGATGATGGAATAACAGAAAATATATCTGTTTAACAAATTACCATGTACAGACCAAACTTACTTCAAATTAGTTACCATCTATCCACCTCTGAAATCAGTCATACCTTTGTGCTACTTATACAACGCTTCTTCGATTTGAGTACTGGAACAATACACTATTCTTGACCAACACAGCAGGTCACAGTTCGTGCTAAGTTTCTGCCTAAATAAGTCAACTAATTGGTTACCAGTTCGGTCCATATCTCTCCACAGATCAGCTACACAACACAGTTCTATGAGGTTCTAGAAGAAGGTCACTTCATTGGATGAAACAGAGACAGGTACCATAATTCTCATTGACCAAAAGTCTCAAAAGATCCAAAAGCAACACACCATCATTCTACACAAAATGCCTACTATTACATGCCATTTTCTTCCTCTGAACTAGTGAAAGTCTGTACATGTTCCTTCCTTCACACATAAACACACACTCTCCTTCACTCCCAGCAGTGTCATCAAAGCACACACACTCACAATCCATTACGCTCACAGAGCCATGTGCCATCATTGTATGATGCATCTCCTGCCTTGCTGACCTCATGCTCCTCATCCATACCAACAAAGATATTCTATGAAGACAAAGCAATCAATCGAACTTAATGAAAATCTCGAACCATCTCGCTTGTAAGAGTTGTGTTGGCATCAACTACAATTGTTAAACTGAAATGTCGTCTCAGATCAGTGAGCATTGGAGGGGCAATTATTGGCAGCACATAGTGTGTGTCTCTCTTAGTCAGCTGCACCTGCAGTTTTAGACAAACAACATGCACTCAGCTTTGTTTGGGAGAGCTGCCACTTATCTTTCAATGTTCTTCAGCACACTGGAGTCATAAGCTTTTGCATATATGTAGCATTTGTATGCACTGATACCACTGGCCACCCTAGGCATGTGCTCTGTCAGGGGCACAAATACTCAGGCTAAGGCTGCTTGTAGCTACTTGCTGCAGTGTACTGAAGCTTGCAACTTTGTCAGTTGGCAGTGACAGTGAGTAGTGGTGACAACTGCCCATTCTCCCGGTCAGCAGCAATTAGGAAAAGCTTTCTGGAGATTTCTCTGAAATTTTGTTGTTGTTTCAGCAGCTGGGAAATGCATTCACTGGACAAAGTATTCCATTAGTCACAGGTCGAACTCTTTGAGCACCATTGGTGACAGATCCTAATGGCAGGTCTGAATACAGCTTCTACCTCTGTGATGGTTATGGGAGGTAAGAGACTAAGGGAGGAGAAGGTAATAGATGGGAAGTATAGGTGGTTCCAGCGTTCTTAGTCTGTTAACACAGGCCTAGGAGAACACTTCGTTATGATGGTGATGGAACTTAGCTATGTGACGTTGTTTCAAAGCTTTTTTCACTAATTTTCGATGTATCTTGCATTATGGTTTATTGTTTACAAGTGGATTTTACATTCATTGCATGTCTTTTTCATACGAAAGCAGTTAAGCATTTACTGTGATCCCTGTGTGTGCCCATGTGTATGTATCTGATTGCAGTTAGATTTGAAGTAGTGGTTAGTTACTGGATTATATGATTTTTTTAAACTAGTGATTGTTTCAATTACTGTTCTTCTAGTTGGTCTCTTACTGTTCCTTTTCTCAGAGGCATGAAGACAAGGCAGGGCCAGTCTCTGGTGCTTCTCCTGCTGGAAGTATGGCTGCTGACTTTTGTGTGTGTTATTTTAGTAGATCTGTGGTGTTTCTTTTTGCAGTGGCATGTAGACATGCTGGGGAAGAACTCTGGTGCTTCTTCTGCAGAAGAAGTTAGTATGTCCCACCCCCAGCAGCTACTCATATGTAGAGTGGCAAGAGACAACTCTTTCTGTACTTCTGTGATAGGTTGAGTATTATATTAATGAGTTATGGGACAATTGTATTAAAATTCCAGGTTTTAAACCAAGACTCTAATTTTACAGCATTCCCCAACAAAATGCCTTTTGGTTATGCAGTAAAAACCAAATTCGCAATCTCCAATTCAAAACTGACAAATCTAATGAATTTTATTCTTCATAAATAAGAGCCATTAAACACCTCATATGCCAACACCAGAAGAATTCTGATTTATTTTATAAAATAACAATGTAAACACTTTTTCTCTTTATGAATAAGGTCTGTCAAACATTAGATATCTATAACATCGATTGAAATTTCAATTTAAATAAATTTAAACGAAATTATGGATTGAGTTATAGAGATTTAGAAAATTAGTGTAAAGAAAATGGTTATTCAAATGTTACTAATCAATATCTGTAGGAATTTATTGATTATTTCAATAACAAAGAAATTAAGAAAGATATGGACAGGAGGGACTAAAATCCAAACTATAGCAGAACGTCAATAAATTTGTAGAACAGGATATTTAAAGAATTATTCTAAACCCAATAAACAAAAATTAATCGATCTTATTTCAGATCTTAATGACAATGCTAATAACAACAATAATGGTAATGAATAAAATAATTTTTTTAAAAGCTCTTAATCAAATCTATGAAAAAAAAATAAGAAATTCTTCTTAGATCAGAAAATGACCAATGATCGATCTTATCAAATATGTGAAGGTAAAATTAACAATATAAACGATTTGAGTACAAAGTTTTTAAATAATCTACATAAAATCTGAAAATTGAAAATTTTAAAAATTACTTTAATCTTAATAAACAATGATCAATCGATCATATCAATAGATCTGAGGGCAAAATAATGATGATGATCTGAGAGCAAAATAATAATAATGATGATAAGAATTATTTTCAAAAGCTTCTACCAGGTAAATAACAAGAAATTATCCAAAGCAGTTATCAGAAAGGTTTACCTGGTTTTAGTTTTCTAGATGAGAAGATTTTTAGAATAATTTTGGCTTTTAAATGAAGAATAATAATTTATGACATTAATGATAATGATAAAATTGTTAAGCCACAAGAAGTTTTCAATGAAATTAAAGAGGGAATAATATCCTAATTAAAGAATATTTTAATAAAAGATGAGTTTGTAATTTTATTGAAATTTTGAAAGATGAGATGAAATACAAGAAATTGATTTTAAAACAACTAATAGAGTTTTATTGTGAACAACTGATTTCAAGATTACTATCAAAACTCCAGGAAGAAGCTTTTAAATGAAATGGAAGAAGCATAAAGGAAAAAATCAGGTTGGTTTTTATTTTATATAGATAGATTAGAATCAAGCGTTGATAAAAAGGGCCATTTTTTCGTTCCTCGTATACTGGTTTCACAAAAGTAATTCAGGGTAAAATAGCAATAATTAATGTGAAAATCATAGATTAGAAATGCTTGCTTTATTCAGTAACAGCAGCATTCTATCCAGCAAAAGTTCATCTCAAAAGATGTTAATAATTATACAAATACTGGATTTGAATTGATGAAATCGTGGAAAATCATGTAATTAATTTTCCTCTTCTGTTAACAAATATACAGAAATTTGAAAGGGAAGCAATTGTATCAATTAATGATTATGTAGATGAAAGCAAAGATGAACATGGTTCAGTTATTGCATATCCTCTCTACCATATACAAAGTAAAGTAGAAGTTAACCCTCTTTTAATGAAAGCTGCGAAAATTAACATTATCATATATATATAAGATTTATATAGATTAATTAATTCACTAACAAGCGAACACAATGCAAAAATTTATCTCCATGATAGATGTTGCAGGTATTTAGTGTCAAAAGGTAAATTAAACGATCATAAAAACGATTGTAAAGAATGTAATGAAGTAAAAAAGGATATGCCTTTAAGGGTAAAAAAATTGAATATCGAAATTACAATCATTCATTAGGGGTACCTTTTGTCATTTACATAGGTTTCAAATGTTTATTGAAAGATATTAATACTTGTCATGTAAATCCAAAAAAGTCTTATATTAACAAACATTAAAAATATTTACCGATTTCATTCTGTTATTATGTTAAATATTCTAATGGAGAGCTTCAAAATCATGTTACTATACTGGTAACGATGCAACCAAAAATATTGTTGAAGTGTTAAAGGAAGAAGCTCTAGAAAATGCTGGAACATATGGGTGAAATATTTCAATGGTAATGACAAATGGAGAAAAAATACATTTTGCAAATTCAGTAACTTGTTTTAATTTTGAACAAGAAATTACATTTGGAGAATAGAATGTAAGAGATTATTGCCATTTAACAGGAAAATATCGAGGAGCTGTTTGCAATCTTAATTACCATAATTGCAAATTAATTCCAGTTTATATTCAAAATTATGGCATTCGTTTTTTACCAATGGATTAGCAGTAGATAGTAAAGGTATTAATGCTATTCCAAATAGTGATCAAAAATATATTTGTTTTTGTAAATATGTTGATGATTGATTCAATTAAGATTTTCCAATATGTTTAAATTTATGGTCTCAAGTATTGATAAATTAACTTCAAATCTTACAAAAGAACAATTTAGTGAAACAGAATATTAAAAAACGAGTTTGTCTTCTTGAATATATAGATTTTAAAGGAAAGTCATAAGAACTTAAATCACCAATTTGAGACAAAATAAAAAAAAATTCTGATGAAGGTTATATAATTAAGCATAAACAGTTTGGAAAAAATCAATATTAAAAATTTAGATAAATATACGAAATTATATAACAAACCTGAGGTTTCAATTTCAGCAGATTTTTCGAAAATTTTAGAGATACATATCTTATAAACTTGATTCACCTTGGTGAGTTATGGCACCAGGATAATTGGCAATTCTGTGTTAAAAACGATGAAGTTAGGATTAGATTTAATAAACGTTTATGATACGACTTTATTATTTGAGAAGGGAATTCGAGATAGACTTTCTAAAATAACTGGAAGATAAGCTAAGTCTAACAGTAAATATATGAAATCTTTTAAGCTAACATTAACTATCAAATTATACTGCATATAATGCACATAATTTATAATGATCAGGCAATGTGTAAGTTCTTATCGTTAATGATTTCAGTTGGTTGGATCCAAATTATTTTAATGGTGAAAAAGTACTTCAAATGTCAGATGGTAACAAATGTGATTATATTTACAAAAGTCGATGTAGAATATCAAAAAATTACATGATTTAAATAAAGATTTAGCAGCAGCTTCAGAAATAGGAAAGGAATTATTATCAACATTTAAGAGAAAGGTAAAAATCTGTTATATCATAGAAATCTTAAGCAATGTTTAAAACTGTTATTAAAATTACAGAAAAATCATAGGACCTTATCATTTGAACAATCATATTGGTTGTAGAACCACACCAATTACAATAAAGAAATGAGAAAAAGTTAGGTAATGATTTCGAACATGATTTCTAAAACTTAACTAATAATTCAGCATTTTGGAAAACTATGGAAAATATTACAAACAGACAAAATATTGAAATAACAACTGCTCGAAAAAATACATGAATTATGTTTCAAAACCAAATTATGACCATACTGCTGTATTTTCGGAACATCTAGTAGCAGTTAATATATAGAAAACTAAAATAATGTTCAACAAACCTATTTATCATAATTTTTTCTGCTTTCTGTTTTCCATTTGGCTGCTTTCAATTTCTTTTCCTGTAAACATTTTTAATAAGAATCTTTCAGTTCCTTTATTTATATCTTTTGGCGATAGTATGC
Source organism: Schistocerca serialis cubense (assembly GCF_023864345.2). Taxonomy (NCBI): domain Eukaryota; kingdom Metazoa; phylum Arthropoda; class Insecta; order Orthoptera; family Acrididae; genus Schistocerca; species Schistocerca serialis. The sequence goes on from NC_064639.1 coordinate 270,340,736, forward strand.
ATTGTTATATTCAGTAACTAATTAAGTAACTAAGTCGACCTATTTGTAATTTTCTTTGGGAGAAAATTCCTTCCACATACTTTCTTTCAATAATCAATTAAATCGTTCAACAACAGATGATTTAAACAATGATTATGCTAAATTTTTCAATTATACTTATTATAAAATTCTTTTCCATTATTTGTTCTCAAATTTTTTGGTTTTATAGACCCAAATATTTTTTCGAAAGAATCAACTATATTTTTACCTGTTTTATGTTTAACTGGAATAGCCTAACCAAATTTTGAAAAAATTTAACAGTTAATAAATATTGATATCCATTACTTATTTTTGGAATTTATTTTCAATTTGCTGAATCAGTTTTGACAAAACCAGCTTGCCATAAATAATCTATTCCAAAAGAATCGTGTTGTTTCTTTTAGATTTTTTCTCATTGGTTTATGTAACTCATTAATAATTTGATCATGAAAGTTTAGAATTATGTCTACAAAATAAATTAACGAATTTGCATCTTTTCTTTTGATTTGCCGAATATTTTTATTGTTTGGTCGCCAGGAGTTAATTTTTAAAGTTTATCAAGAACGCTCAACCAAACAGCACAAACTGTTAAATGTTACATATCTGTTTATATTTTCAGAATAAAATCAAAGTTATTGAAATTCTGCATTTTCTGTCCACCTCTAGTCATGAAAGTAAATTGACTAACGTGTTTGTTATAGACTTTATGATGAAGATTTCTTAACTTATTTGAGTATGCAGTTAATTCTACTTTTGGAAATTCTTCTTCAATTTCCATTTCTATTCAGTAAGTACTCAGTTCTTGTTTATTGAGTTGTCTTTAAATACTAGTCTATTCAGGATATGTAAGAAGTTGTGATAACTTATTTGTTTGCTACATCTTTTGCACTTATTGGATCGTTTACATTCATAATTCTTTTACCATTTTATCTCATATTGCCACTAGCCACTTTAAAATGCCATTTGATTCTTTCTGAATTTATTTAATTACTTTAATTATTTTTTCTCTACTGATGACTGAATATTTCTGAATTTTGAAATTAATTTATTATTAACTTTTGGATCTAATGATTGAAAATCTTTACTTTTTCTAAATCTTTGTTGAGCTTATTTTAAATATGGCCTGTTATGAAATTTAAAATTTTATTAAACTTATAATTCATGCAAATAGTTTTAAAAGAAATAGGCACAAATACCAACAAATTACTTAATCAAAGTTTTGTATTCTTTCTATGTTGTACAAGTTAACTATTTGTTCCATATATTTTCTCCATATGAGTCAAGAATAGTTTTTATATCTTTAATTCTATAATAAGAAATCCAATGAGTATCAACATTATCAGAACCATCTGAATTCACTATTGCACATTCTAAATTTTTTGCTTATTACATAATTCATCAATCATAGAAACATGACGAAAATATTTAATTTTTAATTGATTAACTATTTCTCTATGTAAAAATTAGATATAGGATTGTCAAATTTTACAGTTCAATATTTCAATTTTTACTCCACTTCCTTTCTTTTCCATTGTTAAATTATATGTTATCTTTCCTATTTATAATGGCATTTGGAATTGCTGCAGAACTACCAGGAAGCAAACAAAGTGCAATTAAAAATGGCAAGGCAGCCAAAATTAATGATAAAAAGCCACCCTCATGTTTAGTTTCTTTGTTTTTTGTTAGATATCAACAATATTTTTCACAACAGGAGTACTTAAGGAAACAAGTCAATTTTTACCAGTTTTCTCTCTGCCTTCCTATTTTGTGCATTAGTTAAAATGGAGCAATATTATTTACTTGTTCTTTATTGAGTCATCTAATTTTGCTACTAGATAGTGCAGTATTACCGATTGAAAAGCTATTCATTTATATATATTAAAAATTAATACAATTTTTTTTATCATTCCCAATCATTTTCATCAACAAGTAAACCATTCCTACTTTTGTTTCCCATACGTTATTGCAATAACAGCAGTTGCAGCTATTTTTTCTCCTAATGACGAATCCCTTGATAGAGTATTTTGTTTGTAAATAATTAAAGCCTTTTATTAGTTTCATGTCTTTCTTCTAAATCTTTATTATCTCTGTAAGACATACTATGTTCTTTACAAGCTTCATCTGATGAATTAATTCGTTTAACACCTCGAGGTAATATTTCTTCCAGTTATGTTCCTCAACCAAAAAATTTATAGTCTGGTAGATGCATCTCAAATGATAATTGGTTAATTAAAGTATTAACTGAATCTTTCACCAGTTTTTCACTTTTCGAAAACGTGTGTGGTAAATTGCTACAAATTCTGATTGAATATGGAATTCCTTTTGGTTCATTAATAATAAAATCACTAAATTTATGAGTTAACATTTCTGTTATTCCTACTTTTTCTTTATGATATTTTTATTTCCAGCTAATTCATCTCTATGGAATACTGCTAATCTATCGATTAATTGACGAACACCACCATGGGAAACGTATTTGATATTTTTCACCGCACAATTTCTTACTAAACCTTCAGCGTTTCAAATGAGTCACTAAGATTTCTTTCTAAAAATTAGGAATATATTGTTCAACACTTGTTTCATTACTTGAATTTAATTTTATTTGAATCACAACCATTATATACAGCATTTCAGAGGAAGAAAATCCACCATAATTTTGTAAATCATAAGAATCAAATTCTGTACTTAAATCATCCAAAGTTGTTCGTTTTCTAGTTAAAAGTTTCGTCACACCATCTGCTCCTTTGTTTTCTTCTTAACTAACTTCCAATTTATAGCCTTTGAATTTCTCTGGTAAAATAACGATTTATTTAAATTGATCAACTGTTTTAATACAAAACTTGTATCTTCACTGTTTAATTAATGGAATACCATTAAATTCCACAAAAAATGTCAATTATAGGAACTATTTGTTTTTCAACTTCTCCAACTTATTCAACTGCTTTTAAGACTTTTTGCTAATCCTCCAATATCTTAGTTAACTTTTACAATAGTGTCGATTACAGGCTATCTTATTTTTAAATTTTCTTATTTTCTTCTTGGTTGTTTTTTCCAATTTTTAAACTCTTCATTTATTTGTTCCTTTACTCTTCTATTTTGTCTGGCTTTTCTAGTAACTGTTGGATTATATTTCGGAAACCTATATTCAGTACAAAATATCATAATCATTTTTTGTTTTATGTTCATCATTTATGTCCAATGTTGTCATGTTTAACGTTTTTGTGTTGTGTGTTTATGTTCAACATTGTTATGTTCTACGTTTTTTTATGTTAAACATTTAAAACATTCTTAATCTATTCTCTATATTTACCTTTATTAAAGTCACTTGTCATATCTATTGTAATAAAACCAAACTTATCTTTATTCCAACATTTCCATATTTTTCTTTAAATTCATCAGACTTCAAATCTCCACCAACAAATTCATGATACATATGAAGTTAATTTTGATCATTCTGTCGAAAAAAATTCAAGAAATGTAAATTGCCTCAATCTAATTGTTCTGGTGTTTCTAAATGTGTTTGACTTAAATAAAACAATGTATTCCTTCATGCCTACCTCTAGTAATACATTCCCTAACAATATCTCGATTTTTGAATATGGAGTCATCAATAACTACAACTGAATTACCTTCAGTATCATCTAATGGAATAATATCTTCACTATTGGCAACAAAGGTAAAATTTTCTTCATTAATTTTTGCTTCAATTTTCTCACATTTTTTATAAATTCTTGATATTTTGTCAGATCTAACTTTTTGGAAAAAAATACTTACTACTAATTTTTTCCAGTTTAAACATCCTGGAGCTAAAATAAAATTACCTATCATTAATGTTGTTTTTCCACAACCACTTGTTCCTATGACTGCAGATCAGATATAATTTGGTAAAAATTTTCCATATTTTGTTTTCTCCTCTAGATTTGTTATTTTGGTTCCCAACTTGTCATTTATTTACTTGATTTTTACTAATATAAATGACTAGATTATTTAAATTTAGTGATAGTTCGTGTGTTCTGAGAAAAAGACTAAGTATTCCAATAAGAAACATTTATAAAAGTGTTTCAGTAGCTGGTTTATATTCAACTGCAAATACTACATGAAAAATAATAAACTTTACTTGATGGATAGACAACAGAAATTCCTGCTGGTCAGTACAGATTGAAAAGCTCAGATAAATATATTCAATCAAAAAATCCAAGTAGTCATAGTAAACCAGATACATTTTTAAACAGAATAGTTACTGACAATAATAAAAAAATTATACATCGATATAAAGGAAGATAATATTGCTAATGTGTTAGAATTTAATAAACAAAATATTGAAGCTAATGAAAAAATCTTGCTTAAGGTGTGCCCAAATCATTCCATTTGGATTAATTAATGTAAATTTTAAGTTGGCTGATGGATGATTGTTAAACATAATTGAGAAACTGCCATTATTGCTTTTATAGCTTCATTTAAACCAAATGCTGAGTTTGGTTGTCCACTACTTTATGCACCAAATCATCATATAAATATTAAAATTTTTGACACTATTCAGAAATTAGAAATAGCTGTAACTGACAAAAATGATAATTCCATTGGAATTAATGATGCTTATGTAACTGTTGTTATAGAATTAAATTAATAAATATTTCCCATAATAAATCATGACCCAAATCGACAGTTATTAATTTTACTTATTTCTTATTAATGAGAAATCTTGCTGAAAGGAAACAGAAATTAATGTTAATATCGATGATGGTTGAATTCATCCTAATTGCTCGCAACTTTGTATGACTTTCAATGTTTTTCATACAGATGGTACTCATTTTTCTGCATATGATTGTAAATGAAATATTAAACTAATTGATAATGATGTTATTAAAATAGAGAAAATAAACAATCTTTTATCTACAATAGAACATCCATTTATTTCTACCTCAAATCCTATTACCTTAGTATCATCTGCTTTTTTATGAATTTAATATGGAAGGACAAAGGCTTAAAAGTTATAAAACTAAAACTAAACAAAATGAAGTAATTCATTCATTAGAGTTATTTGGTGGATTTTATAAAGATTATAAAGAAATTATGCAGAAGGGTGGTTTAACTGTCAGTCCTTGGACTTGAAAAGAATAAGTGGATTCTACTCTTCATTGGACTACTGATAATGATAATTCTACACTTCCTAAAGAAGGTAAAATTGTTGTTACAAGTATGGAAATTCGTGTTGCTATTGTTAGATATACATATCCACTTAAACTAGGACTAGAATGACTTAAATGTCAGGAAATTAGAATCACAAACAACTGAATTTCCTGGGATAAAAGGACAATGTAATTTGGAACCAGATATTACTAATTATTATAATTCTACAAAATTTCATATGCCTTACATTATATCCATTATTTTCCAAACTAATCGTAAGAATGATCAGTTAAATGATTCTTTATTCTGTCATGCTAAATTACGAAATATCTATGTGAGAAATGGACGAAATGAGGCTTTTCCTCGAGAGTTATGGAATCTTGATCCACCAAATAACTTCTTAAATGTTTACAAGGCTTCTATAGATTTCTAAAGAATAACACAATCAACTAATGACGTAAATGTAAGTCCTTTCTGTTTTATTCGAAATTACCCTACCTATCTTACCAATAAGTATAGAAGAAACAGTGTTGTAACTATTTAAAAAACAATGCAATTTTGTACATTCTTTAATGAAAATGTAGCTAATGATACATCTGTATATGATATTAAGCATGGTAAAAAGAGAATAAGTTTGATACACACACAGAATGCTTACTGAATATTTTTAATTAGGTAAATGAGTGAAAAATTAGAAAAAGATAAAAAACTTTTAACTTCATATTTTCATTTGGTTTGAAATATTTTCATAAAATTAGAGAAGATAAAATCTGAAAATTTTTAGATATTCTAAAATGAAAATATTTTCAAATTTTTTCTGTACAAATAAACTGAAAAAATGAACATCAATGGTAGCACTGAAAATCTGTTAAGTGAACTTAACAGTTATAGGAATGGTTGTGCAGAAGTGTTTACTAAATTATCAGAGCTTAGAAAACAGAAATCTTATGTCATTTCAATTAGGGATAAATTTGTAATACTTTTAGATGATGAATATGAAATTACTCTTCCAGAATCTTATAATGAAATCTTTACATATGACAATGATAAACTAGATAACAATTTCGAGTGGCATTCCTGTCAAGCCTTGTGATCAGCAAGAAGAGAGGGCAGGCTCAGAAGAAAGTGGGGGCAGGTGGAGCATGAGGGGTAGTTGTAGAATGGTTTGAACTCCTTCTGTTGGCCGTATTGCGAACTAGGGCAATCAGTCTTGGAATTTCAGCTGATCATATATACACGCTACTGTGGGAATGGCAGGTGGCAAAAAGTTTTTTTGGGGTGATTGAAAGTGGGGGCAGGTGGGGGGGCAGTGGTGGCAGTAGAGTGGGAATGGCAGTCCAGCAGTCATTTTCCTGTCAAATATAATAATAAGTAAAGTACATCAACCTAACCTTTTTCTTCAGTAGCTGGGCTGAGACTGACCATTTCCCACCATTTCCATGGGAGGGGTGGTGGTGGGGAGTGATTTGATCCATAGGAGTTGGGGTGATGTTTGGGGGAAGCGAACAGCAACCTGTGGTGGATGTAGTTCTAACTCAGTCTGTCCCAGCAATTCGAGGCATACACACACATCTCCGAGTTCGGTTACTGGAGGTATGCCAATTGAGCTATAAATTAATAATTAATAAATTAAATACCTAGCCCCCCGCCCCCACACAATATTAGCAATTCAAACCAAAAATAAAGTACATTAACGTAACCTTCCTCTCTAGCAGTTGGACAGAGACTGGCCATTTCCCCCCATTTCCAATGGTGGAGAGGTTGGTTATGGTGAGGGGGGGGGGGTGATGTGTAGAGAAGGGGTGGAGGACCTAGCTAACTCCATTGCCCAATTTTACCACCAAAATTTCCCTCCAATTCCAGGGGTGGAGAGCTGTGACGTCGTAAGGAGTGGGGGAGGGAGCAAGGGGAGAGGGAATCCAGCCGCTGTATTGAATAAACAATCTGTACCAAATCTCCCTAGGCTCATTACTTAAACACCATTGAAAACACTCTGTGGAGAATTATTTTACCTCTACCTCCTAAGTCTACCATTTTCACGCCTAATTTGCTTCACTCGAACAGTGACGTTACCAGTAACCCTACGCCACATATTTTCTGTGATTTAAGTGCAAGCTTGAATAATGAAGCGTCTGAGCTCCATTAAATCATGTGGACGTTTCAGGAATATAAGTGACATCGGTTGGGGTCTGGACTATAGAGGGACCAAAATTGTCAGTCATTGACACGACCTAGAAAACTGAGTGAAAAGAGACACATGTTAAACGCTTGCGTGTGAATTGCAACACAATGTGTGTAGTACATGACCTTGTTCCATCTTGCATAAACTACTACCTGTTGAAGAGCAGCTCAGAAGCGAGAAGCTGCTGAACTAAGTTATTGCAGTGCATCGGCTCACTATGTCTTCAAAGAAAAAAGTGCCAGAAAGTACGTGACTGGAGATTGTGACCCACACTGTAATCCTAGCAGCAGGACGTTGTCGTTCATTAAGTAGCCCAAAAGTGTACATTTTGGTTGTTAAAATGAAAATGCACCACGCCTGAAAACCAAACGTTGCAGAGAGTTTGTTCCCCATCACACTTCTAATATTGATCCTTACCGTACAAATGATCATCCCGCCATCGAATAGTTCTCTCTCAAAGCGCCTATAGAGTGCTAAACTATTGTCGAAACCGTCCCTGAGTCACAACAGCACTTTTTTCGTTTCGGGAAAAAGTAGCCCAACTACGGGTCACAGATGCGTTGTTAGTAATCCATTCTCGCCATTCTGTAAAGACTGATGTCCTAACAGCGATATCGTGAATTATGTGTCATTTCGTAACTCATTTGTTTCTCCAAGCCCTACTGTTACTGCTTTTGAGATTTCCAATGGGATAGCTAGTGCAGACAAGTGGTAACACATTTCGTGCACCAAACTATAGTTGGTGTTTAGGAACAGCCAGATTATGGCAAAATAACAGATGATGGAGAGCACCGTCGGAGGTATCTCGTAAGGCGAACATAGCTTTTTGTAAGAATGGCGATTTTGGGTGCTAATAGAGAATATTGCTACCCTGAAAAAATGCCGTTTTCTTGATGGGAAAAAGTATTTAAATAGGAACCAGCAGGATCAGCCAGCTTCACTTTGGTCGGTGTCCTACCGCTGACAATATGTAGCGCCTGTCTCGTCTGGATCCATCACGGAGTAACTAGCGGAAGGCGTCGTGTTGACAAAAGTCTGGCTCATGCACTCCAGATAATAAGAGCCTTTCAGAGTGGAGGATGACGTTTAGTATGTGCGAGACATAAATATTCTGCGTGACACACATGATCGGAAGACTGCCACTTTGTGAGGTCTTTACAGCACAGCAGAAGTGCTTAAACTCAGAAGAGTGTTCCTGGAGCCACTCAGTACCATTTCTACACGGGTGGGATGTCACATTGTCCTGCTGGAATTGCCCGAGTCCGTCGGAATGCACATTGGACATGAATGGATGTAGATGATCAGACAGAATGCTTACGTACGTGTCACCTGTCAGGGCCGTATCTAGACGTATCAGGGGTCCCATATCACTCCAACTGCACACCATCAAGACCACTACAGAGTCTCGACCAGCTTGAATAGTACCCTACTGACATGCAGGGTCCTGGGCAAGGATGTGTGTGATGTCCTTAGGTTAGTTCGGTTTAAGTAGTTCTAAGTTCTAGGGGACTGATCACCTCAGTAGTTAAGTCCCATAGTGCTCATAGCCATTTGAACCATGCAGGGTCCATGAATGCATGACGTTGTCTCCATACCCGTACACGTCCAATCACTCGATACTATTTGAAACGAGAGTCGTCAGACCAGGAAGCATGTTACCAGTCACCAACAGTCCAATGTCGCTGTTGACGATCCCAGGCGAGGTATAAAGCTTTGTGTTGTGCAGTCATCAAGGGTACACGAGTAGGCCTTCGGATCCGAAAGTCCATATCTTGAATGGCTGCCAGTTGTTGAAGACCAAGAATTGAAATCTGCAGAAATTGGCGAAACGGTTGCACTTCTGTCACGTTGAACGATTGTATTCAGTCGTCGTTGGACCCGTTCTTGCAGGAGCATTTTCCAGCCTAATCGATGTCGGACATTTGATGTTTTATCGGACTGCTGATATTCACGGTACACTGGTAAAATGGTCGCACGGGAAAATCCCCACTTCACCGCTACCACTGAGATACTGTGTCCCAACCTTCGTGCACCGACTATAACACCACGTTCAGTCTCACTTAAACCTTGGTAACCTGCCATTGTAGCAGCAATAATCGATCTCACAACTGCGTCAGACACTTGTTGTCTTACATAGCGTTGCTGACCGCAGCTCCGTATTCTGCCTCTTCACTTACCTCTGAATACGCATGCCTATACCAGCTTGTTTCGTGCTTCAGTGTAATAATAATGGAATAACACAACGCTGTTGTCGGGGAAACAATATAAGAGTGGGTTACGGCGGAATATGATCTTGGCAGGCGGAATGAGAGTGGAGAAAGACTAATGGAGTTCTGCAATTAAATCCAGTTAGCAATGGTAGAAGGATGAGGAATGTGTGAGAAGCCCCGTAGACACTGGAAAAGTGCCGGTGGATTACATCATGATAAAACAGAGACTGCAAATTCAGATATTGGATTGCAGAGTATATCCAGGAATAGATACAGACTCAGATCAAAATTTATTAATGACGAAGTGCAGACTGAATTTTAAGAAAATCTTACAGAACTGTTCAAATGGCTCTGAGCACTATGGGACTTAACATCTGAGGTCATCAGTCCCCTAGAACTTAGAACTACCTAAACGTAACTAACCTATGGGCATGCCCGAAGCAGGATTAGAACCTGCGACCTTAGCAGTCGCGCGGTTCCGGACTGAAGCGAGTATAACCGCTCGGTCACAACGGCCGGCAAAATCGTACAGAAGAATCAGCGTGGTAGGAAGTGGAATTCCGAAGCCCTGATAAACTATGGTACGCGCATGAAATTCGTTAAAGTGGTGATTACTGTTGGAAGGAGTTAACACAGTAGACAGTTTAGTTGAAGATGAGCGGACGTTTCTAAAAAGAGCAACCATGAATGTTGGGAATAAGGTAATTGAGATGAAACCCCGCGGTAACATGAGAAATACTTCAGTTGATCGACGAAAGAAGGCTTTACAAAACTATTCAGGGAGTGTCATGAATACAGCAGTATAAATCACTTAGGAACGAAATGATCACGAAGTGCAGTTAAGCTAAAATTAAATGTCTGCAGGTAAAATGTGCAGAAATAGAAAAAGAAATGATCGTCATAACGACTGACAGCATATCGTAGAAAAGTCAAAACAACCGTCGGTGAAATTAAAAACAAGGGCAGCAATGGGAAGTGCACTGTTGAACGCAGAATGAGTTGACGGAGATTCAATCTTTGTTTGTGGTGGTACACCTCGCCCTGCCACATTTCCTCCATCTAGCGGGTAGCAATGAACGCGATGCCGTAACGTGCCAATATGAGTAATATAGCCATCCTCGTTGTCGTGAAGCAATTCAAAATCCTTTATGAGGGCCAATCTTCCGGTCAAGATTATGTACCAATTAGTTTCTATCCACAGTATCTGATATAAGAGCTCCAGAATTAACAGTCATATACAGCCTCTCGCTTGCCGAAAGAAACATACCTAAAGACTGGAAAATTGCTCAGGTCACACACACACACACACACACACACACACACACACACACACAGACGCAAAAGAATTACAGATCCATATCACACGTCGCTTTGGAGTGCGGTTTTGTAACAATACTCTGTTCGAACACTATCAATAACCTCCAAGAAGGATCAGTTAACTTCGTAGCAGCTGAGGAGAGCTCCGCCTACCATCCTAAGGGAGCCATGGGTCTGATGATGGTTATGTAAAAATAACCAAAACCAGTTACCTATATCATTGAAACATAAATGGTGTGATCAAGACTGAACTTCAGTCAAAATATCCAAGAAAACGATCTATTGACACACAGACAACACATTTTCAGAAAATATCGTTCTGGTGAAACACAACCAGATCTTTGCTCACACTAAATAATGAGTGCAGTCGACAGGGGATCTGACATTGAGTACCCATTTCTTGATTTTCAGCAGGTTTTTGACACCGTTCTTCAAAAGCGACACCTAATCACATAGCACGCCTATGGAATATTGATGCAGTTTTGTGACTGAGTCCGTGATTTAATGTGAGAAAGCTCGCAGCTCGTAATAATTCACGGATATAGATCGAGTAAAACTGAAGTGAAATCTGGAATTCTCTAAGGAAGCGACACTGTCTTCCTGCTGCTCCTAATTTATACACAAGATTCAGCAGACGATGTGGGCAGCCGTCCTAGAGTGTTTGCAGCCAATAGTGTCTTTTATTGTCTAGTAATGTCCTCAAAAACTGAAACTAATTTAAAATAACTTAGACAAGACAGCTGTATGGTGCGGAAAGTGGCATTAACTCTAAATAACAAATGTGTGAAGTCATCAATACGAGTACTCAAAGGAATCCTTTTCGTTTCGTATACATGATAAATCGCGTGAATCTGAAGCGTGTCGATTCAACTAAATATCTAGCGAATACAATTATGAACAACTTACACTGGAACGATCACACAGAAAATGGCCGGGTGGCGAAGCAACGACTACATCTATTAGTAGAAAGAAGATGCAAAATGTCAACTGAAGAGACCGCCTACGCAACGCCTGTGCATCCTCTTCCGGAGTACTACTGCACGGTATGGGCACCTTACTCGAGAGGATTGACTGAAGACATCGACAAAGTTCAGGAGAGGAAAGCTAGTTTCGTATTATCACTAATTAGGGGAGAATATGTCACGGGTATGAAACGCAAGGTGGGGTGGCATTCGTTAAAACAGACACATTTCTTTGCGGAGAGATCCTTTCACGAAATTTCACTCACCAAACTTTTCTTCCGAACATGAAACTATTTTGTTGTTCCCTATCTGCACAAGAAGAAGTTACCGTGATAATGAAATGATAAAATTAGAGCCCGCAACGAAAACATTTAGGTATTCGTTTCTCCCGTACGGTGTTCGGAAGTGGAACACAGAGAAATAGTCTTAAGATCGTTCGGTGATCCCTCTGTAGCTATTATGTGTGAAATGCAGAGCAATCCTGTGGTTTTTTTTTAAATGTGGCCTACTGCTATTAACTGATAGGCACTTCCCATCGTTTCTCAGTTAAAACTTATGATACAATGGGCAGACGATATTAAATAAGAAAATAATTTTTGCCTTCACTACAAGACCAATGTCTGTACCTTCGTCACATAAAATCATTTAAATACCTATGGCTTTCTCATTCAGTTGTTGTGGAATTAGAAAATATCAGTTAGGTTTACAATGTTTATAGAATCGATCCATTCAACCGATGTGACACCGCGTGATCGTTTAACAGTATTCCTTACACGGAAATCTCGATTAGTGTAATATTCAGACATCGTCTCTTAATTGTAAACGTTTTAAAAAGTTAGCGAATCAGCTGGAGCCAATTCATACGGGAGGAATTGATTGCATATTATGGACAGCCCCATTTAATATGACCTGATTATTTCTGTTATGAATTTCAATGGATGAAAATTTTAAATAAGTTTTTAGACACAATCAATCTTGAAGTGGATTATTATTCATTTAAAAGAGTATTACTTATACTCACGTTTAATCTTGGCGACGTCCAACGAAACCATAAGATCATACATAAGTTATTTCCTGTATCTACCCAAAAGAGCAAAGATATTCTTTCTTTAGTACTAATTATAAAATTGTTTTTCTTATACCTCTCTGGGTGTTTTATTGTCCCTGCTCATACTTTTCATCGTAGCGCGGCGTTGGGGTTTCCCTAAACTAATTAAAAGTAATGTTGTGAGGTAGATGTTGATGCAGCTACGTTTGAATCTGCCAACAGCAATGCAATGGCAAAATAAAAATTTAGTAGGTAGAACTCTCTCATCTGTTTTCTGGCAGATATTAGCGTACCTTGGGCTTAATAAAGTTTTATTAATTATCTATAATATCTTCCCTATATCCAAGCAGAATACTGACAAAGACGGCCTTCATATTTCTAGAATACAATTTAAAAAGGTGATAAGTATTACGGCGATTTGAAACTACTTAGAAATTTTTATCGCTCTCCTGTTAGTTATGTTCCTGGTAAGTGCTATTTTAGTAATCATCTCCTGAATATATTTTTTAAAAGTTTCATCAAAATCGTTAATGACGCGTAAATTGAACGTTGCTGCACGTAAGTGTACCATGGCGGACCCGATAAAAATGCTTACATCAGGTTCCACTTACCCTAATTTTCATCGTTAACGATTACTGCGGAGCTAGAACCAAACGCTGCTTCTTTCTGAATTCAGAGCTCTTCTAAATACAAGCATCGCACACCACTCTGTGTACACAAAAGTTGGAGCGGCAATATTTTCATTAGAGGCCGTTGTCGGCGTTGGCAGTGCTCGACTAAACTGGTCTGCAAACAGTATCGAATAGCCGACTACGTCCGAAAATATGGCATCATGTAATCATCGCACTGTTCCGGCAAATATCGAAAAGGTACACATATGTAGTTTAGCGCAATGCTCTCGATATTACGGACTTTTTAAATAATTAATTGAAACCAATACTGCTGAACGTAGTTTGTTATAAATGGAATATCGGTTGATACATATTACAGAACTGCTATTACGGAGCTAAACACGGCCTTGCGCTCTTTTCAGTTCAGTATATTGCGTTTGCAGCTAATTGAGCAATAAATAAAATGCGCATAAAACATGAGATTAAAGGTTCGCCAATTGCGGGCTAGTTCATCGATCCTCTCGGTATTTGCTTACCGCTCGCTATACGCAGCTGTATGAAGCCTACAAGCCGGCGAAAACATTCCACAGCTACCAGCTGCCCACCCACACCCCCTCCCCATCCCCCACCCCCTGCCTTATCGGCCTTGAGCGTCATCCAAACAGCGAGCGTATTTAATGCGTGCTCCCATGTCGCGATGGTGTTGGTATTTTTTGTAAAGAGCGCTCAGATGCCCTGCGCTTGTGAATGCGTATGTGTTTATGTTCGTGTGTACGTATATCTGTTTTGTGTGTGTGTGTGTGTGTGTGTGTGTGCGTGTGTGTGTGGGTGACTGGATGGTGTTTGTATGCGCGTCCGCGTTGTGTACATTGATCGTTGTCACCTACCTGTCAGATTGAATTTATCGAAAATACAATATTTCTGCTGTGTACGAACATATGATATTAACAACTCAGCAGCCACCCTCGCAGGTCGATTATCTGAAAAATCTCTTACCGCTCCTGCAGTGGTAGCGCTCTGAAAAGAAACTTAACTGATCGCATGGTTTATACGGGTATGCCATTTAATCACCTAGAAAAGCCACTGAATTTGCGAAAAAAAGGTAAATCATTGAGTGGTTTATGTGTTGCCCATAGTAATGATTACACAAAAAGTGAACACATTTCCTCATATTTAAAAACAATTGCGAGGTACGAATAGGACTCGCGCACTGAGGTTTCCGTACAAACCTAATTATACATGTAAACAGTCTATCCATTCCGGGAATTGAGAACCTCGACCATTTTTACCTGTTATCGACGAGGGTACTGGCACGATATCGACCCCCAGGGATTAGAACCTCTTAGAGAGTGTTTTAATTTCATTAATATGAATGTGACATTAAGTCATGCAGGAGGCAGGTGGCCATTATTATATCAACCATTAGGCCTTCATTTAGGCTGACTGCGAACGATTGTTTCACACACAGCCTGGAAAGTCATATCTCTGTGCAGATATCGCTCCTGGATTTTTTATGACGGGTAAATTGCGAAACTTGTTATACCAGCAACAAAGCGTACTTTGCATGATGTTTTGATTTTGACAACGGTGAGCCAGTCAGTCTGAATGCAGAACTACTGATGGTTTTGATTTCAAGTTTGACGTCGGATAGCAAAAGTGAAAGGGAATGTTTTTTCCTTTGATATAACCACATCATAACACATAACATCAACAAAAGCAAAACGAGGATAATGGAATGTAGTCGCATTAAATTGGAATTACATTAGGAAATGAGACACTTAAAGCAGTAACGGAGCTTTGCGATTTGGGGGGCAAAATAACTGATGATAGTCGAAGTAGAGAGGATATAAAAGTAGACTGGCAATGGAAAGGAAAGAGATTCTGAAGAAGAGAAATTTGTTAACATCGAGTATAGATTCAAGTGTCAGGAAGTCGTTTCTGAAAGTATTTGTATGGAGTGTAGCCATGTATAGAAGTGAAACGTGGACGATAAAAAGTTTGGACAAGAAGAGAATAAAAGCCCTCGAAATGTGGTGCTACAGAAGAACGCTGAAGATTAGATGGGTAGATCAAATAACTAATGAGGAGGTATTGAATAGAATTGGGGAGAAGAGGAGTTTGTGGCACAACTTGACTAGAAGAAGGGATCGGTTGGTGAGACATGTTCTGAGGCATCAAGGGATTACCAATTTAGTATTGGAGGTCAGCGAGAAGGGTAAAAATCGTAGAGGGAGACCAAGAGATCAATACACTAAGGCGATCCTATAAAGGTTCCGTATTTGCCGACTGAGGCACGGAATACTAAAAGCAAAAAATCTTAATAATGAGTCACAAGATTAACTAAAAGGAAGTTATTGGTTCTGCTCGAGTTTAAAACATACAAATTCCGCTAAATCCTATTCTGATTACTGTTTTCAGAAGAAGACATACACGCGATCTTGGAATGATAGTGAATCTACTACAGACATTAGACATTTTTCGAGAACTTGTATTCTCCGTTTTTCCGCAGCCATAGCTGCTTCCCACAGAATCCACCTGTAACATTCATGAAGCTGTGACTGACTGCCCACTAGAGGAAAGCCAAGAAAAAACTTTTATTTAGAACGACAGACTTATTCTCAACATTTCTTCTAACTATCGATCGTACAGAGGTTTTCTCCAAGAAAGATTCAGATCAGTAAGAAAATATCTACAACGAACAGGATTCTAGTTTTCGTTTCATGTATAAATGTAAAGTGGTTTTAGGTTCAGTAGATAGTACAGTACAGTAAGAGGCCATATTTTACAATTTTAGGACAAGTAATAGAATGAGCACATCTTATTAACGAGTACATCCACTGCTCGGTCGAAACGTCAGTACAGCAGTTGACATCTGTTTGTATTCACTCAGTGTTGCCTAGCAGCTGTCTCAAAGTGCAACGACAATGGTTGCCACGGTCTGGAATGTCAAACATTTCCCTAGTGCTCAATCAGGTTTTCTTAGCAGCAGAATAGTGATACCCTTCGATTCAGTTGCATCGCATGTTTAGCATCTCTGTCTCTAGACTAGATTTTCTCGATATGGTGTACTATTATGTTAGTACGTTTGTTTACCTTCCAAAAAAGGGACATGCTATTTTCGAATGCAGATTCCTATCGTAAAGTTGCTTGAGTTCATATAAAAAGCAATGGCTTCGCGTTCGTCATGTATTCAGTCAATGGGACTACGGCCAGATGACGTCATCTATGCCAGTGTAAGAATCAGTCCTCCTGCTTCTCTTCATAACGTGTAAGTTCAGAACTATTTTCAGTTGCTTCGCATGGTATTCCTTGCTCTTGCTCAGATTCAGTCTGACGGCAAGATTATTTTCAGTTGCCCAACATGGCACTTCTTGTGAAACGGCCCCTTAGAAAATTAAGAATGATAGTGCTGGAAAAACTCTTACGTTATCTGATACAGAAACAGCTGAGTAAAACAGAACATACTCAGACAGTTCTCTCTTTACTTATTCTGATCATCACTAAACTGACACACAATATATTTTAGGGCAACGCAAACTGAATTTCAATAATCCCTACAAAAGAATGGCCCCGACTAACAATAACCTATACCTTTCTTGAATCATTTACCTCACAAAAATCTTCGTTACTCGAACTACTGCAATACAGCGAGCGCCAATACTGCCAGCTAAATAAAAGATTATAACTACCGAAGACACTAACTACTGACAGGCATTGTTAGCAAATGAAAGACTTTTATATGGAACAAACAATGTATTTACCATAACAGCTTTCAAAATTCAATATATATAGTTTTGTGACATCCAATTAAACAAATTTCCTTTTTCTGGTGGACACACGCCCAGATCGTCCGCTCAAATGTGTGCCATCTCTCTCCCCACATCCACCACAACTGGCGGCTCACCTCCAACTGGCCTAGGCTATGCGCTGTCCACATCCACCTGCCCGACAGTACACTAGCGAATATTCCAACAATGAGTCCAACTAGCCGCAGACTGCACACAGCGCACTCAGCGCTTTTCATACAGAGCACTGCGTGGCGTTACCAACATAAAACCCTAAACAGCCTACTTACACTTGCTCTTGCTCAGACTCAGTTTCATGGTTCCGCTCTTTCAGAAATCACCTGCACGACTGAAGCGGCCTCTACATGAAAACAATATAAGCGCGGCGCTGCCTAGCCCTGGACGGAGTACGAGCCGTAATACAAACGCTATAGCAGTGGCTTATGAATTGAATTGTTTTGCTTTCATTGAAATTGTATATACCGGACATTAATTGTTTGCATCTTGCCATTTGCTTGTGACATGCCTTTGTGAATACGCAGAGTTAAGTATTGTCAATTTAACATACTGCAGTAAACTTCATTAATATGATTTGCTTCAATTGTTGTCTAGCGATCCAAGAAAAGAGCTTCCTACGCACTCTATATTAGACGAGTGGGCAGCATACTATATTGGCGACGGGTTATAAGGAGAACCCCGTGCCTTGCAGCCACAGATATTTCTTTAGTGTTTTGCTGGCGCCTTAATTGTCATTGACTTTCCGTTGAGGGGTGTTTACTTGCTTTAAGAGTCTCTTTTCGTTATTTTTGCCAATCGGTGTTTGCAGGTGGGCGTTGCAGAAATAATCTCTGCTTTTGTATTTATTTTTCTTGCTTTCCTTATCTGTTTCTTGCATTTGTCTCTTCCTGTCCCACCCGTTGCTCAGGTGTCACAGCTGCCAGCGTTAGATGCAACACAGCTAATAAAAATGTTTCAGTTTGAGAGACAGTAAATATCCGCACTGCTAAATACGGTACAGTAGCTTTTGGCGAACCAAACTACTAAACGCAACAAACAAACTACTACTCAAAGTGCTATCCCGCCTTTTCGTCAGTTTCATGAACAAGAAGAAGATTGGCGCAAGTGGTAGCAACAGTTTAAAGCCTACATAATTGCTCACAACATACCAATTACTATGAAACTCCACTATTTCTTGTCTGCAGAAGGAAATGCAGTGTTCCACCTTCTACGAATGTTATTTCCTAACGCCACTCGGTGGGAACTTTCATATGATCAGGTAGTAGATTCGCTCACTAGCGGTAATGACCAACAAGTTAATGTGGTAGCAACTACGTAACAAACTTTAATATCAAAAAATGGTCAGAACAAACTTACTGCGAGTGGGTAACAGATTTGCAGGTATGACGTGGAAATGCAAATTCGCATGTGCGTGTGATACCTTACATTCAGATGTTGTGTTGTGTGATGCGATTATGAGCAATGTAACTGATGTCAGACTCAGAGAACCGATTCTGAAACAGTCACATCCATCATTTCAGCAAGTAGTGCAAATACTGAATCAGTACGATTCAGGTGCCATGTCGGCTGATAAATTCGAGCAGTCAGCAATTTGTTAAGTTGAATCCCTTGCTTGCGACTGGCCCATTTGGCAGCGGTAGCTTTCACTTACCATGTCAAGTAAGCCAGCCGCTGTGGCCATGCGGTTCTAGGCGCTTCAGTCCGGAACTGCGCTGCTGCTACGGTCGCAGGTTCGAATCAAGCCCCCGGCATGGATGTGTGTGATGTCCTTAGGTTAGTCAGGCTTAAGTAGTTCTAAGTCTAGGGTACTGATGACCTCAGATGTTAGGTCCCGTAATGCTTAGAGCCATTTGAACCATGCCACGTAAACAATTCTCATGCCACAAAAGCAGCTCGTGAAATATGTGGATACACATGTGAACAGAATTAAGTCATGCACTTGGTGTTACTCATGACACAAACGCCATGATTGCCTCTCCTGACAAGCAAAGTGCTACACTTGTGGCAAGAAAGGACATGTACAATCCGGATGTTTGCAACAGAACAAACATCAGCATTCTGCCCACTCACTAAAATCTAGTCACAAGGCCCATATCATTAATGCAGTATTTTCAAAGTCTGCAACACGCATTAGCAGAACTAGCAAGCGAGCAGTTTCTTCAGTGTTACACCAGTCCAATAAACTTTTTCTTCAATAGCTTCTTTGTCGGAAACGTGTGAAATTTCAGTTGGACACGGGTGCCTCTGTTACATTGCTGAATCGTCACACATATGAAATGTTAGGCTCTCTATGCCTTTCTTAAACTAGCACACGCCTGACGGCTTATAATGGACAAGACATTCCCGTTCTCGGAAAGTGTACTTTGCCTACCATTTGAGTTTTACGGTGCTACAATCAAGCGATTGTGAGGATGTATTCGGTCCTGATTCATTTGATTTATTTGGCTTTAACATTAAGGACAAAGTGTTGTCAGTGATTGCATTTAATGCAGAAGACACTGTGGTTAGATTGCTGAAAGAATTCCCGGAACTCTTTTCTGAACGTTTAGGCATGTTATGTTATGTTGCACATATTACTGTAAAGGACAATGCTCAGTCGAAATTTTGCCGGGCCAGAACTGCACCCGTTGCATTGCGGGACTAAGTAGCTGATGGACTTAAAGAATTTTGAAAATCTGTTCGGGTTTGCTGCCGGATCCTAAAATCAACTTGACTCGCTGGTCGCCATCTTCAGGTTTATGCTGCTTTGCTGATGAGTCCCGCTGAGAACTGACGCCAGTTTGCAAATCGACGTCCTATATAGGCCACTGTTCAGTACACGGCGCATGCGCCACCCATCACAGTTTCTGCCTTCCAAGACAGGGAGGTGGCGCCGCCCTTAGTGAAACACTGCCGGCAACGATATATCGCAATCAAGGCCACACCGAAGAGCGTTAAGTTTTGATGCGAGATAATACAGGATTCCACGTCTTGCTAAGAGGAAACCCAGTGTCTCTGTTGATTAAATTATCAGCCAACCTAATTTCAATCGCCTCTTTGTAGACACTGTTCCAAAAACGGGAAGTGTGGGCAACTACCACAGTTTCATCAAATTTCATACTGTGTCCCTCATTTAGGCAGTGTTCTGCTACTGCCGATTTTTCCGGCTGTTGTAGCCTCGTATGACGGCGATGCTCCACACACCTGTTATGCACTGTTCGAATCGAACGGCTAATGTGAGCTTTCCCACATTGACACGGAATTTTGTACACACCGGGTTTCCTAAGCTCCAAATCATCTTTCACAGAGCCGAGCAGAGCCCTAATCTTAGGTGGACGGAACACAGTCTTAATGTTAAAATTCCTTAAAATTCGTCCAATCTTAAACGATAAGCCTCCAGCATAAGGAAGAAAGGCCACAGATCTATGTTCCTCTTCATACACCTCCGGAGACGAATCTGCTTCTCGGAGTATCCATTTTCCTTTAAAAAAAAACCATCAAATGCTCAAGTTCCTGGGTTAAGCTGTCTGCGTCGGAAATGGCATATTCTCTCCGTACCAAAGTCCTAAGGATGCCACTGCGTTGCTGTGGTAGATGACAACTCTTAGGATGCAGATACCAATCTCTGTGTGTCGGCTTTCGGCGAACGCTGTGTCCCAAAGTACCATCTGGTTTCCCCTTGTTATTAGTTATAGTGTGATCTAGATAGTTAATAGATTTTTGATTTTCATGCTCAACCGTAAATTGTAGCTTCGGATGCATAGAGTTTAATTTTCAGCAAGCTGCTCAATTTCATCTTTTGAACGATTATAAAGCACTAATGTATCATCTACATATCGCTTGTCGTATATGATTTAGTTTGCGATATCAGGGTTATTTTTCAGGAATTGCATCTCAATGTGGTTCACGAAAATGTCTGCAACTGTCCCAGCCAAAGAATTGGCCATTGCTAAGCCATCTTTTTGACAATATATTTTAGTATTAAAAGATGCAAGCGATATGCAGATGGTACATTAGTGCTTTATAATAGTTCAAAAGATGAAATCGATAAGCTTGCTGTAAAATTAAACTCTATGCATCCGAAGCTACAATTTACGGATGAGCATGAAAAACAAAAATCTATTAACTATCTAGATCTCACTATAACACCGTATATAGAAAACCTACAACCACTGATATTATTATTAATGCCACATCGTGTCATCCTGACAAATATAAAAATGCATTTTTTAAGTCTATGATACACCGAATACTAAAATTACCGCTGGAAGCTAATGAGATCATAAAGGAAATGACCATCTTAAAACAAATTCCGAAAACCAACTCTTTCGATACACGACAGGTAGATATTATTTTTAATAAAGTGCAACAATCATAAAGTACTCCACTAATAGGTAATCCAAAATATATGAGGATGACATATATGGGAAACATATCAGATAGAATTACTAATTTATTCAAAAATTCTGGAATAACAATAGCATTCACAACTGACAATACTTTACAACAAAAATTAAGACATACCATAAGTAATGATTATGAAAAATTTACCCGATCAGTAGTGTATAAGATCCAATGTAGAGACTGTGAGAAAATATATATTGGGCAAACAGGTCGAAATTATGCAGTAAGGTACAAAGAACATACGTCGGGTACCTCACGAACAAAATCTGTATTCGACCATCACATAACATTTAAAAATTATGCTGAGGTGGCAGTAGAGCAGAATCTACAAGTTCTTCATTATGAAAATAAAGGCTTACTTATGAATATCTCAGAAGAAATCGAGATATACGCTCATTTGAAAACCGAATCATCAATTCTGCCCAATGAACAATTAGATTTTTGCGAAAAATATTTTTACGACCTTTACGACGAAATTTTATAATGAAGATGCACCTACTCTTCTGTTATAAATATAAGATTAGTTATACCCATAGCAATAGCTATGTATGGAAAACATGCTATACAACTATAAAATTTTTATTAAATTGAAATTGATTATTATAAAAACTGTGAGATCGATGAGTTCTAAATATTTAATCAGCGGTCTCATCAGTTATTCAGACGTACATAATGCGGAACGTACTCTTGGCCTACTGTTATAAAGAATGTTACTTTGAAAACTACAGTTATGGCAAGACGATTCTGCAACATACATCAAAGATGCAATTTTGATGTAGGCGACTCGGTATAATCGATATATACCACAACTCCAAGGACTTTCACATCTTTGATTTAACTGACACTGTAATAGCATTAAGGTTGCCCATAGAGGGCACAGCTATTACACATCGTAGTGTCCCGTTTTTATCTAAAATATAAATAAGTTTTACACTTACTAACTGTTAATCAGACATTTTAAATGAATCTATTTAATTTTATTGGTGTATTTCGTATATTTATACTTTGACGATAGCGTCATATTATGAACACTGATTGGCAGTTGTGAAGTAGTGTGAGAGAAGTAGGCGGAGCCTCTGCATATTTAAGCTCATGCTCAGCAGTCATAACCATCAATAGACTTCGTAGCAGCTGAGGAGAGCTCCGCTTACCATCCTCCAAGGAAGCCATGGGTGTAATAAGTTTTATTATAACTCGTTAAAATTTTGTCGTCATTAGACACTTTTCATTTTATTTTAGGATTGGTCTCTAGTATTTTCTAAAATTAATTCACTGGTCTGAAAATGGTTATAGAAATATAACCGAAATCGGTCACCCATGTGGTTGAGACATAAGTGCTGTGATCAAGACTGAACTTTAGTTAAAATAGCATGATTTTGTGTTTTACACGGTTTTTTGCGGCAGCAGACTGGGTGCGAGGGGAGATCGTTCTTCGACTTGATGCTTGTATGTATCTCATTTCAGGTCCCAAAAGATTGCAGCATCGACATCACAATCACTTTCGCCACTGTCTAGCGCAGGGTGATCCTTCTGTGTGTCTTCCCCCACATTCACGGATCCCGAGGACACCGCGGCCACGGAGGCCACCAGAGGCTGACATCACGACAACTCGGGACGACCCCACAGGGACCGAGTCTTCGCCTCCTCGACTTCCTCTCGTCCTACCAATGCAGATGGACCCACCCACATCGCAGCAGCCGATGACTTCTACATGTGGTTATTGGCCTCCGGAGGTGGACGGGTACCCATCTGGTGGTTTTCCGGGGAACGTTTCCGCCAGAGCAAAGGCCGGATGGCGGGGTACGACCGGAAGCTTG
The DNA here is from genome assembly GCF_023864345.2 of Schistocerca serialis cubense. Lineage (NCBI taxonomy): Eukaryota > Metazoa > Arthropoda > Insecta > Orthoptera > Acrididae > Schistocerca > Schistocerca serialis. Next base: position 270,364,217 of record NC_064639.1, read on the forward strand.
ACGTTCCCTGCAGCCACAGCTTCCATTCCAGCAAAGCGTCCACTCTCCGGCTTCCCTCGCCGTTGTCGTGCTCCCTACTGGACGACGGCCCGTGACTTCGAGACGAAGCAATGTTCCAGCGTAGTGGCAAACGCCGGCACGCTGATGAAGATGGGAAGAGCACAGAGGACTGTAAGACGACGTCATCAAATAGTACGCTGATGAATCCGACCCCACGACTGGAGCGGCCTCTACGCGATGAGAATATAAGCGCCGCGTCGCCTAGCCCTGGACGGAGGGAAATACGAGCCATCATACAAACGCTATAGTAGTGACTTATGAATTGAATTGTACTGCATGCATTGAAATTATATACATCGCGGGACATTGATTATTTGCATGTCGCTGTTTGCTTGCAACACGCCTTTGTGATCACGCAAAGTTAAGTAATGCAGGGACTCCATTAATATGATTTGCTTTAATTACTGTCTAGCGATCCGAGAAAACAGCTTCCTAGGCACGCTGTAGTAGACGAGGGGGAAGGTTACTACACTAACAGGCAAGCAACACTGCGTAAAACTATCGCAGAAATCAGTGACGTACGACGAACGTATCCCTTAGGACAGTGCGGGGTTCAAATGGTGCAGGGAAACTTTGCGTTAATGGGTTAGGGCAGCAGAAGACGACCGGTGCGAGTGCGTTTGCTAACAGCATGACATCGCCTGCAACGCCTCTACCGAGCTCTTGACCATATCGTTAGGACAGGCCTGGTTAGATGAGTCCCGATTTGAGCTGCTAAGAGCTGACGGTAAACTTCGAGTGTAACGCCGACCCTACGAAGCCATTAACCCAAGTCGTCAACAAGATACTGTGAAAGCTTGTGGTTGCTCCATAATGGTATGGACTGTTCAAATGGCTCTGAGCACTATGGGACTTAGAACTACTTAAACCTAACTAACCTAAGGATATCACACACATACATGCCCGAGGCAGGATTCGAATCTGCGACCGTAGTGGTCACGCGGTTCCAGACTGAAGCGCCTAGAAGCGCACGGCCACACCGGATGGCTGGTATGGACTGTGTTTAAGTGGAATGGTCTGGGTCTTCTGGTCCAGATGAACAGATCGTTGACTTGGAGGCATTTACAACCATTCATTTTCTCAGACAACGATGGAATGGCAGCCGGAGTGACCGAGCGGTTCTAGGCGCTACAGTCTGGAGCCTCACGACCGCTGCGGTCGCAGGTTCGAATCCTGCCTCGGGCATAGATGTGTGTGATGTCCTTAGGTTAGTTAGGTTTAAGTAGTTCTAAGTTCTAGGGGACTGATGACCTCAGTAGTTAAGTCTCATAGTGCTCAGAGCCATTTGAACGATAGAATTTTCGTGGTTTCCAATGGGCCATGCCACATCGTCACAACTGTTCGCGATTGGTTTGAAGAACGTTCTGGATAACTATAGCGAATGGTTTGTGCACCGTCGTCAATCCCGTTGAAAATTTGTGGAACGTAACCGACAGGCCATTACGTGGACAAAATTGCGCACAGGCAAGACTTTCGCAATTATGGACAGCTATGGAGGCAGCATAGCTGAATATATCTGCAAGGACTTCCAACGACTTGTTGAGTCCATCCCACGTGGATTTGGTACACTACGCCGTGGAGAAGGACTGTAGACACGTTACACCTCTGTGTGTATTCTAAAACAATAACTACTTTCTATAATAAAAGTTTTACGTTGTAAGTTGGTAAAGGCACTAAGAAGAAAAACTGTGCTTCAAAAATACTGTAACAGATCGTGCGGATTAGTATAAGTTCCGATAGTGGAAATCTGATGCGCGTTTCCAAAGCGCGCCTTTAGACACCTAATGCTCGATTCACAACCACTCATATGAAGGCGCGTTAATTCTTTGAGGGACAGGTGTGCCCCATAAAAATTTACGTTTGAAGGGTATGAGCAATAAATTATATATTTCAAATCAGATCCACTTGTAAACTTTGCCGGACGCTGTGGCCGAGCGGCTCTAGTCGCTTCAGTCCGGAACCGCGCTGCTGCTGCAGTCGCAGGTTCGAATCCTGCCTCGGGCACTGATGTGTGTGATGTCCTTAGGTTAGTTAGGTTTAAGTAGTTCTAAGTCTTAGGGGAATGATGTCCTCAGATGTTAAATCCCATAGAGCTTAGAGCCATTTGAACCATTTTTGTAAACTTTTGTTTTATTATTGTGATATGATTTCTACAGTATATTTGTAAAAATTCACCTTAACAACAACAAAATGTTATCATTAAATGTCGTCATCGCAGCTAACCAACACCTCTTAGGATGTAAAGGTTCGATAGTTGGTGGTTCAACTTTGGTATAACTTTCTTTTAGTTTTCGTGGTCTCTCTTGATCAATTATTGCCTGCTCTCAGGCACACTGTACACAATGTTACTTATAATTCGTCTTCATTGCAGAAATGTTTATTCACATAATAATGTGAATAAACGTTTTTGCAATCAAGATGGATTATAAGTAACATTGTAAAACCACTGATTGTGGTTATCCCATCAGACATTATGTATGTTTTTGCAAACACTGTACACATCCACACAGTTCTGACCGAGGTGTTTCTTGAACTGCAAAATGCCGATTGTTTAAATGATAGTAAATGTATTGATATTTATTGCTTTCATGTCGAGAACTTTCGTCTACGTGTGGCTTGTGTGCCTTGATCTCAGACGATAAATTATTTTTGTATACGGACGATGAAGCAGCAGCTAGCGAAACAATTTATGGACCCAACAAACTTTTGTACCCCTCTCGTTTTCGAAAAAAATGTTCCCTACAAAAACGATAATTTTTTTTTCACGTAGAGTGTGAATATGGAATAATATATAGGGGTTACCACCTGCTAAAATGAACTTGACCTTCATTTGACCTTGAAAACAGGGTTCAAGGACATTTCGAGGCAATCACTCAATGACCCTCTTCAAACCTTACAACTTTTACTACAGACTTTTTTTGTAGAATCGTGCCTCACCACAGGTATTGCATCAGGCGCAATTGCTCTGCAATACTCTTAGCGAGCACGGAAATAAGACGAACTGCAATATTCACAAGAGGAAAAATTAATGCATCAAGCAGTTCACAGATATCACTAGTTTTGTTTAAACACAGCTGGAAGGCAGTAAAGAATGGTCGTGGCCGTTTTTATGCATGCTGTGCTGCGTACCAGACGTACCTGATCAAATGCGTAAAATATGCTGATTCAAACTGACGATACGCAAATGACTGACGTTTAACAATACTGGTTCCGTTGATACATCTAAAATAACACCGGAAATTATACTGTCTGACAACTTTCTGAAATATGCTTTATACTGTTGAAATTTTTTTATCGAGAGGCAGAATCACAATGTTAGTGCCGCGTGGAATACGAATTATACGCTCCTGGAAATGGAAAAAAGAACACATTGACACCGGTGTGTCAGACCCACCATACTTGCTCCGGACACTGCGAGAGGGCTGTACAAGCAATGATCACACGCACGGCACAGCGGACACACCAGGAACCGCGGTGTTGGCCGTCGAATGGCGCTAGCTGCGCAGCATTTGTGCACCGCCGCCGTCAGTGTCAGCCAGTTTGCCGTGGCATACGGAGCTCCATCGCAGTCTTTAACACTGGTAGCATGCCGCGACAGCGTGGACGTGAACCGTATGTGCAGTTGACGGACTTTGAGCGAGGGCGTATAGTGGGCATGCGGAAGGCCGGGTGGACGTACCGCCGAATTGCTCAACACGTGGGGCGTGAGGTCTCCACAGTACATCGATGTTGTCGCCAGTGGTCGGCGGAAGGTGCACGTGCCAGTCGACCTGGGACCGGACCGCAGCGACGCACGGATGCACGCCAAGACCGTAGGATCCTACGCAGTGCCGTAGGGGACCGCACCGCCACTTCCCAGCAAATTAGGGACACTGTTGCTCCTGGGGTATCGGCGAGGACCATTCGCAAGCGTCTCCATGAAGCTGGGCTACAGTCCCGCACACCGTTAGGCCGTCTTCTGCTCACGCCCCAACATCGTGCAGCCCGCCTCCAGTGGTGTCGCGACAGGCGTGAATGGAGGGACGAATGGAGACGTGTCGTCTTCAGCGATGAGAGTCGCTTCTGCCTTGGTGCCAATGATGGTCGTATGCGTGTTTGGCGCCGTGCAGGTGAGCGCCACAATCAGGACTGCATACGACCGAGGCACACAGGGCCAACACCCGGCATCATGGTGTGGGGAGCGATCTCCTACACTGGCCGTACACCACTGGTGATCGTCGAGGGGACACTGAATAGTTCACGGTACACCCAAACCGTCATCGAACCCATCGTTCTACCATTCCTAGACCGGCAAGGGAACTTGTTGTTCCAACAGGACAATGCACGTCCGCATGTATCCCGTGCCACCCAACGTGCTCTAGAAGGTGTAAGTAAACTACCCTAGCCAGCAAGATCTCCGGATCTGTCCCCCATTGAGCATGTTTGGGACTGGATGAAGCGTCGTCCCACGCGGTCTGCACGTCCAGCACGAACGCTGGTCCAACTGAGGCGCCAGGTGGAAATGGCATGGCAAGGACTACATCCAGCATCTCTACGATCGTCTCCATGGGAGAATAGCAGCCTGCATTGCTGCGAAAGGTGGATATACACAGTACTAGTGCCGACATTGTGCATGCTCTGTTGCCTGTGTCTATGTGCCTGTGGTTCTGTCAGTGTGATCATGTGGTGTATCTGACCCCAGGAATGTGTCAATAAAGTTTCCCCTTCCTGGGACAATGAATTCACGGTGTTCTTATTTCAATTTCCAGGAGTGTATTAACAGACTTCACGTCTTCCTCCTAAAGAAGTCTCGTTACATCAACGCCAAGAGTCCAACAAAAGCACTGAATTATTTTCACCAAATAGTAAGACGACGGTTTGGATGCAACAATGAAAATCATTCTCTCCCATTTTCTCCAGAGCTTGCTACGTCGATTGGAGGACTTTTGCAAATAAACAATTTTTTTCAAATCTTTTGTATTAATTGGCTTTGATGTTTCTGAAGACACAGATAAAGCTGCGGAAACAGTAATTGTATGCGAATGTGTCACAACATTCATTGACTGCACAAGCGACCCTGTCTCTTTTTTTCGGTCGAAATAACAAAGAGTCTGCATAAATCTGACTGCTAGGCCTTATAGGCAGTTTTTTATGGGACAGCAAGAAGCTTCGTCTCCACGTTAGCTACGAATATCTCTATAGTGTTATCTGTTACGTACATTTCCTCTGCGCATTTACTCGAGGTAAACTACGTAACTTTCCAACGACCTTTCCTGCATGATTTCCCGATGTCGCTTAACTAGCCTCAAGAAGCCTGGAAACCAGTAATGTTCATTTCACTTGAAATTCAGAGAGCCCAGTCGTCTGGATATTTCGGTAACGGTGCATTGATTTTCAAGAGCATTTATAATCGTTTATAAGCTTTTTTTTCATTGCAAGATTAGATATCTCATTTCGAACGTTTGTTGTAGAAATCTTGCCTCTCTTCACATATCGGCGACCTGGCTCTAGGAGTAGGTTTGATATGACTTATTTACTTGCGCCCACAGACCTCCAGTATTTGAGAAATCGCAACATAAGCCACCTGGAATCTTGTTATACTGGGTGAAATAGAACACCACCAGAGTTTCAATGGTTGTTGACGGCCATTTTCTGTGAATTTTGTTACTAGGAACCAGTTGTCCCCAGTGGGTCGTAACAGAGTAATTGAATTTCGTTTAATTTCTTGCACCCATTTATCATTCTGTCTAAATTGCACTGAAAATATCTGGACAACAGCGTAAACGTCCCCGTTTTGGCCTGTTTCTTTTGTTTGGTATCAAACGTGTTCCTTTCGCTTGCCATGGACAGCAGTTACACTCACTGTTCCCTTCGCCCCCTTGCTTGCAGTAAGCACAGCTCGGTTCTGTCTTGGGTTTGTTTTTCTCACAGTATTAGTTGTACGTTAACCAGCGATATTCAACCGCATGGATGGTTTTACTGATGAAGAGTTGGCCGATGTGCTCCTTGTGTACTGATTCACTGAATGCAACGGAAAAGCGGCACAACGAAGATGTGTAAAGTTCTTCTCATAACAGAAGCAACCACAATTTTTTTTTCCTTTATTGGATTTCGATTACCCCCGAAGGGGGCAGGCTGGCAGCAGCTTAGTACGTCACTCTTCAGCCTACAGAATTTTTAATACATAAGAAGATAAGAAACAATAAAAACAGGCGATAAAACGGTGACATAAAATGTTAAACGGCGGAAAATTGTGGAAAGTTAAAACATAAAACAAATGGTGGACGATGATGATAAAAGACATAGGAAGCAGACAGGGAAAATAGTGGACAGACAATTAAAAAACACAGCGACAGTCTGGATTCTGATTGCAAGAGATATAAAAATCACACCGTGCCACAGCATGATGTCTGTTCACAACACTTCAGAAAAGATGCACAACACTTACCAACCACTGGGAACACTGCACTAAAAAGAGGGCATGAAGATGACACACCACAGGTAAGGGCAGATGGGTGGGGGGCCTGGACAGATGAGGGAAAAAAAGGGGTGAGGAGAGGAAAAACGAAAGGTGGCGGGGGGGGGGGGGGGAGTACCGACAAAGGGAGAGGACTCAGAACGGGGCATCAAGGCAGATGCGAGAGGGAATGGGGAAAGTCAGAGGAAGGAAACGCAAAAGGACTTGGAGGAGAGTAGGGAGGCAGAGAGAGGGTAGGTGGGGATGCAGAGGGGGTGAGGGGAAGGGGAAGAGGGAGCCCAGGAAAAGGACAAAGGAAAGGGGGGGGGTGAGGATCAGAGTTGATAGGAGGAATAAATGGAGGGAGAGAGGGCATCATCAGGGCAAGGAGATGAAGGGTGTAGAGATGGAGGGCAGGGGGATCACAACAGTGAAGGTGTGGCAGAGGGCAGGGGATGGAGAGGAGAGGAGCAACAAGGCAATCAAGTGGGATCAAGGTGGCAGGTGGTGAAAAGTATGAGGAATAGGAGCAGTTGGGGGAAAGGAATCATGTCATAGAGGATCCGTGTGGGGGTTAGGAGGCGGATATGGAAGGTGAGGTGGAGTGCATGGTGCTCGAAGATCTGGAGGCACTTAAAGAATTTGGGCAAGGTGGATATCCAGGCAGGACTGGCATAATAGAGGGATTAAGGATTTGCAGGTGTGAAGGATGGCAAAGGGAATAACCCCATGTCCGTCCAGAGAGGAGTTTTAGGAGTCGGAGGCGGTTGTGGACTTTGGATTGGATAGAGCGGAGATGAATGATCCAGATGAGGTGACGGTCAATGGTGAGGCCAAGGTAGGTGAGGGTGGAGGAGAGTAGGACACGACGGGCGCAGATGGTAAGGAAGAAATCAAAGAGCCAGAAGGAGAGAGTGCTACGACCTGCCATGATTGCCTGGGTCTTGGAAGGATTGATTTTCAGCAACCACATCACGGTTCTTTCTCATTTATATGATATTGCGGTACACTGTGTTTACTGTTGTGCGTTTTGGTAATTTCATATTACGGACATTTTTACAGTTGTGAAGGTGTTTCCACAGAAACAGAGATGACTGGCGTAAGAAATCGATAGAAACATAATTACACGAATGCATTATGTTTGTTCTTTCGGACATCATTCTCAGTGTGAATTCACAATCACGTTCGACCTCCTGCGCGAATCAAAGTCGCGAGCATGGATAACAAAGAGAGGAACTGCCGATAGGTGGCGCCAGGTGTGATTGTGTCAGCCGAGGGATGTACCGAGATAGTCCACGCAGTTGCATCAAACAGTGCGTCTGGATGGCACAGTGGTTAACGCAACTGTGTACTAAACAGCACATCCTCACTCGGTGCCGCTGACTCCGGATGAAGTGCCGATAAATCTGACTCTATGAGTTCCTTTTAGCTTCTTTCTCCTTCCCTCTTCAACCTTCAGTTTACATACAACATAATTACCTTATTACCATGTAATGAGCCACCAGAGACAACAGTTTACTCACATCCTAATAAACAGAAAATATGCCCGAACGATCACTAAAATTTTGTAGGTGGAGCTCTGATTGAACCTGTATGTATTTATTCAGTATTGCTGTTCACGTCTATTATGTCATCCTGAAGTGACTCCTCTTTATAAAGTGCGTCACTGCATGATCGTTCCTTTTAAGAGGACACTGTCCTTGCGTCAGTCATGTGTACTTACAGGTAGTAAGACAGGATTGTTCCACATTGTATTAATTACTCTTTAAATCATGTCACATTGCACTCAAATTTTCCACTGTGCGAACTTGAGGCGTGACGGAATGTCAAATGTCATACCTAGTACGCGTCTGTCAGTAATACTGGAACTAACAAAGCGAGCAGTGAAGTGCCAAGAAGTGCTCACATGCACCACAGGTTGCTAGTCCGCCTGCTTAGCTGGGTGGTATCGTGCTTGCCTCCCGTGCCAGCGGGCCCGAGTTCGATTCCTAACGGGGCTGGGAGTTGAAGATTTTCTCCGCTCGAGGACTGGGTGTTGTGTTGCCCTCATCATCTTTTCGTCCTCATCACCGACGCGGAAGTCGCCTAATGTGGCGGCGCTGAAAGAAGACTTGCAGGTGGTGGCCGAACTTCCCCGCATGGGGCCTCCCGGCCAACGATGCCAGACATTCATTTCATTTTACACAGGTTGCTATACTTTTTCATCCCTGTTAGAGGCTTCCTTGAACTTGATACATGTCCACATTTCACAGCTCAAGAAAATAGAAATCATTATTTTGCTTGAGACGCAGACTATAAATTGTTGGAGATGAGACACAAAACATCACCAAGACAGACTCTTAGAAATTTTTAAAACAAAAAATGCACAACCTGAAACGTCCTGGCAGATTAAAACTAAATACTACACTAGAACTCGAACCCAGGACTTTCGCCTTTTTCGGCAAATGCTCTATCGACTGAGCTACCCTAGCACGACTCACAGTCCGGCCTCACAGTTGTCATACATCCGCCTGAATCTCATCTAAGTTCCCTAGACACTGTCACTGATGTTAGATATTATGGTTTGCATTTTGGTAACCTGAACGCTGAACATCTTACTTATACGCCCACATAAACCACAGCCACTTTCACTCTCATGGTTTCCTGCGTCACAATAATATTTACTCTCTTTGAACACTTTCTCTCAGTACCCATCCAACGCCGATGGCCCATCAATGGTAGGACAAAGATTTGTAGCCAATAGCTCCATTTATTCGAAAACTAAAGGGAAAAAATCTTTCAAAACTCAACATGACAACGATTTTCGTTAGTGTTGAGCCACATGGGGTACAAGAAGACTCCTGAAGAACACCAGCAGAGAGGTCGAAACACCAAGTTTTTGAGAAAGGAATATGACATGGCCTGATAACTAAGATTTAGCCTTTCACGATTACAATCACGAGGACCTGTATACATGAAATTATTATTTCGTTTCTTTCATGAGTCTGTGACAAGCTGTGATTCTCCTGAGGTTTGGTCACAAAGCATGTTTGTTTGTTGAAAATGATGTGCTGCACTCAAATCATAGTGTGTTACATTTGAAGGAGATTCTTTTTTATAGCTGTTCTGCGCTGCAACATTTTTTTCATACCTCATTCCTAAATCAAAGAAAAATTATTAGGAAAGGGAAATCTTTTTGCTACGACCACGAAATAACGTGTAATGTTTCTTGCAAAAAACGTTCTCAAAATTATCCACCAGGCCGAGCAACCTCAAATCTTTCGACAGGAAGACTAACCTCCTATTGACTACCACATTCTGCTTCCAGCATTAGGGAAATGACATTGCCGAAGAGAAGAAATTGGGAACAAAGGAAATAATAAGATAATGGACAATAACGTAACTGTAGTAGAATAGGTAAATTATAGTAAGATAGATTAAAGTATAGTTACCGGATATAGACAAGAAAGGAACCAAGACCTCTTTTTCTTTTTGAGTCATCAGTCTTGTCACTGAACTTAGTGGAGCGCCACGAATTCCTCACTCGTGACAATATCTCAAAATAGCATTTCCAACCTAAGGCCTCAACTATTTGTCTTCCGCTACAATTTCATTCTCAATAGGTCAGTCTTGTGCTATGGAAGTTATTTTTTGACGTTTTACTAACATGCTGTACTTCCTCATTCTCAATGTTTTTTCATATGTTCCTTTCTTTTCCGATTCTGCGTACAATCTCCCCATTTCTTATGTTGTCGGTCCATGCTGTTTTCAACGTTCCTCCTCAGAACCACATCCCAAACCCTTCTCTTCTGTTCCGAATGTCTACAACTCAACATACAATGCTGTCGTCTCAACACACAATCTCAGAAATTTCTTCCTCAAATTAAGGCCTTTGACTTCTCTTGGACAAGAGTGTCTTCTTTGTCTTTATTAATCTGATTTTAAGTCATTAGTGCTTCGTCTGTTACGGGTTATTTTGATTCCAAGGTAACAGAATTTCCGCACTTTTCCAAGTTCGTGGTGCCCAGTTTTGATGTTAAGTTTCCCGCTATTCTCATTTCTGATACATCTCGTACTTTAGTTTCAATATATATTGTCTAATCATTACAGTGTGCCTTCCATTCACAAGACCAGTACTTCTGAGAATAGCAATGTCATCATCGAATCTAACATCATTTTTCCCGGAATTTTAATCTCAGTTTTGAACATTTCGTCTATTTTTTCTTATTCGAAATTTAGACTGAACAGAAAGGCCGAAATACTGCATCCCTGTTTTAAACCTTCTTTAGGCCGAGAACTTTGTTCTTGGTCTTCTATTTCTCTTGATCCCTCTTGTTTCTTATACATATTGCACAATAACTGTCTTTCCCTACAACTTACCACATTCTCAGAATTTCGATCTTGTTGTATCATTTTATATTGTCGAACGATTTTGAACATCGACAAATCCAGTTATTGTGTCTTAATTACTGTTTGTCTTTATCAATCCCAATGTCATATTTGTTCTCTTGCTGCTTAACTGTCCGGAAGAGAAACTGATGGACATCTAACAGATCTGTTTGTTTTTCCACTCTTCAGTGTATCAACTTTGAAATGTAAGTTGTTAAGCTGTCTGCCCTTGCTATCACCGGGATTGTTTGGATGTCTGAAGGTAAATATCCAGTCTCGTAGATTCTACATAGTAACATCACAATTCGTTTGTTTGCCACTTCCCCCAATGATTTTAGAAATTCCACAAGTCTTCAAAATCTGTTAAACTCTGATTCTATTATCGCATCATCTGTATCTTCTATATCGTCTTCCATTTCTTCTTCTATCACACCACACACATTCTTCTCGTAGAGGCCTTCAGTGAGCTCTTTCCTCCTGAATCATCCTCCAATGCGTTTAATATGCATTCTTACGGACTCACTTGCCTTTAATTTAACAGCATGCTGCTTTAAATTTCCTATGAACTTAGTCGCTCTTTCCAATTAATTTTTTCAATTAATTCACATCTCCGGACGATTCTCTTAAACTTCAGTCTACTCTGCATCATTAATAAATTGTGGTCCAAGTCTACAAGGTGAAAGGTATTTAAACTGACAAACTCTGGGACGTTGTAGGGGACATCAAAATAATGTTTTTCCGTAATGTCATTTTTTCCTATGAGGAGTATTTAAACTGGTAGAGGAAGATTTCTCTGGCTTCAAATTAATTAAAGCAACAAACATTTTTCCATTTCATAAATGACCAAGAGACAACACATTAACACAACCCAGTTTCAATTACAGTCGATGTTCAAAAATGCCTCCATTGACATGTAAACAAAGGCTACACTGTCGGGTCATGTTCTCACTGACACGGGCAAAAGCCCCAGGGGTATCCTGAATTTTTCCTGCTGCTGCTACTATCCGGGCAACCAGACCCTCTTTTCATGCAACAGGAGTTGCGTAAACAAGGTTGCGCGTCTCTCCACACACAAAAAAGTCCAGAGGGGACATATCTGGGGATCGAGCAGGCCATGGTACAGGACCACCTCTGCCAATCCATGTTTCTGGGAACCGTCGGTCCAGGAATCGTCGCACACGACGACTGAAATGTGCCGGCGCCCCGTCATTTTGGAACCACATGCGTTGTCTTGTAGGGAGCGGGACGTCTTCCAGCAATTCTGGCAATGCTCTGGCGAGAAAACTGTAATAGTGCCTGCCATTTAATGGCCTAGGTAGCAGATACGGCCCAATTAAACAGTCCCCAACAACACGGACCCACACATTAACGAAGAACCGCACTTGATGAGGGCTAGTAACTGTGTCATATGAGTTATCCTCACTCCAAACATGCGAATTGTGCATGTTGAAGACTCCATCACGCCCGAATGTTGCTTCATCGGTAAACAACACAGAGGCTGGATATGCAGGATGAATTTCCCACAGTTCCAGGTACCACTGCAAAAACTGTGTTCTGGGTGGATAATCAACAATTGCTTTCGAAGGATTGTTCTTACATTCATCCGATTCGTCTCCATGTTGCGTGCAATTGCAAGAGTGCTGATTGAAGGATCCCGCTGCAAGACAGCTTCCTCAAACTACAGCGTTCTTACCGTGCGATGGCGTACCTGTCCAGGTACTCTGCTAAATGACACGGTCTCACGCAGACATTGGTAGGCAGCGGCAAAGGTCGTATGGGCGGGGTACGGTGATAAGGATATTATTGTTGATAAACCCGCTGTGCAGCTCGTCCTTTGTGGTGCGCTACGTAATACACACCAACCATATCAGTGTACTCACTCCAGGTGTATCGCTCGATTAGTAAACAGAGACAATACACTATTATACTGGTGGATAGCAGTTGCCTACAACTGAAGAGTGTAATACGACCTCTAGCAACTGAAGATCGTAATATGGCCTCTGACGACTGAAGAGAGTAATATGGCTTCCACCTCTTTAAATAATCATCATAGGAAAAAAAATTTGTCATATTAGGAAAAAATATTTGTTTTAATATCCCCTACAAACTTCCTGAGATTGTCGGTTTAAATACTTTTCACGCTGTATATGATCCTGGGTACGCCTTACGTTCTGTTGTCTGACTTACGAATCTGTGACAATAATTTTATTCCCGCCGATCTTTTCTAAGTACACTGTATGATCAAAAGCATCCGGACACCTCGCTGAAAATGACTGACAAGTTCGTGACGCCCTCCATGGGTAATGCTGGAATTCAATATGATGTTGGCCCAACCTTATCCTTGATGACAGCTTCCACTGTCGCATGCATACGTTCAATCAGGTGCTGGAAGATTTCTTGAGGAATGGCAGCCCATTCTTCACGGAGTGCTGCACTTAGGAGAGGTAGCGAAGTCGGTCGGTGAGGCTTGGCACGAAGCGTTCCAAAACATTCCAGAGATGTTCTATAGGATTCAGGCCAGGACTCTGAGCAGGCCAGTCCATTGCAGGGATGTTATTGTCGTGTAACCACTCCGCCACAGGCCGTGCATTATGAACGGGTACTCGATCGTGTTGAAAGATGCAATCGCCATCCCCGTATTGCTCTTCAACGTTGGAAGCAAGAAGGTGCTTCAAACATCAATGTAGGCCTGTGCTGTGATGGTGCCACGCAAAACAACAAGGGCGCCAACCCCTCCATGAAAAACACGACCACACCATAACACCACCGCCTCCGAAATTTGACAGTATACATGCTGGCAGATGACGTTCACCCGGCATTCGCCAAACCCACACCCTGCCATCAGATCGTCATATTGTGTACCGGGATTCTTCAATCCACACAACGTTTTTACACTGTTCAGTCGTCCAATATTTACGCTCCTTACACCAAGCGAGGCGCCATTTGGCATTTGCTGTCGTGATGTGTGGCTTATGAGCAGCCGATCGACCACGAAATCCACGTTTCCTCACCGCCCGCATAACTGTCATAGTACATGCAGTGGATCCTGATGCAGTTTGGAATTCCTATGTGATGGTCTGGATAGATGTTTGTCTATTACGCATTACGACCCTCTTCAACTTTTGGCGGTCTCTGTTAGTCAACAGACGAGGTCGGCCTGTACGCTTTTGTGCTGTACCTCTCCCTTCACGTTTCCACTTCACTATCACATCGGAAACAGTGGACCTAGGGATGTTTATGAGTAAGGAAATCTCGAGTCCCGACGTATGACACAAGTGACACCCATCACCTGACCACGTTCGAAGTCCCTGAGTTCCGCAGAGCCCCCCAGTGTGCCCTCTCACGTTGTCTAACTACAAATGAGGTCGCTGATATGGAGTACCTGACAGTAGGTGGCAGCATAATGCAACTCATATGAAGAACGTATGTTTTTGGGGGTGTCCGGATACTTTTGATCACATAGTATATGTCTCCTCCTCTTGTAGTTTTAGTATAGTGTATTCGCTATTACTAGCTGAAAGAAATTGCAGAACTTAGTTAGTCTTTCTGCTCTCTTATTCCTACTACCTAGCCCATTTTCTCCCGTAACACTCTGTAACCCTTCGTATCGCCTATGATAATTACATTATTTTACGTATTGAATTACCTGTTCAGCAGCGTCACACACATCCAATATTTCTTCATTAGCTACTTTTGATGCCAGAATGTATTCCTGAACCATTATTGTGGCGTTGGTTTATTGTCGATTATGATGAGAGCAACCTTACTGCTGAGCTTCCACAGTAACCCACTCTCCACCCTACCTAGTGATTTAAATGTTTTACTCCCGTTATAGCATTTCCTGCTACTGTTGATATTACCGTATACCCCTCTGACCAGAATTGTCCTTCCATTTTACTTCACTAACCCTTAATACATCTGCTTTGAGCCTCTTCATTTCCCTTTTCAGACTTACTTTGAGCCTTTTCATTTCCCTTTTCCGACTTTCTAGCTTCCCTACCACATTCAGACCTCTGAATTTCCATCCCCGCCACTCAAGGGTTTGTAATAATGTTACGTTTTTGTTGGTTATTCACTCTTTTTCTAACCAGTAATAAATATCAAGGAATTAACTTTTTGAATTTGAAGGAAAAAGATGAAGTGTTTTGGACAGTGTTGCGCAGATTTTGAGTGGAGTGGAGCCCGAGGCGGGCGATGTGCGTTACTGGGCTTAATTTTAAATAACCATTGCTGAGAATCATTCACTGTAACGTAAAGTCTTAAACGACTGAACAGAAATTGTTGGTATTTGATATGAGAAGAATCAACAGTATTACATCCTAGAAATACTTCTTTACAGCGGGCACAGAACAAAATAATAATAATAATAATAAAACTTTTTCTAAGCATATACAGTGTCCTTAAACAATAATCTTATTCGGTCCAGTAATATAAAACTGTGGGACCAGCCAATAACAGGTAACACAATTTCAGCCCAATTGTCTATACGGAAAAATATCTTGAACAATACTGTACGCTTAAAATCAATAACTGCCACATCAAGAGATAGCTCTACTACCATCATTCCCCGCCATATACCCAACCAGTGCTATGGACAACACAACTACGTAAAGATTCCTAATATACTGAAAAAAGGGAAGCAAGCAGCACAGATAAACATATGGCTGTGTACAACGATTGAATCACGTCTTCTGTGTGGAGTCCAGGAATCGGAATACGGTAAAGTTACTTTATCATGAAGTACGTCAACTTTCTGCAGTACGGACCACAACTTGTAATGACCGCACCATGTTTGAAACCACCAAAACAGCCACCGGCCGAGTTCACTTAATTCGATATTCGCCGCGCACTAACTTCGCTTTGACGAAACATGTCAGCTGTGTTCAAATGTGTGTGACATCTTATGGGACTTAACTGCGAAGGTCATCAGTCCCTAAGCTTACACACTACTTAACCTAAATTATCCTAACGAAAAACACAAACACCCATGTCCGAGGGAGGACTCGAACCAGTCAGCTGTCCACCAACAGACGTGGGTCTTAAAAGCACAAAACGTGGAGCTCTGTACTGCAATAACTAAGCACTGGATGATTTTGCGGCTCTGAATGTGAGCTGCCGTCTTCTTCTGAACACCGAGAAAAGAGACTGTCAGGCCTACAAACGCGACGTTCCACAAGTTTATGGAAATATCGGCACCTGCAGCGGGAAGCACAAATATGCCTTAATCAGAGTACTGTAGAAATACCTGGCGGTATTTAATTAATGACAACATACGCATTACATAACATTTTCACTGTTGCACGGTAAGTCATTTAGTCAATCAAACACTATTTTAGTAGCCACGCAACTGTAACTGTGTAAGTACAGCGAAATTGTACTCGGAAAATTTTTTTTATACAGTTACTCCTGCGTGACAACTATGCATAAGTTGTGTGACGTAGCAATGCAGTGGTGACGCTGTGGTCGAGAGACATACGTAATGACAACCAATGAAAAAAGTTACATGCATTTATTACACACACATATTTAAACGAAAATTCTTTCAAGAGGTGAATCGCCATTACAAGAGAATTGATAAAATAATTTTATCCCACAATACAACTTTTAAGCTCAAAGAACAGGGAAAATTTCAATTTAAACTTTCATTTCACTTTCACCTCTCAGAAACAAATAACATTAAGGCAGCAGCTAATGAACCAGCATGACGTAAGCGTACTGGAATCTACCAAAACAACTTTTGAATTATGTATTGGGTTCACCTTGCTTTATTTAGAATAAAGAATTTTAAAAGGGCCCACATGTATTCTTTACATAAAAAACAAATCGCATCAACAAACATGACAGAAATCGCAATGATCTCATTGGCAATTGGCAATTAACACTGAGACCGTCCTGCATTTCAGAACAAAGGAATTAAAATGATCATAGATAATCGTGACACAACAGACAGGTACATTACTACACAGAATTGATAGCTGTCACGTTTACATTACCCTCACATAGACCTCATTCCAAAATGTGAACGACACCTTTTTTAACAATAACAAAAATAATGACAGGATACAAAGTATTCAACTAAAAAGCACATAACGTAATAAATATGATTTTTGTGAAAGGAAGCAGCCCGTCCAAAACCACGTAGACTCAATACAATAACCATTTAACGTACTTCACGACAGCAAACTAAGTTAGTCAGTCGTCTGAGCAGTGAATACTCCTTTACAAGTTGTAACGGTCACTAGAATCACATTGGCTAAACTCTTACAGACGTCCATCTCGACCAACATCACCTTTTTATGTGGCTGTTGAACGTCACTTAGAGTATACAATTCGACGAACAACGGAGCGCAGGAATTCCAACGGGCTCCAGCATAAAACTCTTCATATCCACTCGACCCAACAACGGCTTGGAACCTTCGGTTGATCGACCATGTGCCCCGAACAGTACCATACAACACCAGGGCAAAGACCGCAGCCACACTTCATCAGCTCTCTCTGTCGCAGCGAGAAACTTACGTCGTCCATCACCGGAAGGTTCTACCCGCACTCTGTCAGCAGCCACCAAACCCGGAGCGCACTCTCAGTCACTGCGGCTGCCGAACGTGCCAGTCGGCGGGAATCCAAAGTGGAACCATCACGTCAATATCTATCGAAGAAGACGAGTAGCATCCTGTAATACAATGTCTCCGCTGGCGTCAGAATTTTTACCATCACGTCAATATCTATCGAAAGACGAGTAGCATCCTGTAATACAATGTCGTTATTAGTGAAATGTTTCAGATAAAAATATTCAGCTATAAGAAGAAAATGAACAAGTCGTTCAGTTAGTCAGAATCCCTGAAAACATGTAACATGTAAGAAGCACTGTCAGAATTAGTCTGTACCTGGCATTTGTCAGCCTGCACTGTATGTTTTCTTACAAACAAAATGGCCATGTTACAGTAACTAAAGGTTACACAAAAGGTTCATGTTTTCAGTTGATTGGTTGGTGAGTTGGTTGGTTTGGGGGGAGAGGAACAAACAACGACGTCATCGGTCCCATCGGATTAGTGAAGGATGGAGAAGGAAATCGGTAGTGCTCTTTCAGAGGAACCATCTCGGCATTTGTCTGAAGTGATTTAGGGATATCACGGAAAACCTATATCAAGATGGCTGTACGTGGGTTTGAACCGTCGTCCTCCCGAATGTGAGTCCAGTGTGCTAACCACTGCGTCACCGCCCTCGATCATTTTCAGTTACATCTGCGTGATGTCATCACTGATATTAATGTTGTGGTTGACTTCACTGGGGCAGAAATGATTAGTGAACAAGTAAGACAGCAAACAGAAGATTTACTTCACATGTATTTCTCCAAACTTACGAAGACTCATTACAAGTGAAGCAACATGAGCACCGTCTAGCTATCGATGTGACAAGGAAGAAGCACTAATGAAGCTGTCGTAGCCTAGTGGCTCCAAGCACAAGTGGGCTGAGTCGCTGCCACTGGCCATCCTTTATCGTGGCTGCAGAGGGCGATAATAATACAGAGCCACTGAAGGTTTTGTCAGTTGGCATGCTCTATTGGTTCCGCTGGACCCTGCACGACCGCTATTGACGTTGGACGAAAATTGCACCTCTGTTGCCAACTATGAAACACCGGTTGGGTGGTATGTGTACATGATACGACAGTTAACAAAGACATTTCCTGCTGTTGGTCAGATATACTAGACATAAAGACATGCATTGCAATCTATTCTCAGTGACAGAGTGACATTCTAGTATTGAAGTAAGAAGAAATACGTTGCTGAGATATACTTCAATGAGGGGTGTGATGGACAGAAGCTTATGGTGGCTGCCAAAGTTGAAAATTTTTTGGAACCCGATCTAAGGAAATGAATCCTAAATCCCCACCGAATGTGGTTTCAGTAAATGGGGCCACTGCTCACACAGTTAACATTACTTTCTTTTCTTGTACAACACTTCACGTCGAGAGAGTACATACATTAATCATGTACACTGGAGGATTTTTAGCAAATACTGCACCAGAATCCCACTCCGCATTTCTGAGAGCTTCGTAAAAGATTTTATGTGTGCATAGTGAAAAATGAAAAAAAAATACATGACACCATTTTAAATCCGAATCTATGGCTCTTGTATGGCATATGTATCTTAGTATGATGCATAATACCGCAAGAGCGGAAAATGAGACACTTTATTAATAATGGGAAGGATAAACTGACTTCCTGTTGAAATTTGAATTAAAAATTCGCAACATGACTGAAATAAGACCAACTGTTCTTTCATTCATTTGCACGTCATGTGAGCATTTCAATGGAGGCTTTACCCTGAAGATCTAACACCTTTATATTACTGTTCAGGATACATAACGTTGCTTGTCTAACCAGAAATCACGTCTATTTTCAGAATTATCAATGTTTCTTTATTTGTTTCACTTGTTTTGCTAAGAATTTAATTACATTTTCAGCAGGTTGTCGGTAATTTTCCAATATATTTGCCACAGACGCCTTTTGTCCATTTCTCGCAGATGACACTGGTGTTTTCCTCTTTTTTTTTTTTTTTTTTTTTTGCACGTTCTAGCCCAACAGCGGTTTCTTAGTTCTATCGGCGTTTTTGCTATTTCCTACTCTTAAATGTGTCGCATTAGCGATCTTTAATCCCGATCCATCTCTAGCTGTCCCCTCATTGTTGCGCCTGCTGACTTCTGACATCAGATGGAATGAGGAGAGTTCTACCAATACTAATTCGATGTCATTTTTGCTACCTTCGTCAGTCCCCAACTAAACCCGATAAATCACTTTGTGATTCAATATCTCATTCCTCCCGAATATGTAATATCTCTTTATTAGTAAGACCACTGTAGCGACATAACTCTAAACACCATTTACTGTACATAGATAAAAAGCAAGTAAGAACTACAAATAAAACAACGAGCTCATCGTCCAGGCCGTCGACGCCCAAGGGATATTTACTGGCCGCCGGATCATCCTCTGCCTTGCGGCGTTATTCAGATGTGGTGTGGAGAAACACGTGGCCAGCACATCGCCCTTCCGGCGGTTCTGAAGACCTACCACACCGTGGAGCTGCTACTACCCGGTCAAACAGCTCGTCAGCTGGCATCACAAGCGAGGCTGACTACCCGAGTACCATCGTTTCTCCCATAAAAAAATAATAAAAAAGCATAACAGTACCAGGAATCGAACACGAGTTCTCCGCAGACCAGTTTTCTACTCACCTATGAAGACCGATTGATTTGCACTAGCAACACACGAAATACGAATGAAATAACACGCTGAAATGTCCAGCTTGGAAAACTTCCCAAGAATGTGTGTATCATCATTTGAAGCAGATATTGTTTATTTACTTACTTATTTATTGATACGACCTGCCTGGATAGCTGCAAGTGTTGTCATGCCACTTTCGGGATTCGGGAAGGATTGATAGATCGAATCTGTCCCGCGGATTCACAAGGAGGAGTGGTGAGCTGGCCAGACTAGCTCTTGCTTTTGCGTGGTTTCCCACATTCGACCAGGTGAATCCAGTCTGACACCCACGTCTCACCTCAGTTACACGATTCGCAGACATTCAGGAAACGTCCACACATTTCCATATGGTGCAACACTCCGTATAGACTGCTGGTAGACAAATTCCGTCCTGGAACAGGAACGGAAGAAGGGGCGGTAGATCGGGCATCCGGCTACTCTCTACGACTAACTTTACCAAATCCAGTAATTAACACGCTGACCCCGTGGAGATACAACAAAAGGAATGAGAAAAACATTTATATACTTTTTCAGTTATTTTAAATGGCGAGATTGGTGTCTTCAGGTCCTTTCTTACATCTAACGGAATTCAGTGAACATCCCAGTTTGTATAATAATGTGTTGTAAGTTCGTTTTACCATCGCGTTTCATCTACAGCGCATGCAGACACTGCACCCCTCCGTGCCCCGCAGGGTAACGCCATTGCCTAACCGCCCCTACGACACAGAGGTCGACAAACTGTCGCGTCATTGGATAAGTCAGTGTTTGTGCTTGACGTTGGATGAAAGAGCTTGAACGGGAGTTTAGAGGCTATCGAAAGGAAGAAGGAACAGTTTCGACATCTCATGCTGTTCTACTATCGTAAGGGGAAAATCGACTCACAATGCCGGCAGAAGATTTGTGCTCTATACGGGGACGGTCCAGTAACGACTCAAGCATGTCAAAAGTGGTTTAGTTGCTTTAGAGCAGGTAATTTCTCCCTAACAAACAAACATCAATCTGGGCGACCAATGGTTACGAGTGTGGAGCGGCTTAATGACGTGATGGGGACTCTAGACTGACAACACGGATGTTGGCATTGGAGCTCAGTGTTGTTCATGTTACTGAATCCAGGAACTTGAAGAAGCTGGGTCACATAAATATTCGCTATGTATTGGTTCCTCATGAACTGAGTGAAGCGAATTTCGCTCAGCGATTGTCCATCTGTGACTCCTTATTGAGACGCAGTCAGAGTGCCCTTTCTATGGAACGGCTGGTAACTGGAGATCAGGAACGGATCGAGTACAACAACGCCCGGAAAAGTAAACAGTGGCGCAAGACAGGGCAGTCACAACTACCGATTCCTAAACCACTACTGCATCGGATAAAGTTTTTGCTATGCATCTGGTGGGATTGCAAGGGCGTCCTGTGTTACGCACGTCTTCCGAATGAGACTACCGTTTCCGAGAAATACTGTTCGCTGTTGGATCGTTTCAAGGCTGCCATTTATGAGAAACGATCGGATTGGGGGCACGTTGCCATCTTTCACCATGACGACACCAGATCTCGTAACTTCATGATGACCTATAAAAAGGTGCGTTCTTTTGAGTGGGATGCGTTACCCAAACCGCAGTGTTTGCCAGACATTGTACCATTCGATTTTCATCTATTCTGCTCCATGCAAAATTTTCTGAATGGCAAACGCATCACCTCTTTGGAGGACTGCAGACTGAATGTGGAAGAGCTAATCAACCTGAAAATATCCACACTTATGGAGAATGGTATTTATAAGCTTCCGGAGAAGTGGCAATATACTGTCGACAATAATGGTGTACAATGAGGGAAATAAATTGTTTTCTCACAAACCGATCCGGCGTATTTAGTTGTATTGTGTACGACCTTGTGAGGGAAGTGTTGAAACTAGCTCTTTAATGTTTTTTTAATAGACACCGACCTACAGAATTTTCCCTGACAAAGACAACTCAAACTTAGCCTCTTCGTTTATTACCCACAATATACAGGCCCTACGCAATCTGACTGCTAGACACTGACAGCATGACTTCCAATAATTAGCACAGAATAATGGCCCTTAATTTGCAAGAAATACCAACAATAATACACATCCAAACAAATATGAAATTAAAGAAATATGAAACTACAACCAACTCCGTTAACCGCGTAAACTCATTTCAATCAGGAATCCCTATACTGGAAACTCCATTCCTTTTCGTAAGTCACTTAGCTCACAGAAAATTTTCATAACACCAACTACAGCAATTACAGCAATAGCAACAACAGCTAGCTAAATAAAAGATTCTAACTACTATAGACTAAGTACTAGGGGGACTATGGTTAGCAAAAGAAAGATTTTGTTGCTATAGAAAATTTCATCTTATTCATGTGACATCCAGTTCCAAACATTATATAGTTGTCAATAATTGCACTATCCAAAGGTTATCACCCACACATTCATTATCATACATTTCCTTGAGTTCACTTTACAATGCCTGTCCTACCAACACAGAGTCTCCACTAAGAATATGATGTCCATACACTTTCCTATCCACCCGCTAACTGCTAGTCCGTCCAACCAAAGAATCTCTTGCCGAGGGTGCAGAGCGCTGTCAGCGATATTAACACAGTCTGTAGCGCTGCCAACATACAGACAGGCTACCTACAGCGAGTAAACGGAGAGGCCGGCAATCGCTCTGTTGTAGCTGTGGTGGGGGGAGATGTGTTCCCAGACATTCGTTGTGACGTCATCGTAACGAAAAGCGAACGAACCTATGAGACAACCGAATACATGAGCAGTATATAATAATGAAAGTGCGTACATTGGTGAACATGTGGAATTTAAGAAGAGTCTTATTAATGTTAGGCAATTTCCTTACTGCGTTTTTGCACAAAGCGAACAGTGACAGTGTAACAGAAATTTATGACAGCAGTACAGAAGGAATTACTGTGGAGAAGTTAACTAGTCAGAGGAGAAGTGTTTCGTAACATGGTAAGATTGGCAGATGAGATGGAGGCTAGAGACCAGAAAGGGAAATGAACGAAAAAAAAAAAAATCACAATGTGAGGCAGATACTGGTTTCCCGTTGCGCACAACAAAATCAGCCAGTATTTTCAGGCCTTTATCAATGATAAAATTTAATTTTAATCTCCTCTTCAATGCACAGTCACTTCTGATAAAGCACGAACTGCTGGATAATCGTTCTGCAGCCGAACGTCTAAAATGCAGAACGAAATGGACGAAGATACATTGTTGAGCTAATGTGCTGGTATTGAAGTTATGGAAAGACTGAAAGTATTGGATATGTGAGGAGAGGTACTGAGGAAACCAGTGACAAATAAACGTTTTAAGTAAACATAACTCGTGGTAGTCATGCATACTCAGTCTCATCCATGCTGTGTATAGAAAAGATTCATATGATTGAACAACCGAATGTTGCACACATATCTTACGCAAGCTGTCACCGCCATCAAGAGCTGAGTGGAATTTTTACTGTTTGTGCAGTGTTGAATTAACTACATGACAGTTGTGAAGCTTTCACAGGACAAATGTTTTGCTTAATTTGGGGTGGAATTATTTTCTAAATTTTTGGATTGCAAGTAGGTAAGAGAGAGGCTCCAGCGAGCTGCTACAGTTTGGTCTTCCCAAACGAAATACTCATTCAGTAACACGAGGTGCGACAGTAAAGTAATGAGGCTTGCATAGGCACAATATCTTTGACCTTGGTCTATAAGCTGCTTCTAGTCCAAGTGTCACATCGATGCAACTACTCAGTTGTGAGTTGTGCTGTAATAAGTTAACACGTTTTTGTGTGTCTCGTCACGGAAATGGAACCGCATAATTTTGCGCAACAGTATGCCGCTTCTTTTTGCGTTACATTGGGTGAAAACGAGATGACAACTTACAGTAAGCTTCAAAAGGCTTTTGGAGAGGAGATTATGACAAGAGCTCAAGTTTTTCATTGGCATAAAATGCTTAGTGAAGCCAGAACGAATGTTGAAGACCGCAGTAGACGACCATCAACCTCATGGACGGATGTCAACTTGGCCAGGGTGCGTGAACTCGTACCATCTGATCGAAGATTATCCGTGAAAATTATTGCAGAAGAACTGAACATCAATCGAGATACGGTTCGTCTAATAATAACTGAAGATGTTGGTATGAGAAAGATTTGTGCAAAAATGGTCCCCAAAAATCTCACACCACTACAGCGAGAAACACGGAAAAATAAGGCAGCCGATCTGTTAGAGCAAACGGAAATCAATCCAGAATTGTAGAGCCGTGCTATCACTGGCGATGAAAGTTGGCTTTCCAGTACGATCCAGAGTCAAAACGCCAAAGTTCGCAATGGTACTCAAAGGTATCACCGAGACCAAAAAAAAAAAAAAACTCTCATGTTAAAGTCAAAAGTGAAATACATGCTTGTGTGCTTCTTTCCAAAAAGTTGTGACGAGGGTATTGGATGATATTACAGAAGACGAGTTCCATAAATCTTACCATCAATGGCAGAAGCGCTGGAAAAAGTGTGTGTTATCAGAAGGGAACTACTCTGAAGGAGACAACACTAAACTTCACTAAATCGGTAAGCAACATGTTATTTCACATCAGTTTCATGACTTCATTGTTGCACCTCGTATGCAATGCTCTTTTACTGCTCTCTGAAAGTGTAACTAGATACCACTGACAAGCATTTGAGGAACTTTTCCACGAAAATTTCCATTGATCACCTTTCAGTGTGGTATAAGTTTTACCAATGACTTCTCAGGGTTTTGTTTAATATCCAGGTAAGACACTGTACAAAGTTCGATATTCATACCTGATACGGCAGCAGCGATGTACTATAAGGGGCTGTCAAGTGAAAACCGTACACCCGCCATGACAACAGTCCAAGCTGCAGGTAACCCCACTGTTGTTACGTATCGGCATTGTCGCTGCTGTGGTAGGGGAGCGGCATAGTGCCACCTCACAGGTGCGTGCACTTGTTGGAATGTGACCTTCGTTGTTGGTGGACCAGTCTAGTGTGTTCGCCCAGCTGTCACAATACCGAACATCTAGCTCTTAATGATTCGACTACCCTTGAGACAGCCATATAGCAGACAAGGCATACATTCCTCGCCCGCTCCCCGCGAGGACTCCGACGATTATATGGAAACGAGTTCCTTGGGCGTGTAACGACATAGGACAAAGGCTACGCTTCAGCGATTCGGATGGGAAGCACTGTAAAATCCTCCGTACAACCTGGATCGTTCACCGTGTGATTTTCACATCTTGGACTACCTGGAGAATGTCATGTGTGGACGTTGTTTCCAATCGGACGAAAAAGTACAAGAGAAGGTGCGTTTGTGGATCCATCAGCGGCAGTCCGCGTTCTACGAAACACGAATTGATCGTCACGCCTCCCGGTGGAATAAATGTCTGAAGGCATGTGGTGATTATTTTGTGAAGGAATTTTGTGGCGGTTGTTCGATTTTCATTTGACTGCCCTTCATACTTAGGCACAGCTGGAAACAGTCAACATTAAATGGTAGCTACAAGAGGGAAGCACTGATGACAGTGAACAGGTATTGAGCCGAGGACGTAATCATGAGGTACTCAGGCCAGCACAGTTTTCCACGATTTCTCCGACCCACAGAGAACTCTTTGACAACTGTTTTTGATTAATTTCTTGTCCAACAGACGGACCATGTAGATGCAGCTGACGTAACTTTAGTATTGGTACCGATCACATTTCCGGCACAAGACGTCTGACATTTACGACAGGATCATTCTCTTGAGGACCGTAACCGGTCCTGGTTTTTAAAATAAAAGGAAAAGTGCGTCTGGAGCTGGTTTTATTCCAAAACTGTTTTGAGGCAGCTTTACAACGACAGCACTGTACTGTTTGAGAAATTCAGCTGTTTCATTTTAATAAATAACTTATCGGTACCAGCAGTGTCGAAAGACTTGCTGAAATCAAGCAGTGTTAAAATGTTCGCTTCACCTCTGCCTGTCACTTTGAATAATGCCTTTGCTGTACTATGTTAGTTTTGGAAGCTTAGGGGATATGTACCGTGAAAGACGTAGTTTTTAAGGTAATCCGTCAACCGTTCATGAATCAAGTACGCTGATCGACCAATAGTTACCCTGCGATTTTTGGTTATAATTATTGGGTATGGGTTGAGTTAAGATTTGCTTCCTCTAAACAGGATGTATGACTCCAAGAAGGGAAAGATTGAAAATGTTAACGAGAATTAAAATGGTTCAAATGGCTCTGAGCACTATGGGACTTAATATCGTCATCAGGCCCCTAGAACTTAAAGACTACTTAAATCTAAGTAACCTAAGGACATCACACGAATCCATGCCCGAAGCAGGATTCGAACTTGCGACTGTAGCGGTCGCGCGGTTCCAGGCAGAAGCTCCTGGAACCACTCGGCTACACCGGCCGGCTAATGAGAATTGGAATAGCAGTATCGACAACGTTTATAATTATATATATGTTCCTTCCATGATTACCACCTACTGCCATAGAAGAGATTATAAGGAGTACTTTCCGTACTGTGACTGTGGCAATCCGTTTAACGAAAAACACGTCTGTCGAGAAGGAGCCGTCTTGTCGTTGATAATATATCGCTACTTAACACTTGACAACTACTGAAAAAAACTTAAAATTGTCTTCATTCACCTGACAATTGGTGTTGGATTTCGCTTTCGCTGTACTGAAGCTGGGCGTTTTTTCCACAGTGGTTCATTATTTGATTTTACACACTGCATGCAGCTCAGCGGACATGCTTTGCTTTGGTGTTGCTGCCGTTGTGCTTCATCTAGTTTCGCAGCTTTCTGTTTGCTTCATATAGTTAAGATATTTTCGGGAATTAGCTTGAATTTCCTATATGCATCATCTCTTTTAGTGATTAGCTGGGGCAGTTTCGTAGTCAGCCGTGATATTTACTGTGACAGAACTTTTAGGGACACGTATACAACACAGTTCAGTAACTCTGCGACCTAATTCGCGAACTTTTAAGATATTCTCATATGTTGTACCGCTTCATTTGTATATCTTTAATTGTATTATGTGTTTCGATCAGTCTGGAACCTCTTCAGGTTGAAGCAGTTGCTACAGCAACGCTTCCTGTCAGCTAGCAGCCACATATCAGAGTACTATACTGATATGTCGATCTGAGTAAATAAGACGGGTTGCAGACGCATATACTTAAATCTGAAGAGAAACAAGTGTGATCGGAACACGTAATCAAATCAAAATCGTGTAACTGAGACGGCACAATAAATACGATGTGTCTTAAATATCAGTACAGTTGCTAAATCTCTCATGACTATTTTATTGGCTACAGTGAATTCCTGGACTGTCTAACTTCATCTCATCGCTTATATCGTGACCGAAGAGAAAGACAAAGCTCCTACCTTTCTAAAATTATAGACAGGAAATATTCTGAAAAGGAAAAAATTGTTAACATCTCCGTGGCCAAATGTTGACAAAAGCCTGTTGGATTCTGACTCGAACCGCGTGACCGCTACGGTCGCAGGTTCGAATCCTGCCTCGGGCATGGATGTGTGTGATGTCCTTAGGTTAGTTTGGTTTAAGTAGTTCTAAGTTCTAGGGGACTCATGACCTTAGAAGTTAAGTCCCATAGTGCTCAGAGCCATTTGAACCATTTAATTCTGTCTCGTGTTCTTCGTCCGATGTTTGTTTGATAAATTTTCTGAGATTACACCAGCATGAGTGGCTGGCATTGTCAAAACTTCGCCTTCCGTCGCTGTTAGTGGACTGGAGTCGAGTTCGTGGGCGCTGATTCTATGTACAGCTGTGATCAAAAGTATCAGAACGACCTGAATAACATTTCGCCTGATTAGAATGTAACCCACATAGCGCAACTATCTAGCAGATCCTCTAATCGCCCCTCGGTACAGTCGTTTGACTATTGAAAATGGTTCCAACAAGTCACCACTAGAAAACACTGCTCTCTATCGTAATAACTCAAGATGTAAAGTAATACCAAGGAACTACAAATATCAGGGAACATCTTAACACAGATAAGACGGTTCTTCAGGATTGTAAGCTCACATTTATTACAAAAAATGACATACATGAAATGTTACCACACCAATAATTACGTCAGATAGGCAATTCAAGTAGTAAGTTCGTCGTATTCATGATTTTCTCTTCAAAACAACATACCGTACTTATTATTCAACAAAAAATGACATTAAAAATTTAAGTTATTCACGAGCAGCTAGTTGAAAATATGTATGAACTTAAAATCACACGACAAACCGTCTCGTTCTGCATATGGATTCAAACCCAGGTGATGCAAACTAAGCAAAGACTTTGTGACTGACGGAAACTAACAGTCATTCCTGACTAGGCATACAGGGAGTGATATTCCCCGATTTTAGACAGTATCAGTTACCAAATATCAACTTTAAATTACGGAACGTAAACATTGTTAACGGGCGCGAATTCCTACCCAGCATCTATTGTCCTTGTTAACGAACTACGAGAGATGTTAAATATTGCTTCTTCACAAGTAGCTTACATGAAATGCCGTGAGGTAAAGCTTTGTGTTGGACAGGAATTCGAACCCAGAACCTAATTGGATTGTCATCGAAGCACAATTAACTGTAACATACCGCATTTTCTCGGCAGTAGCTAGATGTTTTAACTGAAATGACAAGACGAAACATTAATTTTTTCTTTCCCAGAACTCCAACCTGGTAGCTATCGCTGTTATATTCTAGAGAAAACGAACGTTAAAAATGGGTTTATTACACCAGCAGCGACATGTGAGCATGTTTGAACTAGAAATATTACGACGAAGAGTTCAGTGCTGACTGGGAATCGAGCCCCACACATATCGTTGTTGACTGCACACAAAGAGACGTCAGCTACCGAATTTTTTTCCACCAGCAGCTCGGAGTAACATCCTTGAATTTACAATGGTTTCGCAAACATTTCTGTGTCTCACTGGGACTCAAAAACGTCAGATACAGTTAGTGTTGACAACGAATGAAAATACATTAAAAATCAAAATTCTTACCCACAAGCAGATAGGTGTTCTCATACTAGAGCTTGATAATACATAATGAAAGATTTAGTGCCGGGCCAGGATTCGAACTCTTTCACGCGCAATATGTGGAGATGTTGAGGAATCTGCAGTTTTGAACAAACAACAAATTGGAGTCGAGCTGTATTGTCACGAAGGAATCAAATACGCGTTAAGGACGACTTGAGTTGCATTCCCAGATCAGAACCAAGTTTTTTCGACATACATTAGCTCAAATAAAAGATGGAGCAATTGGCCTGTGACCCTACATAGCGTTTGTTTCGTCACTAGCAATAAATAACTAGTATAAGAAAGGTTACTGTTGATAGAGTTTCTACGTGTCGCGACTCCTGACTTTATTGTGGTTCAACCTAACGTCTACTTGGAAGAGAAGGAATATCACGTTTAACATGAATGTCAGACCACAATGCCATTATACCTTCTTCACTTGGCGTAGCCAGAAGAGAACAGAATCTGTCTCTCCTTATGAAAAATCATCAGCAGAAGTTGGAATCGAATCCAGACTATAAGTATATTAACATTGCATCAATCCAAGAGACCGCAAAATTCTCTTCTCTACCACTCATTTTTCTATCATAACCATGCTGCGCCACACTGGATAAGAATTCTGACACACACAGACTCCCTGTAGTGGTTTGCAGCATGTTCAGTACATACATTTACTTGGTTGACCGAATCGCCATGAACTAGCTGCCTCGGCTACCCAGTGCATACATTCGACTCTATTTTCTTATCACCGAAATAAAAACACGTAACTGACACCTACACAGAACTGCCAACAGTGTAGGATGCAGAAATTTAAACAGGAAGTGTTCCTTTCTACTTGAGCTACTCTATTGCGCTATCAGGTTTTTAAAAACGTCGTGCAGTGCAAAAGATAAGCTGTAACTGTCTGTCTCTCAGAAGTCTAGATCCGGCCATATGCATTATCTCACAGCACTGTGCATTGTGCAAGTTCTGGAGCAATTGTTGTTCAGTTCGGGAGGTGTTGTAGCTATGTGTCAGCTAGTAGCGTGACGGTAAGCGCCTCGCACTGTTGATAAGACGTCGCGAGTTTGGGTACTTTCACTACTACATTTTTTTAAACGCCATACTGCTGCCTGCTGAAGTTATCGATCTAATGGATCTTTGAACATAATTCCCTTCACTTCTCAACCCAAAATAGTCGCATGTGGAAAAAGGGCTAACTTTTGCGACATTTTGTTCCTTTCAGGTTTAATAGATGGCCAGGCTGCAGATGCATCTCCAAACTTTTGTATTATGTATGGGGAGAGTGCATCGTGCCAAAATACCTCAGAAAAGTATTTTCTACATTATCTGTCGTCTGGTAGTGGCATTTTATTTCTCTTCAAACCTTGTTTGACACCTTTAACTCAGAACAAGTTTTCTACATGCATGTAATCTAGCCACTACTGGTCTCGTAAGAGGAGACCTAGAGGAAAGCCTCTTCCATAGCTCTGTGGAAACGTGCTAACCTGAAAGAAAGCGTTTGTTCCGGTTTGCGGTTCCAGTCTTGCTGACTGTAGTGTTTTTATCCCTTCAGTGAAAGAGCACAAGCAGTCAGATCACACATCGATAAGGAAATCGCAAGAAAATACTTTCGGCTCATAGTGCAATGGTGAAAAACTTAGAATGCTGCACAACAGGTAACGCCTCTTTCCGCTGCTGACTAACAAATTTTGGGTTTCTAGGAATACATTACTTTATTTATGAAATGCCATATTTGCATACGACTTGAGTGTGACACAGCATAACAATCAAACACAGACTCAATAGAAATCTAAATGATTAGTGTTTTACTAATTCGTGACGATAGGGGCACGCTAGTGTACAGATACTCAGTTTTATTGAAACAGACTTTCGTCGTAAGGTTATCGTGGGTAGTTTTAGTTCATTTCTTATCATACAGTGCACAATTTTTGTACGGCTTCTTTTAGTGTTGTTAAAACATTACTTAACACGAGAGAGATGGGGCCGGCCGCGGTGGTCTAGCGGTTCTAGGCGCTCAGTCCGGAACCGCGCGACTGCTACGGTCGCAGGTTCGAATCCTGCCTCGGGCATGGATGTGTGTGATGTCCTTAGGTTAGTTAGGTTTAACTAGTTCTAAGTTCTAGGGGACTAATGACCTCAGAAGTTGAGTCCCATAGTGCTCAGAGCCATTTGAACCATTTTTTGAACACGAGAGAGAAATTAATCATCAATGATATATGCGAATTCTCTGTTGTTATCTATAACAGTCTAACAATGCACATGCAGTTTATTGATTACATGCATGTAGAAAACTTGTTCTGAGTTAAAGCTGTCAAACAAGGTTTGAAGAGAAATAAAATGCCACTACCAGACGACAGATAATGTAGAAAATACTTTTCTGAGGTATTTTGGCACGATGCACTCTCCCCATACATAATACAAAAGTTTGGAGATGCATCTGCAGCCTGGCCATCTATTAAACCTGAAAAGAACAAAATGTCGCAGAAGTTAGCCCTTTTTCCACATGCGACTATTTTGGGTTGAGAAGTGAAGGGAATTATGTTCAAAGTTTCATTAGATCGATAACTTCAGCAGGCAGCAGTATGGCGTTTTAAAAAATGTAGTAGTGAATGTACCCAAACTCGCGACGTCTTATCAACAGTGCGCGGCGCTTACCGTCACGCTACTAGCTGACACATAGCTACAACACCTCCCGAACTGAACAACAATTGCTCCAGAACTTGCACAATGCACAGTGCTGTGAGTTAATGCATATGGCCGGATCTAGACTTCTGAGAGACAGACAGTTAGAGCTTTTCTTTTGCACTGCACGACGTTTTTAAAAAACTGATAGCGCAATAGAGTAGCTCAAGTAGAAAGGAACACTTTCTGTTTCAATTTCTGCATCCTACACTGTTGGCAGTTCTGTGTAGGTGTCAGTTAAGTGATTTAATTTCGGTGATTAAATAATAGAGTCGAATGTATGCACTGGGTAGCCGAGGAAGCTAGTTTATGGCGATTCGGTCACCCAAGTAAATGAATGTACTGAACATGCTGCAAACCACTACAGGGAGTCTGTGTGTGTCAGAATTCTTATCCAGTGTGGCGCAGCATCATTATGATAGAAATATGAGTGGTAGAGAAGAGAATTTTGTGGTCTCTTGGATTGATGCAATGTTTATATCCTTATAGTCTGGATTCGATTCCAACTTCTGCTGATGATTTTTCATAAGGAGAGACAGATTCTGTTCTCTTCTGGCTACGCCAAGTGAAGAAGGTATAATGGCATTGTGGTCTGACATTCACATTAAAAATGATATTCCTTCTCTTCCAAGTAGACGTTAGGTTGAACCACAATAAAGTCAGGAGTCGCGACACGTAGAAACTCTATCAACAGTAACCTTCCTTATACTAGTTATTTATTTCTAGTGACGAAACAAACGCTATGTAGGGTCACAGGACAATTACTCCACCATTTATTTGAGCTTCTGTATGTCGATAAACTTGGTTCTGATCTGGGAATGCAACTCAGGCCGCCCTTAACGCGGTATTTGATTCCTTCGTGACTATACAGCTCGACTCCAATTTGTTGTTTGTTGAAAACTGCAGAATCCTCAACACCTCCACATATTGCGCGTGAAAGGATTCGAATCCTGCCCCAGCACTAAAGCTTTCATTATGTATTATCAAGCTCTAGCATGAGAACACCTAACTGCTGATGGGTAATAATTTTGATTTTTAATGTATTTTCATTCGTTGTCAACACTAACGGTATCTGACGTTTCTGAGTCCCAGTGAGACACAGAAATGTTTGCGAAGTCATTGTAATTTCAAGGATGTTACTCCGAGCTGCTGGTGGAGAAAAATTTGGTAGCTGACGTCTCTTTGTGTGCAGTCAACAACGATATGTGTGGGGCTCGATTCCCAGTCAGCACTGAACTCTTCGTCGTATTATTTCTAGTTCAATCATGCTCCCATGTCGCTGCTGGTGTAACAAACCCATTTTTAACGTTCGTTTTCTCTAGAATATAACAGCGATGGGTACCAGATTGGAGTCCTGGGAAAGAAAAAATTAATGTTTCGTCTTGTCATTTCAGTTAAAACATCTAGCTACTGCCTAGAAAATCCGATATGTCGCAGTTGATTGTGCTTCGATGACAATCCAATTAGGTTCTGGGTTCGAATCCCTGTCCCACACAAAGCTTTACCTCACGGCATTTCATGTACGTTACTTGTGAAGAAGCAATATTTAACATCTCTCGTAGTTCGTTAACAAGGACAATAGACGCTGGGTAGGAATTCGCGCCCGTTAACAATGTTTACGTTCCGCAATATAAAGTTGATATTTGGTAACTGATACTGTCTAAAATCGAGGTATATCACTCCCTGTATGCCTAGTCAGGAATGACTGTTAGTTTCCGTCAGTCACGAAGTCTTTGCTTAGTCTGCATGACCTGGGTTTGAATCCATATGCAGAACGAGACGGTTTGTCGTGTGATTTGAAGTTGATACATATTCTCAACTAGCTGCTCGTGAATAACTTAAATTTTTAACGTCATTTTGTGTTAAATAATAAGTACGATAAGTTATTTTGAAGAGGAAATCATGAATACGACGAACTTACTACTTGAATTACCTATCTGACGTAATAATGAGAATGGTAACATTTCATGTGTGTCATTTATTGTAGTGAATGTGAGCTTACAAGCCTGAAGAACCGTCTTATCTGTGTTAAGATGTTCCCTGATATTTGTGGTACCTTGGTGTTACTTTACATCTTGAGTTATTGCGATACAGAGCAGTGTTTTCTAGTGGTGACTTGTTGGAACCATTTTCAATAGTCAAACGACTGTACCGAGGGGCGATTAGAGGATCTGCTAGACAGTTGCTTTGTGAGGGTTGCATTCGAATCAGGCGAAATGCAATTCAGGTCGTTCGGATGCTTTTGAGCACGACTGTACATGTCGCGCCAATGTCCAAGTGCTTTTCCGAAATTATTTCCGCTGCGACTCTACCCTTGCTACCCGCAACGGTCTTTCGCTGCAGGACGGGAATGCAGGATTCGTTCATTTTGATGCTTATTTCTTTCTTTTTGAAGGTATTGTCATGTTTAGTTGTTTCTACTGGGGGAGGGGGGAGATACAAATAAAAGTTACGTGAAGAATAGAATTTCAGGCACAAACTAACACATCAGAGGAATGGAAACACAGTACTAAGGTGACTATTGCAGATGTTAAGAGTGACCACCATTATTGTTTTGGGCCCTGTCCAGCAAGTTTCTGAAAGCAGATAGAAGCTTGACTGCTGGAATTTCTGCAGTTTCATCGCAAATGTACACCCGCTGTTGTTGAATATCATGAGGATAAATGCTATACAACTTAATCTCGAGAACTCCCCACATAAAGTACTCGCACACTGACAGATCAGGTGACGTGGATGACCACGTAGGTCCGCTACCAGACTGACTTCTGCCAATAACTTTGTCAGGGTAAAGATTGTGTAAATGTGCTCCAAGGTTCGGCCTGCTGCACGGGCAGTTGCTCCATCCTGTAGCGAGTAGTTCCGTCAATGCTGCCACAAATTCACGTCCAATGGTATCTACTTGTCCTGGCCACATTTATTTGCCCCACCCTGTATGACATCTCTGAACAAAAAAAAAAAAAATGGCTCTGAGCACTATGGGACTTAACTTCTGAGGTCATCAGCTCCAAGAACTTAGAACTACTTAAACCTAGGTAACCTAAGGACATCACACACATCCATGTCCGAGGCAGGATTCGAACGCGGTTCCAGACTGCAGCGCCTAGAACCGCTCGGCCACTCCGTCCGGCTTCTCTGAACAAACAGGTGTGATAGCTCTTCTCTGCCGGCCGCTGTGGTCGAGCGGTTCTAGGCACTTCAGTACAGAACCACGTTGCTGCTACGGTTGCAGGTTCGAATCCTGCCTCGGGCAGGGATGTGTCTGATGTCCTTAGGTTAGTTAGGTTCGAGTAGCTCTAAGTCTAGGTACTGATGACCTCAAATGTTGAGTCCAATAGTGCTTAGAGCCATTTGAAGCTCTTCTCTACAGCAAGAACTTCCGTGTCGGAGAATTTCACTGTAAAGGGTGGTTCATTGACAGTTACCGGGCCAAATATCTCACGAAATAAGTATGAAACGAAAAAACTACATAAAACGAAACTCGTCTAGCTTGAAGGGGGAAACCAGATGGCACTATGGTTGGTCCGCTTCATGGCACTTCCATAGGTCAAACGGATATCAACTGCGTTTCTTTTAAATAGGAACCCCCATTTTTATTACATATTCGTGTAGTACGTAAAGAAATACGAATGTTTTAGTTGGACCACTTTTTTCGCTTTGTGATAGATGGCGCTGTAATAGACACAAACGTATAAGTACGTGGTATCACGTAACATTCCTCCAGTGCGGACGGTATTTGCTTCGTGATACATTACCAGTGTTGAAATGGAGCGTTTACCAATTACGGGAATGGTCTATATCGTGTTGATGTATTGCTATTGTGATCAAAATGCCCAACGGGCGTGTGCTATGTATGCTGCTCGGTATCCTGGACGACATCATCAAAGTGTCGGGACCGTTCGTCGGGCAGTTACGTTATTTAAGGAAACAGGAAGTGTTCAGCCACATGTGAAACGTCAACCACGACCTACAACAAATGATGTTTTAGCTGCTGTCGCGGCTAATCCGCACATCAGTAGCAGACAAATAGCGCGAGAATCGGGAATCTCAAAAACGTCGGTGTTGAGAATGCTACATCAACATCGATTGCACCCGTATCACATTTCTATGCACCAGTAATTGCTTGGCGACGACTTTGAACGTCGTGTACAGTTGTGCCACTGGGCACAAGAGAAATTACGGGACGATGACAATTTTTTTGCACGCGTTCTATTTAGCGACAAAGCTTCACCAACAGCGTAACGTAAACCGGCATAATATGCACTATTGGGCAACGGAAAGTACACGATGCCTGCGACGTGGAACATAAGCGACTTTTGCGGGTTAATGTGTGATGCGGCATTGTGGGAGGAAGGGCAATTGGCCCCCATTTTTCGATGGCAGTCTAAATGGTGCGATGTATGCTGATTTCTTACGTAATGTTCTACTGATGTTACTACAAGATGTTTCACTGCATGGCAGAATGGCGTTGTACTTCCAACATGATTGCACATATCTTGCGTGCGGTTGAAGCGGTAATGAATAGCATATTTCATGACAAGTGGATTGGTCGTCGAAGAACCATACCATGGCCAGTACGTTCACCGGATCTGACGTTCCCGGATTTCTTTCTGTGTGGAAAGTTGAAGGACATTTGCTATCGTGATTCACCGACAACTCCTGACAACATGCGTCAGCGCATTGTCAATGCATGTGCGAACATTACGGAAGGCGAACTACTCGCTGTTGAGAGGAATGTCGTTACACGTATTGCCAAATACATTGAGGTTGACGGACATAATTTTGAGCGTTTATTGCATTAATGTGGTATTTACAGGTAATCACGCTGTAACAGCATGCGTTCTCAGAAATTATAAGTTGACAAACGTACATGTATCACATTGAAACAACCGAAATAAAATGTTCAAAAGTAGCCACGTTCTGTATTTTAATTTTTAAAAAACCTACCTGTTACCAACAGTTCGTCTAAAACTGTGAGCCATATGTTCGTGACTATTACAGCACCATCTATCACAAAGCGAGAAAATTGGTCCGACTAAAACTTTCATATTTCTTTACGTACTACACGAATATGTAATTAAAAAATGGGGGTTCCCACTTTAAAAAACGCAGTTGATATCCGTTTGACCTGTGGCAGCGCCATCTAGTTAGCCAACCATAGCGCCATCTGGTTTCCCCCTAAAAGCTAGACAAGTTTCGGTTTTTGTAGTTTTTTCGTTTGACGCTTATTTCGTGAGATATTTTGCCCGGTCACGATCAATGGACCACCTTGTATGGCCGGTGACACACAGCGCTTGCTCCACCACGTCCAATTTTCTTATCTGTTCCAGTTTGCAAAGTCACCTATGATCGGTGATCGTGGTGTTGATCGGTCGTCCAGTCATTCCAACATCGATATCGTATGATATGCGGTTCATTCTCGAGGTTGCAGTGGGGTCCCTTTTTTCCACATCGGTTATTGTAACGTCGGATGCGGTCACACATTCCCGAAGTGACGAACAGAATGGGTCTTATACTGCGTAAACTCTGCTTGATGACTATTTATAAACCGACAAAGCACATCAAGGATTATCCCAGATCGGCAAAGGAGAGAAGAGACCCACCTACATTGTCGGGAGCATACCGCTTACCATGTGCATGCGGAAAAGTTTATGCTGGAATGACTGGACGATCAAGCGACGTTAGGATCACCGAACATAAGCAGAATTGTAGATTGAGCAGGAAAAATCGACGGTGGCGGAGCACGCGCTATGTGAAACCGACCACATTGCAAAATTCGCCAGGAGCACACGCTTTGTGAAACGGACCACATTGTAAAAACTGGCG
This sequence comes from Schistocerca serialis cubense, assembly GCF_023864345.2. NCBI lineage: Eukaryota > Metazoa > Arthropoda > Insecta > Orthoptera > Acrididae > Schistocerca > Schistocerca serialis. Next base: position 270,401,891 of record NC_064639.1, read on the forward strand.
ACAGGCAGTTCTTGCTGTAGAGAAGAGTTATCACATGCTCTTGTTCAAAGAAGCTATATGAACACAGAAAAATGAAAATAGCCAAAAACAAAAAGAGGGATTGTGGATTCCCTCCTGCAGCGAACGAGCGTTGCAGGTAGCAAGGGGATAGCAGCAGCGGAAATGACAACGGCAAAGTCCTTGGACGCTGGAGAGCCAGGAACGGTAATCTGCAGCTGCGAGCTCGGCTCCAGTCCACCACCAGCAATGGATGGGGAAGTTTCCAGAATTCCAGCCATACATGCTGGCGAACCGTCAGAAAAAGTATGAGACAAACGCTCACAGAGGAACCCGAGACAGAGGCAACAGGCGATTTGTTCTAAAAATTAGTCACGCCAGGGTTCATTCGTCCTCCTCACTATTCTGGATATAGTAGAGAGTGTTGCACCTTCGTACACTTTTCAGACTTTATCTTCGAGCCATCCCTGTAATCGAAATGAAATTTAACTTCTTATTCCATTTTTAAATGCTGATATTCACGTTTTATGCGCTGCGGTCTTTTTCGGAATTTACGAAAGTTAGTCCGGAATATTACTGCAATACGAAAATATATCTCTTCATGTAACTAGAGACAAATATCCGATTGAAATTTGAAAAAGTAGCAGGCGAGAATGTCTAGTTCATACCGTATTTAGTAGTCTATCTGTTATTTCATTACTGTATTACAGACCGATTATCAGAAAGTGATTTCAAATTAAGCAGAAGTATTATCAAAAACCAACTCAGGTTCAATACATTCTGAAATGGAAGCTATTGGAAACTAACACCAATTTCCATTTTCAACACAGGTAATATATTTACGACATTAACAAAGCTCGGTTCATTCGTTAGACATGATACAAATAAAATATGTTCTCCTACTAGGTGTAAGATGGTGCACGACCGAGGAACTATGGCTTGACTGCCTATATGTTATATAAATATTTAGAAATTTATTAATCCTCAAACTCTCTACCTGGAGAGTAAAAAATATATTCCAAATTGCTTTAATATATATTACAGAGCACTTGAATGTATTGAACGCGAAATATTTGCAAATGCTGCGCAAAACACAATCTCCTGTCTAACAACAACAAAAACTGTAGGAAAAGGCGGGAACTGCTGATGGGGATCTCTAGCGTTTATTCCGTCGTGTAATTCTCATATCACTAAGTAGAATGAAGAACCGACCAAATATCATCCTGTTTTCTTAGGTATACTATCTTCAAGGTACAACACTCTCCTCTACATCACGAAATTTCCGTGATATCTGTGAAAATTCAGCAAATTGTGATATATTGTTGTAAAAACTAGAAGAAATGAGTGAAAGTTAGGCGGAACGCTGTAAAATATTGTATTAATGATTGCGGAAATAAACGTTGAAAAGTGTCTTTTTATCTCTGTTCTAGTGAGAAATAAACCTATTAAAATGTTGTGGAAAAGCGAGGTATTAGTATTTGATAACCATCAGAAATTTAGTTACCGCATGTCGTGCAATGAATATCGCAGCTAGTTGCTCCTCGATGAGGAAATGATTCACGTATCTAGCAAGAGTATGATACACCGTGTCAGGTGACATGCGGATACGTCGGAACCTGCATATGTGCGCTCTAACGTGTACCGTGTTGACATTGTGTAGTAGCGTATTCTTGTTTTCCTTCGCCGTCTTTCTCGCAGAGCGTTAACTAACACCTGAAAATCGTAGTCTAGTACTTAATTATCGCTTTAAATTTGTAGCAGATGCCTTTCAAACTTTCTTAGTCGATGAGGAGAGGTGCGTCTGCAAATCGTGTAAATATAGTTTTTGAGAGCGGTCCAAGTTTGGTGTGCTTCGCTTCTGAGGCGGAGATGGAGAACCAAAAAAATTTACCTCTTGCAGACTGAAATCTAGTCAATATATGAGAGCAGTAGCCACTAATTGGGCGCGCGGATTATATCTGGAATTTCCTCGCCTCCACACTAATCTAGGCATACGAATTGTTGAGTTTCTGTTGCAACGTTATAAATTTCATCTCAGTGCAAGTAGATAGCTTGTTAACACAGATTTAGAGAGATTACTGGTGATTCAGGGATGGGCTCGCAGTGGAATAGCTCCAATTAGCGAAACTGGCATGGGGAAGAAGGGTTAACAGGGTAGTAACAAGAGATGATGAGATTTTCTCATTAGAAAGTTACAGCTGTAACTGGTATCCGCAAGCATTGACGAATTATGTGACTGTTGGAGTCAGGATAGGTTTTGGCTTTCACAGAACCACTTAATGCACTACCTTAGCAGTTCTATTTCATTTACAACCTTAGCACCTCCACTTTACTGCCTCACCGTACTACAGCATGTTACATTACAGTTTAGCTATGGCCCTGTTGTAAGTCAACCAATAACTCTGGAATATGATAAAATTAAATAAAGTAAGGAAAAACCTGGCCGCTACAAAGCTCTACTAAATAGAAAAAGAGGAAGTAGTTTCTGATGCCCTTCACGTCTACGCTAGAGCAGCGTATGAAACATTCCTAACCATACTCTACTGAACCTACAAGCTGACGAGACTGGCCTAGAATAAGGCACAGTAAACATTTCTTGAAATAAATTTAAATAAACGTATTGTTACCTAATGATAAAAAATCTTAGAAATAATAAAAAAGGTAAATAAATGGCAGCAGACTATTTACACATCGAATGCTACGTAGGTAATAGAGACCAGAGATGGGCACCGTGTACTCGCTTTAAAATCGCCACTGAGTCCTATGACATCATCTTAGAACACACCGTCTCCTTGTGCTCTTAGACTAGACGTGAGTCTCTGCAGTTTCTCATACGTCACCTAAGTCTGTTGTCCGGTGCAAGTGCATTTTATTATATCGGGAAGGATAGCGAACACACATGTTCCTTTATATAAATGTGGACCCGCGGCATTGCTGCTATTAAAGCAATCGTTTTTTATAATTTTTCTACATTAAATTGTAAATTACTATTCATTTATTTTACACAATAATGATTTCTGTTTATAGCCGCTGTTAATTACAAGTTGAAATACCACAATATGTCCGACGTACCTAAATGAAAGAAGAAATCATTCAGCATGACTATTATTATACAACAATGTGATGACTGATGGGGAAGCAGAGAATATTGCTTTATTTATACACGAATTGGCATAAATAACATTTTTTTCTAACAATGCTGTAAACTTATTTTAATATTTAAAATCTATTCACAGAATGTTTAACAATTACATTGGCATATACACACTTCCGAGGTGTTACCTAGTGTGTAACGACGGTACCAGAAGCATGATATGAGAATGAAATGGAATCTCTAAATGGTCATTAATAATTAAATAAATTGTAGAAATAAATGATGAACTACATAACTCACTTTTAACCAGTAAATAAAAGTTGCCATGATTAATTGAATACTGAAATAACGCGTTTGTTTGTCGCAGGGATATAACAGTGATGTTGTGCGTGCACAGTTTTCGTTGGGCATGAATGTATCCTCATCGTGGAGGTGGAATAAACAAGAATATAAACAATTGTTTGCACTGGGTGAAATATATTCTTTTCGACTGGAGTGTGGGCCATAACATGAAACGTATTCCAGATATCACTCCTCCTCTAATGGAAACCTTCAATTGTGTACTTTGCATCATTTAGTTTCCTTCGACAGTCTCACAAAACACAGATTAATTAAAGGACATCTGATTCCGATAGTCGGTCATGTCGCCTTGTCAGCGGTACTTTACAGCAGCAACAACGTGTAATCGTCTTCCGCGCTAACAATATGTCCGACTAGCCAGACTCTGCAGCACGCTTCAGAAAGAGAGAACAAGTGGACGAGTACGAAATAACTCTTTCGCCACAGTTCTCAGATCATCATACTCGTAGAACTAAAGCGGGAATCAAGGAAACCCGTAGCACTGATGTAACAGCGGTTCCTTCATTTGCGAAGTATGCAATTAGCAACATTAAGTCGTACTCGCTCCGTTTTTGATCTCTACTAGAGACTCATGTGTGCTATTACAGTTCCATGGAATCTCTTGGATCACCTGAGGCACGTATTTCGTCTACCAGATCACAGACAAGAGTATGTTCCTTATCAGCGACCAGCGGCTGTTGGAAGGCTGGAACCTGCCTCCCACTTAACTCCAAAACGTTATATTGAACCAAACGGTGTTCGTCAGGTTCCCCAAGTTAGGTTACCTCCCACCCCTTGTTTTTATACCAATTTTCTATGTGATATTCATGGAATATATATCTCCTTTTAATGGGACTACTTTTTAACACATTTACAATGTCTAACTGTTTCGTGCAAATTTTTCAGTTTATTTTAAACCAACGACCCAAAGTGCCAGACACTTTAAACGTTGACCACGCCTCATAAACGGATGCCAGTGTCATATTAACTTGTCTTGTCTGGTAGGGGTTGGAAATGGAATTAAAAAGTTTTGTAACACACAACATTTTGAGTCTCCGGCAGGCCCAGCATGTTCTGGAGTCAGTACTGGAATATGTTCCAGGCAGTATGCATTCAGATAGGCAGGGCTGAGCAGAGAGAGGGGGGTGGGGGCAGGGAAGAGGCAGATGGGGCTGAGTAGAGGGAGAGGGGAAGAGGAGATGGACACAGAGAAAGGGGGATTAGAAGAAGTATGCAATATATCTGAAATACACCTGCACAAATGAAGCTGCGAGAGAAATAGCTAGTCTATGTATATATAATTATTTAAATAAAAATTTAATCTCGTCAAAATATTTACATATTTTTAAAACTTTCATCCACAAAAGCCTGAAAAGCAGATCGTAATTATTAAAACCGAATAAAATTTTACTATAACAAGTTTTTAAACCGGTCTAAAAGGTGTAATATCTCCTAGTCCGCTGCAGTTTCCTAACCCTGTACGGATAGTCTCGAAAATTTGTGCTTGTAAATTTGTATTCCTTGGAAGCATGAACGGCTGAACTTGCCAAAATGCACTGGAAGGATCTGTAAGAGATCTACCTCAAAACAAATGCAAAAAGGTTTTTCTCAAAATAGTGTTAACAAATTGTGATGAGTTGGATGACTGATGACTAAGAAGGTATTTATTATGGTATTGTGACTTTCAGTTTACTCATAAAATACAATATCATAACTTATGTTATAATTTTTCTGAGATTAAACAAAGACCTTCAAAATTTACTGAGCTTACACCAGAAGTTCTGCTCACGAAAAATGTCCCTTTTGCAGATAATTGCACCAATTTTTGCAAGTATTTCTTGTGCATTTACCTCAGGTTTGATCACTGTTTTCTGTCTGGTCTATGTTGCTACGTTTTCTTTGTGACTTTCCACCTCGCACAACCTTTGTCTGTGGGCGACTAGAGTAGGTCTATGGCTTGTAGAACATTCTTTTGGGTTAATGCTTCTCTTGTCGATATGTGGAGATATCATTTCCTACTACAATTACATGAGGAAAATTCTCATTTTACCAGTTCTACTCTCCTAGTAGTAGGAATGTTGCCGTGAAAATAAAAACAGTGTTTTATCGATGCCACATCAATTACATTTTTCCATTAATCAAAATCTAACTATTTGACTATTTATTGCACGTTAATGCATGTGTCTTCTCGCCAAGAGACTCAAACCTTAATTCAGTTTATAATTGAATGACACTACCACTGGCTTTATTTTCTTCTTCGTCAACTATGGCGTTGTAGTACAGATGACTGAGAAATACGCCATTTTTTTCTTTTTGGGCACATAACCTACAGTTGCTCAACTCTCTTAAAAATCATAAAACGGCGAAACTTCTCTAAGCCTGGAAGACGCCAATTTTAATGGAATTCCCTTGTTGATATATCTCAAAGTTCTCGTTGCTGCAATCATTCCCCGCAACTGTTCTTCAAATAACGAAACACTTGTCAAATAATTACATTACATGGTATATTGTGGTTTATTCTAATGTCTTTATTAGGGTGTTTACTGTAGTGGAAGCAACAATCATTTGTTTTGTCTGATCAGGGTACAAAAAGTGCATTCATTTTCTCAGAAGTAATAGTCAGCCAATTGTTTTCTTGAGACTGGCTATGGACGTACCTTATAAATTAGTACAATATATGATATTGTATAGCCGGCCGAAGTGGCCGTGCGGTTAAAGGCGCTGCAGTCTGGAATCGCAAGACCGCTACGGTCGCAGGTTCGAATCCTGCCTCGGGCATGGATGTTTGTGATGTCCTTAGGTTAGTTAGGTTTAACTAGTTCTAAGTTCTAGGGGACTAATGACCTCAGCAGTTGAGTCCCATAGTGCTCAGAGCCATTTGAACCATTTGATATTGTATAACATTCTTTGTGAGATATAAACGTGTCTATGTATTCTTGGAGTGTCAGTTACACTACCCATTACTGGTTCAGGAGGATTTTTCATGATTTTCTGTACTGAATTCTACTGCATGGTGGCAGAGTTTTACTCCACTGAGTTCTGTTACCAGTCAGTAAAGATATCAGGACTGCTGTAGTTTCTGTAGTCTATCTTTACTTGAACACCTATAAGATGCGAATTCATTGTCCTGGAGGCCATCAGTGTCTGAATCATTGTCAACTTCCTTCTAAAAATGAGCTTCAAGCTATTCAAGAAGACTTTATTCAAAATTCTAATCGCTTGTGATGGCTTCAGATGACGACATTTTGCGTCTAGTAGATAATATAGAACCCGTGCTGCAAGTGAAAAAAGATTTTACATAACTATTGCCTTCGGGAAACTAAGCTTATGATCGCGCGAAACAATTTTGGTATAAAGAAATGCACTTACATTTCATATGAGCACTACAATATAGCTTTTTCAGTACTTCTGACTTGTCGATAATGAATGTAGGTGTACAGAATTGTTATCTGTTGCTTGAAACCTTGCCAACATAATGGGCCATACTGACCGAAGGTAAATAAACTATTCGAAAGATTGGTAGTTTGCTAAGAAGTGTATGGTTACAGAGTTACTGAAAAAAATAATTTGAGTTGTAGAGTTAATAATGGTTCATGGTGTGGGTTCCTGTAGTCATGTCCTAGTTCATGAACCACGGGCAACGTATGACTGGCCAAGTAAGTGGTCCTGACAGTCGGGAGACCAGTTGCTTCGGAATAAGGCCGAGCATCTCGGACATATTCTGAGTTGTGGTCACCTTTGTGCTCATACGGCAAAGACTACCAAATCCACCGGTTAGTCCCTCAACCATTAGGGGTAAAACTCAATGGGAATCGGGGCAAGTAAGGCTAGCAACCTGCTTCCCCGGTACTTTAAATATGATGCTGGCAACAATCAGAGCAAAAGGTCTCGGACCTTTGGAGGTGACGGGGTCCCACCTCTAACTGACAAACCAGGTACTCCTAAGATACGACTCGGCAAACAAATGGTAATGAGATGGGGAGCTATTAACATCAATGGGGGCTGCTCTGGGAAGAAGGTAGAGCTGGCAGAGGCTGCAAGTAAGATGGGGTTGGATGTTTTAGCTGTTAGTGACATTCGGGTAAGGTGTGAGAAAGAAGAGGAAGTGGGAGAATACAAGGTCTACCTGTCAGGAGTCAAAGCAGGAATAGCACAATGGGGTGTAGGGCTTTACATCAGGAAAGAAATGGAACCCAGCGTAGTTGCCATAAGGTATGTAAACGAACGACTGATGTGGATAGATTTGACAGTGTCTAACAAGAAAATTAGGATTGTGTCAGTATATTCGCATTGTGAAGGGACAGATCAAGATAAGATGGATAGTTTTTATGATGCACTCAGTGATGTAGTTGTTAGAGTAAAGGACAAGGACAGTGTTCTGCTCATGGGTGATTTTAATGCCAGGATTGGAACTCGAACAGAAGTGTATGTAAAGGTTATGGGTAAATTTGGAGAGGATATGGAGGCCAACAGGAATGGGAAACAACTCTTGGATTTCTGTGCCAGTATGGGCTTAGCAATCACAAACTCCTTTTTTAAACATAAGAACATTCACCAGTATACATGGGAAGGCAGGGGAACCAGATCTGTCATTGACTATATAATAACAGATCAGGAATTCAGGAAGGCTATGAGGGACACACATGTATTCAGGCCGGCCGAAGTGGCCGTGCGGTTAAAGGCGCTGTAGTCTGGAACCGCAAGACCGCTACGGTCGCAGGTTCGAATCCTGCCTCGGGCATGGATGTTTGTGATGTCCTTAGGTTAGTTAGGTTTAACTAGTTCTAAGTTCTAGGGGACCAATGACCTCAGCAGTTGAGTCCCATAGTGCTCAGAGCCATGTATTCAGGGGATTCTTTGATGACACTGATCATTATTTAATCTGCAGCGAAATTGGTATTGTGAGACCGAAAGTGCAGGAGATCAGGTCCATATGTAGGAGGATAAGAGTGGAGAACCTTCAGGATAAGGAAATCAGGCACAAGTACATAACAATGATCTCAGAAAGGTTCAAGTTAGTTGAATGTAGTCAATTACAGTCATTGGAAAAGGAATGGACAAGGTACAGGGACACAGTACTAGAAGTGGCTAAAGAATGTCTTGGAACAGTAGTGTGTAAAGGTAGGATGAAGCAAACAGCTTGGTGGAACGACACAGTCAAGGCAGCCTGTAAAAGGAAAAAGAAGGCGTATCAAAAATGGCTACATACTAGAACTCAGGTAGACAGAGAAAGTTATGTTGAAGAAAGAAACAAATCCAAACAGATAATTGCAGCATCAAAGAAGAAATCTTGGGAAGACTTTGGAAACAGGTTGGAGACTTTGGGTCAAGCTGCTGGAAAACCATTCTGGAGTGTAATTAGCAGTCTTCGAAAGGGAGGTAAGAAGGAAATGACAAGTATTTTGGACAGGTCAGGAAAACTGCTTGTGAATCCTGTGGATTCCTTGGGCAGATGGAGGGAATATTTTGAAGAGTTGCTCAATGTAGGTGAAAATACGATCAGTAATGTTTCAGATTTCGATGTACAATGGGATAGGAATGAGGATGGAAATAGGATCACATTTGAGGAAGTGGTGAAAATGGTCAGTAGACTGCAGTGCAATAAAGCAGCTGGGGTGGATGAAATTAAGTCGGAACTCATCAAAAACAGTGGAATGTCAGGTCTTAAATGGCTACACAGGATAATTGAAATGGCCTGGGAGTCGGGACAGGTTCCATCAGACTGGACAAAAGCAGTAATCACACCAATCTTTAAACATGGAAACAGGAAAGATTGTAACAACTACAGAGGTATCTCTTTAATCAGCGTTGTGGGTAAAATCTTCTCAGGTGTTGTTGAAAGGAAAGTGCAAGTATTAGCTGAGGACCAATTGGATGAAAGTCAGTGTGGGTTTAGGCCTCTTAGAGGTTGTCAGGACCAGATCTTTAGCTTACGGCAAATAATGGAGAAGTGTTATGAATGGAAAAGGGAATTGTATCTATGCTTTATAGATCTAGAAAAGGCATATGACCGGGTTCCTTGGAGGAAGTTATTGTCTGTTCTACGAGATTATGGTGTAGGAGGCAAACTTTTGCAAGCAATTAAAGGTCTTTACATGGATAGTCAGGCAGCAGTTAGAGTTGACGGTAAATTGAGTTCATGGTTCAGAGTAGTTTCAGGGGTAAGACAAGGCTGAAACCTGTCTCCACTGTTGTTCGTATTATATATGGACCATATGTTGAAAACAATAGACTGGCTGGGTGAGATTAAGATGTGTGAACACAAAATAAGCAGTCTTGCATATGCGGATGACTTAGTTGTGATGGTAGATTCGATTGAAAGTTTGCAAAGTAATATTTCAGAGCTAGATCAGAAATGTAAGGACTATGGTATGAAGATTAGCATCTCCAAAACGAAAGTAATGTCAGTGGGAAAGAGATATAAACGGATTGAGTGCCAAATTGGAGGAACAAAGTTAGAACAAGTGGAGAGTTTCAAGTACTTAGGATGCATATTCTCACAGGATGGCAACATAGTGAAAGAACTGGAAGCGAGGTGTAGCAAAGCTAATGCAGTGAGTGCTCAGCTACGATCTACTCTCTTCTGCAAGAAGGAAGTCAGTTCCAAGACTAAGTTATTTGTGCACCGTTCAATCTTTCGACCAACTTTGTTGTATGGGAGCGAAAGATGGGTGGACTCTGGGCACCTTATCAATAAGGTTGAGGTTACGGATATGAAAGTAGCTAGGATGATTGCAGGTACTAGTAGATGGGAACAATGGCAGGAGGGTGTCCACAATGAGGAAATCAAAGAAAAACTGGGAGTGAACTCTATAGATGTAGCAGTCAGGCCAAACAGGCTTAGATGGTGGGGTCATGTTACACGCATGGGAGAAGCAAGGTTACCCAAGAGACTCATGGGTTCAGCAGTAGAGGGTAGGAGGAGTCGGGACAGACCAAGGAGAAGGTACCTGTATTCGGTTAAGAATGATTTTGAAGTAATAGGCTTAACATCAGAAGAAGCACCAATGTTAGCACGGAATAGGGGATCATGGAGGAATTTTATACAGGGGATTATGCTCCAGACTGAACGCTGAAAGGCATAATCAGTCTTAAATGATGATGATGATGATGATGATGATATAGAGTTAATAAAGAAAATAATTAATTTGACTTGCACCAAATAATATTTTTCCTGAAGTAAGTCAATTGCGTATCTAAGGATTACATAGAACCTATACTACATTAGCCAATTTTTAAGGCAGTTTATTAATAAAGTGGAAGACTGCCGCGACCAAAAGACCTCTGTTATCTCTCTCCAAGGTTAGAGATGACAAAATGCGTAAGATTTACAATGAAAATTTTCGGCGCATGCAGTAGATAATACTTAGCAGGTGAACTATTCGTGGATCAGTTGCGCCCCACGTTCTTCAGTACAAAAATCACAAGCACAAATTTTCAGGACTTTCTGCATGGAGTTAGGAATTTGTATGGGGCTACAAGAAATTATATTACAAAGTAGAATTTAGAATCGCTTTACACTAAAAATTTGTTTTTATTCAAATTCTTGTTGAAACTTCTCATTACTTCAGATTTCGAACTACGCTAATAAAGTTGTAACATAGGAATCCCTATCCTGCACTACAGTCTCTTTCGTCTAGTTCTCTGTTCGCGCAAAAAAAAGAAAAAAACCCATTCTATAACTATTAGAAGTAAACACCGGCACGGAAGGGCCTGCTCCTACTATCCTACTATCACCAAAGAATGCAGACCTGATCATGATTTCTATAGCAGATCGAAGCCTGTCACCCACAAATAAAAAGTGACAAATTACATGCGACCACGACTGTGTTTGCTAAACGAGACAGCTAACAGTGCCATATTAGCACGCCAAGACCACCAACGTTCGTTGTCAAAACTCAAACATCTGAAGAGGAATATTGTCATTAAAGAAATCACCAATTACAGTTGTCTTGCGGTTCGTTTTACTTCCATTCATTACGAAGTTCGACGGTTGTGGCTGCCTGCAGTGCAACGTTCTGTGTGCTCTGTAACGGCTCTTTTGAGAAAAAAAAACAACTGTCCCTGGAATGTCACTGCGGAAGTGTGCAACTTCCTCTTGCTAGACAGACTAGGCCCGCATCAGGTGTTATGTCCACTCAAAGAGCAGACCGAGGTTGAACTTTTCTTACAGCATAGTATTTACCTAAAATTTTAGTATAGCAGGTGATACTGATAGAGATTCACTGACTGACAAAATTTATGGAATGGAGAAAGATTAATTGATTTAAGTATACTTACAGTGTTTCAAAAACCCTTTTAAAAAGTCTGGGGACAAGTTCTCGAATAAAAATGTGCGTATAAATATACGTCCAAAAATCCTTCGTTTCGTGTTATTAATGGAAGTTGACGTTCAACGGCTCTCCATAAACAGCGCAAAATCTTTACTTATCTATGCACACGTTTGATTCATTGTATCCTACTACATGGCGCTGCGTTACCAGTGAGATTTGTTTACATTCGTCAATCGTCTGTTTTAAGGTTCTCCATTGTGTACATGTACTACGCGTGGTGAGTTAAGTAGTAGTGTCCCAGTCAAACATGGCAGGATATTTATTTTCTGAGCAGGCATACATGATGTTTATGAACGGCCGCGCGAATGGCAATGGAAGCGAAGCTGCACGGCTGTATCAGACGGCATTTCCAGACCAAAGATAGCATATTATCCAACATTTGGTGCTGTCTATCGTGATGTGGCCGTGATGGGAACCGTGTTTCACCACAGACCATGGCTCCAGGAAGACAACGTGTTGACAGTACACGTGACCAGGAAGAGCAAGTTCTACAGGTTGATGAGGAAGAGCAAGGTGTCAGCTCAAGGCCAGTGGCCCTGGCATATGGTTCAAAACTGGCTCTAAACACTATGGGACTTAACATCTGAGGTCAGCAGTCCCCTAGACTTGGAACTACTTAAACCGAACTAACCTAAGGACATTCCACACATCTACGCCCGAGGTAGATTCGAACTTGCGACCGTAGCAGCAGCGCGATTCCGGACTGAAGCGCCTAGAACCGCTCGGCCACAAAGGCCGGCCGGCATATGGTACACCTTCTGTTTTACCACGAACTGCAGAAATTGTTCAGGACTGAAAGGGCGCGACAGTCTATGATTCGACGAGTTCATGCGTATTTACAAGCAAGAAGAGGACATTTCGAGTCTGATTTTGCGTCTGAGCGTTGATGAGCTCCAGTCACTTAAATTGTAAACTTTCACGAATAACACAGAAACGAAGGATTTTCGGACATCTTAACTTTTTCTTTTCTTTTTCTTTTGGTACAAGGGACTTGTTTCCAAAGTTTGTAAAGGAATTTTTGAAACATCCTGTATATAAAGAAGTAATGGTATCAGAACTGATGGCAAGACTGTCTTGATTCCTTAAATCACTTAAAAACCGAAAATCAAAATATAATAGAACTTATACAAACATCTGAAAAGACGCCTAAAATTGTTAAAATTTACGAATCTGCTATTCCTGGTGCAATGTGGGTTGTTTTAATGCTAGTCAAAAGCTTGGAAACTAGACTCAGGTACTTTCTCTTTGACAAAAATATAAATGCTTTGAGTGCAAATTTGTGACTGGTGAAGCGTGCGAATTGTTAAATTAGATCCTGTCTTATGGGTTCTACTACCCCCGGAAACTAGTAAAGGTGAAACCATTTCTTCTTGTATCTTAACTGCCTTATACTTTACTAAGCTAGTTGATTATTCCCTCATGACCTCTTGTTGAGACGTTGTCACTGTCACGCAACTACTACGATTTTGGTCAGTTAGCCAAAATTAATAACGGTTTGCTATGGTAAAAAGTGATTCTTTAATTCGACACACGTATCATTTGAAAAAGGCCACAAGAACGAAACAGTGTTAACTAAACTAAACAAGGTGAAACTGTGAGACGTCAGGCACGACAAATGAGCGGGCGGGTTTGACGGACATACAAACTATTTCTGTTAAAACTAGTTGAAAAGCAACGATGTGTGGCAGCATGTGATAAGAAAACAGCACAACAATTTATTCACTGAAGCTCCAAAGAAACTGGTAAAGGTGTGGGTTTTCAAATACAGAGACTCGTAAACAGGCAGAATACGGCGCTGCAGTCAGCAACGCCTATATAAGGCAAGTGGCTGGTGCAGTTGTTAGATCGGTTATTGATGCTACAATGGCAGGTTACCACTATTTAAGTGAGTTTGAACGGAATCTTATAGTCGAAACACGAGCAATGGGGGACAGCATCTCCCAGGTAGCGATGACGTGAGGATCTTCCCATACGACCATTTCACGAGTGTACCGTGAATATCAGGAGTCCTGTAAAACATCAAATCTCCTACATTGCTGCGGCCTGAAAAAGATCCTGCAAGAACGGGAGCAACGAAGACTCAATGGAATCGTTGAACTGGACAGAAGCGCAACCCTTCCGCAAATTGCTACAAATTTCAATGTTGGTCATCAACAAGTGTCAGCGTGCGAACCATTCAATGAAACATCATCGATATGGGCTTTCGGAGCTGAAGGCCCATTCGTGTACCCTTGATGACTGCACCACACAAAGTTTTAAGCCTCGCCTGGGCCCGTCAATACCGACGTTGGACTGTTGATGGCTGGAAACCTGTTACCTGGTCGGACGAGTTTCGTTTCAAATTGTATCGAGTGGATACACGAGTACGGGTATGGAGGCAATCTGATGAAACCATGGATCCTGCATGTCAGCCGGGGACTGTCAAGCTGGTGGAGGCTCTGTAATGGTGTGTGGAGTGTGCAGTTGGAGTGATATACGCTACCTAGTACGTCTAGATCAGTCTCTGACAGGTGACACGTACGTAAGCATCCTGTATGAGCACCTACATCCATTCATGTCCATTGTACATTCCGACGAACTTGGACAATTCCAGCAGGACAATGGGACACACCAGACGTCCATAATTGCTACAGAGTGGCTCCATGAACACTTTTCTGAGTTTAAACACTTCCACTGGCCACCAAACTCCCCAGACATAAACATTATTGAGCATATTCGGGATGCCTTGCAACGTTCTGTTTAGAAGAGATCTCCATCCCCTCTTACCGTTATGTATTTATGGACAGCCCTGCAGGTTTCATGGTGTCAGTTCCCTCCAGCACTAGTTCAGGCCTTAGTCGAGTTCATGCCAAGTCGCGGTGCAGCACTTCTGCATACTAGCAGAGGCCCTACGCGATGTTAGGCAGGTATACGAGTTTCTTTAGCTCTTCTGTGTAGGTATATACCTTGTTGTTGTTGTTGTGGTCTTCAGTCCTGAGACTGGTTTGATGCAGCTCTCCATGCTACTCTATCCTGTGCAAGCTTCTTCATCTCCCAGTACCTACTGCAACCTACATCCTTCTGAATCTGCTTAGTGTATTAATCTCTTGGTCTCCCTCTACGATTTTTACCCTCCACGCTGCCCTCCAATGCTAAATGTGTGATCCCTTGATGCCTCAAAACATGTCCTACCAACCGATCCCTTCTTCTAGTCAAGTTGTGCCACAAGCTTCTCTTAGCCCCAATCCTATTCAATACCTCCTCGTTAGTTACGTGATCTACCCACCTTATCTTCAGCATTCTACTGTAGCACCACATTTCGAAAGCTTCTATTCTCTTCTTGTCCATACTAGTTATCGTCCATGTTTCACTTCCATACATGGCTACACTCCATACAAATACTTTCAGAAACGACTTCCTGACACTTAAATCTATACTAGATGTTAACAAATTTCTCTTCTTCAGAAACGATTTCCTTCCCATTGCCCGTCTACATTTTATATCCTCTCTACTTCGACCATCATCAGTTATTTTACTCCCTAAGTAGCAAAACTCCTTTACTACTTTAAGTGTCCCATTTCCTAATCTAATTCCCTCAGCATCACCCGATTTAATTTGACTGCATTCCATTATTCTCGTTTTGCTTTTGTTGATGTTCATCTTATATCCTCCTTTCAAGACACTGCCCATTCCGTTCAACTGCTCTTCCAAGTCCTTTGCTGTCTCTGACAGAATTACAATGTCATCGGCGAACCTCAATGTTTTTACTTCTTCTCCATGAATTTTAATACCTACTCCGAATTTTTCTTTTGTTTCCTTTACTGCTTGCTCAATATACAGATTAAATAACATCGGGGAGAGGCTACAACCCTGTCTCACTCCCTTCCCAACCACTGCTTCCCTATCATGCCCCTCGACGCTTATAACTGCCATCTGGTTTCTGTACAAATTGTAAATAGCCTTTCGCTCCCTGTATTTTACCCCTGCCACCTTCAGAATGTGAATGAGAGTGTTCCAGTCAACATTGTCAACAGCTTTCTGTAAGTCTACAAATGCCAGAAACTTAGGTTTGCCTTTTCTTAATCTTTCTTCTAAGATAAGTCGTAGCGTCAGTATTGCCTCACGTGTTCCAACATTTCTAAGGAATCCAAACTGATCTGCCCCGAGGTCCGCTTCTACCAGTTTTTCCATTCGTCTGTAAAGAATTCGCGTTAGTATTTTGCAGCTGTGACTTATTAAACTGATAGCTCGGTAATTTTCACATCTGTCAACACCTGCTTTCATTGGGATTGGAATTATTATATTCTTTTTGAAGTCTGAGGGTATTTCACCTGTCTCATACATCTTGCTCACCAGATGGTAGAGTTTTGTCAGGACTGGCTCTCCCAAGGCCGTCAGTAGTTCTAATGGAATGTTGTCTGCTCCCGGGGCCTTGTTTCGACTGAGGTCTTTCAGTGCTCTGACAAACTCTTCACGCAGTATCGTATCTCCCATTTCATCTTCATCTACATCCTCTTCCATTTCCATAATATTGTCCTCAAGTACATCGCCCTTGCATAAACCCTCTATCTACTCCTTCCACCTTTCTGCCTTCCCTTCTTTGCTTAGAACTGGGTTGCCATCTGAGCTCTTGATATTCATACAAGTGGTTCTCATCTCTCCAAAGGTCTCTTTAATTTTCCTGTAGGCAGTATCTATCTTACCCCTAGTGAGACAAGCCTCTACATCCTTACATTTGTCCTCTAGCCATCCCTGCTTAGCCATTTTGCACTTCTTGTGGATCTCATATTTGAGACGTTTGTATTCCTTTTTGCCTGCTTCATTTACTGCATTTTTATATTTTCTCCTTTCATCAATTAAATTCAATATTTCTTCTGTTACCCAAGGATTTCTATTAGCCCCCGTCTTTTTACCTACTTGATCGTCTGCTGCTTTCACTACTTCATCCCTCAAAGCTACCCATTCTTCTTCTACTGTATTTCTTTCCCCCATTCCTCTCAATTGTTCCCTTATGCTCTCCCTGAAACTCTCTACAACCTCTCGTTCTTTCAGTTTATCCAGGTCCCATCTCCTTAAATTCCCACCTTTTTGCAGTTTCTTCAGTTTTCATTCACAGTTCATAACCAAGAGATTGTGGTCAGAATCCATATCTGGCCCTGGAAATGTCTTACAAATTTAAAACCTGGTTCCTAAATCTCTGTCTTACCATTATATAATCTATCTGATACCTTTTAGTATCTCCAGGATTCTTCCAGATATACAACCTTCTTTTATGATTCTTGAACCAAGTGTTAGCTATGATTAAGTTATGCTTTGTGCAAAATTCTACAAGACAGCTTCCTCTTTCATTTCTTCCCCCCAATCCATATTCACCTACTATGTTTCCTTCTCTCCCTTTTCCTACTGACGAATTCCAGTCACCCATGACTATTAAATTTTCGTCTCCTTTCACTACCTGAATAATTTCTTTTATCTCGTCATACATTTCATCAATTTCGTCATCATCTGCAGAGCTAGTTGGCATATAAACTTGTACTACTGTAGTAGGCATGGGCTTTGGGTCTATCTTGGCCACAATAATGCTTTCACTATGCTGTTTGTAGTAGGTAACCCGCACTCCTATTTTTTTAATTCATTATTAAACCTACTCCTGCATTACCTGTATTTGATTTTGTATTTATAACCCTGTAATCACCTGACCAAAAGTCTTGTTCCTCCTGCCACCGAACTTCACTAATTCCCACTATATCTAACTTTAACCTATCCATTTCCCTTTTTAAATTTTCTAACCTACCTGCCCGATTAAGGGATCTGGCATTCCACGCTCCGATCCGCAGAACGCCAGTTTTCTTTCTCCTGATAACGACGTCCTCTTGAGTAGTCCCCTCCCGGAGATCCGAATGGGGGACCATCTTACCTCCGGAATATTTTACCCAAGAGGACGCCATCATCATTTAATCATGCAGTATCCGAACGACCTGAATTGTATTTCGCCTGATTCGCATGCAACCCACATAACGCAGCTGTCTAGCAGGTCCTCTAATCGCTCCTTGGTACAGTCGTCTGACTACTGAAAATGGCTCCAACAAGTCACCACTAGAAAACACTGCTCTGTATCGCAATAACTCAAGATGTAAAGATATACCACGATACTACAAATATCAGGGAACACCTTATCACAGACAAGACTGTCCTTAAGGCTTGTAAACTCACATTTATTACAATAAATGACATACCTGAAATGTTACCACTCTCGTTATTACGTCAGATGGGTAATGCACGTAGTAAGTTCGTCGTATTCATGATTTCCTCTTCAAAGTAACATACCGTACTGACCATTTAACACAAAACGACATTAAAAATTTAAGTTATTCAGGAGTAGCTAGTTGAGAATATGTATGAACTTCAAATGACACGAAGAACCGGCTCGTTCTGCATATGGATTCAAACCGTGGTCATGCAGACTAAGCAAAGATTTCGTGACTGACAGACTGATAGTCATTTCTGACTATGCATACAGAAAGTGATATACCTCGATTTTAGACAGTTCCAGTTGCCAAATATCAGCTTTAAATTACATAACGTAAACATTTTTAACGGACAGGAATTCTTACCCAGCACCGATTGTCCCTGTTAACGAACTACTAGAGATGTTAGATATTGCTTCTTCACAAGTGACTTATTTGAAGCGCCGTGAGGTAAAGCTTTGTGTTGGACAGGGATTCGAATCCAGAACCTAATAAGATTGCATCGAAGCACAAACAACTGTGCATATCGGATTTTATCGGCAGTAGCTAAGATGTTTTAACTAAAATGACGAGACGAAACAATAATTTTTTTTCTTACCAGGTTTGCAACCCGACACCTATCGCTGTTCTATTCTAGAGAAACCGAACGTTAAATATGGGTCTGTCACACCAGCAGTGAAATGTGGGCATGTTTGAACTAGAAATAATATGACGAAGAGTTCAGTGATGACTGAGAATCGAACCCCACACGTAACGTTGTTGTCTACATACAAAGAGGCGTCAGCTACCGAGTTATTCTCCACCAGCATCCTTGAACTTATAGTGATCTCGCAAGCTTTTCTGTGTTTCACTGGACGTCAAAACCGTCAGATATCGTTAGTGTTGACAACGAATGAAAATACCTTAAAATTCAAAATTATTATCCACCAGCAGATAGGTGTTCTCATGCTAGAGCTTGATAATACATAATGAAAACTTTAGTGCTGGGCCAGGATTCGAACCCATTTACGCACAGTATGTGGAGATGTTGGGGAATCTGCAGTTTAGAACAAAGAACAAACTGTAGTCGACCTGTATTGTCACGAAGGGATCAAATTCCGCGTTAAAGACGGTCTGAGTTGCATTCCCAGTTCAGAACCAAGTTTATCGACATACAGAAGCTCAAATAGAAAATGGAATAAGCATCCTGTGACCCTACATAGCGTCTGTTTCGTCACTACAAATAAAGAACTAGTATAATAAAGGTTACTGGTGACAGAGTTTCTAAATGTCGCCAATGCTGACTTTATTGTGGTTGAACCTAACGTCTACTTAGTAGAGAAGGAGTATCATGATTAATGTGAATTTCAGATCACAACGCCATTATACCGTCTTCACTTGGCGTAGCCAGAAGAGAATAGAATCTGTCTCTCCCTATCAAAAACCATCGGCAGATATTCGAATCGAACCAGACCATAAGTACATGAACCTATTATCAATCCAAAATCCCACTGAAGCCTCTGCTCATAATGCGCTTTGGGCCACACTGAATCAGAATTCTGACACGCAGGCTCCCTATACTGGTTTGCACCATGTTTGGTACATTCATTTCCTTGGTTTGACCGAATCTCCAACAGTGTAGGATGCAGAAATTAAAATAGGAAGTGTTCCTTTCCACTTGAGCTACCCTATTGCGCTATCGGTTTGTGAAAACGTTAATAGACAGCCAGACAGTAGATGCATGTCAAAACTTTTGTATTATGTATGGGTAGAGCGCATCGTGCCAAAATACGTCGGAAAAGAATTTTCTACATTAGCTGTCGACTGGTAGTGGCATTTTATTCTTCTTCAAACATTGTTTGACAGCTTTAACTCAGCACAAGTTTTCTACATGCATGTAATCAATAAACTGTATGTGCATTTTCACACTGTTATAGATGACATCAGAGAATTTGCATATATTGTTGATGATTAATTTCTCTCTCATTGTCACTATTGTTTTAACAACATTAAAGGAAACCTTACGAAAATTGTGAACTGTATTATAAAAAATGAAATAAAACTACCCACGATAACCTTATGACGAAAGTCAGTTTTAATAAAACTGAGTACGTGTACACAAGCGTGCCTCTATCGTCACGAATTGATAAAATACTACTCACTTAGATATTGATTGGGTCTGTGTTTAATTGGTATGCTGTGTCGTACTGAAGATGTATGCAAATGTGGCATTTCATAAATAAAGTTATGTATTCCTAGAAACCCAAAATTTGCTTGTCAGGCGTTACCTGTTGTGCAGCATTGTAAGTTTTTCACCATTGCACTATGAGCCGAAAGTATTTTTTTGCGATTTTCTTATCGATGTTTGATCTGACTGTTTGTAGCTCTTTCACAGAAGGGATAAAAGCGGTACAATCAGAGAGCCTGGAACTGCGAACCATATCAGACGCCTTTTCACAGGTCAGCACGTTACCACAGAGCTGGCGGAGAAGTAGGTGCCTCAGCTTCCTCTTACGAGATCAATAGTGGCTAGAATTCGTAAACCGCTATTTGATGGACGACATTAGTTGCGATTTCCACGTGCAACGACTTCCTGGGCTGAAAAACGTAAATTTTCAATCTTTTGTTACACCTCAAGCGATAATAACTCAGATTATTCAATGGAAATGACAGGTAAATCAAGTGAACTTTGAGGCTTAATTCCGTTCACACCAGGAAGTAACTCGTCGATGACAGAGTTGCCAAACATACATTACCTCGTTTCCAAATCTCAATTACAATACCAGCAGGAAGAAGACGAACCGATGTGATCTTAGAGCGGGCTGGGAAGTGACCATAGCTAGTGTCTCCAAGTCGCGGCTGCTACGCCCTGGAATACGTAATGCCTCTGATTCGCATTTCCGTAACTGGGTTTAGGGACTTGAGCCTAGTTACTGACTGCAAATTAAGCATCATAAATCAGTAACTCTCATAGTTGTTTTTATATTTCTTTCGTAAGTGTACTCAAAACTAAGAAATTCATTCACAGACGTTTTCGTGCCTCGCCGATAGTCGAGCACAACAAACAAAAATAATAAAGAATGTGTGTGTGTGTGTGTGTGTGTGTGTGTGTGTGTGTGTGTGTGTGAGTGGGTGACAGAGAGAGAGAGAGAGAGGGAGAGAGATAAAAATCAATAAGAATGAGAGAGAGAGATAAAAATCAATAAGAATGAGAGAGGGAGAGAGTAAAAAATTGTAAAGAAATTGAATTATGGTATGTAAAGAAATATTTAATTAATATGAGACCTTCCTCATCACTACGATATATCGTATTAATGATATATGAAACAAGAATTAATCTAATGTAGTCTAATCTAATCACATCATAATGATGAGTAGCCATGAAGTGTCATGAATTACCAAAGTTTTTGCCAATACCAGTAACCAAATCTAAACTTGAAAATAAAAGACGACAGTTTTCGTAATAAACTGGGACTTCTATCAAGACCCTTTCGTCCCTGTTAACTAACCACGAGAAATGTCTGATATACCTTTATTCTGAAGTAACAAAGTGTGCATGCATTTGAAGATGAAGGGCATGATGTGAAGTTCTGTGACGTAGATACGAACCCAATACGTAAACGGATTGTTAACTAAGTAAAATAAAATGTTACGTATCGGTGTTTCTTACCAGCTGCTAGGTGCTTGACTCTAAATTAAGGATACAAACTTTTGTGCCCAAGCGACAATCGAACTGCTCACCTACCGTGTATCCACGATTATACCTTAAGTATCAGTTGCTTACTCACCAATAGTAAGATGTGTGCGTGGTTGACCAGAAATAACGACACCTATTGCGATTGTTGGCAACACATTAACTGACATTAAAAATGCACGTTAATTTTCACTAACAGGCCGGTGTGCACGTGATAGGGCTTGAAATGAAATTATGAATATTTTTGTACTGGATCAGGATTGGGAGCCATATGCCTACCTTTGGAGGAGACCTAGATAAGAGTGCAGTCTTGAGAAAAGGAACAAATGATTGAACTATACTGTTCCGAGAGATTCAGATCCTTGAAAGAGGATATACGAATTCGAATCACAGTCCAGCACCAAATTTTTCAGCGTCTCTAGTTCAATCAAGTACAAGTAAAGTAAGAGCCCTGTTCCTTTAAATGGCTATCGGTTCATCAAATAAAATAAAATTTTCTAATGTAAGTAAGTTTACTGGCAACTGTATTTCTGTTTACTATGACTTCCGCTATGTCATTTCCCAACGTAAACCGGCTCTGCCCAGTTGGTAATGAAGGAACGTGACGTTTAATGCGGATTCTGGATTATAACGTCTTTCTCTTGAGGTTACCAGAGGTAAAGTAAATCTGTTTGTTCCTCTTAAAAGTAAATGCCTGAACCCATGCATTGCACCTGTTATAGTTCGTTCCGCCAGACCATTGTGGCCACATTTCCCAGCCCCAGGAGTGTGCTGTAATAGGTGATGTGCTTAGCTTACAAAATTGTCACGGTGAGACTATTAAATGGTTAAGTAGAAGCAAACTTCTGAAGCGGAGATTATGCTATTCTCATGTCAGCGGGATGTAAAGACTCTTCTAGGCATCATAGCCTCGATGAGAAGCCATTTTGAAATTTTCACATGTTCAGCAAATTTCTCAGTTTGAGAAAATCCACTGGGAAGAGTGAAGTTACCGGATAATTCGATTATTACCGTCATTATTACTATCATTTTCTTCCTACCGCTGCTGGAACACTGTACTTGAAGATCATTTGATGCCTTTTGGTTATTATAGAAGTAGTCTCCCAAGAACAGGTTCTTTCCCTGTTTACGGAATCCTTTTCATGTTAATATCAAACATCAGTATTAACTCGTAGATTACATTAAAACTAAAGTAATTGATGAAGACGTTACTTGATGACAAAAATGCGCTGCCTTTCTTCATTTACTTGCGTCTAGAAAAGGCTATCGAGGACTGCCAAACCAAAAAACAAGAGATCTTACTGCCTTCCGATACACGTCGCTGTCAGTTCTTCCATATGATTTGGTCGACATGACCTGTTTCAAGTTGTGTACGACAGAAAATATTTTAGAAAATCAATTGTTTTCCTTTGCAATAAACAGAAAGTTTATCATTCTAAGCTATCCAAGTACAAAATTTTCGCAATATTAGTTCAAATTTAATATTCGCTTCCATAATGTACGAAAGTATTTCACAGTTGCAAAACTCGCAGCCGACTCATTGACCTTACACTTAGTCACTGACCATAAATTCTAGCTCGGAGTGACACCAGATTAAGTAACCTAATGTAGCGAAGACTGTTTCTCAGTGCTCTTTCACACCGGAAAATACGCAATTCACTCATTGGGCTCCATAAGTACACTGTAACAGTAATTTCTGTGTGTATGCAATGCATACGGATTAGAATTTAGTGGTGCTCTGTCTTCCACTTCTGTATACGATATGCCTGACCTAAACGGGAATTTTATCATTACAGACCCTGGGCAGTGCAACATCATACTGACAACAGTAATGTGCTTATACTGACAACCTGAATGTTCGTTTTACCTGATTTTGTAATAATTTAAATAAAACAACATGACCTTCCAGCGGGAGACATTTCGTCCCTCTTTTCCTTCTGTGAAATTTTTCAGTAAGCTTTTTGCCTTCCAACCAGTGAAATGCGGTAGAGTACGGCCGGAAAATGGTTCACGATTTAGTGCCGTTAAGACGATTTATTTAAACGTCACAAGACAGCACATTGGTGCAATCGATTTCGAGGTGCAAAGTGTTTGTTATCTTACTTTTGTGACAGGTGGGAATAAGTGATTTCCAAAGACTTTTTATTGTACTGAAGTAATCTTTTGTTACAAAGTAACAAGGTAAGTGTTTTATTCGTATCTATTTTGTAGGAAACTGTAATCGTGATGGAAGATTATACACCTGAATGTTTGACACAACTGGTAGGAGAAAACGCTGCATATCAACCAAACCCCGCGCCTCCTCTCCGTATCCTGCTATGACACGAGCACGGGATTCTCCTCGCATACCGCTACAGAGCTGTTCCTAGCACAGCTGAGAATTGGCAACATCGTAACAAACATTAGGCAACACTGTGACAGGGCAATCACTTCCGCGTGTGGTACTGAATTGACTCGCTAAATTCACTTGATATTCCCTTTCCATTTGAATGACTCGTGCTATATAATCCTCATGTAAACTAAGACATTGAGACAGAAAATTGCCTAAAGAAATGCTATTCTTCACATAAGTGACAACTTTTATTATCTTTCACGATGCGTTATGAGGCTGAGCGACCAATACCATGATGAGAGCGGCGTACAGGCAGTAGTGCATCCGTAGCCCGGTGGTACCGCTTGTGTCTCGGGTCAGAACGACTCAATCAGTCGTCAGTTCTAACCGTGGTAGGGGCTAGCGTGTGCGAGCTTTTTTCTGATATATTTTATGGGGCTGTGAATTTCCAGAAAAAATTCTGTATCGAATTCGGAACAAAACCTTTACACATCAAATTCTCTTGGTAGTTCGACTCAGTAAGTTGTGTTAAAGGTCATTGATCTTGCCTTTGTGACTGCCAAGCTGTTTCGCAATTCCAGCGTCTCTGAAGAAATTCGAATCGACCATCAGCGATACGAATTTCAGTATCGTTCTTCACTTAAGACTCACATGCCTGGGTGGTAAGTATGAAGGAAATGAACCTCTTGATTACTATAGGGCCTCTATGCTAAATTTCCACAGTAGCAATTAGAACTCCCTGCAGACATTTGCTAACAGCGGCTCTAGCAACTTCCTTTTTCTCTGCGTAGCTTCAAATATGGGCAATTTTGTCGCCTTAAATCCAATTGAATATTTTAAATATCACTTGTGAACAGCGTTCACTTCTCCATTAATTAAGGTATAGACTTCAAAACAAGCAATTTGCCTGAGTAGCTATAGAGCAGGTTCTGATAGGTATTGACACAATCCTTTGCATCCATTTACCACAGAGAATAAAAGAAAGAAACCAAACACATTATATTGCATTTACTCTCTGTGCCTTGACTAACACATATGAATCCATGACAATTATAAATTATTTGAGGAACCTCCCGTGAAAGGAAAAAGAACAGAATGTGACGCTTTAATTGTAGTGCACAGGATCAGAAACAGTAATATTAATTCTGTGCCACATTGATGTATTGCATTCTAGTATAATAAAATAATCATCAAATTAAAACGGTTTTGTGCCTCTTTTGCTATCAAGAGTGAAACACAAATCGTAGACAGATTTTATGGGTCACCACTGAACAGCATTAAAGCATTTTACATGGTCGAGAGTGCGAAGTGGAGCAGACGTTGTCGGTAGAAGGCGAGACAATGCAGTGCCTCAGCCCCCGCCGGTAGGCAGTAAACAGTTCCCAGAGAACTCATACGCATGCGGTGTTCAGAGACAGACGGTTGGCAAAGAAATCTTTCGCTAAAACATTGTTGGACCAAACTATTGTTACCAGTGTGACAGAAAGCGAAATCTATTGTAGATTCTCTCGAATTACACTCATAGCTTCAGCACCGAGAGGAAAGGGGTGATAAAGACTTTGTCGACGTGTGCTTTTAGTTACCAAACGTCGTATTAGCTAGTCTCGCATTTTACCCCAAGACTATGGTCGTAGTCAAGAATAAAGTACTAAGACTGAAGTCAAGACTTCCTCTGAGATGTGCCGCAGTCCACAATGTTGCCACATCGAGCATATTTCCGGGCATAGGATTCTGAGAGGAAGATAACTGTATTGCCCACCTTACGTGAACGACTCGGCGGTCAATTTATTGCTCTAAGACTGTATCTAAAACACATATAGCACGCTGAAGACCCAGAAGAATTAAAAAACAAAAGTAGTTTATGAGAGCAACGTTAACTATAGCGTTCGAAGTATTCATAGTATTGCATACGTGTGTGCAAATGCCTTACAATCCCCACTCAAGGAAGACAAGGATACACAGTCTAACTTCGATTTAATAAATTCGCCTCAGTTTGCTGATGAACTCAGAATTAGGTTGATAATCATTTTGAATATTTAGCAGTACTGTACCCATTGGTGTTAAACTCGTTTTCAACCAATGATTCCCACAGCTACAGGAACACTACTTGTGATACCTCATAGGCAAAATACCTACGAAGTACTATCCGACGGAAAGATCAACCTGACACAAACTGTTGGAAGTATGTTTCACAACCTTCGTACCTGGATAGTGAGCTTCTTCCTATTTGAGATGTCTGTGAACGTTGCTGCTTGAAATGGTTTAGGACGAAACTGAATTCCTTCAGCTACGACAATGTTAAAAGAAATCGTCATAACGTCACTAACTCGTGGTTTGTGAATCGTTTACCGGCCGTACTCTGCAGCATTTCGCTGGCTGAAAGGCAAAAAGTTCACTGACAAACTTCACAGAAGGAAAAGAGGAACGAAATGTCTCCCACTGAAAGGTCATGTTGTTTTATTTAAATGATTACAAAATCAGGCAAAACGAACAGTATGGTTGTCAGTATAAGCACATTACTCTTAACAGTACGATTTTCCACTGCCCAGTGCCTGTAATGAAAAGGGCCCATTTAGGTCAGGCATATTGTATACAGATGTGGAAGAGTGAGCACCACTAAATTCTAATCCGTATGCATTGCATACACACAGAAATTACTGTTGCAGTGCACTTATGGAGCCCAATGAGTCAATTGCGCATTTCCCGGTGAGAAGGATCACTGGCAAACAGTCTTCGCTACATTACATTACTTAAACTGGTGTCACTCTTAGCTAGAATTTATGGTCAGCGACTAAGTGTAAGGTCAATGAGTCGGATGCGAGATTTGCAACTGTGAAATACTTTCGTACATTATGGAAGCGAATATTAAATTTGAACTAATATTGCGAAAATTTTGTACTTGGGTAGCTTATAGTGAAAATCTTACTGTTTATTGCAAAGGAAAACTATTTTCTAATACATTGTCTGTCATACACAACTTGAAACAGGTCATGTCGACCAAATCATATGGAAGAACTGACAGCGACGTGTATCGGATGACAGTAAGATCTCTTCGCCGTTTGGCAACACACATAGACACACACACACACACACACACACACACACACACACACACACATACACACACACACAGTCATTTTTTTTTATTTGTTTGTTGTGCTCGACTATCGGCGAGGCACGAAAACGTTTGTGAATGAATGTCTTAGTTTTGAGTACACTTGCGAAAGAAATATAAAAACAACTATGACAGTTACTGATTTATGATGCTTAGTTTGCAGTCAGTTCTGAGTATTATTTGTAACTAGGCTCCAGTCCCTAAACCTAGCTATAGAAATGTGAATCAGACGGATTACGTATTCCAGACCGCAGCAGCCGCGACTTGGAGACACCAGTTATGGTCACTTCCCAGCCCGCTGTAAGATCAGATCGGTTCGTCCTCTTCCTGCTGGTATTGTAACTGAGATTTGGCAACAAGGCAATGTATGTTTGGCAACTCTGTCATCGACGAGTTACTTCCAGGTGAGAACGGAATTAAGCCTCACAGTTCACTTGATTTTACCTGTCATTTCCATTGAATAATCTGAGTTATTATCGCTTGAGGTGTAACAAAAGATTGCAAGTTTACGTTTTTCAGCCCAGGAAAGTCGTTGCACGTGGAAATCGCAACTAATCTCGTCCATCAAATAGCGGTTTACGAGTTCTAGCCACTATTGATCTCGTAGGGGAAACTGAGGCACCTACATCTCCGCCAGCTCTGTGGTAACGTGCTGACCTGTGAACAGGCGTCTGATATGGTTCGCAGTTCCAGTCTCACTGAGTGTACCGCTTTTATCCCTTCTGTGAAAGAGCTACAAACAGTCAGATCAAACATCGATAAGGAAATCGCAAGAAAATACTTTCGGCTCATAGTGCAATGGTGAAAAACTTACAATGCTACACAACAGGTAACGCCTGACAAGCAAATTTTGGGTTTCGAGCAATACGTAACTTGATTTATGAAATGCCACATTTGCATACATCTTCACTACCACACCGCATACCAATTAAACACAGACCCAATCAAAATCTAAGTGAGTAGTATTTTACCAATTCGTGACGATAGAGGCACGCTTGTGTACACATGCTCAGGTTTATTAAAACAGACTTTCGTCGTAAGGTTATCGTGGGTAGTTTTATTTCATTTTTTATAATACAGTGCACAATTTTCGTAAGGATTCCTTTCATGTTGTTAAAACAATAGTAACAATGAGAGAGAAATTAATCATCAACGATATATGCGGATTCTCTGATGTCATCTATAACAGTGTGAAAATGCACATGCAGTTTATTGATTACATTCATGTAGAAAACTTGTTTTGAGTTAAAGCTGTCAAACAGGGTTTGAAGAAGAATAAAATGCCACTACCAGTCGACACCTAATGTAGAAAATACTTTTCTGAGGTATTTTGGCACGATGCACTCTACCCATACATAATACAAAAGTTTTGACATGCATCTACTGTGTGGCTGTGTATTAAACCTGAAATGAACAAAATGTCGCAGAATTAGCCCTTTTTCCACATACGACTCTTTTGGGTTGAGAAGTGAAGGCAATTATGTTCAAAGTTCCATTAGATTGATAATTTTAGCAGACAGCAGAATTTCGTTTTAAAAAATATAGCAGTGAATGTATTCGAACTCGCGACATCTTATCTACTGGGCGCGACACTTTCCATTACGCATCTAGCTGACACGTAGCTATAGCAGCTCATGAAGTCAAGAACAATTCCTCCAGAACTTCTGCATTCCGCAGCGCTGTGGGATAATGCATATCGCCAGGTCAATACTTATGAGAGACAAACAGTTATACCTTTTCTTTTGCACTGCACGACATTTTCAACAAACTGATAGCGCAATAGAGTAGCTCAAGTGGAAAGGAACACTTGCTATTTTAATTTCTGCATCCTACACTGTGGACAGTTTTGTGTTGGTGGCAGTACGTTATTTTATTTTGGTGTTCACAAAATAAAGAAGAATGCATGCACTGGGTAGCCGTGGCAGCTAGTTCATGGTGATTCGGTCAACCAAGTAAATGTATTTAATGAGCATGCTGCAAATTGATACAGGAAGCCTGTGTGTCAGAATTCTCCGCCAGTGTGGGTCTATGGCTTTATTATAGAAAAATGAACACATGAGAAGAGGATTTGGTGGTCTGTTGGGCTGATGATAGGTTCGTATATCTGTGGTCTGGGTTCGATTCCAACTTCGGTCAATGATTTTGCATAGGGAGAGACACATTCCATTCACTTCTGGCTACACCAAGTAAGGAAGATATAATGGCATTGCGGTCTGAAATTCACATTAAAAATGATATTCCTTCTCTACCAAGTAGACGTTAGGTTGAGCCACAATAACGTCTGGAGTGGCGACATGTAGAAACTCTATCACCAGTAACCTTTCTTATACTAGTTATTTTTTCTAGTGATGAAACAAACGCTATGTAGGCTCACAGGACACTTATTCCATCTTTTATCTGAGCTTCTGTATGTCGATAAAATTGGTTCTGAACTGGGAATGCAACTCAGACCGCCCTTAACGCGGAATTTGTTCCCTTCGTGACAATACAGCTCGACTACAGATTGTTGTTTGTTCAAACCTCCAGATTCCTCAACATCTCCACATATTGCTCGTGAATGGGTTCGAATCCTGGCCCGCCACTAAAGCTTTCACTATGTATTATCAAGCTCTAGCATGAGAACACCTATCCGCTTGTGGATAATAATTTCGATTTGTAATGTATTTTCATTCGTTGTCAACACTAACGATATTTGACGTTTTTGACTTCCAGTGAGACACAGAACTATTTTCGAGATCACTGTATGTTCAAGATGTTATTCCGAGCTGCTGGTGGAGAAAAATTCGATATCTGACATCTCTTTGTGTGTAGTCAACAACGATATGCGTGGAGCTCTACTCCCAGTCAGCATTGAACACTTCGTCATATTATTTCTAGTTCAAACATGCTCACATGTCGCTGCTGGTGCAACAAACCCATATTTAACGTTCGTTTTCTCTAGAATATAACAGCGATAGGTGCCGGGTTGGAGTCCTGGGAAGGAAAAAATTAATGTTTCGTCTCGTCTCACAGATATTGGAACATAACGAGCAAATACATGAGAACGTAAGGTGCAAGTGCTATTTTTGGATGAAAAGCCTGACACGGGAGAAGAACTCGTGGGAGGCCGCATCAAACCAATTATAAAACTGATGAATAAAAAAGAAAAACTTGTACTGAAATAATGGTACTTCTCACGAAACTCTAATGAAATGCTCGTAACATAGAGAAAAGGCATGTCATTGTATGACCTCCTCAGTCACTACGATGTCGCAAGTATACCTAAGGGCATTCCTCAAGAAAGGTTTTAGTGGACAAGCTACGTAATGTGATTATGGGGAAGGCATACACATTAAAATGTATTTTTCCTTCTCTACTAACATTACTTCTAATATGAGACCAGCATCTAAAACAGAGGAAGTTAATATAGTTGCTCTGTATCTACGCAGGGATAAGAACTGCAATATACAACCCTTTAGTGAACTATTAAGTTAAATTGTTCTCATAGTGCCTCCTATTCTTTGACTTTGACCCAGATATACGTCTACGGAGGTGAATTCGAAATGTAATAACTTCAACAGCGGTTAGTTTTACATTATTATCTCAAAGCTGAGATTCTTCAACTTTAAATAGTCAGCAAGAAGGTTTTCTCTTTTTAATGCAAAAGTAACGAAAAATGTGTTGTTCTACTGGACGTAGTTGCTCCAACCAATGAACTGATTCTTACTTGAACCAGAATTTAACGTTTTTGCTGGGTTCAAAACAATGTGCTATTTATAATATTTCGGTTACGCAAAATACATGGAAGAAAATGGAAGCTGTAATGCCTGACAGAAATAACTTCGTGGGAACCTGCTTTTGAATCTGCAATCTGAGGACCACATTTTTCCCAACTTTTTATTATAAATTAACTTACCATAAATTCTAATAAATTATAAAACATTTTATCACATTGATCGTTTTATGGCTTGTGTCACAAATAGATGCTACAGAGAAATATAATAGTTGAGTCGTAGGGTCTCTGTATGCTGTAATTGCACGTTAAAACACATGAAGTTACTTATTTTTGTTAATTAAAAACGTTTATGTGTGTTTTCTGCAATATTGTCCCGTTAAACTCAATTTGGTTACAAAAAACCTAAACTTCAGTTGCACGATCTAGGACTGAAAAGAATGATTCGAAATGAGCGTGTCCTCTTTGCAGAGCAGGTGGCACGTTTTAGCAGGCCGTATTTGACAGTGGCAAACAAAGCGAATATTGACGCAGTGCGTTTAGTACTTCTATTACTATGGGATTGTTATTTACAGCAATCAGGATGTAATCTGTGCGTAAACAGATTCCTATAATTTAAAATAAATTGTTTTTTAAGTACCTCATGAATATAAATAAGCTATTTAGAAGCCGCTTTTATGCTGGTGCTGGCGCTGTAGGCGGTCAGATTATCCGCCACTCACCTCGTTAGGATATTTTAGGATTGAGCGATGAGCGAACCGTGCGCCTGAGGCTAGATACTCAAAGGTGGTAAGACGAAGTGAAATTGAAAGCTATGACCGAAATTTGTCACATTCGATGTCGTATCTTATAGTACGTGAAAACGAAATTTACAGTTAACTTCCAGAATTTTGTAAAAGTAGTTTGATGAGCGAACCGACATAAGAACCTATAATTTGCTCATCCAGTCTCATAATGTACCACAATGCAATCTAACGCAATATATACGCTACAATTTCTGTGTCATGCAGCCTGACGGATGAATGCCGACGAATTACAGCGTACAATATTTTTACTAGCCAAACGAAATCAGCAAAGCGACAAAGCAAAAAAAAGCCACTATACCGAAGTCTCCGAAGATTGTCAATAAACCAAAGTACTTTCACCAAATTTCCACTTTGAGCTAGTTTTACGATACCTACGACATAATCGCACTATATTAAGAAACACTGAAAGAGGACCCGTATAAATTCCTGAAAAAGTGAGCTTTCAAGACCCTTTCATTTTCTTCACAGGGTATGTAAACATCATCAGCTGATTAATGCAAGAAGACACTGAATAACTCTTGCACAGGTACTTTTAAGATATTGCATTATTTATAGGCTGAGTTCAGGTGCGGAGAAAAGATAAGCCATTCATTGTGATTGAGCCCAAGACCTCTCCCATTTCAACATATCCTTCGGTGTTGATGGTGCGCACACCAATACACAGAATAGGACCTTCATCACCTTGGTCAAGGTTTCGCCCAAAACCACAGTACATCTTTAACTCTGTTCGACATGTGTGTCTGATACGGGAATAATAATAATGAGTGTAATTAGCTTACAGATATCCAATCTTATTAGCACATGTTATTTTGGATCATTATATTGGGTATCCAGTAATCAGATAAAGAGATGCATTCCTGTTGAAACTGATTTTGAAGTGAAATCGGCTGTTTTCGGTTGGATTTCCTTATAACAAAGTTCCGTCAGGTTTGAACTGCACATAACTAAGAGACCTACACTGCATAAACATTGTATTAGCCGACCACAGTACTACTGTACCAGGGAGAGAGGACGCTGCGGTCGGGTTATCGTGAGGTGTTATAGAGGTATTTCACGAGTTCATGGTGAACCACTTGATTGTGTGCAAAGCTGTCTTGAAATAATTCACAGTGCGGTGCGTTTTCCTTACACCCAAACCTCCGGATGTCAGACACTCAGGTCGGTACCAAAGGTTGTATATCGACAGTGTGTCAGCCAAAACATCGATATAGTTTTTACTATGGACTGTCGTCCAGGCGTACATATTTAAGTGATAAATAATAAGGATGAGATGATATGCCACGAAGACCATAATAGTGAGCATTTGTTGTGTGGAGCTCCTGGGGAAGTCGATAGCCCTTCCCATCCTGGCCCGCACGGTCGGCTGGTTTGGTTTTAAGTTTGCCACACCTCATACACATCACTTTCCTGCGTCATTCCAAAATGCAATGACCGTGCGGGCTCCTGGCCTGCGTTTGGCAGCTGTTTTGTTACGTAATGTGACCATATATGTTCGTATGTGTGTGAATTCCTAAGGGACCAAACTGCTGAGGTCATCTATCCCTAGTCTTACACATTACTTAAACTAACTTATGCTAAGAACGACACATACACCCATGACCGAGCTAGGACTCGAACCTCCAGCGGTAGGGGCCGCGCAGTCCGTGACATGGCGCCTCAAACCACGCAGCCACTCCGCGCGGCCGCAATGCGACCACTAGAGGGTCTTCAAACTTCTACGAGAAGAGACGGGCGTGTGTCCGTTAGGTAAATACTGTGTGATTTCTTCCATTTGATTAATGTACTGCAATGCTGAATTATTTTTCACTGAGAATGTTTCGCTCAACGCGTATAAGATGTCCAAACAAGTGCATGAGATGCCAGTTAAGATTATATAAGTGTTTATATTTGGAGTAGCACGTAATACAGTAAATATTCGCACTAAGGTTTATGAAGAAATAGTACTGCTTTGATTTTTATATACAAGTAATTCATCCTTCTGTCTTCTAGGGTTAACAAAAGAAGAAATCATACAACATATTTTGGGGGATTCCGATTTAAGTGACCTCTCCAGTGACGTCAAGCACGACGATTTTGAGCCAAGCCACATTGCACCGAGTTTGACAGACATTTGTGCGAGTCCAAGGAAACAAATTTCTTTCGTTTATTCCATAATAAAAATTAATGTGTGTGTGTGTGGGGGGGGGGGGTTGTAGATTATTTTGCAACATATATATGTTTATGTCACTTTTGTCATACTATTGTAAACAAAGTCCTTGACATAAAACTAAAAGCACTTCTTGAACAGCACAATATATATTATTTGGATTGGGACAGAACCTAACTAGCTAGATTATGCTAGTGACTTTTTGAAAACAATATCAACCTGTGAATATTTTCAGTATTTTTACCTCATTTCACACTTCATAAAGTATTGGAATTGGCATATTTCAGATAAAGGTTTAAAAAATTCTCTCTCAGAGTGGATAGGGGTAGAGCTTTAGTACCGGCTTCAAAGCCTGTTCATGCCAAAATTTATACTGTAGTACATATGAAACTGTTGTATGGGACAACAAGCTACTGCCGGAATTTATAAATGTACGACGGTGCTGCCGTCTAGCAGTCGATTATAATTCTTATATTTATTGTTAATATTGTTATTATTATTACTAACGTTAATACTTGTGACCTTTTGATGCAATTGCAGATTTATTCTACTGTTCCGCTTGCCTGTATTTATTCTGTAAAAATACATTGTACTCTGTAGGTTGGTTATTTTCAAGTAAACGAAGCGAAACATTTCATTAAACTCCGAAAAATACTTTTACATGTCAGGAACATGTTGCACCATTTAACACTTTCATATGTACATCAGTGCAAAAACTCGGTAGAGTAGGGCTCAAACCCCGGACCCTTGGTACGACAAACTAAATCTCTACCAACTTCCCCACGCTAACACTACCCAACAGGAACTCACAGTTGTGCTTTCCTGTTTTCCGTAGGTCATGTGTTGTCTATTACTTACTGTTTACACACATTCTCTTGGACGACAGTACACACCACGGGCTATGTCGGAGTTTTGGCTGATACTCTTTCGATATACAACGTTTGGTACTGACCTGATTGTTTGACCTCTAGTGGTTTGGGTGTTAGTCACCATTGCAATTATTTACAATAACATCACGTTTGTTTCAACGGCCACTGGAGGCCAAGTGCAATAATATCGTGTCAGCTAGAGCGTGTTGTTACACGGTGTGTTTTGCAAGCGACGTCATCGTACCATGCGCATACGGGCGATTGCTACGAATGAACTTGTGTAAAGATATAAATTGGTGGCGTAAAAACGCATTGAGCTGTGACAGTGATTTGAATCGCCTTGCAAAGAACTAATAGGACACAAATTAAAATAACAAAAATATTCACCGGAATATTATTTAAAATCGTTATCAAATTGAAAATTTAATAATAATGAGCGACGTTCGTCTGGTGTAACTTGTAAATATACTCGGAATTATTGAAATCGCGTCCGAGGGAAGATCCCGTCGAAAGGAATCCAAAATGCCTGGAAAGTCCAATAACGAACGAATGCTAAAGCTACGGCAGCGTCGAAAGTGAAATTAAATTAGAATCGGGCAAGTGCGAGTAGTACCCGCATTCTGAAGATTCCGTACAAACGTATTACGTATATAGAAGAAAATAATATGCGCACATCAAAAAGAGTTTTGCATCATCCTGGTTCCCAGAACCCCTGAACACAGACGTTGGATGTGGATATTGTATCACAAAAACAGTCAGAGGAACTGTGTTTGTGATACAATATCCACAGTCAACGTCTATCTTCAGGAGTTCTGGGAACCGGGATGATGCAAAACTTTTTTTGACTGTTCAGAGATGTCTCTAATCAACTCCGCCGTTGCCGGTCCCAAGCCCGGGGCCCCATCTCGCAAATCATGGGGAAGGAGGAGGAGTAACAACCTCGTAAAAAGACCTGGGTACATCTGGCTCCGGATGGTAGCACCCAGTTAGGGCCCCTACCTAGGGTTACAGGCGAGGCCCGGCCAACGGTCTCGAAGGCGGAAGAGGGACGTCGCTTCCCAACGGCAGAGAGAGCGGAAGAGCCACTGAAACATATCAGGTAGCGGCGGTACTCCATGTTAGGGGCGGCTACCAAAGGCGTCTGTGTCCCCATGTCAGGGGCGGCCTGAACACATCTTCTGGGGCTAACAACGTCAGTCGTATAACTAGACGGACATGAGCCGTCCCATCAAAAAATATTTTAGCTCATGGAATTGATCGCACTATGGAATCGAGATTACCCCAGAGGGAAATCCCCCATAGTCCAAGGTCGACGCAAGCAGGAATTCGGATTTTGGGGGACCTGCCAAAAAGTGTATAAGGGAAGAGTCGGAGATCCCAAGAAACTCAAAGAAGATTAAAACTTAAAAGACTTTCAGAATTGGAACCATAAATGTACAGACAATGATTAAGACTGGTAAACTTAAACAGGTAATAGATGAAATGAAAGAGAGAAGCGTTGGATATTAGCGATGCAAGAAACAGGATACACTGACGAAGACACAGTGGAGTCAGAGGTCTTCATAATACTGAAGGGGAAACCAGGAGTTAAAGTGGGAAAGGAAAGACATGAACCTAGATGCTTTGGTACAGGGTTCATAGTAGACAAGAGATACGAGGATGGCATAACTGAAATGAAGAGCAGGTCAGAAATGATATCAACACAGACTTTTCAAGCAAGGAACAAAACGTATACAATAATAAATGGACATGCACCTACAAATGACAAGAACAGGAAAGACAAGAAAGTTGCTGATAGTTTCTCGCAAGAGCTAGATGATACACTGAAAAACATACCATATAGACATGTAAATATACTAGTAGGAGATTATAATGCACAGATTGGAAGAGAGAAGCACCATAAAGGAGTAGTGGGTGAGTACACTGCACACCAGCGGACAAACAAAAATGGAGAAAGACTAATTGAACTGTGTCGAGAACACAAAATGAGATTGATGACAACACACTTCAGGGCCAAACCGTGTAAGAAAAATACATGGGAAAACCCATGCACCCGCCTTGGGGAATTCCAAATTGACCATATAGCAATCAGCTGGAAAAATGCTAAAGAGATTATGAACACAAAGGTCAGGAAGAACACAAGAATAGAATCGGATCACTATCTTACAGAAGTTAAGTGCCTTTCGATTCCAAGCAGGGGCAGACTGCCACAGACGAATAGAAGAACAGAAAACATAGAAGTAGACAGAGACATATTAAGACACATTCGATCCAGATACGAGGAAGGAATTGAATCATTCAATGAATGGGACGACATGAAGCGAAATATTGCGAAACAGGCTGAACTATGGCGAAAGGAAGAAAAGAAACGGAAACACTGGTGGTGGGACAGGGAATGTGAGGAAACGGTAGAGGCTCGCAGGAAATCCTGGAGAGACTGGAGCAGCAAGAAGGACCCGGAAAAATGGGAAGTTTTCTTAGGAGCAAGAAAGGAAGTGGCCCGAGAAATAAAATAGACCAGAAGACAGAAGATGAAGCAGGAACTGGACGAGATTGAAACCAACTTCAGGAAAAACAACAGCAGACACTTTTTCGGGAAATTCAAAAAGAGTCTGGTTGGAGACAAGGGTACACAACTGTTTATAAGAGATAAGAAAGGGGAGCCGGCTGTCAGTGCGAAGGAGAACTGTCGGATTTTTGCAGAGCACTTTCACGACCTGCTGAACTGCGAACCACCTGAAGAAGAGCTGGAACTGGGGACTGACACAGAAGAGAGAGAGCCACGCCCTCCAACCAGGGATGAAGTCGCACATGGCATAAGCGATCTGAAGAATAATAAGGCAACTGCAGAGGATGGTATAGCAGCCGAGACGATAAAGTGGGGAGACAGCAAAGCAATAGGCAACATGACCAACATAATTCACCAGATCTGGAGACAAAGAAGTTGCCAAAAGGATCGAAGATTGCAATTGTAGCACCAATACACAAGAAGGGGGACAAGAGAGATGCAAACAACTACAGAGGAATATCGCTACTAGAGGTCGGAAACAAGGTGCTGTCAAAACTATTGCTCGAGAGAGTAGAAGAACAGGTAGAAAGTACAGATGGCGACTACCAAGCGGGATTTAGGAAGGGAAGAGGTTATGTAGAACATATATTTATCCTGAAGCAACTGACAGAACATAGGGCCCTAAACAATAAAAAAGTCAGAAATTACCTTCGTGGACTTCACAAAGGCATATGACTCCATTGACAGACAGACTTTTGTTAGGATCCTGACGAACGGAGGACTTGTTGGTACTACACAAGAACTCATAAAAGAAATTCTGACAGACACAAAAGCAAGGGTGAGATTCAGAGGAGCACTGTCAGAAGAATTTGAGATCAAGACTGGTGTTAAACAGGGAGATGGATTGTCGCCATTGTTGTTCAACATAGCGCTGGACGAAGTGATCAGGCAGTGGAGAGCAATAAAGAAGGAAATGGGAATACCAAAGACCCATGTGTGGGACTAAAAGGACAACAGGGCTCAAGTGGATTGCCTAGCCTTTGCAGATGACATAGCGATAGTAAGTGAGACGGAAGAAGATGCAAAGACACAACTCCTCAACTTAAGTAAGGTAGCCAGAAAGGTGGGACTGAGGATCGCCTATAACAAGACAAAGACATTAAACACCACAACAGACTGGGAAACACCGGAAGGCACTGGGAAAATGGGGGACAAATTTAAATACCTGGGAGAATTCATAACAGGAAGGAACAGGAGCAAGGAGGGAATAACAGAGAGGATAAAGAAGATGAGGTCAAGCTTCTGCATGACGAGAGAGATGTACAATAAAAAGAATATATCCACAGAGGCAAAGATAAGCCACTACAAGGCAACAGTGAGGAATGCAGTATTATATGCTGCGGACACGATGACACTAGGATGAAATACGGCAGAACAACTAGAGAAAGAAGAGAGAAAAATACTGAGAAAAATACTAGGCCCCAAAAGAGGTGGAGAGAGGTGGATGCGAAGACCTAGGGACGAATTGTACCGGAACATGAGAACAATATCCGGGGAAATCGGACTCAAAAGGGCAAGGTTTGCTGGGCATGTAGTTAGGATGAGTATGGACAGAATGAAGAAGAGTGTGTGGGATACAACAGGGAGGACAAGGGGAAAGGCAGGAATCAAGTGGATTGTTGAACTTCGGAAGGACTTGTTGGAAATGTCGAAGGAGAGGAAAATTGGAGGAACAAATATACACCGACAAACATGCCGGAGATCAATGACAGAGAAGAATACACGAAAAGATTAGAATGTCACCAGTGGAGCCACCAGGAGAAACGGAGACTGAAGATCTCGGAAGAAGAGCGGGAGAGAAGAAGAGAAAGAATGAAGAGGTTCTTGGAGAAGAAGAGGAAAATGCAGTCCACGAAAGGGCTACCCGTGGTCCTACAGAGGCCGTAACGCAAGAAGAAGAAGAAGAAGACGATGTCTGTAAACCTGCCCAGAGATGTAAACAACCATGCATGAGCAGCGCCTATTAGACGGAGGGGGTCCGACAGCCGAGCAGTTCCAGTCATTCCACCATGAAGGAGATCCACGGCTAGTGTTGTGTGTAGCTCAACCATGCCTAGTCGGTCAATACCGCGTTCGATCGCATCGGCATTGTTACTTTGTGCCATGAAGGGCTCCCAACAAGGGAAGTGTCCAGGAGTCTCGGAGTTAACCAAAGCGAGGTTGTTCGGACATGGAAGAGGTACAGAGACACAGGCACTGTCGGTGACATGCCTTTCTTAGGCCGGCCAAGGGCTACTACTGCAGTGTATGACCGCTGCCTACGGATTATGACTGTTCGGCTGATCCCGGCTTAGGTTCGAGTCCTCCCTCGGGCATGGGTGTGTGTGTTTGTCCTTAGGATAATTTAGGTTAAGTAGTGTGTAAGCTTAAGGACTGATGACCTTAGCTGTTAAGTCCCATAAGATTTCACACACATTACATTACATTACGGATTATGGCTCGGAGGGACCCTGACAGCCACGCCGCCATGCTTTTCGTGCACCCACGTCGTGTTACGACTCGAACTGTGCGCAATAGGCTGCATCATGGGCAACTTCACTCCCGACGACCATGGCGAGGTCCATCTTTGCAACCACGACACCAGGGAGCGCGGTACAGATGGGCCCATCAACATGCCGAGTGGACCGCTCAGTTTTGGCATCACGTTCTCTTAACCGATGAGTGTCGCATATGCCTTCCACCAGACAATCGTCGGAGACGTATTTGGAGGCAACAGGGTCAGGTTGAAAGCCTTAGACACACTGTCCAGCGAGTACAGCAAGGTGGAGGTTCCCTGTTGTCTTTGGGGAGGGGGGGGGGGCTTTACGTGGGGCCGACGTACGCCCCTGGTGGTCATGGAAGGCGGCGTAAGGGCTGCACGATACATGAATGCCATCCTCCATATCTGCAGCATATTGGCAAGGCATTCGACAATTCGCGGACCATCGTGTATGTCTTGTGAATGACTTCCTTCGAGATAACGACATCGCTCGACTAGAGTCGCCAGCATGTTCTCCAGACATGAACCCTTTCGAACATGCCTGGGATAGACTGAAAAGGCTCTTTATGGCCAACGTAACCCACCAACCACTCTGAGTGATCTACGCCGAATCGACGTCGAAGAATGGGACAATCTGCACCAACAGTGCCTTGATGAACTTGTGGATAGTATGCCACGACGAACACAGGCATGCATCAATGCAAGAGGACGTGTTACTGGGTATTAGAGGTACCGATGTATATAGGAATCTGGACCACCACCTCTGAAGGTCTCGCTGTATGGTGGTACAACAAGCAATGTGTGGTTCTCATGAGCAATAAAAAGGGCAGAAATAATGTTTATGTTAAGTTCTATTCCAATTTTCTGTACCGGTTCCGGAACTGTCGGAATCGAAGTGATGCAAAACGCAACTGTTGCAGGTTCGAATCGTGCCTCGGTCATGGATGTGTGTGATGTCCTTATGTTAGTTAGGTTTAAGTAGTTCTAAGTTCTAGGGGACTGATGACCTAAGAAGGTAAGTCCCATAGTGCTCAGAGCCTTTTGAACCATTTTTGACTGGTGTGCAACTAAAAAAATGAAATAATTGTATTTGCTGATCTCTCAGAGACGTAAGACAAAATCTATATGTGAAGTTGTAGGAGCTACCCTAGTATTTCCGTTTCGTACTTCCCAGTCATGCTTTTAGAAAACAAACGATTGATAGTTTAAATCCAAAACGTCCGTTGACTTTTCGTCACAGAAAATTTGCTATCTAAACAGCCGATCTAGTCAGAACAGTGCAATTAAAGTATTACGAAAATTCCAAAAGAAAAGCTCAGACATACCAAGTACAACGTGAGCGCTACAAGCCAAAACCCAAACTGTCACCATTGACGGAAATATTGATTTAACTGGACTAAATAAGCTCGAAATAAATTGAACAGAATTTTGATGTCAGTAAGCAGGATCACAACGGCCTGACATATGGGAATAAGACTATGCAGTGCGTTTATGATTATAAAGTACTAGAATAACACCAATGCAAAGATTCTGGTCCTAGTAGTCATTTTGTGGATTGTTGTTTGGACAAAATGGGGAGCCAGTGCTGGTAAATTGCGCAGAAGTGTTGTTTCTCTCTGTTTGTTGACTGTACAATATGCCAGCCAGCTAAGGTGCCATTGTGCCATTGCAGAGGGAAGGAAAGTTTCGTTAAATAAAACGTCTATCGTAGTCAATCAGTTTGTTCACATGCCACAGATGATGAATCTACTTGTTAGTAAGAGCGCCAATTCACTCGAAGGACGTGACAGCTAGCCACCGCCAACTGACTCGACAGAACTTCTCATTTGAGCGGTCTAAAGTTCTGTACAAAAATTTAGAGATATGTCTCCACTTGCGATGCTGACATCGAAAGCCAGTCATGAAGGGCTAACTTGGTAAAAAGTCAACAATACTGACGAAAAATTAATACAAATCTTCAAACATTGACCACTATCTATGATAACTCATTTCCGATAAAAATTTCAAGCAGATTCGCAGCACAAACAAGCAATCGATGTGGGTAACTAATGAAAAGAAAATTTC
Organism: Schistocerca serialis cubense; assembly: GCF_023864345.2. Classification (NCBI taxonomy): domain Eukaryota; kingdom Metazoa; phylum Arthropoda; class Insecta; order Orthoptera; family Acrididae; genus Schistocerca; species Schistocerca serialis. The sequence goes on from NC_064639.1 coordinate 270,443,646, forward strand.
ATGCAGAAAAAAAAGCGGAAGCTGTATCACAGTACGATGGACAGTCAGAACGCGTGAAACACATCTCATCTATTAACCAAGAGGTCACAGCTCTTAAGGAATGGATTTTGGAGCCCATTTTTATTTGACATTTTTCTTGTTTAGGTCAAAGCTACTTCCTCCCAAAATACGGAAAGCTAAGAGCTTGCAATAGAACAAATGTTTCACAGCATCGAAGACGAACAAGTGTAATGTGTAATAACTGAAGTTATGTATTTTAGAGCAGATATTTATTGTACCTTTTTTCTTGTTTGGATGGTTACTACAACCTCATGAACTACTCGACACCTTTTTTAACACCATGTACAATGACGTGTGTCGGTTTGTTATGTTATATGTAATAAAATAACAGTTACCTGACATGTACGGTGGATATCATCGTAAGTCAATGAATATATCGTTTCGAAAATCCTGTTTCCAATACGCCAGAAATCGTGAATTGTTCAGTATTGGATTATTCGTCCATTAATGCGCTATTTGTTACTATTATTTACGTTCAGGAACAGCTGACAGAACCTGCGTCATACTTTCGACCATCTAGTCCGATAACTTCCAAAGCTAGTACCATGCAACCGTACCCAGTAACAATTGCACTGTGTTTAGTGACGATACACGAAATACATTCATAGAATGCTCCAACTTACACATGGGTAGAATGTTCTAGTAAATAACAATATCCCATAAATAAGAAAGTTCCAGACCCACCAAAAACAACCACTCTTAGATGATAAATAATTACAAGAGACAAGAGTCGAACCAGTGATCACGTTGCCACCCAACAACTATAACCAAGGTTGACGATGTACCTAAAACATAAAAAGAAGGTTCTGAGAAAAGAAGGAATCGTTAAAACGCCCTGGAAGAGTAAAGCTGTTGGCCGTGCAAAACCCGAAATCAAAACGTGGCTTTTTTTCGGAAAAGCAAGAAAAATGTAGCCAAGAGGTACAATCGGAAATAAATCCGCGTGAGTGCATGTGTGTGTGTGTGTGTGTGTGTGTGTGTGTTTGGCGCGGGGAGAGGGGGGGGGGGGAGGGTGTGGAGAGAAGGAGGTGGTGAGTGGTGTGAAAATGACTATGATACATTATAACTCTGTTCATTTCCTTCTTTATTTTTGGGCACAGTTCTTACGTTTTACATCCTAGTCTTCGTAGTTGAAACATTGTAATGAGTCAGATAGAGAACGTACAGTTCTTGGGAGAGAAGTTAATAACAGAAAACGGTGGTAGTAAACAGTGTTACTCCGTGTAACGACCGTGTGCTTCCTAGACAGTTCGACTCCAGGTAAACAGTATTTTAGATATGAGACTCAGTCGCTGCATTCACTACCAGCTCTAAAAAGAAATAAATGTGCTATCCTAAGGCAAGGTGCAAAAATGCCTTCGAAGTAAAAGATCCCATCCAGGTTCGTAGATTTAAAATCAGTCCTAAATTATAACAGATGCTGCAGTTTATTCTATTAATGTTATGTAATCCTTACCAGGGCTTAAGGAAATAGAAAGAGGTAAAGTGGAGTTTAAACGTAGACTTTTGTGTCTTAAATGAGATGCAAAGTCCGGTAGCAGGTAATAGACGATACGGGGTTCGGGGGAGACTCGCAAACTCTTCAGGAAATCCTTTGGCGGACGACGACCGTTCCACCGCACCCCAGCCCAATAAAATTTCCACACAGTTTCGCAGACTGCGACTGCTTCCCGGCAGATTTGTTCTAATATCACTCTTGCCCCTCTCTCATTCTGCCTGCCCCTTTCGCCATCCTTCAGGACCCCAACCCGCTTTTCTCATAGTCCCCTTCTTTCCGTGCACCCCCGTCACCCTCCCCACTCACTCTTTCGGCCTGATTCTGCTTCTCCACCTCCCGCTCCGTCCCTCTCCCCTGCTGCTCCGTAATCTCTCCTGCCCCCCACCCCCGTCCCACACCCCCTCTTTGTTCGCTACTACTCCCTGTTCTCAGCTTATTTCCGTATCGTTCAACGTGAAATACTTGCGATACGTGATCTCGTTTAGTAGCAGAGCTCCCTTACGTGACTTCGGGCTTTTGTATTAAGTAGCGTCTATTTCAGAAATGTATTGGAGGTATTTCTTCCTTGAAAACTATGCTTAACGCTCCGTGAATGCGCCCACCGTAAGAGCTACGATTATTATCGTTTGCTATCATAAATGTTATTGTTGCGTGCTAGCTTCTGTATGGAACAACGATTAGCTGTGAACCTTTGAAAGTGCATATAAAATCAGAGCTGTAAGAGATCAGGAATATTGTCGTAGCCACAATATGCAAAGTTAAATTTTCCAGATGCATTATGTCTTCTATAACCTATTTTACAAACACTTTTCTGTATTAACTGCGATTGTTTCGCTGAGAGGATCATCTACAGTATTCTGCCCAGGCAAACAGTAACTGACAGCAATAAATTTAACTCTATGAAAGGGGAAAGGAGAACGTTTTTCGTAACTGGATAGTGATCTAAAATTACCTTATATATTTCAGGTTAGATCGACATAAGCAATTTCGTTTATTCTTACACATTGGTGTCCTCATCCGCAGCTGAGTTTTCGGTGCACTCCATGCCATGCGGCGGACCTGAGTTCGATTCCGGTACTGCAAGTGAGATTTGCTTGGTGAGGGCACTGGTAAAGGGTCAGTCAGCATTGTGAGGCCAACTTAGTAGCTAATCTAACGATTAGTGTCAGTAGCTTGTGGTCTCGTGGTAGCGGTCTCGCCTCCCGAGCACAGGATGCACAGGTTCGATTCCCGACGGGGTCAGGGATTTTCACCTGTCCAGAGATGACTGGGTGTTATTGTGTCGTCTTCATCATCATCATTCATCCCCATGACGGTCGGAGGAAGGCAACGGCAAACTACCTCCATTAGGACCTTGCCTAGTACGGCGGTGCTGGTCTCCCGCGTCGTTCCCCTACGCTCTGTCAAGAAGCATGAGACTTCATTTCCATTTCTACCGAATAGCAGTGGCACTAAGGTCAAGAAGCCCAGCGATGACCGGGAGAGCTGTGTGCTAACCACATCGCCCTCCAAACCGCAACTGATGAAGCCATTGGCACAGGACGATACACCAATCGTTCGGTCCCGATTTCCCTGTCAGGGCCAGAGCACGGAAATCTACCATGCTTACCTTACGCTGTTGTGAGAGAAGTCAGTAAATAAGTTTCATCCACAGATTATGAATATAGATTTTAATTCACCAGCTAATTTAAAAAGCAGAAGAATTTTAAGCAAAACATGTAAAAAAGAAATTATCTTTGAAATTACTATCGGTAGTAAACCTTGAAGTAATGGCTTGTTGATTAAGCTCCTGAAAAACCAGTTATAAACATGGCTGTTTCTCAGCAACCGTAGAGATGTTTCAACAAAATGCAATACAGCCAACTAGTAGCAAACAACTGTTTTGTCTGATGTTGCTCCTAACTAGGCACACATGGCAAAGTCTGAACTTGTTGTATTTTATTTTTGACTTGTGCATAGCTGCTCTAAATTCCGACCATTGCTTCCTCGCAATGAAATTCTCAAAATTTCATTCTGATGAATACATCCTTAGTAGATGTCGAAATATAGCTCACCATACCAGACAATTATATGCAACCGGTTGGGTGTATAATCCTGTGTTGAGGATCCTTAATAACTCTATATTCGTTATGGGGTACGCACTGATGAACATCAAGCATGAACATTAATTATGGATTGACATTAACCCTGCCGTTATCTTTGGGTCAATATAGCCCGAAAAGGAACTTGTTCTTCCATAACTTTTAAATATTTGAATGCCTTTATGACAATTTTTTTAAACATTGTAAATACATTAAAGCTCAAATTAAAGAAACAGTACTTTTATCCCCCTTGGTAAAACTTAATGTGTCATTCTTACCCGGGGGACTTCAAAATTCGCAGAATGTACAAACATCACAGGTTATATTTTTATATGAGTGATGTATGCACGTAACGGTTTTTTATGACAAAGGAAACATCGGTTTCCTTATTGCTGAAATGTGCGACGGTGCTGACTGCGTTCAGATTATTATGGCATATTATCACTAACAGATACATTTTATCAACCATTATATTCAGACGCAGTTCACGTATCTGTCGTAGCAATTTCTGTATGGCTATCACGACAGAACGAAATCTTTACAATGAGCTATTGGAACCCTTAGAAAATGCATCTGACAGAGACGAGAATATTTCTGAAGAAGAAAAGCACTCCAGTGATGACAACATTGATCCTTCAACTGATTCTCAAGACATTTCAGATATTTATACCTAAAATGATAATGACAATGTGGAAGCTGTTCAACGGATTCAGTCTAAAGGAAAATAAGATATAAAATCATCTCTTCAAGTTATTATGAACGTCAATATTATGAGTATTGTGGTGAACACGACTAATATTGAGAGTCGAAGAGTTTTTGAGGGGTAGCTAGAAAGCATTAGATACAATTATACTTGGCTTTTAATTATTGGCTGCTCTGTATAAACCGTATGGTGAACCAAAAAAGAGTTTGTGAGATCCTAAAACTGGTAAGTCAGCCTTTCTTTCTGTGATGTCGCTGAAATGATTCTGTTAAATCTCATGTGAGTTACGTTTCGATGAGAAATGTGATCGAAGAGCACGGAGAGTAAATGACAAATTGGCAACTATATGAGTTCTGTCGGATTAACTGATGGAAATACTTTCAAAACTATATGGTCCTGGTACAAACGTAACTGTGAGTGAACCGAGGACGTCGTCCATTCAATGAATATACGGTATACCGATATAGCATTGCCTCCGGTAAAAAAAATAGTAGAAATAAATTACAGAGACTTACCACTGGAGAAGAGTTATCTGTGCCATCAGAATCACAAATATTACTATCTGTGTTTTTTGTAGAAGAAGGATGAGTAGTTTTTGTTCCATTGTCTTGTCGATTCTGCCCCTCAGAAAAATAGTTAAGAATTGTTTAATTGTATTATCGCGTAATAGTTAAAAAGGATTTTAATCCATCGTGAGTAGGACGGATGTCTTCACGTGGGGTTATGTGTGCTATTGTTGGTGACAGCACCCCGAGATAAATCATCCGTGGCTATTAACATACATAAAAGAGAAAATATTCATTATTTCTATTTTTCATAACTATTTCATACAATAAGAATAACGGCACGGTTATCGTTGCATGAATTATTCAATCAATCATTTATCATTTAAATTACGCGATACCGAACAAACTATCAACAGATGGGGAAGAAATAAGGACATTGTGTGACAGTATTAGTCCAAATGTTTTAAACACATAAATCTATACAAGAAAATGATGTGGAAAAGCCCCTGAGAAAATTCAAGTTACGAGGGTTGTCGTGGAACTGATTTGAGTCATCCGTATTTTGACTGGTTTGAAGCAGCCTGCCACAAATTCCTCTTCTGTGCCAACGTCTTCATCTCAGACTAGCACATGCAACATACGTCCTCAATTATTTGCTGGATGTATTCCGATCTCTGCCTACCTCTCCAGTTCTGACGTCTACATCTCCCTCTAGTACCATGGAAGTCACTTCCTGTCTTAACAGATGTCCTACCATCCTATCCCTTGTCAGTGTTCTCCACAGATCCCTTTCCTCTCCCATTCGCGCAGAACCTCCTCATTCCTTACTCTACCAGTCCACATAATTTTCAAGCTTCGTCCGTAGCACCACATCTCAAACGCTTCGATTCTCCTCTGCTCAGGTTTTCCCACAATCCATGTTTCACTACCATACAATGCTGTGTCCCAAACGTACATTCTCAGGAATTTTTTCCTCAAATTAAGGCTTGCATTTGGTACTAGTAGATTTATCTCGGACAGGAATTCCACTTCGGCCAGTGCTAGTCTGATTTTGATATCCTCCTTGCTCCATCCGTCATTGGATATTTTGGTACCTAGGTAGTAGAACTAACTTCATCTATTTTGTGACCATCAATCCAGATTTTAACTTTCTCGCTGTTCTCATTTCTCCTACTTCTCATAACTTTCGTCTTTTTTCGATTTATTCTTGCACCATACTCTGTATTCATTTCACCGTTCATTCCATTTAGCAGATCATATAAGTCTTTTCATTCCACTTCTGAACCTTTTATTATTTCCAGCAGTGCTTCTTCGATATGTTCGGATGCTGGCTGAGTTGGCATCCCTTCGCTCCCAGCTTCAGGCAGTGTTGGCTTCGGTCACACAGCTTGAGGCTGTTGCCAATGAGCATCACTGTGGGGGTCGGGATGGGGGTTTGTCGGGGACGGCCAGCTCGTCCCACGCATCCCCTGATCGGACTACGACTGTGGTTGCCCGGGATACTGCCCGCATTGAGGCTGATCCCTCACCTGTGGTAGAGTGGGAGGTCGTTTCAAGGTGTGGCAGGGGGCGAAAGACATTCCGGAGGGCTGAACGGAAAGCCTCTCCAGTTTGTCTGACGAACCGGTTTCAGGCTCTGTCTCAGGCTGATACTGATCTTCGGCCTGACATGGCTGCTTGTCCTGTTCCATAGGTTGCCCCTCAGTCTGCAAGATCCGGGCAGTCGCAGAGGGTGGGCTTACTGGTAGTTGGGAGCTCCAACGTCAGGCGCGTAATGGGGCCCCTTAGGGAAATGGCAGCAAGAGAGGAAAACCAATGTGCACTCCGTGTGCATACCGGGGGGAGTCATTCCAGATGTGGAAAGGGTCCTTCCGGATGCCATGAAGGGTACAGGGTGCACCCATCTGCAGGTGGTCGCTCATGTCGGCACCAATGATGTGTGTCGCTATGGATCGGAGGAAATCCTCTCTGGCTTCCGGCGGCTATCTGATTTGGTGAAGACTGCCAGTCTCGCTAGCGGGATGAAAGCAGAGCTCACCATCTGCAGCATCGTCGACAGGACTGACTGCGGACCTTTGGTACAGAGCCGAGTGGAGGGTCTGAATCAGAGGCTGAGACGGTTCTGCGACCGTGTGGGCTGCAGATTCCTCGACTTGCGCCATAGGGTGGTGGGGTTTCGGGTTCCGCTGGATAGGTCAGGAGTCCACTACACGCAACAAGCGGCTACACGGGTAGCAGGGGTTGTGTGGCGTGGGCTGGGCGGTTTTTTAGGTTAGATGGCCTTGGGCAAGTACAGAAAGGGCAACAGCCTCAACGGGTGCGGGGCAAAGTCAGGACATGCGGGGACCGAGCAGCAATCGGTATCGTAATTGTCAACTGTCGAAGCTGCGTTGGTAAAGTACCGGAACTTCAAGCGCTGATAGAAGGCACCGAAGCTGAAATCGTTATAGGTACAGAAAGCTGGCTTAAGCCAGAGATAGATTCTGCCGAAATTTTTACAAAGGTACAGACGGTGTTTAGAAAGGATAGATTGCATGCAACCGGTGGTGGAGTGTTCATCGCTGTTAGTAGTAGTTTATCCTGTAGTGAAGTAGAAGTGGATAGTTCCTGTGAATTATTATGGGTGGAGGTTACACTAAACAACCGAACTAGGTTAATAATTGGCTCCTTTTACCGACCTCCCGACTCAGCAGCATTAGTGGCAGAACAACTGAGAGAAAATTTGGAATACATTTCACATAAATTTTCTCAGCATGTTATAGTCTTAGGTGGAGATTTCAATTTACCAGATATAGACTGGGACACTCAGATGTTTAGGACGGGTGGTAGGGACAGAGCATCGAGTGACATTATACTGAGTGCACTATCCGAAAATTACCTCGAGCAATTAAACAGAGAACCGACTCGTGGAGATAACATATTGGACCTACTGATAACAAACAGACCCGAACTTTTCGAATCTGTATGTACAGAACAGGGAATCAGTGATCATAAGGCAGTTGCAGCATCCCTGAATATGGAAGTTAATAGGAATATAAAAAAAGGGAGGAAGGTTTATCTGTTTAGCAAGAGTAATAGAAGGCAGATTTCAGACTACCTAACAGATCAAAACGAAAATTTCTGTTCCGACACTGACAATGTTGAGTGTTTATGGAAAAAGTTCAAGGCAATCGTAAAAAGCGTTTTAGACAGGTACGTGCCGAGTAAAACTGTGAGGGACGGGAAAAACCCACCGTGGTACAACAACAAAGTTAGGAAGCTACTGCGAAAGCAAAGAGAGCTTCACTCCAAGTTTAAACGCAGCCAAAACCTCTCAGACAAACAGAAGCTAAACGATGTCAAAGTTAGCGTAAGGAGGGCTATGCGTGTAGCGTTCATTGAATTCGAAAGTAAAATTCTATGTACCGACTTGACAGAAAATCCTAGGAAGTTCTGGTCTTACGTTAAATCAGTAAGTGGCTCAAAACAGCATATCCAGACACTACGGGATGATGATGGCATTGAAACAGAGGATGACACGCGTAAAGCTGAAATACTAAACACCTTTTTCCAAAGCTGTTTCACAGAGGAAGACCGCACTGCAGTTCCTTCTCTAAATCCTCGCACAAACGAAAAAATGGCTGACATCGAAATAAGTGTCCAAGGAATAGAAAAGCAACTGGAATCACTCAATAGAGGAAAGTCCACTGGACCTGACGGGATACCAATTCGATTCTACACAGAGTACGCGAAAGAACTTGCCCCCCTTCTAACAGCCGTGTACCGCAAGTCTCTAGAGGAACGGAGGGTTCCAAATGATTGGAAAAGAGCACAGATAGTCCCAGTCTTCAAGAAGGGTCGTCGAGCAGATGCGCAAAACTATAGACCTATATCTCTTACGTCGATCTCTTGTAGAATTTTAGAACATGTTTTTTGCTCGCGTATCATGTCATTTCTGGAAACCCAGAATCTACTATGTAGGAATCAACATGGATTCCGGAAACAGCGATCGTGTGAGACCCAACTCGCCTTATTTGTTCATGAGACCCAGAAAATATTAGATACAGGCTCCCAGGTAGATGCTATTTTTCTTGACTTCCGGAAGGCGTTCGATACAGTTCCGCACTGTCGCCTGATAAGCAAAGTAAGAGCCTACGGAATATCAGACCAGCTGTGTGGCTGGATTGAGGAGTTTTTGGCAAACAGAACACAGCATGTTGTTATCAATGGAGAGACGTCTACAGACGTTAAAGTAACCTCTGGCGTGCCACAGGGGAGTGTTATGGGACCATTGCTTTTCACAATATATATAAATGACTTAGTAGATAGTGTCGGAAGTTCCATGCGGCTTTTCGCGGATGATGCTGTAGTATACAGAGAAGTTGCTGCATTAGAAAATTGTAGCGAAATACAGGAAGATCTGCAGCGGATAGGCACTTGGTGCAGGGAGTGGCAACTGACCCTTAACATAGACAAATGTAATGTATTGCGAATACATAGAAAGAAGGATCCTTTATTGTATGATTATATGATAGCGGAACAAACACTGGTAGCAGTTACTTCTGTAAAATATCTGGGAGTATGCGTACGGAACGATTTGAAGTGGAATGATCATATAAAACTAATTGTTGGTAAGGCGGGTACCAGGTTGAGATTCATTGGGAGAGTGCTTAGAAAATGTAGTCCATCAACAAAGGAGGTGGCTTACAAAACACTCGTTCGACCTATACTTGAGTATTGCTCATCAGTGTGGGATCCGTACCAGGTCGGGTTGACGGAGGAGATAGAGAAGATCCAAAGAAGAGTGGCGCGTTTCGTCACTGGGTTATTTGGTAACCGTGATAGCGTTACGGAGATGTTTAATAAACTCAAGTGGCAGACTCTGCAAGAGAGGCGCTCTGCATCGCGGTGTAGCTTGCTCGCCAGGTTTCGAGAGGATGCGTTTCTGGATGAGGTATCGAATATATTGCTTCCCCCTACTTATACTTCCCGAGGAGATCACGAATGTAAAATTAGAGAGATTAGAGCGCGCACGGAGGCTTTCAGACAGTCGTTCTTCCCGCGAACCATACGCGACTGGAACAGGAAAGGGAGGTAATGACAGTGGCACGTAAGGTGCCCTCCGCCACACACCGTTGGGTGGCTTGCGGAGTATCAATGTAGATGTAGATGTAGATGAACTGTAACAGTGAAAGACTACATCCCTGTCATACACCCTTTTTAATCAGAGCACTTCGTTCTAGGTCGTCCGCTCTTATTATTCCCTCTCCATCTTTGTATATATTCTGTAATGTCTCACTCTAGCTTTAACTTAGCACTATTTGTGCCAGTATTTGAACATATAGCTCCATTTCACATTATCGAACGCCTTTACCAGGTATACAAATCCTAAGAACATGTCTTGAATTTTCTTTAGTGTTTCTGCTATTACCAACCGCAACGTCAAAATTGCTTGTCTGGTGCATTTACCATTACTCATCCTCAATTTTCTTTACCAATTTCATGTATATTATTTTTGTCAGAATCTTGGAAGCATTAGCTGTTAAGCTGATTGTTCTTTCCGAAAGTCAGATGGTATATTGCCAGACTCATACGTTCTTCACACCAACGTGAATAGTCATTTTGTTGCCACTTCCCCCTACCCCCACACCCCAAATTATTTCAAAAATTCTGGTGGAATGTTATCTATCCCTTCTGCCTTAATTGATCTTAACTCCTCTGAAGCTCGTTTAATCTCTGATTCTAATACTGGATCCCCTGTCTCTTCTAAATCGACTCCTGTTTCTTCTCCTATCACATCAGACAAATCTCTCCCCTCATAGGGACTTTCAGTGTATTCGTTCCGCGTATCCGCTCTCTCGTCTGCATTTAACAGTGGAAATTGCGTTCGACTCTCAATGTTGGCACACCTGCCTTTAGCTTTGCCGAAGGTTGTTTTGACCATTCTATGTGCTGAGTCAGTCGTTCCGACAATCATTTAGATTTCTTCTCGTTCTTCATGCAGCCAGTTTGTTTTAGCTTCCCTGCACCTCCTATTTATTTCATTCCCCAGTGACTTATATTTCTGTGTTTCTTGATTTCCCTGAACATTTTTGTACTTCCTTCTTTCATCAAAAATCTAAAGCATTTCGTCTGTTTCCCATGGTTTCTCTCTTTGTACCTATGTTTTCTTTCCAATGTCTCGGATTGCCCTTTTTAGGGATGTGCATTCCTCTTTAGCTCTACTACCTACTGAGCTAATCCTTATAGCAGACAGTTGGGGTACACTGATTTCGTCCTGGGGGCTACGGGATGGCGGCAGGAAGGGCATCCGGCCATCTCTAAAAAACTAACATTGCCAAATCCGTTGTAACCACGCCGACCCTGCGATCGCTGCGGGACTATGGCGTAAGCGAAAGCAAGAAAGACAGCTTACAACATCTGACGGACATTACATCTTCTGGCAATGGTTTAAACGTCGTTGGCTAACAGATAGTGTAGTGGCATAGCTACTTGAGCGCTATTTGTGTGTGCGCTTTAATAGGGAATATCCACAGCCAGAAGGATATGTGAGGCGCAAACATGTAAAACTAGCTAAGAGCCATGCCCCGTCAAATATCTCACGAAATAAGCGTCAAACGAGAAAAACTACAAAGAATGAAACTTGTCTACCTTGAAGGGGGAAACCTGATGGCGCTATGGTTGGCCCGTTAGATGGCGCTGGCATAGATAAAACGGATATCAACTGCTTTTTTTTTAAATTGGAACCTCCATTTTTATTACAGATCCGTGTAGTACGTAAAGAAATACGAATGTTTTAGTTGGACCACAGCCTATGAGTGTATGAACTCTACAGTTTTATGCACTACTTGGATTTCACTTAACAGACAAAGGGGAATTCTCCTTTGCATTTTCTGGTATATATATATATATATATATATATATATATATATATATATATATATATATATATATATATATATATATATATATATATATATAGGATGTAGCAAAATTCGCGCACCCGGGCTCCGCAGCGCGACTCATCACATGTCAGTGATAAAAAAAATGTCTGTCATGAAATTTTGTCCGGCGAGTATATCTGGCAGAAGAAGGGCTTCAAAGAGAGGCAATCTTGCAACACTGCCACGACATGTTTGGTAAACACCTCTGTCACCAAATATTAGTTATGTTTTACAGATGGTGCAGAGCATAGAGTTTTGGGTTAGCATTCGGGAGGACGCGGGTTAGATTTTGGATTGGGGTGCATTTTTTTAATTTGCTAATTTCATTCTGACATTACATACTGTAATATACACCGTTCCTTAGGTCACATGTATCTTAAATTTACAACACTCTGTAATGCTGAACATAACAAGTACGTGGTTACAGAAATAAGAAAGTGACAGTTGAAACAAATGACATGTCATAAGACAGATTAACTACAAAAACAATATAAATTTCGAGAAGCTAAAGGTGATAGCACAGTACAATAACACAACATCTACTTGTGAGGTCATTAACATGACTGTTAAAAGGAACGCGCTAAACTTCGATTACACGATAAATTAGTCTATTCTAAAAGCCGAAAATTCAAATAAATGCCTAGGTATTACGATTACGAACAATTTAAATTGGAAGGAAAGCATAGAAAATGTTGTGGGGAAGGCTAACCAAAGACTTAGAAAATGTAACAGACCAACTAAGGAGACAGCATAAACTATGCTTGTCCGTCCTCTTTTAGAATACTGCTGCGCAGTATGGGATCCTTACCAGATAGGACTGACGAAATACATCGAAAAAGTTGAAAGAAAGGCAGCACGTTTTTACTATCACGAAATATGGGAGAGAGTGTCACAGAAATGATACAGGATTTAGGCTTGACATTATTAAAAAAAAGGCGTTTTTCGTTGCGACGAAATCTTCTCACGAAATTTCAATCACCAAATTAATCCTCCGAATGCGAAAATACTTTGTTGACACCGACTTTCGTAGGGAGGAACGATCACCAAGATAAAATCAGGGAAATCAGAGCTCCTACGGAAAGAGATAGGTGTTCATTATTTCCGCGCGCTATGAGAGATAGGAACAATAGAGAATTGTGAAGGTGGTTCGATGAACCCTCTGCCAGGCATTTAAATGTGATTTGCAGAGTATTCTTATAGATGTAGATGTAGATGTAATTTGACCGATGTCGCACATTAGCAACCAGTGACAATAAAAATATCCGTATTAACGGCCGCATGACCGTCAGAAGAGAATACATTGTTCTCGAACAATAGATGCTCAAAGCGACATCCCTGCACGTCCAAACATTGCGCAATCCGCCAGATCGCACAGCTCTGGACCCTTCGTAGCAGAGCTGCGTCCACAGTAACAAGAGCAGCATGAACACACGCTAACAATTTTTCCACATTCGTCGGTGGAGTAGAGTACACGTGCTCCTTCAGGTGTCACCAAAGGAAGAAATCCAGGGGATTTGGGTCAGGTGAACGCTGTGGCCTTACAACTGGACCTCCACGTCCGAGCCATTTCCCTGTAAACGTTCTGTCCAAATACTATCACACATTAATTCCAGAGTGAGGAGGTGCACCATCACGTTGGAACCATATCCTCTGCCGAACATATAGTGGAACATCTTCCAGTGAATCAGGAAGATAGTTTGAGAGGAATTCATGATGCCTTCGTGCTGTCAAGTGGTCAGGCAACATGTAGGAGCCCAAACACCTGTCGCCTAGTATTCTAGCCCAGACATTGATACCAAAGTGAACTTCATATCGACAGTCGCATGTGATGTGCGGGTTAACCTCACACCAATGGTGGGCATTGTGCATATTGAACACGCCCTCATGAGTGAATGCTTCTTCATCTGAGCATATTATCTTGTTCACGAAGTCCTCATTGGCTTCCTGTTGTTGTTGGAATCATTCACAGAATTGCTTTCGCTGATGGCGATCTGCAGAATGCAGGTATTGCTTGGAAGCATAATGATAGGGATGCAGCCCATGCTCGTGTAGCACGTTAACGACCATGCATTGCGAGACATGCAGCTGCTTTGCTACGCTACATGTACTTTGCTGAGGTTCTTAGTCTAGACCTCCAGAATAGCTTCCTCACTAGTTGGAGTACGGCGACTGTGGACGACCTCTGTCATGCGGTGGTGGAGGGAGAGAACCTGGCTCACGAAGGAGCAGCTCCATATGACGAAACACATTTTGTCTGCATATCATTGATAAGGATTTCTAGCAGCATATTCACGAGTGGAAACACCAGCCTAGTTATCAGACGCACCAAGGGCCAGAAGCATATCCACATATTCATCGTTTGTGTATGGCATACGTCTGCCACACTGCTAAGAGATTTACAGTGAGAAAATTAGATACGAGTACGCGTATATGTTGGAGTCTGTCGTGGGTGCTACTAGTCCCTGTCTGTTGGACAGAGCATACAGTAAAATCACGCCGTCAGTCCTATGCGCTGTTCCACCTAACGCGCATTACACCTCTGACAGATACCGTTCTGCATGATTCGTCCTAACACCGCTAATTGCGAAATGTTCAGTTTCGAATTACACTCTTTCCCTAACGGTAATAGGCCTGATGTTTCCACAACCCCATCGATAAAATAATAATACTAAAAATAATAATGCATTGAGATATGTACTAAACAGCATGCAGTTACCAGACTCAGTGTTGAAAGGCATAATTAGTGGGACCATGGTGATAACAGATACAAATAGTAACCGAGTTTGGATATTATTCGGAAAGCACGTTGCTAGTCTTACCGGTAACATAAGGCACCAAAAAAAATGTAATGGACCTGAATGAGGCAAGAATAAAAGTTGGTGCTAATCTTTGGGACAGTTGGAGGAGGGTACAAAGAAATCAGGTTTCGCATCTAGTAGACGAAGTAGTGCAAATTAATTCACGATTTTAGCATGGGAATGCAGATGTTTTCTAGAGGTCCCACTGCAATCGCTGTCGATGATTAAGATGGCAGATACCATACCGCCTTTCACTCTATATATATATATATATATATATATATATATATATATATATATATATATAAATCATAATATCACAACTGAAAAGCAGATCAAACGGATATAGTCAGAAGAATTACATGAAAGAAGAATTTGGCATGAGATACCTCAAACCAGACTGAATAAGGTTCAAGGCCTACATTTGCGACGATTGGGCAAACCTGAAAGTTATGATTTTCCATTCCAGGAAATAATAAGTGAAGTTTCCTATCCAGGTCATAGAAGCAGAATATTATTAAATAGGGTTCATGAGGCACAAACTGGACTTGATGATGAAGTTTCGCTCACAAGAAATGTCTTACAGACAACAGACAATGTTTACAACTCATGTCAGATATGGCAAAATCTTCCAGATAAACAAAGTTATTCATGTTCATAATGTCATAAAACGGGGCAAAATGATTTTGTAGGCAATGTTCAGTCACTATCTAATTATTTCGTACCACATTATGGTTATTTGAAGATAAATACATATGTTGGCACTTAAATGATTTAATAAGAAAAGCAGTGTAAGTATTCAATAGTATCCTGAACAAGCAGTCGAAGAAACACAGTAACAATTCTCTACATACCATTGATGTCATGACATTGATGTGAAGGCACATCCAAGCAGAAGTGGTTCAACGAAGGTGAAGTCAAAGATTCTGTGGCAAGCTCAGACATGGAGGTTAAATTGAGAGACAAAACTGAATACATTCATGTATGTGTAAATAATACATGTTGTTGTTGTTGTTGTCTTCAGTCCTGAGACTGGTTTGATGCAGATCTCCATGCTAATACATAAGAAATTTTATGTAACAGAAATATATTGTTCAGATGATCATGTGCAGAAAATATAAATGATTAAGATGAGCATCAATATACCACATGACAATGTTGAGCAACAAACCACCAAAGAACATATATGATGAATGCTAACAGCCAATATAGAAAACATGACATGAAAAAATTACAGAATCAAATATAGGTAAAAACACAAAGCATAACGCAGAGCAGAGTAATCCACTTGACATACTGGAACATAATCACCAAGCATGTGTAGTTAGTGTTTCCAAGAAATGGTTGATGTCTAGCCAGAACATCCAACCGAAATATCTCTTATCTGACGGATTCCCTCCACAGACTAATCATCCAACTTTGGACATCTGTAACCATGCAGCCAAAAATCCACTAATAATACTATTGTCGCTCTAGGACAATTGCAATCAAAACACCCCTAAACCATATTAATTAAAAAATTTTCAGACACAACACCAGATTTACTGCAGCGCAATGGGATTCATTAAAATCAAGATAAAGTAAATCATAATTAAATCATTAAAATTCATTGAATGCGTGTCATGTGTAATCTTCAAATAGGCTAAGAGTATGTATTGAAATTGATGTCAATTGTCGCTAAAAGTCACCAAAATAATCGTGCTGAACATTCGATCATATATGCACGAAGTATTTCAGATTCATATGACATATAATTGTAAAATCATAAAGATGTGAAATAATACCAAATGTTATACGAGTGACGAAGATTATCTATAGTTCCTGCTGATCAACTAGAATGTTAAGTAGACAAAAGCATGTGTAATACCCAGTTAGTATACCCCTCTTCAAAATTCATATTGTTGTCAGTTCCTATGAATATAGATGGCTAAGATGGTATCTTCAAATCAGCAAAGCACCTCACACACGCAAATTGATTGAAACATATGACGAGAAAGTAAATGGTGCAAATAAGGAATCCAGTACCGAAGTATAAAGATGTTCAAGCAGATACTACACTAGCTGGGGCCCTTGTGGTTGCCAGACACATGGTACACACAGTCCACCACCTGAGGGTTGATCGTATTAAACCTTAGAAAATATCATCAAAGTAAAGTGTTTTAAGCAAATTATTGTACCTCATATCATCAAACATCAATATCACGAATCAAATAAATAATCAAGTCAGCATAAATCCAGAGGATAGAAATGTGTATAAATACAGTACCTGGCCTAATTATTAAACACAATGCACATCTTTAATGTTATTCGTAGTAATTACATGTTGAGTACTATATTTAATGCGACTAATTGGAAAATTTATGAGAGTTATTCAGTGCAATAATTATATTGTTGAATTTTGTATCTATTGTTCTATGTGACATTGGATTGTAGGCTTATTGCAGGTATTAATGTGCAGAGTACAAGGTACAGGAAAGGACCTGTCCAGTGGCGATCTCACATTTAACTGGTGTAGTAGATTAGTGTTTAACGTCCCGTCGACAATGAGGTCGTTAGCGCAAGCTCGGGTGAGGGAAGGATGGGGAAGGAAATCGGCCGTGCCCTTTCAAAGGAACCATCCCGGCATTTGCCTGAAGCGATTTAGGGAAATCACGGAAAACTTAAATCAGGATGGCCGGAGACGGGATTGAACCGTCGTCCTCCCGAATGCGAGTCCAGTGTGCTAACCACTGCGCCACCTCGCTCGATTAACTGGTGTAATACTTTGTACACTTTGATTATCAGTTTCGTAATATCGATTGTTTAATCGCTAGATATTACTAATTGTGAGCTTTAAAAATGGGTAAAAGAGGGGACATTTCACTACATAAAAAAGCAGAGGTCAAAGTCCTCGTTAATACGAAAGTGTATTCCAATTGGGAAACTTCATCAAAGCAGATGATTTAATCAAATCATCTGTACTATGATTAAATTTATTTTCTACTTTACTACTATCTTCACAGATTTCTGTCAGCATGAAGTCCCAAAATGCTTTATATTTATTCACATATTTCAGAAATTCCTCAGATGTGTCGTCTGGTCCGTAAACAAGATCCACTGAACACAGCCAGGTAAAACTCGCTTCAGCGCGTTAATTTGGATTAATTCGTCAGGTAGTTTATCTAAGTGTGATAAAGTCCTAAAGTGCTTTTCACAAAATTCGCAGTCTCATCTCTCCTTTGCGACATCTACTTCCGAACAAAAATTCGGATTTTATTCGCACCTGCTTACTTTCTGACCAAAATTTGCTAAAAAATAATTTTCCAAACTCTGCAAACGTCATTTCTGTGTTAACATGTTGGTAGCCCAGGATAATGCTTGTCCATCTAAATATCTGTTAGCAAATTTCACCTTCACATGTTCTGGCATGCCTGGTGCTAAGCTGTCCTTACAGCAGTACAAATAATATACAGGACATAGTTTAAAATCACCCAGAAAAATTTTCATACTAACGTTATTGTGATTTAATTGCGTAGGCTTCCGCGGCCAGAGTCAGTCGACATAAAAGTTTTCTGGGTATGGTACCGAGTCATAATGCAAAACACTACTGGTTGCAGCGGGGTCCTTCTGGGTCTAATGGTGCGTCCTAGCTCTATATTATATGGCCTCTATATTTTGTTGCGCATGCCATTACCTCATAATTTTGAAAAAGTATGTTAGTTTCATTGGTCACTTAAGGAAGAAGAAGAGGGAACTTTATTTTAATAGGTTATCGGTTATTGTTTTTTTCCAGCAGCAGTAACTTTTTACATTATTCCGCGATACCATACCCAGAAAACATTTATGTCGACTGACTCTTATCGCGGAAGCCTACGCAATTGTATTGGCAACCTGTATGGGCAGGAAACACACAGCAACATCCGCAAACTGGAAACATTCAGGAAGAACAAAGGGAAACTTCTCAGCGATCTTATCTACTTGAAGAGGTGTCGGGATCATGACATTGTACCTAAATTTCTTCAGTTTAAATTTAACATCGACACTCACAAAGCTAGCAGCATCTACAGGCGAGCCAGTAAATTTCTTCTGAAGGAGCGTATTCAGCAGGTGCGGAGAGTACTTGTCTTCAACAACAAACAGTTGCTGCAAATACACCTTCCGCTATCATCTACGTTATCGCCTGCCGACTGGAATAACGTCGACAGAATCACTCACCTGCAAGTGTATAGCAACTAGTGAAACCGCCGGCATTCGCCAGAAGAAGAAATTTGAGCAGCTAGCAAAGACGACACGGTACACTACTCCTCGATTGGGTACATCTGGAAAAGTGGGGAACCTTTCATCTCATCCCATCAGCAACGCATAGACGTTAACCGAGAGGAAAGGGCAGCTATAAAGGAACTGCAGAACAACGACGAAATTGTGATATTAACAGCAGACAAAGGCAATGCTACTGTCATCTTAGACACCTTGCAGTACGAAGACAAGATGAAGGAATTATTAAATGATCCCATCTACAAAGAACTAAGGGTGGACCCTACTGCGAAGATAATTCGAAAGACGTAGGCTGCGATTAAGGACTCGAGCATTGACGCTGACACAGCGAAGGGTCTTATTCCCAAAGTACCAGTCTCTCCTAGAATTTGCCGTGTTCCAAAGATACATAAGGTAAGTTATCCTTTGAGGCCAATAGTGAATGGGATCAATTCGCCTACTTACAATTTGGGAAAGTATCCAGCCTGCATATTAAAACGTCTAGTTGGCAAGACGGACTCTTATGTGAAGAACTCGATGCACTTTACAGAACACCTAAAGGGGGAAACAATTTTACGTACGGACATCATCGTCAGCTTTGACGTGAAATCACTGTTTACGAACGCGCCAGTAGATGAAACTATCCACATCGTTCAGGAGCATGTCCTGCCAGATATATGCGACCTGGTTGAGTTGTGCCTGACTTCAAGGTACTTTAAATGGCAAGGAAAATACCACGAACAGACAGACGGTGTAGTAATGGGGTCTCACCTATCTCCCCTGGCAGCCGACATCTTCATGGAAGCCTTTGAAGCAACGACCCTCGGTTCAGCTCCTTTATGTCCACGTTGCTGGTTCAGATACGTGGACGACACGTTCACTATGTGGCCTCATGGTGAAACGGAGCTACACAAGTTTCACGAATATTTGAACAATATGCACAGGAAGATACATTTCACGCTCGAAGTAGAAAAGAATGGTGCAAGTCCATTTATCGACGTCGAATTATACAGGAGAACGGAGGGCACACTGCGGCACAGAATATATCGCAAGCATACACATCCAGACAGGTATCTGCTAGCCCAATCCTACCACTACCCAGCGCAGAAGAACTCTGTCATCCGTTCTTTGGCAATCTGTGCGCAGCGCGTAAGTGATGCTCAACACATCACACCTGAGCTTAAAAGGGTACGCACAACGTTTCTAGCCAATGGCTACAGCCATAAGTCGACCCACACAGCCTTGTCGACGAGTACAAGTAAGCAAGATAAGCAAGAAATAGACAAACTGCAGCCAACAGTGCGCTTACCCTATGTAAAAAATGTTACTGACGAAATAGGCAAACACCTTCTCCGCGTTGGGGTGCAGCCTGTCTTCGATAGTGGTCGTTGGATCCAGGAGGTGCTAGGCTCAATTAAGGACAAGGTGGATGCATTACACACTGCTGGCGTTTGCAAGGAGGAAAGCAAATATGGAGAGGCATACATCGGCGAGTCTGGCATGCCAATAGCAACGCGCATTCGGGAGCACGAGCGCTATATTCGTCTAGGGCAACACAACTCTGCAATGACAGAACATCATCAAGACTACACAAAAGCAATAAAATTCAGCGAAGCCTTTGTGTTGGCCAAGGAGCCAGTTATGACGAAATGCAAAATCAGAGAGGCCTTCGAAATACTTAAACACTCTAATAGCATCAACAGGGAGGATGGATTCAGGCTTGCCCATCTTGGCTGCCAGCAATAAGAGCCCAGCAGACCGCACTGTCAACATGAGGCACGAGCACTACCTGCGAGTAACTGCCGCTGCGCGGCCGACGTCCAGCAGTTGGTGAATAGCAGCCAAATTCTCATTCGACGGTGACCACCAATCATGGCAAATAACACAAGAGCCAATAGACAACAGAGGTTACGTTCTCCCTCCACCGTAATAACCTATTAAAATAAAGTTCCCTCTCCTTCTTCCTAAAGAGACCAATGAAACTAACTAACTTTTAAAAAAAAATTATGACGTAATGGCATGCGCAGTGAACAGTAGCAACAAAATATAAAGGACACTGCAAAGCTAGCAGTAGTTTTTTACATTATGACGCGGTACCATACCCAGAAAACTTTTATGTCGTTATTGTAATTGTTTTGAAACATGTTATTACCACTATATATATTACTAAATATATTAGTCTTTAGATTTACAACTTTAGAGTTGACTGTGTGAAGGTTATTTGATACGTATTTACTTATCTGTTTAATGAAGAAATTTCCTCTGAGACAAGCATAAAATTTAATTTTAGTTTCTCATCAGTTAAATTATTTTCGGTTTCAGTATAAGTCTGTATGTTATGGAACTCTGATTTTCGTTTGTCGCATTCGTCAATGACAATGCTTTCTGTTCTTTTTACCCGTTTATCGACTACACCAATGCGTTTGTTAACTAGCTGTAATTCAATAATAGCAAAATTCTCTAAACTATCCACTTCAGTTTCTACATTGTCCAATCTTTCATTAACACTCAGTATTTGTCTATTTACCTTATTAACATCCCTAATTGCTCCTATTTTCTGGTCCATTTTTACAAGAATATTGTGCATTTTTCTTAAATTCTTTTCGGTGTCCTCTCTATTTTTTTATTTTGCTGCGACAGTTTTCTATGTAATAATTTACAAAGTTGATCTAATATATTTCCTGATTGTTAAAATCCATGGGAAGGTTATATTATACTGCTTCAAGGATTCTCTTGGCTTTGTGAGATTAGATTTGGGGTCGATGCATGCGGCTGCTGACTCTATGTTGTTGTGATTCTGTCTTGGTCACATACCGGAAATATATTGCTACTACTCCTTTTGACTAACATTGGACAACTTGACATGATAATAAAGCTTCCGAAAACTATCTTTCCTATTATATTTTCAAAGTATGTTACACACAATTAATTTTTCCTCACTTAAACATGCAATTTCACTTCCTGATAGTTCACTGTTTCAATATTCAGTTACGTAAATAATGTTTTGGTACTCACCTGACAATCCATGGTACTGGCTGTTGACTGTTGTTGTTGGTCCTTTATTAATCTCACACGACGACTTTTACGATACAGGTACCTGTTTCCATTTATGTCGCAAAACTGATATATGGCACAGTATATTGTAAACAATTATTTCGCCAGAAACTTAATAACCATTAGCATACGATGCAGTTTTATACATATCCCAACTCCTTTCACCACGTTGTAATAGAACGTGGCGAAAATGTTTTGGCGAGGTGAAGTTTGGGATGTATGTCGTTGCTTAACACAAGAAAAACAGAATACCACGTCATATTATGGATATCCTCCAACAAATATGCAATACGTATCTCGTGTAATCAAGGGTGTTGCTTCTTAATGCTGCTGTAGGTACATCTTCACGTTGCTGCATTGCCACACTGGAATCATGCAATGATTAAAAACATTCCAGTATTTCTTGTTCACAAAGAGTTTTATTTCGAATGTTAGATGTTCATCAGCGAACTACATGTGTAAAATTGACTTAACACTATCTCATGACTGACGTAAAATTGACCTCAGACAAACCTCAGACATGCCTCTGGCAGTGTAAAAATCGCCTGTATTTATATGGTTTTTATACAGTTACTGTCATTGTTACATATTAAGTTTTTAGATATATACAATTAAAATTTTTGCATACATCTCACAAAATAACATATAAATTAACATGAAATAAAAGTGAATAATTCCATACAAAGACAAGAAAGAATCTGTTTCTACATAGATTATAAATTATATGTTTTATCATTGCAAAAGTATGTTTCATTAACTTGCAATATAATTTTACTTCGTTAAAGAATGATCACCCTGTCATTTACAGGTGAACAGAGCGATTAGTTTTATTGAATGAAGAAAGTAATTAAATTTTGTACAATTAAATTTTACATTTCTATACAGGGTGTTACAAAAAGGTACGGCCAAACTTTCAGGAAACATTCCTCACGCGCAAATAAAGAAAAGATGCTATGTGGACATGTGTCTGGAAACGCTTAATTTCCATGTAAGAGCTCATTTTAGTTTCGTCAGTATGCACTGTACTTCCTCGATTCACCGCCCTTTGGCCCAATTGAAGGAAGGTAATGTTGACTTCGGTGCTTGTGTTGACATGCGACTCATTGCTCTACAGTACTAGCATCAAGCACATCACCGCGAGACCGCTACGGTCACAGGTTCGAATCCTGCCTCGGTCATGGATGTGTGTGATGTCCTTAGGTTAGTTAGGTTTAACTAGTTCTAAGTTCTAGGGGACTAATGACCTCAGCAGTTGAGTCCCATAGTGCTCAGAGCCATTTGAACCATCAAGCACATCAGTACGTAGCATCAACAGGTTAGTGTTCCTCACGAATGTGGTTTTGCAGTCAGTGCAATGTTTACAAATGCGGAGTTGGCAGATGCCTATTTGATGTATGGATTAGCACGGGGCAATAGCCGTGGCGCGGTACGTTTGTATCGAGACAGATTTCCAGAACGAAGGTGTCCCGACAGGAAGACGTTCGAAGCAATTGATCGGCGTCTTAGGGAGCACGGAACATTCCAGCCTATGACTTGCGACTGGGGAAGACCTAGAACGACGAGGACACCTGCAATGGACGAGGCAATTCTTCATGCAGTTGACGATAACCCCAATGTCAGCGTCAGAGAAGTGCTACTGTACAAGGTAACGTTGACCACGTCACTGTATGGAGAGTGCTACGGGAGAACCAGTTCTTTCCGTACCATGTACAGCGTGTGCAGGCACTATCAGTAGCTGATTGGCCTCCACGGGTACACTTCTGCGAATGGTTCATCAAACAATGTGTCAATCCTCATTTCTGTGCAAATGTTCTCTTTATGGATGAGGCTTCATTCCAACGTGATCAAATTGTAAATTTGCACAATCAACATGTGTGGGCTGACGAGAGTCCGCACGCAATTGTGCAATCACGTCATCAACACAGATTTTCTGTGAACGTTTGGGTAGGCATTGTTGATGATGTCTTGATTGGGCCCCATGTTCTTCCACCTACGCTCACTGGAGCACGTTATCATAATTTCATACACTATACTCTACCTGTGCTGCCTTTACAAGTACGACACGACATGTGGTTAATGCACGATTGTGCTCCTGCACATATCAGTCGAAGTGTTCGTACGCTTCTCAACAACAGATTCGGTGACCGATGGATTGGTAGAAGCGGACCAATTCCATGGCCTCCACGCTCTCCTGACCTCAACCTTCTTGACTTTCATTTATGGAGGCATTTGAAAGCTCTTGGCTACGCAACCCCGGCACCAAATGCAGAGACTCGTATTGTGGACGGCTGTGATACAATACGCCATTCTACAGGGCTGCATCAGCGCATCAGGTATTCCATGCGACGGAGGGTGGATGCATGTATCCTCGCTAACGGAGGACATTTTGAACATTTCCTGTAACAAAGTGTTTCAAATCACGCTGGTACGTTCTGTTGCTGTGTGTTTCCATTCCATGATTAATGTGATTTGAAGAGAAGTAATAAAATGAGCTCTAACATCGAAAGTAAGCGTTTCTGGACACATGTCTACATAACATAATTTCTTTCTTTGTGTGTGAAGAAAGTTTCCTGAAAGTTTGGCCGTAACTTTTTGTAACACCCCGTATAGCTGTAATTACAGTTCTCTTAACTAACACCAATTAGAACATGGGCATATTTAGTTCTTACTTAAAAATCATCATGTCATATTTCTATTAGGTAAACAAACATATTTTTAGCTTGAAAACATAAAAATAGCTGTTGACCCAGTATCAGAACAGATTCCCTCGTAGTTAACAGATACATTAACATCTGTTGTCTATGAAATTACCTGATTCGAGACATTTCCAACATTAAATTACAGCATCGGTTAGACCGTCAGCGAGAGCGCACCACTAGTTGCTGTTACTAATAAGATGAGTACACTATTCACTTGTTACATATTGTTACGAGCTTCAAACAGAAGCGACTACAGTAATGGAGAGGAACTGTGATTGTTGTGTACAGATGCGAGCTGAGTTCGCGACCCTTTGCTCACAGCTCCAGGCTGCTTTGGCTTCCGTCACAAAGCTTGAGGCTGGTGCCAAGGGGTGTCACTGTGGGGCATCGAACGCGGAGATGCGATGGACGTCGTGCACGTCCCATGTGTCCTCCGATTGGTCCATTGCTGTGACTGCCCCAGGTACCGCCTGCACTGAGGCTGACCTCTTACCGTGTCCAGTGAGAGATCATTCCAAACTCTGGCAGACAGCAAAAAACTTTCTGAGCCACTGATCTTAGGGCTTCCCCATTCGTTTGACGAACAGGTTTCAGGCTATAATAATAATAATATATAATTAATAAGTTAGCTACTTTTTTATGGAATGTGTAATCAGTGATTGATTAGTCAGAAGGGAAGCTAATAAATGAAAAGTGAAATGAATTTAAAAATCTCATCTGCACAGACAAAGCACTTTTTAATCTTTTTTTACCTTTTTTTGTTGTTTGAAGTAAAGATTAGTAGACTCTTAACGTGCTGGAAAAACGTTTATTTTGCAATCTTAAAATCTCAGGGGAATCGGAAATTGTCTTCTCACCTCACGAGATAATTCAGATCAGTTCTAAATTAATTTCGTGACTATCGCATTGACAAAGTAGGAAAAAATGTAGTAAAACAAAAGCAGTACTTTTTATAAATTGGGGATTGATAACCGTTACTATGAAATGAAAGCGGAAATGTCAAATTAAGCAATTATTATTTCACAAAGTGAGTTTTCATACAGACATCTGACATCCCGATCACTAATCTCACAGTTTTGAACAAAATAAAGAATTTTGCCGTATTTGGGCGAAACACGTAGAAATTGCAGTAATCTCAGGTCGATTCTGGAGCGAAAGAAAAATATTCATAGCAAAGTCATTTCGGTAATCGCAATTGCCGATAATAATGACAGAACTAAAGAAATTCCCAACAGAAATACAATTTCAGTTCATTTGAAATAAAATAGAAGAAAATGGGAGTCTGATAGCGTAAGATGCTGTCGGAAAGGCGCACGACTAAAGAGAGAGAAAGCAAAGACGAGCGCGCATTTTTAAATAGGACAAAATACAGATGATAATGCTACGCCGTTCTCATTATCCTGGGCGTACATATTTTCTGACTTGCAGCGCAGTTAATTGCCACAAACATTAAATTATATATTTAACTTTTGATATTTCGATAGAAAAGGAATATAGTACATTATTACGTCACGGGCAGGAAACAATGTTACATCGCCCCCCGGACGGGAATTTAAAAACTATTAGCAATGTTTTGAAATTATCGTCCATAATAGATTCTCTGATTCGTCATAGATAGGTATCAGTTATTTCCACTGGCTTTCTATTATTGACATGTGCACTCTCACATTCTGAGTACAGTTTTGTTAAATTTCGTCAGGCTGACCCATTCAGCAGAGGAGGGTCCGCAAAAAAACAAAACCATTTAAAAAAAAAACCGCCCCGTGAGCCGAGGGTTGCGCATGTCTACTAGTTATATTTGCAATCATATCTTTATGGTATTTTCAAAATAGTAGTTAATTATTGATGTTTTCTCTAAAATGTCTTTCACATTGGCATTCACTGACTTGTAGTTTGGACTATTTGGAAGTTATGATTTTACAGATTATTGCCAGGTAGGAAATATTTAAAGTTAATTCATTGAACTTGTGTTTGAATATGCTGATACCTTACGAAACCCTAAATATTTCAACTTAGATCTTAATTAGTTGCCCGCATCTCGTGGTCGTGCGGTAGCGTTCTCGCTTCCCACGCCCGGGTTCCCGGGTTCGATTCCCGGCGGGGTCAGGGATTTTCTCTGCCTCGTGATGGCTGGGTGTTGTGTGCTGTCCTTAGGTTAGTTAGGTTTAAGTAGTTCTAAGTTCTAGGGGACTTATGACCACAGCAGTTGAGTCCCATAGTGCTCAGAACCATTTGAGCCATTCTTAATTAGTTACATGATCACAAAACAATAAATAAACCTTAGGATATTATTCTGGATTATCACTGCATAACA
The DNA here is from genome assembly GCF_023864345.2 of Schistocerca serialis cubense. Lineage (NCBI taxonomy): Eukaryota > Metazoa > Arthropoda > Insecta > Orthoptera > Acrididae > Schistocerca > Schistocerca serialis. The sequence goes on from NC_064639.1 coordinate 270,470,515, forward strand.
CATCATACACTGTAACAGGAAAAAATTTTAAATATTTTCCAATGCAGTTGCATTAAAATTTGTGTTACTGTGAATTAACAAGGATAAATGGTTCAAATGGCTCTGAGCACTATGGGACTTAACATCTGAGGTCATCAGTCCCCTAGAACTTAGAACTACTTATACCTGACTAATCTAAGGACATCACACACATCCATGCCCGAGGCAGGATTCGAACCTGCGACCGCAGCGGTCACGAGGTTCCAGACTGAAGTGCCTAGAACCACTCGGCCTCAATCACAGGATATTTTAAAACTTTACTGTGTGTTTTGTAATTATGTTATGTAACAGCTTTTTATTTAAATCTTCACGTGGTGAAATGATGAATGACTTTATTGAAGCTTTGGTTGAGGTGACGAAAAAATTTCGTCGCAATGGAACGGCAGACGGTGGGGACTGCTAGGTACGGTTCCCGCCTCCCATACGTAAGTTTTAGGTCCAGATGGACCTGTCGTGTTTCACCGACATCTGCTGGCTGCGACATTCATCCTTCCTTCCTCTCGGACACGAGAAGTTGCACTTCTCTGGAACGCGGCCCGTTATGAATGGGTGGCAGCTCGTTGCAGGTGGTCATGAGAAAAACCAGGTACATGTTGTAATAGTCGTAAGCGTTAGCTTATCGTTCTGTAAAGTAAGTTGTGTTATAAGACAGGTACCGAGTCTTGAATTTCGTTGGTCATCCATAACATTTCACAGAGCGCAGAGCGCGATTGATAACCGTTGCGCCCGAGGTCTCTCTAAAGACGGCTCGGCAAACATTAGTAGGCTCCGCACAGTGCTGCGCAAACCTTTCCAATAATAATAGTTCAGGTGACATTGGCGGCGACTGGTTCAAAAATGGTTCAAATGGCTCTGAGCACTATGGGACTTAACATATGCGGTCCTCAGTCCCCTAGAAATTAGAACTAATTAAACCTAACTAACCTAAGGACATCACACACATCCACGCCCGAGGCAGGATTCGAACCTGCGACGGGAGCGGTCGCGCGCTTCCAGACTGAAGAGCCTAGAACCGCTCGGCCACACAGGCCGGCCGGCGACTGGTGATGAAATGTATATGTCAAAGCGAGAACGTTGACTCAGTGTTCCGACAGCGCACACGAAACATAGTCTTAAATAAGTCGATCAAATTTGCTTTTCCCTGGCGGAATCTGTCCTGTTTATCACAGTTGTTTTAGATTTTGTGGCAGTAAAGCAATAAATTCAGACATCACTTTCTGTCTGGTTGCAGTTGATGGTCACTGAATGAAGCACTTCACATAGTTCACTCGTAGTAATGTATGGGGAAATGTCATCAATAGTCATATCTTGGAGAAAAATAGCCACACAAAACTTGACATGGTACCACTGTTCATTAAATAGCATGATTTTTATACACAGTTCGTTGTGACAACCTTTTCTTTTATATATTGTCCAGTAAATCACAACACTGTTCAGTGAAAAATACGCTGATGCTTTATTTTAAAAGTCTCAATCAACGTATTCACTTTGGGTAAATTTTATTGTTACAATATATAAGAATTCTTTGATACACACATCTGTTGAAGTTCACTGTTGTGTACATTTAGTTATACTCGCGTGTGGGAGGTTCATATATTGGATACCACAGTAGCAGTCACGGATCAGAAGATCATCATTACTGTCCATATAGAATTACAAAGAAATTAGTAATACACACTACTCAAAATTGAGTTACTCGTAACCATTTACATATTCATAGGAAAGAAAGCATAACTTCCTTTCTCATTCAAATGATATTCGTTGCTCGGCCAAGTGAAGAAAATCTCACGATTTTACTTCCTACTTACGAAATTAAAATTGCAACGAAAATTAACCTAGAGGCTACCACGTATACATCAGAAGGATGTATAATCTAATGGTCTAAGGAAGGTAACACCTTTGATTCTCTAGAGGTTGACTATTTTAGTGTTTTATGTACATACATTGCAAATAACACTTCAGTACAAAAATCTAAATTATTTCATAAATAATAGGAAAAATGAAATTTACTATTCATCAAGTGATTCAAAGTTTGAGTTTACTCATTGACTTTGCAAAGAAAGTTTAAAAGGTTTCTTTAACTTTATTCCCATCCTGACTAATTACTCATATCCATTAAAGAAATAACATTTTAAAAGTTCTTTTTTGAAAAAATTATCTTTAATTATTAAATGAAGTTATTTACTTAACTATTTCAAAAGGAAAGAACTTACGAGCTAAATACTGAAAGACAGAGATTCACACTAGCTACACATACACCATGAAATCCATAGAGGGTGGTCATAAAATGTGTGAAATGCTTGTAGGATGTTACAGGGCAGGTTGAACTGAGACATAAATGTTACGAAAGATATTCGATACATTGCTCCGTTTCCGAGTTATTTAGCATTGAATTTAGCCAAACGGGGCGTCGCGCGCTCACATTCAAGCGGCCTGCCAGGGGCGGTGTTACCCAACGAGTGCTTTGACTCGTTAGCTGAAACTTGAATTCACGCGCGCGATGCCCTGAATACTAAATAACTCGGAAACGGAGCAACGTATCGAATTTCTTTCTTAACATTTCTGTCTCACTACAACCTGCCCAGTAACATCCCTTCAAGCATTTCACACATTTTCTGACCATCCTGTATACAAGTTAGACACACAGTACAGTCAGTTACATATAAATATTGGTACACTTGTAATAAAGGTCACTACTTCAAGTGGGAAAGTAGCACCTTAAATATATCTGGTTGTAAAGTCCCTTGACTTTGTCGCTGAATGGTATCTTCAATAAATAGCTTCCTTCGTGAGGAATTTCTGCTATTACAAAAGGTCCGATGTACAGTCTCTGCCATTTTTATTTAGTTAAAATGGTTCAAATGGCTCTGGGCACTATGGGACTTAAAATCTGAGCTCATCAGTTCCCTAGAACGTAGAACTACTTAAACCTAGCTAACCTAAGGACATCACGCACATCCACGCCCGAGGCAGGATTCGAACCTGCAACCGTAGCGGTCGCGCGGTTCCAGACTGAAACGCCTAGAACCGTTCGGCCACCTCGGCCGGCTTTCATTTAGTTTCTTTAGGAGTGATGATTTACGTTTATTCTTAACAAGGACTTTCTCACCAATTCGAAATTCGACAACATTGTGCACACACAAATCGTGATACTACTTACGTTGTATGTCATATTTTTGTAAGTTTTTCAAAGCTTCAGTAATTTTGTCTTCGTGAGATACCCTGGGATGGTGAATTACCGTTAACGTTTTATCCAATTGTCATCCGAAGGTTCAGTAAACATTAATTCATGTGGCGTAAAATGTGTCGATGAGTGTGGTAAATGATTATATATTCGCTCAAACGGTTTTAAGTAGTCTTTCCACTTTGTCTGTTGCTGTGGGATGTGGGTTCTTATATACCTATTGAATTCCCGAAAAATTCGTTCTACTGCGTTGGATTGTGGGTGATAAGAGGATGTAAGGGTATGGTTAATTCCGTTTTCTGGTAAGACGTTTTCGCAGCAGAAAGAAGTAAAGTATGTAGCATTATCAGAAACTATGGTGTCGGGTTTGCGAACACTGGGAACGTAATAATTTGCAAGTTTTTCGCTGACAGTCTTCAAGGTTTATTAAAACCGTTATTTGGAGTTTGTTGTAAAGTTCGTAGTATCTCTCCCCTCTGGGGTCGGAATTCTGTAATGTTCTTATACTTTTACAGAGATGGAGAAATCGGCTGTGGTAATGTTTCGTGTCCATTGTTAAAATTCTAAATTTCTCAGCTTTTTCATTCCAGTTGGAAAATTCAGTGAGGCCTTGTGGGAGTCTTGATAAAGCATCTGCAATCACGTTGTCGTTTCTTTTAACATGCATTATTTCCAGACGATACTCTTGTAACACTAGTGCCCACCGGGTGAGTCGCGCGTGTAACAATTTACCTGATAGCAGAAAGCTGAGATATTGATGGTCACAGTATACACGTATACATTTCCCGTATACGTAATAGTGAAACTTCTTTAAGGCCCATACAACATCAAGCGTTTTGAGCTCAGTTAGCGTGTATGCCCTTTCGAATGTTGACAAAGTTCTGCTCTCAAAAGCGATAATTTTTATCTCGGTTTTTTCTTCAGTTTTAACGGTTTGGAACAGACATGCCCCGAACCGCAAAAGGAAGCATCAGTTGCAATGCAAAAATCCTGCAGCATGTCCAGATGATATAATTACTTTGCATTCGTAAGAATATGGGGAGTCTGATGGTTCGATTATTCCCGAATCTAGCATCTTACGCATTTCTGCCTTTACAGATTCTTTTCTAGTCCACGGCAGAGCATATAATGTCCTAAAAAAGTTTTCGTGTTGGGCAACCTCCATGTTATACACAAAGTGCTTTATAATGCCAGGTTTACTATCAAATATAGGCATATAATCTTCTATGAGATTTGCGAGTTCTTCCTTCTTTGTTCGGTTCAGATAGGTCCACTCTGATACTTTTGCTACAGTTGATGCTGAATTGTTAGATACTGCTTCATTATTAACATTTGAGAGCAGAAATTCTGACGTCTCGAAATCTTTAGAAATGTGGAGTATTCTTGGGCCCACCAATATCACAATAACATTACGACGGTATCTGTTATGTGCATTTGGACTCCTAATTAACGGTAGTGCAATTCTTTTTCCTTTGTTTGTAACCACGCATTTTCCCGCAGGTAGATCAATTTTTGCATTTCTACCGCGTAGAAAATCCCATCCCAGGATGCACAGAACCGATAAATTTTTAATTAGTAAGAAGTGGCACGTAAGTTGCTCGTCTTCTACATAGAGATCGGCCTGCACCTGTTGCTTAGCTAGCTGTGTGGCAGCGCCTAATGCGCCAGAAACTCGGCAATTTTGCACAGGCAATATAGATAATCTCTTTAAGCGATTAATTTGGTCGAACAACGTCTGATTTATGACAATTGTAGTGGCACCAGTATCAGTGAATGCTTCCAGTCTACCACCGTTAATAGTGACCATAATCGCAGCTTGCACCGTGTATTCATTGTCATGCTTACAGACATTAGCTTCTTCTAATAATTCGTCCCTGATGTCGGCACCGTCGTTGTAGCGTAGTGCTTTCAGGTTGATTGTGGGGTTGCTTCCACTTACAGATCCGACCGTGCTCGGGAGGCCGTTCAGAAAGGTCGGCTTTAGTTTCACTGTTGCTGCTGGCCGGGTTGTTCTACTGCTTCACAAACTCGCGCTGTAGTACGACGGTTACTGTCAATGTGAGTCTGACCGTTCGCGTCTGGAATGACGGGTACTGCTTGCATTACATTCGGCGTCTGGTTACCGAACCATAGAATTGGTTGCTGGTTTGACCAATGATTGACGTTAATATTATTCGGATATTGGTTCTTGTTCCGATGTGTTTGGCTGATTCGGAGGACTGTTGTTGTTACATCATTGATTGCCATTCGTCTTCTTCCACGGTGTCCTTTTATCGTGGTGAGCGTCATGGTAATGATTTTCATCTCTGAATTTAGGCTTATGGATCGTGCCGTTTCTCGAGTTACCGTGGATACATTTCCATTTACTGGCTGCGTAACCGGTATTCGCGTCATGTGTTATGGTTGTAACCAGGCATATTCACTTTGTCGTATTGACCTTTTCTGTGTTGGTTACGTTTACTCTGTTCATTACTGTTCGGATTATCAATACTGAGACAACCGTTACAGTTATTCGTGAATGATTGGTAAGACTGTGCATCTTCTTGAATTAGATCAAAGGAGTCGATCACTGAAAGAAAATGCTCCAAATCTTCGTCTAGTACATTCATTAATTTTTCCCTAATATGGATCGGTAATTTTGTCTTCAATATTCGTAGTACTTCTTTGTGCGGGATACGCTCAGACCGATATCTCGTTTTCGCGATGTATCGTTCAAAATATTTGCGCAGGCTCCCCTTTTTTGGATTATACAGTTCCGGGGTATAACGTTCTTTGCGCAAACGTTCTTGGATTCCTGCAGACCAATATTTTGCAAGGAAAGCTTTCTCGGATTCGGCAAGCGTATTGCATATTTCAGCGGTTTCGCCAGCCCATAGGGCTGCGTCACCCGTGATGTGTAACATCACGAACTGAATTTTTCGATGTTCTGACCAGTATCTGGGTAAGATTTTCTTGAAAGCGCGTATAAATACAATTGGATGGACGGACTTCTTTTCCTCGGAAAATGTTTGAAAATGGCGGTGCTTGAGCAAACTCTGCTCAATATTCGCTGAACTCACTACATGTTCATCTTCGTGATTGCATTTTGTTGGGGAAAAATCAGGTTTTTGGAATATTTTTTAATTCCCGAACGTCATTTTTCGTGCATTGTTGTCGTTCGACGGTTGCATAAGAAAGTTCATTTCTGTTCCCCTGTCCGTCGAAACGGCTTTCTCCAAATTACGGACGCGAGCGTTTATTTCCCGTTTCCATATAGGCATTTCTTCGTCTGGTTCTTTTTTCCGTTTCGCGGGTTGTGCATGGCGTCTGAATTTCTTCCCGTACGCGCTGCTCAGCGTTGTCGACGGAAACATTAATCTTTGTATCAAGTTCCGTCTCTTTAGTGGTTATCCAATTGGATATTCCAGTATTTATTTGGCTTTTGCGAGATTCTAACTGTTCGTCTAAAGTATTTTGATTGTTTAATTTCAGATTTGCAACGTCACATGTTAATTCTTCCACATCGGATTTTATTGCTGAATGTGAAGTTTTTAATTTTTTAACATCACTGTCCAGTTTATTGACTTGGTCCAAAATTGGAGCATAGGCTTGTTTCATTTCCATTAACTCGGACCTGATGCTGGTTAATTCGGTTTTTATTTCATTTCTAAATTCTTTATCTCTTTGTTCCCGTTTGCGATCGCGTAATTCTCTCTCTTTTTCTCGCTGATAGCGCAAAGCTTCCCTCTCTTTTTCCCGCTGATCGCGTTCGCCATCGCGTAGTTCCAACTTTTTCAGGAAAGCGGTAAGCGGATCGAGCGCAATACTGTCTTCCGCCATTACGCTAAACTGATCCGTACCCTCTGCAGTTTTATTAATTGCAGTGGTCGGACGATCATTTTCTATGTTTTGCGCGATCTCCGAATTCGCGGCGGACATATTCAAGTCCGGGATTTGATTTTCCAACTCATTTCTGATGAAATCTAAGAGTGATTTATTTAGATTTGCAGCTTCATTTCCGAAATCTGATGGTGAAGCCATGATTTCAATTGGTAAATTTTCCTTTTTAGCGGCTTTGACCATAATACGAAATTTTGAAAAATTGGAAAAAAAATTGTCACACGAATGTTAACCTTTAACAGTAACATACATTCATATATAGCAGTATATAATATATATACAATAAATAATTTTCCTGACTACCATGCTCTTTTATCATTGAGCGGCCAAATCGGCCGTTTTGTGTTGTCTATCCTCACACGCAAAAGCAATCTTACGACGATTTTTGCAACGTTGGATTTTTCTTAACACACCTTCCAAAATCATTGAACTAAAGTACTACTAACTACGATTTTACTTTTGTAGAGAATCAAAGAAACAAATGCTATTGAAGAACACTACTGTCTTGACAGAGCAAAAAAATTAATTTGAATTTTTTCCAGGTCGTAGTACAGTACGTCGGATGGTTATATGAAATGGAAATACAAATTTTATATAAGAAAATGGAATTTAAATTTTTACATACACGTATTCTTACGTTGTGGCCACTCGTTTTGAGCGCCAAACATCTTCATTTACTTTTTTAGTTGTCTGAAGTAAAGTTCAGTAGACTCCTAACGTGCTGACGTTTAGTTTGCGTCCTTAAAATCTTAGGGGAATGGAAAATTGTCTTCTCGCCTCGCGAGAAAATTCAGATCAGTTCTAAATTAATTTCGTGGGTATCGTGTTGACAATGTAAAAAATATATAGTAAAGCAAAATCTGTAACATTTTATAAATTGGGGATTCTCCTAATCGAATTGCGTGCCTACGGAGTATCACCTCAGTTATGCGACTGGATTCGTGATTTCATGTCAGAAAGGCCACAGTTCGTAGTAATAGACGGAAAGTCATCGAGTAAAACAGAAGTAATATCCAGCGTTCCACAAAGAAGTGTTATAGGCCCTCTATTGTTCCTGATCTATATTAACAACGTAGGAGACAATCTGAGCAGCCGTCTTAGATTGTTAGCAGATGATACTGTCATTTACCGTGTTGTGAAGTCATCAGATGATCAAAACGACTTGCAAAATGATTTAGATAAGATATCTGTGTGGTGCGAAAAGTGGCAATTGCCCCTGAATAAGGGAAAGTGTGAAGTATTCACATGAGTACTAAAAGAAATTAGCTAAATTTCGATTACGTGATAACTCATACAAATATGAAGGCCGTAAATTCAGCTAAATACTTAGGGATTAAAATTACAAATAACCTAAATTGGAACGATCACACAGATAATATTGTGGTTAGAGCAAATCAAAGACTGTGATTCACCGGCAGAACACTTAGAAGGTGCAACAGTTCTACTAAAGAGACTACTTACACCATGCTTGTCCGCCCTATTCTGGAGTATTGCTGTGCGGTATGGGATCTGCATCAGATTGGACTTACGGATGACATCGAAAAAGTACAAATAAGGGCAGCTCGTTTTGTATTATCAAGAAATAGGTGAGAAAGTGTCACAGACATGATACGTGAATTGGAGTGGCAATCATTAAAACAAAGGTGTTTTTCGTTGTGACGCGATCTTATCATGAAATTTCATTCACCAGTTTCCTCCTCCGATTGCGAAAACTTTATGTTGACACCCACCTACATGGGGAGAAATGATCATCATGATAACATAAGAGAAATCATGGCTCGCACAGAAAAGTTTAAGTGCTCGTTTTCCCCGCTTGCCGTTCGGGAGTGGAACGGTAGAGAGATAGCTTGAAGGTGGTTCATTGAACCCTCTGCCAGGCATTTTATTGTGAATAGCAGAGTAATCACGTAGATGTAGATGTAGAGAAGGACTCCGTTGTCCTGTCCTGTAAATAATTAAGCGCTACAATAGGTTCAGGCATGATAGCACAGTATCTTGACTAAGATGCTAGATACTAGAGGAAACGGCCTGTCATTGATGTTCACAGACTATATCTTCACACCACGACAACAACGTCTAACTAACTCTGGAAATAGCGCCACAATAGCCTGCCATCACCTGTGGTCTTGGGATAGCGTCTTTGATTAGTAATCGAAATGTTCTCCGTTCCGGGTTGGAAACCCGCCATGTCTTAACCTTTGATTAATAATCAGCATTGGCAGAAGTCATCCTCATTCTGTCAAAGGCCTTTGTCAAAGAGAGCGGAGAAGCGGACAGAGATTCAAGGGACTCTCTTATCCTTGGGGTGGGAAACTGCCCCTAAGGTAGGAAGAACCAGCTTTGAACAATGGCGTGACCACAATCATGTCCCCATTGGCACAACATTGCGTAATACTACCGCATTCCGATCTCCGGGAGGCTACTGTCAAGAGGGAGGTGATAGTGAAAAGAAGATTGAATAACGAACGAAAGGATAACGTTGTACGATTCGGGGCATGGAATTCCAGAAGCTTGAACGTTGTAGGGAAACTAGAAAATCTGAAAAGGGAAATGCAAAGCCAAATCTAGGTATAGTAGGTATCAGTGGAGTGAAATGGATAGAAGGATTTCGGGTCAGATGAGTATACGGTAACATCAAAGGCAGCAGAAAACTGTATAACGGGAGTAGGATTCGTGATGAATAGGACGGTAGTACAGAGAGTGTATTACTGCGAACAGTTCAGTGATAGGGCTATTCTCATCAAAATCGACAGCAAACGAACACCAACAACAATGGCTCTTGTGAACATGCCTAAGTCGAAAGTAGGAGATGAAAAGATAGGATATGGAATTGGTAATTCAGTACGTAAAGCGAGAAAAAAATCCAATAGTCCCACGATTGGAATGTTCCGTAGGGAAAACAGTGGAAGAAACGCTTATGGGAGAATGTACGCTTAGGACCAGGATTGAGAGAGGAGGAAGACTAATTGAGTTATGTAATTAATTTCAGCTAATAGTAGCGAATATTTAGTTCAAGAATCACAAGAGGATTAGTTATACTTGAAAATGCCAGGTGATATAGGAAAATTTCAGTTAGATCACATCGTGATCAGAGAGAGATTCCGAAATAAGAATCCGAATTGTTAGACGTACGCAGCCTCAGATTACAATGTAGTAGTGATGAAGAGCGGGCTGACGTTTAAGAGGTTTGTCTGGAAGAACCATTATGCAAATAAGTGGGTAACGGAAGTACTAAGGAATGACAAGTTGCCCTTCAAGATTTCTAGAGATGTAAGTCCAGCAATAAGGAATAGCTCAGTAGGTAGTACACTTGAAGAGGAAGTTGGAAAGAAAAACATAGGTACAAAGAAGGTAACATCGAAGAAACCATGGGTACCAGAAGAAATACTTCAGTTCACCGATGAAAGAAGGAAGTACAAAAATGTTCAGGAAAATTCACTGAGGAATGAAATAAATAGAAAGTGCAGGGAAGCTAAGACGAAATAGCTGCATGAAAAATGTGAGGAAATCGAAAAAGAAATGATTCTCGGAAGGACTCACTCAACAGACAGGAAAGTTAAAAAAAAAGTTCTATGAAATGAAAAGTAAGAGTTGTAATATCAGTAAAACAATGGGAATTACGTTGTTAAATGCAGAGGAGATAGCGGTTAGGCGGAGAGAGAATACTGAAGGCCACTATGAAGAGGAAGATTTGTGTGATGTGATAGAAGAAGAAACAGGAATCGATTTAGAAGAGATATAAAGCTATGGAGTTCTTAAGATTAAATAAGGCAGAAGGGTAGATACAATTACTTCAGAATTTCTAAAATCATTGGGGGAAATGGCAAGAAACAACTACTCACCTAGGTGTGTAGAATCTATTAGTCTGACTTTCGGAAACATATCATTCAAACAATTCTGAAGACTGCAAGAGCTGACAAGTGCGGGAATCAGCTTAGCATGCATAGTAGTTACTGACAAGAATAATGTACAGAAAAATGGAAAGAAAATTCAACAAGTGTTAGATGATAATCAGTTGATAACGGAAGGAAGCCTGAAGAAAAATCAACACACACTCATAGGATTTGTCGACGTCGAAAAGCGTTCGACAATGTAAAATGGTGCAAGACGTTCTAAATTAAAAAAAAAAATAGGAGTAAGCTATAGGGAGGACGGATAACACACCATATGTACAAGAATCAAGAGGGAATAATAAGAGTGGACGACCAAGAACGAAGTGCTCAGATAAAGAGAGTGTAAGACACGGATGTAGTATTTCGCCACTACTGTTCAACCAGTACATCGAAGAAGCAGTGACAGAAATAAAAGAAAGGTTGAGGAGGGGATTAAAGTTCAGGGTGAAATGATATCAACGACAAGATTCGATAATGTCATTGCTGTCCTGAGTGATAGTGAAGTTTAATGCTTACAGAATGTGGATTGAGAATAAATCGAAAAAACACGAAAGTAATGAGAAGTAGCAGAAATGAGAACAATGAGGAACGTAACATTAGGTTTAATGGTCACGAAGTGTATGCAGTTAAGGAATTCTGCTACCTAGGCTTAAAAGTAACCAATGACAGACGGAGTACGGAGGACATCAAAATCAGTTTGGCAGAAAGTGCATTCCTGCCAACAGAAGTCTACCAGTATCAAACATAGGCATTAATTTGAAGAAAAAATTTCTGAGAATTTAGTTTGGATCACAGCATTGTGTGGTAATGAAACATGGACTGTTGGAAAACCGGAACAGAAGAGAATCGAACCATTTGAGATGGGGTTCTACAGAAAATTAGATGGAGTGATAAGCTATGGAATGTGGCGATTCTGCGCAGAATGGGAGAGGAAAGGAATATGTGGAAAAGAGTGACAAGAAGAATGGACAGTTTGAGAGGACATCTGGTAAAACATCAGAGAATGACTTCCATGGTATTAGAGGGAGCTTTAGAGGATAAAAACTGAAGAGGAAGACAGAGATTTTAATACATCCAGTAAATAATCTAGTTCGTAGGTTGCATGTACTACTCCGAGATGAAAATGCTTGCACAGGAGAGGAATTCGTGACCGGCTGCAAAAAACCTGTCAGAAGAACGATGACAAAAAGAGAGAGAGAGAGAGAAAGAGAGAGAGAAAGATTCCACTGACGTCGTCAACAACTAATTGTCCCTTCAGGGTTGACATAACGTAAACCATATATTTTATCTACTCTAATCGTCTTCAATTCCTGAGAGATTGTTTGTACAGTGTGATACGCCAGAACCGAAACGACAAATGAACTAAAGGAAATAGCTCCATTTTTCCCCAATGTGTGTTCTTTGACTTTTCAACATAATCTGCATTACCTGACTTGCAAATGCGTAATCTTACGTGCTACATGTATCGTAAATTACCTGCATCAGTCCAGATCGAAAGTGGTATATCTCTGCACTGTCATCGCCATCAAAATCCAAATGCATATTCTATTCATCACTGAAGATTTCTCTAGATGGTTTCTTCTCTTTGTAAATTACGCCACCCGTGGAGGCAATGGATGGTTATCTGCTTAAAGAGCTCTGTTGGAAGTTTAATTTTTCTAATTTTGTCTTTATGATCTATTTCTGGAGCTGTAACTCCGCCGATCTTTTCTTTACTCCAAAATGAAGAACTTCTGGAAGCCGTATACGTGTTCTTGTAATCATTGTCTTTTCCCGAGAGAATACAAAACAAGGTTTGGAAGGTATACAGTTGCGATCTCCCACGACACAAAGCTATCTATATACGTTTGAAATCTTATGGGACTTAACAGCTAAAGTCATCAGTCCCTAAGCTTATACACTACTTAACCTAAATTATCCTAAGGACAAACACACACACACCCATGCCCGAGGGAGGACTCGAACCACCGCCGGGACTAGCCGCACAGTCCATGACTGCAGCGCCTTAGACCGCTCACAAAGCTATTTGTGTTGTTCTTTTCGCCTGACCTGTGATATTAATGCGCTCCATACATTTGAGATGTGTCTGAGATAACGACGTAAACAATTTTCATGTAATCTAAGTTTCCTTGTGATAAATAGTGTCAAAACTGTCGTTATTAATTGAAGACCTTCAATAACCACCTCATCGCCAAACTCCGATATCGTAACAAAATCTATTATTTTCACTGTTCGTCATTGTACTAAGATGAGTGCTATGCTCTTGGCCGCAAGGGACATGTTTGCCTGACTTTAGTGTTCAAAGTTATATGTCACCATCACATTTCTCTAAATGCACGCGTATGTTCTGAGACGAGGCGTCGTTACTCGTTTGCAGTTATTGGTTTTTTGCTTGGTGAATTGTCAGTTCAATAGCTGGTATCATTTCATACTGGAGGATACAGTCTCCAATCATAATGTATGTAGGAGCATATCTGCTAAATAGGAGATGTGGACTGTGAATTGTATTGAGATCCGCTGTGTGATGAGCACCCATTAAAATGCTGACTCTTCCGAGGAGAAACATTGGCCGTATCTAATTACGCAATCCCACTTACTTATGGTTGGCATTAATTTAGCTACGCAACGAATAATGCTAACAGGGACGACAAATGAAGTAATGATGTTAATAAATACGACCTACATGTCATCCACATCCTACTTATGTACTCAAAAATCTTGTGTACTGCCAGCTGAATTCTGGATCCGTGAAACAATGTTGGAATGGTGGGATAAAATGGTGGGAGAGAATCTATTCTAACCAGGGGACAGACAGTAAGGGCGCCAATCTCATTTCTTTTAGAACGACATGGTGATTTATTCAGTTTGAAAACCACCTACATTTTACATGAAGAGAATGTGTCAGAATAATAATGTACCCTTGAATATGACAGAGAAATATCGCTTTAACCCAACAATTTCATCATCAACTGCTACTGACCACTTTCAAATACAAGTTAAGCAATCTCAAATACACATCGTGATTGTACAAAGAAATACTGGTCAACACGTATCTTCATTCTTACGTGACTGGGATTGCTTACTCCCTCTTACACCCTTACATATTTTCACATACTCGTACTGTACCATCCATTGAAATTTCTTCCAGCTCAAAAGTATTAATGAAACATAGTATGTCCCACTGCGTATATAACAAAAGTGCTTACAACCTGTGAGTCCCCAAAGAACAGTAATCTTCTTCCCGCAATCAGCTTCGAAGATTCAACAAAGATGGCTGGAAATGAGTTGAAGAGGCAATTCCCAAATCACTGGATTGGACGCGGAGGAGTTGTGTCGTGGCTGGCTCGTTCACCAGACTTGACGCCTCTGGATTTTCTCTTGTGGGGACTCGTAAAATATATTGTTTATATAAAGACGTTCCAACTACACCAGAAGATATGCGAGACAGAATAAGTCAGAGACATGTGCTTCGATAAGTGTCGAAGTGATAAGGAATAGCACTCAATTCATGATAAGAAGATTGCAGCACTGCGTTGATACCAATGGTCATCGCTTAAAATACCGTCTGTAAATTGACGTTAATGCCATCTATTTGACCTTCGTTGACCTTCAAAGCCCTTAGTGTTACACATCATTGGATTCGTCTCGATATCCGCTATAAGAGAAATAAGTACCAAAGTACAGTATCCCACTAAAAAAAAACAAAGTTGACCTTCATATGTCTGAAGCGACCCCACCTAGCAACAAAAAGCCAACGTCATATTATGGCCCCCGTCATCCTACGCAATTTTTGTCCCACAAACTTTTCAGCTCCAGTTATACTTTCGGTGTTGCTCTTGGTGACAACAGTTAGTGACTCCCCTTGTATAGGATTTCTTATTATTATTAAGGGGAAGCAGGGCCATAGTATTTCACCTATTCCAGATTTATGGTCCTTCACTTCGGGAAGCTTTGTTTATGCTTCTACTATGTGAAGAGCTAGATTCCATCAGTTTACTAAAACAGCAATATTTGAGACAGAGAGACGCGAAATGAGAGTAGGAAACGTGACAAGTATGCTGCAGTACGAAAAGAATTTCATATAATGAATGAATTACTGCCAAGATATTATTCTGCTGGGATGCACAATGTTACTGACGAAATCCTGTGGTTGTTCCGTGGCAGGTGTACCTTCAAGGTCTTTATAGAGGAACATCATGGGAAGTGCGGTATATACAGGGTGTTCCAAAAAGAATATACTTATTTTGAATGCATATATTTATGAAACTTCATGACATACGAATATGAAACTTTAGACACATATTTGCGAACGTCTAAAGTTCAGATTACAGATGCTCCATCAGCGACACGAAGAATATCAGCCGGTCGAAGTGGCCGTGCGGTTAAAGGCGCTGCAGTCTGGAACCGCAAGACCGCTACGGTCGCAGGTTCGAATCCTGCCTCGGGCATGGATGTTTGTGATGTCCTTAGGTTAGTTAGGTTTAACTAGTTCTAAGTTCTAGGGGACTAATGACCTCAGCAGTTGAGTCCCATAGTGTTCAGAGCCATTTGAACCATTTGAACCAAGAATATCACATCGATACTCAATTTCCTCCTATACTCGAGCAAGCATGTCCATCGCCACTGATGCTATGGCAGTGTGGATCTGGTTCTTCAACTGTACCCTTGTTCCGTGGCAGGTGTACCTTCAAGGTCTTTATAGAGGAACATCATGGGAGTGGTGGTACATGAACGTTGTCTTTGACGAAGCCCCACTGCAAAAAGTCAGAGGGTGTCAAACCTGGTGTTCGTGGAGCCCCGATGAGAAATTCTGAGTCGCCAGCTCCTTGACGGCCAGTTCAACGGTTCGGCAGAGTTTCATTCAGATATTCACGCACTTAGCGACCTCAGTGAAGGGCTGCCAGCCTTGTTGAAAACTGAAGTTGTCTTCGTGCAGCCTCGGAAACAAAAAGTTTTGTAACACAGCAAGATACTGCTGACCGTTAACCGTGTTTCCATCAAAGAAGAGTGGGCCGTAAACAGATGATCGGGATATCGCACAAAACACACTGACCTTGGGCGAATCTCGTACATGTTCAATGGCTGCTTGTGGGTTCTGTAAGCCCCAAACTCGAACATTGTGTTACCTTATCTGACCACTAACGTGGAAAGTCACTTCATCACTGAACACGATGCGTTGTGCGAAAGTGTTATCACTGTCAGTATCATCAAGAATCTCGTTACAAAATGCCACACGTTTGCGTTTGTCATCAGGACGTAGAGATTGTAACAGCATTAACTTGTAAAGCTTCATAATCAACTGACGTCTCAAATCATGAAAAATTGAAGTTGTAGGCAGCTGTAACTCCAAACTGGCACGACGAGTTGATTTTGAAGGATTGCTTTGGAGAGCAGTTTGAATTCGAGCCACATTTTCTTCAAAAACACGATGGCGGCCAGGACTCTTTCCTTTACATACACATCCTGTATCTAGAAAGTGTCGATACCATCTGCGAATGTTCCAACCATTCGGAGAATCAATTCGGTACCTCAACCTGTAACGTCCTTGCACTGCAATTGCCGGCCGAAGTGGCCGTGCGGTTCTAGGCGCTGCAGTCTGGAATCGCGAAACCGCTACGGTCGCAGGCTCGTATCCTGCCTCGGACATGTATGTGTGTGATGTCCTTAGGTTAGTTAGATTTAAGTAGTTCTAAGTTCTAGGGGAATAATGACCTCAGAAGTTGAGTCCAATAGTGCTCAGAGCCATTTGAACCATTTTTGCACTGTAATTACAGAATTGGACTTCGCAAACTCGAGAACACAAAATGATTTCTGCTGCGGAGTAGCCATTTTAAACACATGACGATTACTATGCAAAACAGAAGACAACTGACATCTAGCGGCTATTAATATAAACTAGACTATGTATTTGTTTCTCCAATAGCCGAGCCGAGGGGCAGCGATCGACAGTTTGGACAAAATAATACTTGTAATATGTACATTCTCTTTGAAACACCCTGTATAACTAAATAATAACCAATCAGTTTTATAAAGGAAATTTAATTTCTTTACCGGTTGCGGTCACTTAGCTCCCTTCTTCGGAAGGTCATAACCATCGCGTTATTTGCGTGTCTGCCATATGCAGGAAAGAAAAATGATAGTTCATAACTATCAAATTCTGCTGCAGCTGTAGTTATTATGACGCTCCTGTTGGTTCACCTACTGACAGTAACAAGAAACCACCTACAAATTTGTATTATAATGAAACGAAGGCGGCGCTGACATAATTCACCAAATGGTGAGGAAATTTTCTACTAACAAAGAGGAAAACAAGGACGTGGCTGCTATCTATTTTCTATACTCTTGTGTACATAGTGGCGTTAAATGGTTATGCATCGTTTCTTTCTAACTTCTCAGAGTGGAATAAGACAAAATCTAATAAGCCACGGATTTTTCTTCAAGAACTGGGACAACAGCTCACGAAATAATACATCGAAGAAAGGACTACGAATATCAGTGGACTCGAGAAGTGTGTGGTTCCAGCCATGGGAGGTATTCTCTGAGGACTGTCAAATTGAAATTCGCTGCACAGAAAGATGAAGAACGAAGAGGAAGATGTCATCCGTGTTGTCGTGAAAACCGTACAGATGCAGTGAAGTACAATAAAGTGAACAAAATAACAATGATCTTTAACAACTGTAAGGGATACACACGTAGTAAAAATAACAAGAAAACTTTAGTATGTTCCAAGTATGAAAATATTTCCTAAGAAATTCATACATAAGTGATCTCAGAAAGTATGTAATGTAATACGAAATATTTTTTAATTATAATGAAGTATTTTCAATACCTCTGTAATGACTTTTACTATCAGTGCAAAGAGATATTACTCAAGAAAATAAGACTATATAAACTTAAATGACGAAAAAATTTAAAATTAGTAAATGAGATTTTGCAGAGTGTGCTAAAAGAAAGTTGCCATTTCTGGACCATTATTATACATCAATAGCTTTTTATACAATATTTTGTTAATAAAGATAAAAATTAAAGAAGATTGAATAAAAAAAAGTTTTTGTGTTGGGTACGAAGTACCCCCCCCCTCCACCCCCCTCCCTCTTCGTAATATGCTTTATGAAAAATATGTTGGAACTGTAAGGGTTAACACTGTGCATCCTAACTTGAACTAAAAAGGAAAAAGCACGCGTCCTTCACCTTGTCTGTCCTGACCCTGACCACGAGGTGTGATGGAGCAAAAGTAATCCATTAATCATCGTGAAATCGTGCTTGCCCAAGCAAAACACGTCACATGCACATTACACCTAGGATCTATTCTACCATACCGAATACATAATTCACAGTTATCTCTAAGCGTACGCATTACTTTATCTCCCTTATCAAGACAAAGACCTAACTAACAAAACCTTTCTTAACTGAAAATTCTAACATGAAACGACGAAACAAATCTTCTCTTTTGCTTACTGCAAGCAGTTCCTGTGAAAGAAACGGATTAGTGGGTAATTTATCTTACAAATAACACATACAATACCAACATTCTAGCGACCATCCGGAGCACATACAAAACTCAACTTCACTCCTTCACAGTCAGCGCCCACGTGCCTACCATGACGCTCACGAAGGTCCAATTTTCTTCCAGGCTTTTAGAGAGGAGAACTCGACTTACTAAGGGTAGCCAACCGCGGCACACTGCAATTGCAGTTCCGTTCACATCTTTGACTTCTTCACCAATGGGAGGTAGTCATAAGTTGGTAACGACTTGGAATTACAGTGGCAGATCCATGATGTCCTTCCCCACATGCAGCAGATGACACACTCGAGAATACAGACACACAATTTACCACACTCAGCTCAAACATCTGAAAATTGTCCAACACAATACACAAAATAAATCTGTCAAAGAGTACGAAGACGCACGAGGTTTGGAATAGGATGCCGAAAGGAATAAATAAATAACTGTGTTTTCCCCCTCACAGGCCTTGAGTATATCACAAGAAAGACAGCCTGTCGTGGCCTGATGTCCGAATCTTGCAAAAGAAATATGAAAGAGAAACAACGTTTCGCTTTCATTTACACGCGTTTAAAATTATCGGCATCATTTGGATATTACTCGCATCACAGTGGTTTGTAGTGGAACATTTTCTGATCTGTATGTTTCAAACGATAAGCAAAACAATTTGTAGCCATAAGCCACTACATTGCCATATCATTAACTGAAACAGTGATTGATTCCCGGGTTCCCGGGTTCGATTCCCGGCGGGGTCAGGGATTTTCTCTGCCTCGTGATGGCTGGGTGTTGTGTGCTGTCCTTAGGTTAGTTAGGTTTAAGTAGTTCTAAGTTCTAGGGGACTTATGACCACAGCAGTTGAGTCCCATAGTGCTCAGAGCCATTTGAACCATTTTTTTTGAAGTGATTGATTGCGTGGAGGCACAAAGTGGTGATCGCCTCCCCAGTGGGCCAGAAGGCTACAGGAGTCAGCTACCTCGGAGCTTGCATTCCGTCCACTCGTCCTGGCAGCGAGCCAATCTGTCGGACGCGACCGGGAAATTGCGCCCCTGGAAGAAAACTCGTCAGCGACTCCAAGACCGCGCTAACTAGAGTCTATTGAGCTCTGCGGCCACAACGACGCCCTTTGAAAAGTCTGATTGGGCTGTCGTTGTCTGACGGATCCAATCAGGGCCGAACTTAGGCTCGCAGTTCGACGTCCAAACAAATGGCCACCATTTCAAGTAACAGAATGTGGTCCCACTGATTAAAAGTAGAAACCGTTTGCATCGTGGCTACAGTTGCTGAGAACCTGTTTCTAGTGTGTCACTCTGGGTGATGCTAAGCTTACTGCCCGACAGCACTCTCCCTCTCTAGGGAAAGCGACCAGTGGTACAAGTGCAAGTACCGCCACTGGGAAAGGCCGTCATTTTGACTACAAGAACGTACCTAAGTTCTCACTCTCACGAGTGTCTTGTTAGTAACTAACTTCCTGGTTGTAGATGAGATAAATTACAATTTAGGAGAAGAAATTGATCAGTGCAAGTGTATAAAGGACCAAAGTTTGAGTACAACACGGTAACGTATCTTACCGAACTGAGCATGGTACCAGGAATTCGAACAGATATTTATGGTTCATTAATGTCTTTCCAGATAGTCGAATACTGGGCTAGTGTACCAAGATACCTTTACTTGGACCACATTATAGTGATCGATGTAGATTATTATCAACGTGTTTCATAATGATGTCCAGCAAATTCAACTGAAAGTTGTTTGGTAGTCTCCACTGAATAATTAGAATTTTACGAAGCAGTTGCTTTGTGTCACTGACGTTATCGACAAGACAATATTTTCCGGATAATGTTGATTTCATCAAAACAAACAATGATTAATAGCCATCGACATCATCTTGATCGCCATCATCCCTATGAACCACAACGGTGCATAAAGGCTATGAAGGCCTACTTCATAATTTTACGCGGCACGTATCCATGTTGCTCCTTATTTTCTAGCGCCGCCTAGCCATTGCCACTAGGTCGTCTTTCATGACTTTTCGCATGTAACGGGGCCCTGAAAGGTACTTTCTTGACCATCAACCATACATACTCTTCCACCAATTTTATACTGAGAATATTTGTAGTTATATATTTCCGATCCAAAAATTAAAAGGTTTATACTATTCTGCAGTTAACTGTAACCTTTAGTTGGTTGGTTGGTTGTTTTGGGGAAGGAGACCAGACAGCGAGGTCATCGGTCTCATCGGATTAGGGAAGGACGGGGAAGGAAGTCGGCCGTGCCCTTTGAAAGGAACCATCCCGGCATTTGCCTGGAGCGATTTAGGGAAATCACGGAAAACCTAAATCAGGATGGCCGGACGCGGGATTGAACCGTCGTCCTCCCGAATGCGAGTCCAGTGTCTAACCACTGCGCCACTGCGCTCGGTAACCTTTAGTCTTATTAATCACAGCATGAAAATGTTTACGTTGTAATTGCCTGTTATGGCCAGTTTGGTTATGCTTTCACCGTTACCCTCGTAAAAAGTTATTATTTGATGTATTCAGCTGAGTGTAGCAATCCACATAAGCTGGTTTGAGACTGTTGATGAGTTTCGTAAAGCATTAGTACGCGAAATTTCTTAGGCCACGTTTTACTATGACTATAATGAACGTCAATAGAAGGTGAAGTAACTATTCAAAGTAAAGTTCCATTTTTACTACTCGTTTCGGAGGGTTAAACGTCATCAGGTGGGTTTCTGGCTGTTAATAGGTCATGAATATCTTGTGTGAAGGAATTCTGAATGCTGTGTCTGGAAAAAAGCTTTAACTTTGTATGATGCTCAAAATTTTGTGAAGATCACAGATTCCAGATATGGACAGTAACATAAATGTGAATACTTCCAATTGTACGAATTGTACGAGTATCAGGCTAATTTTGTTACTGTGTTTACGATACATATACTTTGTAAACACTGCAGTGAGCACTGATGGGGGATTGGGAGTTACGTAATAGAAAGAGTATATCAAATAAATTTACATAATATTTTCAATTATTGTTATCAAAGATATTTTTGTGTGTATGCGTGTGTGTGTGTGTGTGTGTGTGTGTGTGTGTGTGTGTGTGAGAGAGAGAGAGAGAGAGAGAGAGACAGAGAAAGAGTTTCGCTGAACGCATACCGCCACTGCGGTGTTTAATCTCACCCCACAACTTACTTTGTAAAAAAAAAAAAAAAAAGTAATTAAATGCGTACCGTCTGGGGGCACCGTATCGAAAATAATGAGGGAAGACACAAAGTCTAGTTCACTTTTTATATTTATTCAGGTTAGTGATTTCGACATTTGTTACAGGTTACGGTCAGATCTACATTCAGCTACTCAGAATCACAGTTTCTAAGGAGGGCAAAAATTCATTTACAATTCAGCTGTAAGGTTACGTTTTCATAATTCTGACACTTTAAACCAGGTATAATTTGCTAATGGTCCTTGTCTGAGGAAATTTATGTTTATGAGCAATGAGTATTTTAGAAACGTATGTATTATTTAATCTGAAAACGTTTGAGATGTAATCTGACTGCTATTCTGAACTGAATTCGATGTATATGAAAGTTACTGATAGTTCCTGCGACATGGAAACAATATTAACATAATAAAATGAAAGAGCATCCTCATCATCTGGATAAATCGGTGATAACTACTCTAAAGTACCGGATGGCTATAATTAAACTTTCTCTATTTAACACGTTATAACACGGAAAATATTTACCGTACGAGTACAAAACTTAGTAGTATTAATGTTATGGACATAAGGAAGAGAAATAATGCAGAATCAATTCAATTGAAACATTTCTAATACGCTGCTACGGTACGTCGTACCATTATATACCGGTACCATTACTGCTACAAAAGGGACTCAATACAGCGCCCATCAATGTCCAGAAGAGTCTGAAAGCGCCTGAATGCAATCCGCACAGCAGAACGAAGCATGTCCACAGGTAAGCTGGCTACTTTCCTTGATATGCTGCGCTACAGATCAGCACATGTGTGAATGTTCCTCTGGCCTAAAACCTGTCCTTCAGGTAGCCCCACAACAAGAAACCACACGGAGTGACATCATGTGATAGTGCCAGCGAAGCATTTGGAAACGATCGGCTTATAATTAGATCTTTTTCACATGCATTTTGGAGAAGCGGGTGAACTTCACGAGCGACGTGCGATGGGGCCCAATCTTGCATGAAAACTGTTGAGTGCAATGCGTGTCTCCCCTGTAAGGCGGGTATGAAATGCTGGCCTAGCATATCGCACTAACGTTGCCAGTCACACTCCGCTTCTTTGGTCCTTGAGCGCCAACCTGTTCAAAAATGAATCGACCAATGATGAACGTAGCCGTGAAGCCACAGCATACGGAGAAACGGTCACCATACAGAGGAACTTCATGCACAGCGACTGGAAGTGAAGATCCTCACACTCGTCAGTTCTGTGTGTTCACTTCACCCGTCACAGAAAAATGAGTTTCGTCTATCCATAGGAGGGTCCAAGGCCAGCCCTCGTCAATTTCAACTTCTGCGAGAAAGTAGAGAGCGAACTCAACACGTCGTTGTGCTTCCTATGGT
Organism: Schistocerca serialis cubense; assembly: GCF_023864345.2. Lineage (NCBI taxonomy): Eukaryota > Metazoa > Arthropoda > Insecta > Orthoptera > Acrididae > Schistocerca > Schistocerca serialis. The sequence continues at coordinate 270,493,596 of NC_064639.1, forward strand.
GCAAGTTGCTGTACGATACGAATCTTGTACAGGTACCATTTGAGAATGGTTCGAAGCACCTTCCGTACAGCGGACCACGTGTTGTGGAACTGTCGTGACACAGCTTGCACACTGCCTACGATAGGGAACTGCGCGCAGCGTTGTCCGCCACAACAACAGCGATTCCATCAACCACTTGTGGTGCAACCGGTCGCCGGACTCTTCCCGGAGCGACGCCCAGTTCTCCAGTTGATTCGAACTTCACCATGCTCCGCACAGCAAATGGAGGAAGAGGATTCTTCATAAATCCTTTCAGCCGGCGATATTCTCAAATTGCAGCTGAAGCATAACTGTTATTTTGATAACAGAGCTTCACTGATAATGCCCTGTTCCTCTTGTACAAGCTCATGCTGACACGTCAAGAAGTGCACTGAAACTGGTCAGGTGTGTGAGACAGTGAACTAAGATGACTGATCTCCGCACCTGGTGGCCGTAGTTAAAACTGGACGGTGGCGCTGTGACGCACAGAAATCGTGCACCCCATACTCTGCACATTAATGCTACAAGTTTGGTACTCGTAAGGTAATTAGTTTTCATGTTATAAGGTGTTAAATAGGGAAAGTTTAATTATAACGACGCGGTAGTTAACCTGTTCTTTTGTTACCTTGTGATGACTTGGCATTGTGATGGGTTCATTCTTCTCTTTCTGTCTGTAGATAGATGGACAAACATGCCGAGGAATGCATTTGTGAACATGAAATGCAGATGTTAGCCAAGGCTGAGATCCACATTTGCAATTGAACACGAACATTATCAAGTGTCATTCACGGCAATTACAGTGCTTTGCGTCGTTGTGAGTGCATTATATCGGAGATACATTAATTGTAACGTGGGAAAATCGTTGGTGCTCGTACGGTGTGTGCTTCCGTGACTAATGCAGCCAAAGTGTTACAAGAGGCACAGTATCGAACATCTACACCGCACACTTGGAAAGCTGGAAAAATCATCCATGAAGTCACAACGCGGGCGAAAGTGTGTGCTGATTGATAGTGACGGACGATCTATAAGGAAGATTGTGACGGAAGTATGCCGACGACCACTGAAAAAATCAGTGTAGAATTTAATGTCGCACTCGGGAACCCTGCCAGCACCAAAACACGGAAGAAACTCCATGAGCAGGACATTTCAGAGCGCGCCGGAATTCCAAAATCACACTTCGCTTGAGTAATTGCCCCTAACTAGAAAACATAGTGCCAGAGCAATAAAACCTGCAGTAAGGAGCAATGAAAAAAATTAATTTAGTCGGATGAGTCTTATTCCATACTGCTTCCCACTTTTGGCCAATTTTATGTGCCGAAAGGGAAAGCTGTCGACTATTGTTCCTCATTTGTGATCAAACGTTCCAAAGCCACTCTTTACACAGCTCGTGTTATCCAGGGCTGCTTTTGTGAGCACGAGGATGAATTTGCGCGTCTTCCCCGGCCACCACAGTTACTAGATTACAACATTATTGAGACTTTGAAATCTGCTTTAGAGAGAAGAGTGGGAGATAATTATTCACCCCTACATAGTTACATAAACTTGCCACAATTTTACGGGAAGAAGAGCATAAGGTCCCTTCGAGAGCTATACAGGACCTGTGTTTATACATTTCTAAACGATCGGAAGCTGTTTTGAATGCCAACTGTCTCCTTGCACGGTACTAGGCGTGATACTGTATTGTGTTTTTGTCCACCTTCTGTATATTTGTTGTCAATGAGTGAATTAAAAATAAGAAATAACTTTTTCTCATTATTCTTATTCATACCTTACTGCAGTTGTGACACCCAATGTTAACAGACACTTCTCAGCCATTATCAGGTACTCTTTACCCAGTAGTAACATGTTTGTTCAAATGATTCAAATGGCTCTGAGCACTATGGGACTTAACATCTGAGGTCATCAGTCCCCTACAACTTAGAAGTACTTAAACCTAACTAACCTAAGGGCATCACACACATCCATGCCCGAGGCTGGATTCGAACCTGCGACCGTAGCAGACTGAAGCGCCTAGAACCGCTCGGCCAACGCGGCCGGCCAACATGTTTGTCAACTTATTGAAAATAAACGTGATCAATTATTTATAACCGTAAGTCCGTTCTCTCTTATAGTCTCTTTATGCTGCCTTCCCTCTGAATATTTCGTCCATAAAGGACGGCCTACAGAGGGCTGTGACTGTTGATACGCGTGAATACAAATAAAGTTTTCTGCGTCAGTGGGTTATTTATTTTGCCACTACACACTCATCTTCAGGTGAAGAATTATTTAGTTACCTAGGTAGAGTCAGTGAAGAGCGCAGATGCATTTCCATAACGACAGTCCAAGGGCACCGTAGCTTACGTTGCGTCTTTTGAGAGGGAGTAGAATCGTAACAAGACTGCATACAGTTACTTGCACATGATGAAGCGACAGCGTAAACATCGTGTAAAGTGGAGGGAACATACGACCAGCACCATGTAGACATTTTACGACCCTACTTCTTATCAAAAGACGAAAAGTAACTTACGTTGCACTTGGTCCGCCGCTGGGGCAATGAGTCTATGTTCTTCACTAACACCAGCTACATAACTAAGCAATTCTCCAGCTCCACGTCTTGCATAATATTTCTTCATCCGTCCGAATAAAGTATTTAGTACTTTTTATTAACAATTGCTTTTCTGATTGGTGGATTATTGTAGATCAACTTTTACCTCGACTGGGTTTTGAGGTCAGGTTTGTTATGTATCGTGCTTTGCATATGAAAAGTTCTATTATTTTTTATTGAGTAAAAAAAACAACGACATATTGAAATCTACCATAGAAATCGTGATGTTAGACATGAGCAACTAAGTTTCATGGTTCTGATGATATTAGGAAACAAAGGTCGCAGCCGGTAAGCCGAATAAATAAAGTGACCTAAATGGCGTCTGGCGTTCTCCATTACTTATGAGCAGCTGACGCTGTTTCACTAGCTTTCTTTATGCCGCGTCGGGTTTCAGGTTTTCACAGACCTTCAAACAGCTGATACATTTGTAACTTCATGAATACTATGTTTCATCTGACTTATTTTGAACGCTGCGGCTACCTCGTGAAAATAATAATTCCTTAAGGAACTACGTTTACCGACTTGTATGCTTACGTTTAGTCACTATTTTTTTATTTTATTTATTTAGACGTCTAGTTCCGTAGGACCAAATTGAGGAGTAAGTTTTTAAGGTGATGGAACGAATGAGAACATGAAATTACAACACAAAAGTAATAACAGATAATATTAAATGTTTACGAACCCAAAAATGTGAGGCCATAAGTTTAAGTAAACGCAATCAATAATACAACAAGACTAATCTTTAAAAGAATTCTTCGACAGAATAGAAGGAGTGACCCATGAGGAAACTCTTCAGTTTGGATTTTAAAGCGCTTGGATTACTGCTAAGATTTTTAAATTCTTGTGGTAGCTTATTGAAAATGGATGCAGCAGTACACTGCAAACCTTTCTGCACGAGAACTAAGGAAGTGCTATTCAAATGCAGACTGGATTTCTGCCAAGTATTAACTAAGTAAAAGCTGATAATTCTTGAGAATAAGATGATACTTTTAACAAGAAATTACACTAAAGAATAGATATATTGAGAGGGTAATGCCACAACACCCAGACTAGTGAACAGGGGCCAATAAGAGGTTCGTGGAAGACTAGTGAACAGGGGCCGACAAGAGGTTCGCTGACTTACATCTCTTATTGCCCGAACTGCAAGAAATATCCTTTTAGAATGGGAAGAGTCACCCCAAAATATAATACCCCATTAGACCATTTAACCATACCCAACATCACACCCATTCTCAGCACTGTGAATGATGGCATTTTGCTGTCTTTGTTAAAGTAAGAGGTGAACCAATAGTCAGCTACTCACCGTATTCCCGAATGGTCCAGCTTCTGGTGCAATATTTTGTGATCAACACAATCAATTAAAAATATGCCTAGTGTTCGGAACCTTTTGTTTAATCCATCCAGTACCTCTCAGAGAAACGAGAATATAGCATATTCAGTTGTTAAACGACTACTGAAGCCGAACTATCGATTTAAAAGCAAATTATGTAATATAAAATGATCAATCATCCGTTCATGCAAAGCATTTTCAGTAACATTAGCAAACACTTATAGCGTAGAAATAGGTCTAAAATTGTCTATATTATCCTTTTCTCCCTTTTTATAAAGCGGCTTTACTACTGAGTATTTTAATCGAAACTGACCATTCTTAAAGGAAAAATTATAAATATGTCCAAGTACCGGGCAAACATCTGCAGCACATTACTTTAACATACTGCTAGGCACTCCATCATTTCCATGAGAGTCCTTAGTCTTCAGTGATTTAGTTATTGACTCAATCCTTCCATTGACAGTATCACAGAGGAGTCTTTCAGACATCAGTCTCGGAAAGCATTTTCCAAGAGAGTTATATGATTCCTTGTAGAAACGAAGTTTTTGTTTAATTCACCAGCAATGCTCAGAAAATGATTGATAAACACTGTACATGTATCCGACTTATCAGTAAGAGAAATATTTTTACTAGGAACAGACTTCATATCGTCGACCTTGTGCTGCTGACCAGACACTTCCGTCACAACTGACCATATGGTTTTAATTTTATCCTGTGAATTAGCTATTCTATTTGCTTACCACATACTCCATCCATCCTAATAACATTTTAAGCATCTTAAAATACTGTTTACAGTGGGCTAATGAAGCCTGATTGTGACTGCCTCTAACATTTTGATATAATTCGCGCTTTGTTCTACATGATATCCTTATCCCACTAGTCAGCCAACCAGGCTGCCTTTTACTGCTAGTATCTCGATTAGAATGTTCTAATAGAAAGCATCTCTCAAAGAGTATGGGAAATATGCTAAGGACAGCATTATATTTGTTATCTATGTTGTTGGCACTGTAAATATCCTGCCACTCTTGTTCCTTAACGATATTTAAAAGAACTCTCTATTGCCGTTTCTTTATCTTTCTACGTAGTTTGCAATTATTGTGACATTTGTTTGAGTATAAAAGCCTTCTAGTATTAAAATTTGTAAATCATGGTCTGAAAGACCATTCACCTTTTTACCAACAAGATGCCCATCTTGCAATGAATAATGAATAAAAATATTGTCTATGGCTGTGGTACTGTTCCCCTGCACTCTAGTTAGAAAAAACACAGTCTGCGTCAGATCATATAAGTTTAGGAGATCTACCAACATCCTTTTCTTGCAAAATCAGATACGGAATTAATATTGAAGTCACCGCATATAATTAATTCCTGGTACTTCCGATAAAGTGAACCAAGAAGAGATGCTTTGATGGCAGAGTTAGGGGAATTGTAAACAACAACAGTCTAGGTGCCCTGAAGTTGTAGCTCTCTGTCCGCATTTATATGCGTAACACATTTACTTTCAGCTTCACATAGGTACTGACGCAGCTCAGCATTCACATGTAGCCCATGTGATACAGAAAATACATCTAAAGTCGAGTTGCTGACTTCTCTTACTCGTAAATTCAAAAACTCATTCCGAATTATGTTCTGTTTACAGACTTATTGTTGATGACTTTTAAGCTTTGTATCGGTATGATACCGCCAGCATGTGCTGAAAAAATGTTCCAAAACGCCGAACATAGAAACGGGATTTTAAGGGCCTCAAACCTCGGGGTCTATTGGTGACAGAAAGGCAGGGTAAAGTGTTTTGGATAGCCCTTCGTCTAGGGACCATTATTATACCAAACAGAAGGATAGTAGCTGTTCTACAGTACAGGATAAGAGTTTGAATATTATACAATTCCTCCAGCTTAGGCAAATGGAGAAAAGCAGTTGGTTCTTTGTGCATTATATGTGATCTAGAGTGTGCCTTAAGGAGGCTTATGGAGGCGCTACTTAGTTCACGGGTAGTTCCTGCGAAAACCAGAACAACATAGCTTTCGGACACCAACACCGAACCGCAAATTTCAAGATGGAAGCTCACAGAAAATGCCTGAAATTTATACGGTGTATTACTAAGACCCCGATATGGAATAACCTTGAAAATTTCCTTGATATCTTTATCCGTTTCCGATATACAGAGGTCCAAAGTTACTCTACTTACAGAAGGAAAATACGCTCTTAATATCCAGTGTGAGGTGAAAACGTAGTTTACGAAGTGACGTAATACGGAGACAGGAGCATATGCTCTAAAGTGCCTTCGTTGTCATCAAAAGGATTCTGGGAACCACGTGTTGTAATACTGAAGTATGTTCAAAATTTTTGTGCACACAAAATCCAGTCTGAGAAGTTAAATTAATTTTGTGTTATTTCAATTTCACATCAGTAATCTATCAAAATTTTACTTACTGTAAATTCCTTTTTATGTGAGTGATGTGCATTGCTGTAACAGGAATAAGAAGGGAACCAGTGGAGAAATGCTCCTACTGGGGCTGTTTCTGTTTCGAAAGACTCTGACTGAAAAGTGGGGTTCTAGCTGTTTGATTCTATCTTCCTCAGCACCTTTACAAATTTTTCCAAAAATTTCGCATGCGAATATATTCGCGCTCTTTTGTGTTGTGAGACAAGAAGACAATGACAGTGGGAAAGAGACGGAAAAGTAGTAAAGACTGGAAGACAGCAGACAACTGCTGTGGTATAGAAAGAGGGATGGAGACAATGGTAATATGAGAGAAAGAGAAAGACAGAGTGACAGTGGAACATAACTGACAGTTCAGTGCTAGGAAAAAGTGAGGGAGATAGTACCAGGGAGAGAAGAATAAGAGGGAGAAAGTGATGGGGAGTGAAAGCCAGTGATAATGAGAGGGAGAGTCTGTGATAATGACAATGAGGAAGAGAAAGATGGTGACAGTGAGAAGAGACAATAGCAACAGAATGTTTTGAATGAGATTGTAGCAGTAAGAGACAGAGAGACTGTGGCAATAAGTGGAAACTGTTGTAGTTGGAAAGGACGAAGGAGCATATGGATGGGAAAACAGGCGAGGGTGACAGAGAGACACAAAGAGATGATGTCTGTGAGTTGGTCTGAATGAAACAGTGAGAATGGGTAAATGGGAGTGGATGGGGTTGAGCGACTTATAGCAGTGGACTAGAGTGTATGAGCGAGCTAAAAATTACGAGAGCTTCTGGAAGGGAAATGAGAGTTGCATGTTAAAAAGAGAGCTATTACGTTCACACGCCGAAATTTTTGGGAAAGTTCCTAAAGGTGGTGAAGAGCTTCTGGAAGGGAGATAAGAGTTGCATGTTAAAAAGAGCGTGAATATGTCTGCATGACGAAATTCTTGGGAAAGTTTGTGAAGGTGCTGTGGAAGATAGACTCTGGCAGCTCGTACCCCACTTATAGTAAGCTTTTAAGCAGGAGCATACTCGCCTGTTGTGTGTCGGATAGGAGCATTTTTCCTCTGGTATGTATTTGTGCTAACACTTGGTTCAAGAATCATGAAAGAAGGTTGTATGCATGGAAGAACCCTGGAGATATTTGAAGGTATCAGATAGATTATACAATGGTAAGACAGAGATTTAGGAACCAGGTTTTAAATTGTAAGACATTTCCAGCAGCAGATGTGGACTCTGACCACAATCTATTGGCTATGAACTGTAGATTAAAACTGAAGAAACTGGGAAAAGGTGGGAATTTAAGGAGATGGGACCTGGTTAAACTGAAAGAACCAGAGGTTGTACAGAGTTTCAGAGAGAGCATAAGGTAACAATTGACAGGAATGGGGGAAAGAAATACAGTAGAAGAAGTATGGGTAGCTTTGAGGGATGAAATAGTGAAGGCAGCAGAGGATCAAATAGGTAAAAAGACGAGGGCTAGTAGAAACCCTTGGGTAACAGAAGAAATATTGAATTTAATTGATGAAACGAGAAAATATAAAAATGCAGTAAAGGAAGCAGGCACAAAGGAGTACAAACGTCTCAAAAATGATATCGACAGGAAGTGCAAAATGGGTAAGGAGAATGGCTAGAGGACAAATGTAAGGATGTAGAGGCTTAACTCACTAAGGGTAAGATAGATACTGCCTACAGGAAAATTAAGGAAACCTTTGGAGAAAGGAGAATCACTGCATGAATATCAAGAGCTTTGATGGAAATCCAGTTCTAAGCAAAGTAGGGAAAGCAGAAAGGTCTATAGAAGGGCGATGTACTTGAGGACAATATTATGGAAATGGAAGAGGATGTAGATGAAGATGAAATGGGAGATATGATACTGTGTGAAGAGTTTGACTGAGCACTGAAAGACCTAAGCCGAAATAAGGCTCCCGAAGTAGACAACATTCCATTAGAACTACTGACAGCCTTGGGAGAGCCAGTCCTAACAAAACTCTACCATCTGGAGAGGAAGATGTATGAGCCAGGCGAAATACCCTCAGACTTCAAGAAGAATATCATAATTGTAATCCCAAAGAAAGCAGGTGTTGAAAGATGTGAAAATTACTGAACTATCAGTTTAATGTCACAGCTGCAAAACACTAACGAAAATTCTTTGCAGACGAATGGAAAAACTGATAGAAGCTGGCCTCGTGGAAGATCAGTTTGGATTCCGTAGAAATGTTGGAACACGTGAGGCAATACTGACCCTACGACGTATCTTAGAAGAAAGATTAAGGAAAGGCAAACCTACGTTTCTAGCATTGGAAGACTTAGAGAAAGCTTTTGACAATATTGATTGGAATACTCTCTTTCAAATTCTGAAGGTGGCAGGGGTAAAATACAGTGAGCGAAAGGCTATTTACAACTTATACAGAAAGCAGATGGCAGTTATAAGAGTCGAGGGGTATGAAAGGGAAGCAGTGGTTGGAAAGGGAGTGAGACAGGGTTGTAGCCTATGCCCGATGCTATTCAATCTGTATATTGAGCAAGCAATAGAGGAAACAAAAGAAAAGTTAGGAGTACGTATTAAAATCCATGGAGAAAAATAAAAACTTTGAGGGTCACCGATGGCATTGTAATTCTGTCAGAGACAGCAAAGGACTTGGAAGAGCAGTTGAACGGAATGGACAGTGTCTTGAATGGAGGGTATAAGATGAACATCAACAAAAGCAAAACGAGGATAATGGAATGTAGTCGAATTAAGTCTGGTGATGCTGAGGGAATTAGATTAGGAAATGAAGCACTTAAAGTAGTAAAGGAGTTTTGCTATTTGGGTAGCAAAATAACTGATGATAGTCGAAGAAGAGATGATAAAAAATGTATACTGGCAATGGCAAAGAAAGCGTTTCTGAAGAAGAGAAATTTGCTAACATCGAGTGTAGATTTAAATCTAGAATGAAATTTTCACTCTACATCGGAGTGTGCGCTGATATGAACTTCCTGGCAGATTAAATCTGTGTGCCGGACCGAGATCCGAACTCGGGACCTATGCCTTTCGCGGGCAAGTGCTCTATCAACTGAGCTACCCAAGCACGACTCACGCCCCGTCCTCACAGCTTCACTTGCCGCGAAAGGCAAAGGTCCCGAGTTCGAGTCTCGGTCCGGCACACAGTTTTAATCTGCCAGGAAGGTTCATATAGATTTAAGTGTCAGAAAGCCGTTTCTGAAAGTATTTGTATGGAGTGCAGCCATGTATGGAAGTGAGACGTGGACGATAAATGGTTTAGACGAGAAGAGAATTGAAGCTTACGAAAATTGGTGTTACAGAAGAATACTTAAAATTAGATGGGTAGATCACACAACTAATCAGGAGGTATTGCATAGAATTGGGGAGAAGAGGAGCTTGTGGCACAACTTGACTAGAAGAAGGGATCGGTTGGTAGGACATGTTCTGAGACATCAAGGGATCACCAATTTAGTATTGGAGGGCAGCGTGAAGGGTAAAAGTCGAAGAGGGAGACCAAGAGATGAATACACTAAGCAGATTCAAAAGGATGTAGGCTGCAGTATGTACTGGGAGATGAAGAAGCTTGCACAGGATAGAGTAACATGGAGAGCTGCATCAAACCAGTCTCAGGACTGAAGACCACAACAACAACAACAACAACAACAACATGTATTTGTACGACTGAAAGAATGAAGAGATACCATTTGATTGGCATACAAGGTATGTATTAGACCGAAGTGACGAAAGTCTTGGGATACTTCCTAATATCGTGTCGGACCTTCTTTTGCCAGGAGTAGTGCAGTAATTCGATGTGGGATGGACACAACAGGTCGTTGGAAGACCCCCGCAAAAATAATGATTCATGCTGCCTCTATAGCTGCCCATATTGTGAAAGTGTTGCCAGTGTAAGATTTTGTGCAGTAATTGATCTCTTCATTATGTGCCATTAATGTCTAGTGGGTGCCCAAATCATTCACTCGAATTGGTGACAATGTTATTCAAACCAGTTTCGAATACTTTTTAAATGTGGCCTGGTGATAGCACAGTTGCCATCGAAAGAATTTCATCGTTCCAGAACGAGATTTTCACCCTGCAGCGGAGTGTGCGCTGATATGAAAGGTCCTGAGTTCGAGTCTCGGTCCGGCACACAGTTTTAATCTACCAGGAAGTTTCAATTTCATCGTTGTTTGGAAACGTGAAGTTCATAAATGGCTTCAAATGATTTCCAAGTATCTGAAAATAAAAAATTTTTAGTCAATAATCGGTTCAGTTGACCAGAGTACACAGTCCATTCCATGTAACTACCGCCCACAGTATGAAGGAGCCACTACCAGCTTATAGAGATTGGTCCACAACTTCGTGGGGTCTCCGCCACGCTCGAACCCTACCATCACCTTTTACCAAATTTATTCGAGACTCATCTGACCAGACCACAGCTTTCCAGTCGTCTAAGGTACAATCGACATGGTCACGAGCGCAGGAGAGTTGCTGCTGGTGATATCGTGCTGTTAGCAAAAGCACTCGCGTCAGTCGTCTGCTGCCATAGACCATTAAGCCTCATTTCACCGCACTGCACTAACGGATACGTTCCTCATACAATTTACACTGATTTCTGCCGTTATTTCACTCAGTGTTGCTTTATGTTATCACCAACAAGTTAGGCACAACGCCACTGCTGTCGATCGTTAAGTGAACTGCATATTCCGTGTTGAGGGTTAATGTCAGAAACTTAGTACTGTCAGCACACAGTTGGCAGTGTGGATCTCGGAACACTGTCTTCCCTAACGATTTACGAAACGGCATATCTCATGAGTCTATCTAAAAGTACCATTCCGCGTTCCAGGTCTACTAATTCCCGTCTTGCGGCCATAACCATGTCAGAATGTCACCCACCGTGCTACAACTACCGAGATAGAAAACTGCTACGGAATCAAAGGGAACTTCACATCAAACATAAACATAGCGATAGCCTTGCAGACAAACTAAAATTATACGAAATTAAATGTAGTGTGAGGTGGGCTGTTCGAGATGCGTTCAATGAATTCGAAAGTAAAGTTCTATGTACCGACCTGGCAGAAAATCGTAAGAAATTTTGGTCTTATGTCAAAGTGGTAGTTGGATCAAAACAAAATGTCCAGACAGTTTGTGACGAAAATAGTACTGAAACAGAGGATGACAGACTAAAGGCCGAAATACTAAATGTCTTTTTTCCAAAGCTGTTTCACAGAGGAAGACTGCACTGTAGTTCCTTCTCTAGATTTTCGCACAGATGACAGAATGGTAGATATCGAAATAGATGACAGAGGGATAGAAATGCAATTAAAATCGCTAAAAAGAGGAAAGGCCGCTGGACCTGATGGGATACCAGTTCCATTTTACACAGAGCACGCTAAGGAACTTGCCCCCCTTGTTGCAGCGGTTTACCGAAACGCTTTAGAAGAGCGTAGCGTTTCAAAATGTTGGAAAAGGGCACATGTCATCCCCGTTTTCAAGAAGAGACGTCGAACAGATGTGCAGAATTATAGACCTATATCTCTAACGCCAATCAGTTTTAGAATTTTGAAACACGTATTCTGTTCGAGTATAATGACTTTTCTGGAGACTAGAAATCTACTCTGTAGGAATCAGCATGGGTTTCGTAAAAGACGATCGTGCGAAACCCAGCTAGCGCTATTCGTCCACGAGTCTCAGAGGGCCATAGACACGGGTTCCCAGGTAGATGACTTCCTCAAGGCGTTTGATACAGTTCCTCACAGGCGTTTAATGAACTAAGTAAGAGCATACGGACTATCAGAACAATTATGTGATTGGATTGAAGAGTTCCTAGATAAAACAATGCAGTATGTCATTCTTAATGGAGAGAAGTCTTCTTCCGAAGTACGAGTGACTTCAGTTGTGCCGCAGGGGAGTGTCGTAGGACCGTTGCTATTCAAAATATATATAAATGACCTTGTGGATAACATCGGAAGTTCACTGAGGCTTTTTGCGGATGATGCTGTAGTATATTGAGAGGTTTCAACAATGGAAAATTCTACTGAGATGCAGGAGGATCTGCAACGATCTGACGCATGGTGCAGGGAATGGCAATTGAATCTCAATGTAGACAAGTGTAAGGTGCTATGAATACATAGTAAGAAAGATCCTTCATCATTTAGCTACAATATAGCAGGTCAGCAACTGGAAACAGTTAATTCCATAAATTATCTAGGAGTAGACATTAGAAGTGATTTAAAATGGAATGACCGTACAAAATTAATCGTCGATAAAGCAGATTCCAGACTGAGATTCATAGGATGAATTCTACGGAAATGCAGTCCGAAAACAAAGGAAGTAGGTTACAGCACACTTGTTCGCCCACTGCTTGAATACTGCTCACCGGTGTGAGATCCGTACCAGATACGGTTGATAGAAAAGATAGAGAAGATCCAACAGAGAGCAGCGCGCTTCGTTACAGGATCATTTAGTAATTGCGAAAGTGTTGCGGAGATGACAGATAAACTCCAGTGGAAGACTCTGCAAGAGAGACGTTCAGTAGCTCCGTACGGGCTTTTGTTGAAGTTTCGAGAACATACCTTCACCGGGGAGTCAAACAGTGTATTGATCCCCTCTACGTATATCTCGCAAAGAGACCATGGGGATAAAATCAGAGAGATAAGAGCCCACCCAGAGGCATACTGACAATGCATGCTGACAATCTTTCTTTCCACGAACAATACAAGACTGGAATAGAAGGGAGAACCGATAGAGGTACTCAAAGTACCCTGCGCCACACAGCGTCTGGTGGCTTGCGGAGTATGGATGTAGATGTAGATGTAGAAACCTTTTCAAACGAATCGCCTGAGAAGAAACAACAGCTTCGTCAATGCATTACCTGTTTATACTGTGTGTAAGTGATACTGACGCCATCTGTACATGTGCATTTCGCTGTCCCACAACTTTTGTCAACTCATTGTATAACCACTTGCGCAAGGTTATCATACAGTTACACTTTTTTGACATAACCGTTATAAAACGATTATATTATCAGTTAACGCAAACAATGTGTTTTGTATGTGTGTGCATTTGTGACATCACTGAACAGAATTTTCTGCACATAAGTAGTATAAATTGGTAGAAACGTGCCCCAAGTACACAGTGGATGAGCACTGAGCCTTGTGTGCTCTAGCAATCGATGGCGGAGCGAGAAGAGAGCCGGCGCTGGTAGCACAAGACGCGAAAGGCTGGCAAGCGGAGGCAAAAGAGGGGCGATGGCACGCGGCGCCACAGGGAGGAAGCTGTCAGGGACCGGAGATTGCAGCCATCCACCTGCCTTGCTGGCGCCATGACAACGGCGACATCCGCGTCTCAGCGGCCGTCACAAAGCCTGTTTGCATCTTTCAGGCAGTGTGCAGGTCCCTTTCAAAGAACGCGAGTGTGTGCGCGGGGCTACTTGCGGACATAGTTTCCTATTTTCTGACGATATCCAAATAACTGCTACGGAACGGTGTATGGGTACACTTATGTCGCCAGTGAAAGCTCACTATAATGTGCAAAGCCCATGTGGGCACTTAATTATTAAGAGTAAGCTGGAAAGAGAAAATCTGTTCACTTATCGTAAGGCTACAATAATGGAAGCGTGTATCCCACGCTAAATAGTGCTAAGCCAAGCGTTTAAATATTAGGTAAAACTCTCGCTAGATCGAGAATGACACAATACCAAACTTCTGACTGTTAACAAAGGCCCAACCACACGGAATACAGTCTCTGATATGTCAGCAGCTTAAAGACGTTGTCTTGTCAGGCGATTGTTCATCGGAGACAAGGGTGTCGTCAGAAGTGCCCCAGAAAAGTGTGATATGACAATCAAAACGGATAGGATGAGCTGCTATCTTACACTGCTGGTGACGCTATGGTATAAGGGATAACGCTGTCTTTAGTGCCTGTGACTTGAAGAGAATTCCAGTTTTGTATTAAATGACAGCTTACTCTAAACGTGGTAAAATGTGAATTCAAATACATTATGTGGTGTCACCGCCAGACACCACACTTGCTAGGTGGTAGCCTTTAATTCGGCCGCCGTCCGTTAGTATTTGTCGAACCCCTGTGTCGCCACTATCAGTGATTGCAGACCGAGCGCCGCCACACGGCAGGTCTAGTCTAGAGAGACTCCCTAGCACTCGCCCCAGTTGTACAGCCGACTTTGCTAGCGATGGTTCACTGTCTACGTACGCTCTCATTTGCAGAGACGACAGTTTAGCATAGCCTTCAGCTACGTCATTTGCTACGACCCAGCAAGGCGCCATATTCAGTTACTATGTCTTCTGAACAGATAATATTGTGACTCATGTACCGTCAAGAGCGACGTTCAACATTAATGGATTAAAGTTATCAGTCTAATTACGTCCGCTTGCTGAATTCTAATTCCTTGTGATGTTCAAGACCTCACGCCAGTATAGTCCTTCCCTCCTCACGCCAAGCTGCGTCATCTAAAACGCGTGTATTTCGGCCTCCTCTAGTAACACGGTGTTGGTTCTTCTGCCAACACTACACATTAAGAAGAAATCTATTATGTCCGAACAGACTGTCAGTGGTGTGCTCCTTGACAGTCATTTCGTTAACACTAGAACGCCCGGCAGGGGTCAGTTCAGCATTTTTTTATTTTAAGATGTGAATATCTTCGGTATTTAAAATACTCTGTTCCTGTGATTTTCTGACTTTAAGTATTTTTAGATGACGTTTAATTTCCCTTAATAGTTTTACTTCGTAACTACATGTTTTTAAGATAATTACACATTTACCACTGGTTCCAGACGACGATTAACTGACCATTTCTCACGACTATGTAGTTTAACCGGAATATTTGGCGCCTTTGTTAGCCAGCAATGATCATTTCCATATATCGTTGCGTGTAAATGCTATTACACGTCTGTTTGTTGTTAGTAGCAATTTGGCTGGCACTCATAATGGATCGCTGTCGCCGCCGTGGCCTTTCTGGAGCTGAAATTATAGAAGCTCTTCAAATATCTCCAAGTAACTCCGAAGCAGAAGAATTTGTGAGTGGGTACGACAAAAGCAGTACATCGGACAATGAATACGATCCTCCTGGCCGTTCAACAAGTGACTCATCATAAAGCAGCGATGATAATGACCAACCAAGGGTTTCTTCCAACCACAGTAATGAAATGTTGGTATGTCTGTCATTGCATTGCGAAATGCTAGTATTGGAGTATTGGTACTCGTCGCAAATGGAGAATAAGAGATGAGTAAAATATTACAGCAAGAATAATTGTCGAGCACAAGGGTTTTTTAATTTTATCTGATCTATATTTATAAAACTTATTTTTATAGTACTTACGTTGTTTTTATCGAAAAATATCTAAATTTTTGCCGCTGCTACAGTAAAAAATATTGGAATGAGAGCTGATATTGGTCAATAAGTGTTTGGAACTGACGGAAGAGCATGTACACATATTTCTTGTACAAAATATGCAAGCAGGAAGATTCTGAGAGGAGATTTACTAGAGGCACTGATGGACCGACAGGGTATGCAAAGGGTGCTGTTGAGGTAGAGGCCCCAATTGGTGAACGTCGTCTATTCATTATTCTAAATATGTTGCCCTGGTGACAAAATGCACTGAAACAAAAGCACGCATTTTAGTGAACGATAATTTGTGGAACTTCACTTTGAAGGAGTGGAAGAATTTACAGGCATACTGTAAGCTCGTGGGGTATATGGTGCAAGGAGTCTTTGTGTGAGAGATCTGTGGAGTCGTGGATCGGGGTCCTGCCTTTTTATCTCAAATAGTGGCCAGAAATAGATTTTTACAAATCATGCGATTTCATCGTTTTGGCATCCAAGCTACACGCAAGTAACGTATGGAAGCAGATAAAGTTTGTTTGACGCCTGATATCTGGTACATGTTTATAGATAACTGCATTGAATGTTACAAACCAACCGAATTCATCGCTGTGGATGAGCAGTTATATTCGACGAAATGCTGATGTCAATTTACTCAGTACATTTGTGGCAAACTTTATAAGTACGACATAAAGTACTGATTATTCACAGACGCTTAAGTCAGATATTTTCTAAAAGGTTTTCATTACTTGTGAAAAGTCGAATCGAACCTGCAGGTATTAGCCTTGGAAAACATATAACGCTACGTCTCTTGGACACTACTCAATAAAGGGGAAACATGTTATAACAGAGGGGACACAAGAAAAAAGAGGGATACAAACACTGTTGGTTCTTTGAACGAGAGTAGAAGGGAAGTGCCACCATCTGTGAGCAAAGAACAAGATGTACGTCGCTCATGTGTCGTTCTCGAGGCTGACGACATTACTTTAAAGTCTTACCGAGGAGAAATTACCCAAGATGCGGTTATTCTTAATTGCGCGCGCCGCACTCTAACAATTAACGAGGCTGCAGAAACGAACACTCCAAAAAGAGACGATTTTTATAACAACACTAAATTCGGCGTAGATGTGATGGATCAAATGTTACGAAAATATTGTGTAAGAACCGTGTAAGAGCTGTGACGAGACGCTAACCAGTATATGTCTTTTACAAAATTCTGAATCTGGCTCTGATGAACGCTCGTGCCCTGTACAAATCTATAACAGGTTCCACCATTTCTCGACTACCTTTGATAATGAAAGTTATACAGTAATTAGTGATAACATCAGAAATTCTCGCCCTCAACAACTTCCGATTTCATTTACTTTGACTACTTGCCAGGTTGTATTGTGCAACAAACACAAAAGTAGACAGAGTTGTTTTATACGTGAAGAATTTGCGTGTGGTTCATGTCTAACAATACAGATGTGCAGGAAGTGCACTTGAGTAATCTAATAAAACAGTACTTACTTATTATAAGTTAAAGTATATTTAGTGACAAGCTAAGTAATTCTATGATAACATTTGTGCCCTATTTTTATATCATGTGAAGAACAAACAATAAAAATGAAGCAATTTTATCTACCTCTAAAACCGTGTCACTTCCTTCTATATCTTATAACATAAAAATAAACTTTATAATGTTGAAATAGGAATGTGCCCACATTATTATTCCATACGGAAAACCGTGAAATCATTATTAACGGCAATATCAACGAAATATCGTCTTATTTTCTATAACGAAGTTATTTTAAAATGTGTCAGAAACCTTAGTGGTCAGATTATACCCATTGTGACTTCTAGTGAGTGGAACTACGGTGGGCATTCTAGTGTTAAATATGTGAGCACATCGCTGCAAAGCGATATGAACTGGAACGAACACGTAAGGGCGGCTGTGGAAAACCGAAATGTTGACTTCCGTTTATTGGGAGAATTCTAGTAAAGTGTAGCTTACCTTTAAATTAGATCTCGTACAGAACACTTGTGCGACCCATTCTCGAGTAATGAACGATGTTTGTGATATCACTGTATAGGATTATAGGAAAACATCGAAGCAATTCAGAGACGTGCTGCTATATCTGTTACTGTGAGTTTTACGGGAATGCACCGCAATCTCTAAAGGGAAACTCTGGATGGATGAAGACGTTCTTTTCGCGTAAGACTATTGAGGATGATCAGGGTACCGCCATTTGCTACAGACTGCCAACAACAAGCATCTCGCATTAGAGACACAAAGACAAGAAAAAAGGAATCAGAAAGCGTTTTTTCCCTCGCTCTATTTTCGTGCTGAATAGAAAAAAGAATGAGTAGCAGTGATACAAATTACGCTCCGGTATGCAACTTATGGTCGCTTGCAGAGAATGTATGCTGATATAGATGTAGATGTGGATGTAGAATCTAGCATGTGCTGTATTTACAGAAACGTAGAAGTGGATTTTGTGCGTTTATGATCGAAAGAGGATCTCTTCCATCCACTACCTCGATAAGGAAAGTTCATAAGAAAGAGACATTCATTTGCTCAGCTAAAACTCAAACGTAACGCAACAGGTTCTTCACCAGGGAGGGCATGACAAACATATAAAGGCGGCTCCAACCCACACAGCACCGGCCACCATTGGAATAACTGTGAAAACATAGGGTACATGTTGAGAGACCAATAATGAGAGACCAGCACCAAGACGTTTAAGGAATTTTTTCACAGTTCCACACAACTTCTTCCTGTTTTCTCAATTGATCTGTGTTCAGTTTATCAAGGCCTATCCAATGTGCCAACTTATAAGTAAATCTGAGGGGGGTGCGATGGGGAGGTTCCCTTGTTAGAAGGGTATGTGATCACCACGGACAGCAACGAACTCCCACACTGGCCGCCAGATTGATGTGGAGTCCTTGTGGCAGTGTAACACTGCCGTCACTTACCAAATTGGCAGTCGCCAATAAGGTTAACCTTCTGTGAAGTGTTTCAGCATGTACACAATGATAAGATATAAGGATATAATATCTCCATCGCGAAGTTAGTGAAACAGTAACAACAGCGTACTAAACGAGCTTTGAACTGACGTTCTACCAATACGAAAGTAAACTGTAGTTATATATACATACGGTCGCCATCCAAATCAGGCAATGCGGTATCAAGTTACTCTCCATATTATACAGTACTTGCCTTAGCAAACAACACAACAAGTAACCCTTCTGCACAACACAGAACGACCAATAAATGTATAAATACACGCTATCTCACAACAACACCTGCTATTGGCAGGAACTACTATGCAGCATGATGAACAAATGCAAAATGGAAGTACGAACCTACTAAGAAAGACTGACTGGCAATAGCATAAACTATTATTATTTTAATTAACTATCACAAAAAAAATCATGATTTAGAAACAGTACTCACTAATGTAGGCTTCAGAAATATGCACATGAAGTTACTCTGTACAAATACGTAGTACGGCTATTATTTATAAGGAGATATTTGGTGCAGAATAAGTAATTGCACTGGTTGCTGTACTTGCTCAGAAGGAGCCTTTACTTTCATTTATCACTAAAGTTAAGAAGTTGTGGGGTTCCTTAAACTGGTATAGTTTAAAGAATCATCATCACTTGTAAATGGTAACACAAAATTAAGAGAAATTGCAAATACCTTTAATAACAACTTTAGCTATAATGAATAATACAGAATTAACTCAACAACTAACGGGGGGGGGGGGGGGCGGGGGGGTAGGGGACCTAGCACGTAGTCTCTCACTGCACTCAAATTCCAACAGGTTTTGTAAACAACTGTACAACCTGAGAAACCAGTTTAAAACAACATACCAAAAGGAACAAACAATTAAATCTTTACGAACCTCTTCAAAGTGAAATAATTCTGCCGTCTTTTTGGAACTTTCACTTACAGACAGCTATAAGCACTTTACAATTTTGTCACTGATTGTTTTAATGACAGCTTCATACGTTATGATAAGTTTTCTCTATGAACACACTTTATGAGACTTCAAGATGAAACATTATGTAGAGTAAATCATATCCTAATGTACAGAAAGCTGAACAAACTTCGTACACCATTAAGTTAATAAAAATGCAAAATTTTCTACTCCTCAGAACTGTCAGTTTAATAAAAACAAGATACTCGAGCTTAATTCACTTGGAAACGACGCTGTCTAGGAATGTGACAGGGGATAATCATGCGTGTGCACAAGTAAGTTGTGAGTTCCACAAAAAGGTATTATTCAATACATAATACCGAGCGCACGGCATGTACATATTTAGATAACAATTGTGCTGAAGATGGTAGCGCCTGTGATAAATTACAGTGGCTATTAAATTGGCGGTAAGGAACCATGGTTGTTGATGTTAGCCACACCCTGATACAGCTCTTCTTGGAGTCGTAAATTTAACCAACCGGGGCCAATAATGATATCATGGTTGCTAAGCCACTTAACATTCCATGACAGGCTAATTTACTTGCTCGTAAGCTCTTCTGGCCTCAGTTTATGTCACAATAGCTGCCCAAGGCAGCCGCTGACTGCTTAGTAACACAGTCAGAACTCAACTATATCACTCACCACAAGGGAATCAAAGACTGTGCACGAATTCCTCCTCTTCCAGTTCCGCCAAACTACTTTAGGTACATGACATTTATGGATAGGAATAGCATACTACAGGAGCAACCACAGAAGAAAACAATGGAAGCATTTGGGGTGTAATAGTACTGAAGGATTTTGAAAACTAGGTGAACTAATAAGAAATGACGAGGTTCCCGGCACCCCGTCCCCACCCCCCACTCCCTAACCTTAGTAAAACATCTACAACTAAGGCAGTGACAAGAAGAAGAGACAGGATAGTATAACATGTATTTAAACATCATTTTCATGTTACCTGATGGAGCTGTAGAGGGTAAGAACTGTAAGGCCGACAGAGATTGATATGTATGAAATAAGTAACTGAGGACATTATGTGGCCCATGGTTTGCATTGGGAAACGCATTACACCTTAATTGAAATCACCATATTCGTTCCAGATATTAGTGATTATATATTTTGATACTACTATTAAGCCAAGATGGTGTCTGTCTGTAAACCTTGCAGTCGACTCAAACGCACTAAAGTTTTTTCCTTGAATACTGACTCTTTGTGCAAAGGTGTTGACTAAGTGCAAAACTAATTTCTAAAGTCCGTGACTTTTTATTGTCTAGTGGACGCTCACACAATCGCCCCTTTACTCTGCCGTTGTTCTGTTGACTTCGTATGACTTCATTAAATTGCAGGCAGGTTCATTGTTGGCGAAATGAATGGACGTTCTCAGCACAAGTTGGGTACTCTTTAATAAATTAAATATTTTATTGAACCCTTGCTTAATACTGTGAGTGCATCAACAGACTGATGCTCTAGCTCGATCAGTTAAGCACAAAGTATGGAACAACATGTTACTGTTCAAATTCGAAGTTTCAAAAAAGTCGTTTGTCGATGACTTTTCAAATTCACTAAGCTACGCCGAAATTTCACAAGTCTGATCACGACGACGCAGTTCAAATTTAAAGTCCACGCACATATAAAGAAATTTCACAGGTATTTCATTCAGACGCTGCAGTTCAGATTGATAGTCCCTAACCTAAGGATCCTGAATTATTTTAAGTTCACTATTATTCTGCTATTCAGAGTCGATGGTCGCAGATGTCTATAGCTTCTTTAAGTTCTCGAACTTTCGGATAAATTCTGCTAGTCTGTATACTCGTCGTAAGAAAAATTTTAAACATTTTAAGTTTACGCGCTGCTCATTAACACATTTCCGTATTCGCCGACCTGTTCAAGCGGAATATCCTAGGCGATCCAGGCCAGTGACTTTATATAGATACGATCTGATGGAACAGAGCCCTCAAAATGAAACGTATTGTATTGTGCATATTACCATCAAAACTGCACATGTAAACGCTTCCTATGACTCGCAATTGCAAGCTAATTTATTCGAGCTATTGAACAGTAGCAGTTTCATTATGTTTTCATCTGAAATGTATAAGGGGCAATCAAAAAGCGTCCCTTTGAGGACACTGTTGCAGCGTATATGTAAGAGTTGGGAAAGGAGTTAGTGTGGCCTTGGAACGGAAACTCTTTGATGACCCCTTATAGAATAATGCCTTTCGTTGCCTGCACATTAAAGCTACAACGAATAAAATTTACATTGATTTTATCACTACCGTACGTATTAGCTACGAATTAGCGCTAGAATTTCTGCAGCATTCTATGCTTACATTAGTTTTTTGTTAGTATGTATGATTTTGCGTTATTTGTATCTTATGCCCAAGATTTGCATTATGTGCTATATGATATTTTAAAACCTAATGAGAGTCAAACGTCTTTAGAGAGTTACTGTAGACTGTTATATAATACAATCATTCTTACGCAGTTCATTTTACACTAAAATTCGCTTGCGACCCTCAAAATCAGTATTCAAGCTCACTGCATGTTTTACATTTCGCTTCTCTCCTTATGAACCAGTAAAATGTGGAGAATATGCAAATTATTACATTCACAGAGTATTACATATAAAACCAAAGGTACTGTTACAACATAATTTCTTAAAAACGCCAAAATAGATAACATATATATATATATATATATATATATATAT
This sequence comes from Schistocerca serialis cubense, assembly GCF_023864345.2. Lineage (NCBI taxonomy): Eukaryota > Metazoa > Arthropoda > Insecta > Orthoptera > Acrididae > Schistocerca > Schistocerca serialis. Next base: position 270,515,932 of record NC_064639.1, read on the forward strand.
ATATATATATATATATATATATAGGGTGTCCCAGCTATCTTGTCCACCCAAAATATCTCTGGAACAATAACAGTTATTGGAAAACCACTTTCATCGGTATGAATGTAGGGCTGGTGCCCATGAATGTACATATTTGGAAACATTTTAAAACGAAAGCATATGAGTTCTTTAACACAAACTCATGTTTTTTTTAAATGGACCTCCTATATTTTTTCTTCAGCAATCCATAGCATGACAAAGGACATACACAATGGCGTTGATTGCATCGCAATATTCTCATTACATCCCGAGACATTGAGACGCGAAATTGACGCTTGAAACACCCGATATGCGCTGCTAGCGCACGTCCTGAGGCTCAGGCGTGAACCCCATGCTGTCCGTAATCGCGATGTGATTGACATGCGTAATCACACTTCCATACTTATCAAGAGGTCCGAAACGAATAATACGGTCTGCTGCCATCCTGCATTAACGTCGTACATTCCAGCAGGTATTTATCCCATAGGCTAGGGGTGATGCGGTTCTGTAACCTATCTGTGTACCGAAACGTTAGTCACACAGTTAACTTCGCTTATCGTTAATCCGTCACTAAAAAGGTAATGCCGTTCAACGTTAAAACTTTATTTTACTGTAGATCTGGCGCAGGTGACAGTTAATCATTCACTCGTGATAGTAAAATTCATGTTGATGGTTTAAGTGAAACGAGCAAGCGGACTAAAAGTTTTACCGTTGTTTAGGTAAAAATGTTTTGATTTGGGAAATTCAGGTAGGACATAGAAGATGAATGTAAACAGGTTTAACCAATTAGTTTTAGTATCACATCATTATCAATGTTATGTTTATCTGATGCGTTGAATGACAAATTGTTGCAAAGAAATGTTCCTTAACATCACTGGGTAAAATGGGCCTTTGTAGAAACTTCCACTGTGATACCAGCACTACATACTAAACATAGCGTTCACATCTCATGCTCAAAGTGATGCCCATTGGCTTGCATACATAGGGCCACTCTGCGGATGAAGGATGCTCTACTTCGTGCTACTGTTTCCTCTCTGATGGCTGTACAAGCATCAATAATGCGTTGCTTCATGTCCTCTGGTGTTGTTGATTCATGTTGGTGAACAGCATCCTTCACTGCTCCCCAAAGAAAATAATCCAACGGTGTAAGGTCTGGAGATCGGGCAGGCCACCTAACAGGGCCACCTCGTCCAATCCATGCTGATACCGCATGACCATTCTCCGGTCCAGAGGTACGGTGTCCAAGAGAACAGGAAGATTGTGTCGTATAAATCTGGAGTATTGTCTGCCATTTTCGTTGCCATTTATGAAGAAAGGTCCGATAATGGTATCTCCAATAGTCCCACACTAAACATTAACTTTCCACGGACGTTGATGCTCTACCTGACGGAGCCATTTTGGATTGTCTGCGGACCAATAATGCATATTCCTCATATTGACAATTCCTTTGTTGGAGAATGATGCCTCGTCGGTAAAGAGAACATCTGCAAAAAAATTTGGATTTGTCAGAAGTTTTTGCTGAGCCCACCGACAAAATGTTACCCTATTTCGAAAGTCATTTGCATGAAGATCCTGGTGCAAATGAACATGGTAAGCATAAATTTATGACGTTTAAGAATACGCTGTGCACTTGATTTCGACACACCAACTTCACGTTCAATTTGACGAGTGCTGATTTGAGGATTCACAGCTATGGTAGCGAGCACAGCAACTTCAGCACGTTCATCTGTGCGTGTTCTAGGACGATCTCGAGGTCTTGGATTTAAGCTTCCCGTTTCACGTAAACGAGATGTGAGACGACCAAACATCCGGCGCGAAGGCGATGGCTTGTCAGGGAAACGTCTTCTGTACAGTCGTTCTACCTGAACAGCATTTCGTCCACCTACAACAGGGTACAGTACAGGTATGTAGAGTAGGGTAGAAAACAGATATATTAAGTTAATAATCATAATGTTTGCTAACAGTACTATCAACAAACAAGCAATCTCATAACGTATTTCCCGTCAACGTACATTCTCCATAGATCAGCAGCATTTCTACCATATCTTCATGTGTGTACATTATACTGTATAGTATAAGTTCCACAACACAACGTTTATTCACAATGTGTACTACCTCCGTGCCGTCACTAGATTACTCTGATGCACGACTACACTGGCAAGCGGTGTACTGCACGCCAAAGCAACAACAAATGGGATGCTCGGAGGGTGGTGGAGTACAGAAGTTTGCATGGGTCGCAAATCATAAACAAGGCGAAGTGGTAACTGTGGCAGTAGTGGGAACTACGTTGGACACTTGACTAGGTAGAGCCAGGCCCTGCGCGACAGGCACAAAGGGTCATATAACGCATTAGATAAACCTTATTTTGGGTGTGCAGGATAAATAAGACAACCTGACGGGTGTAAACCGATCGGTACTGTTTCATATTGTGTACGTAGATACGTAAAACGTGCAAGAGGGAAACCATTATGCGCTTATGAGAGTTGTGGCAGCAGACCGCATTATTCGTTTCGGACCTCTTGATAAGTATGGAGGTGTGATTACACATGTCAATCACATCGCGATTACGGGCAGCATGGGGTTCACGCCTGAGCCTCAGGACGTGCGCTAGCAGCGCATATCGGGTGTTTCAAGCGTCAACTTCGCGTCTGAATATCTCGGGGTGTGCATCTCTGGCGAGATGTCGATGTCACTACGACAGCAGAAGCAGGATACACGGTGGTCTGTGCCATATCTGACGACAGAATAACATACTGGATGCTGATCCAGGCTCAAGTGCTTTGTTCAGGGCTCTGCATACGATGACCAACGCGTGTTCCGATATTGACCCGACGACATCGTCAGTTAAGATTGTATATCGTCAAGGCTGGATCGTAACTCAACGGAAATGTTTCTCCTAGCCTGCCGAGTCACGTTTCTTGTTACAGCAGGTCAACTGTCGGGTGCAGATACGCTGTCATCCCTGCGAATGGCCACGCGGAACAATCGTCGTGCCACGGACGCAGACCGTAGTGAGCAATACCAGTCCGGAATCTTTTGCCAATGGGGAGATCATCTAGACACTTTTTCAATTACAGGCCAGGTTACGTGTCCATAGTGCCGTGGTTTCCACTGCCTTCGACGTCGACATGCCGTCGATCATTGCTGATTCTTCCGCCTTTTAGGGGCAGTTACCTCAAGTGCACGAGAGCGCCCTGAACCTCTGTCCTTCCATGCGCCCTCTTTAACAATGCTGTTGGTCGAATGAGACTAATTCCTAACGCCAAAGTTTTCAGCTGGCGTTTCTAAATACCTGACTATTTTTATTCAAAATTTAAGGAATGACATTTTTCCATCCCGGGACCGAGGACGTTTTCATTACTAACGAAAGACACTGCCCCTAGACCACAAGTACTCTAATGTTGCGGAGAGGGAGAATTATTTCGGGCATCAGTACTAATGATGCCTGTGGTATTATCTAAGTCCCCATGACAGTTACAGAATACATGAACCACCTGCATTCCTTAATTCTTGATTATTTCCATGATTTCAATAACTCCTTGTAACAGGAAAATTGTCCGTATCCCAGGCCATGATTCTTTCGAACTTCCGAGTAGGTTGTGAAGAAAACAATATATTATACACTTGTGGCCATTAAAATTGCTACACCAAGATGTAATGCAAATGATAAACGGGTATTCATTGGACAAACATATTATAATGGAACTGGCATGTGATTACATTTTCACGCAATTTGGGTGCATAGATCATGAGAAATCAGTACCCAGAACAACCACCTCTGGCCGTAATAACGGCCTTGATACGCCTGGGCATTGACTCAAACAGAGCTTGGATGGCGTGTACAGATACAGCTGCCCATGCAGCTTCATCACGATACTACAGCTCATCAAGAGTAGTGACTGGCGTATTGTGACGAGCCAATTGCTTGGCCAACACTGACCAGATGTTTCCAATTGGTGAGAGATCTGGAGAATGTGCTGCCCAGGGCAACAGTCGAACATTTTCTGTATCCAGAAAGGCCCGTACAGGACATGCAACATACGGTCGTTCATTATCCTGCTGAAATGTAGGGTTTCGCAGGGATCGAATGAAGGGCAGAGCCACGGGTCGTAACACATCTGAAATGTAACGACAACTGTTCAAAATGCCGTCAATGCGAACAAGAGGTGACCGAGACGTGTAACCAATGACACCCCATACAATCACGCCGAGCGATACGCCAGTATGGCGATAGTGAATACATGCTTCCAATGTGCGTTCACCGCGATGTCGCCAAACACGGATGCGACCATCATGATGCTGTAAACAGAAGATTCATCCGATAAAATGACGTTTTACCATTCGTGCACCCAGATTCGTCGTTGAGTACACCATCGCAGGCGCTCCTGTCTGAGAAGGGTAACCGCAGCCATGGTCTCCGAGCTGATAGTCCATGCTGACGTGATGGTACGCATTTCTCCTCCTTACATGAGGCATCACAACAAAGTTTTACCAGGCAACGCTGATCAACTGCTGTTTGTGTATGAGAAATCGGTTGGATACTTTCCTCATGTCAACACGTTGTAGGCGTCGCCACCGGCGCCAACCTTGTGTGAATGCTCTGAAAAGCTAATCATTTGCATATCACAGCATTTTCTTCTTGTCGGTTAAATTTCGCGTCTGTAGCACGACCTGTTCGTGGTGTAGCAATTTTAATGTCCAGTAGTGTAGTCTAATTTATAGATTCAATGGGGTCTGTATTGGGGAGTGCTGATAGGGCGGAGGGAGGGCTGGAATCTTAATGACTATTTGCCACTGTGATTAGTCTATATTTCTAATCACACACTCACGTGCATTAAGTGACACGTGACTGTGACGTCATTTGAGGATGCTGCGCAGTGACAGAGATGGTGGAAGGGAGGGAGAGGGGGGGGGGGTCGGGTACGGTGATTTCCCAGAGGCCGTAGCCGCTCTGCTCGTTAGCCGCGACTGCAGCGCCGCCACGCGCCGAATCCTCTCTCGCAAATTAAAGTTTGCTTTCCGAATTGGAGGAACTTTTTCCGTTTTGCGCAAGTCACCCTTTTAAAGCAATAACTCACTCCACCCACTGTCGTTTACTGCCAATTTGTCTTTCCTAAAGTGAGTCGCTCGTTTCCAAACAAGACCACTTTGGAAAGCAGCGAGAATGTGGAGTCAGTCGTTTGCCGAAAGCTTCACAAAATCAAAGCAGTCAGAAATCAAGTGAAATTAGCTCTACCCTCTCAGAAAGAATAAATGTTTTGGTCTTTATGTTTGAAGGATCTCTGGACAGCCCACCTCGTAAAACTGTTAGTCTTATATACCGTTATGAGAACTGAGGTATAGTAGTGTTGCCTAAACACAACGGGATTTTCGCCCAGGATCATGCACTCCTTTGTAATTCAACACTGTAACCGCAGCCGAAGACGTGTCCTACTACTGCAGTCACAAAATGACGTACTGGCTTGATTGGGAGAAGCTGAAAGAGTATGTAAGGGACTTTCAATGTTGTAAAGCTCCTAGAACCTCCTGTGTGAAATGGTACATTACATGGTACATCACATTTCAATGACAGAACATTTGTTTATTTACACTTCCTGACAAAAGAAAGGTACGAAATGAAGCTTCACGGCTAGTGAGGGTATTTGATGATATTTCAGTGATTACAAAACGAGTCGAAGTTACAAAGAATTTGGCAGTATGAACGCACTTGTCTGTATGACAATGCAACCTCTCTACGCCTTGAATACAGGCACTAATTTGGTCGAAAAAGGTGTCACAACTATTGTAAATAGTCTTTGATGTACCGGGTACTAGTACTGGAACAGAGCTGTTTTCCGAACTGGTCCCACAGGCAGAATTGAGGACATCGCCGGCGAACCTCAACATCACGCAGAGTGTTCATGGGGTCAGGAGTCATGTGTGCACGGGCATTCTCCTGGTGAAAAACAGTCACCACAGTACTGTCGCAAGAGTTGTGACACTTAAGGTTTCAGGAAGTCCATGATGTAGCCATGTGCCGAAAGTTTTGTCAGTAATTGCTAACCGTGACATGAAGATATACTCTACAGTTCCCCACTCCATTAGGATTGGAGTAACACGGCTGAGCCTCTAGAAAATGTAGGAGGAGCAAGACACCTCCTGCGATCGTCAACAGAGGTAGTGCAGAACCGATGTTCGTCGCTAGACAGAAAGCAAAGCCATTCATCAGCAATCGATGATCCCTGAGCACGCTGTTCTTTATATTGACGGCAGCCAACGTATGGGACTAGTCCAGCTGCTTCTAGTCTCGGACTAATGAAGGGGAGTGATGTAGAATGTTGCAGAAAGTCCAATACTTGTTGTCGGCTGAGAACGAGCTACGATGAGCTCGTTGCGCAACACGGCGATCTTGCCTTGTAGTGGTTCAAATGGTTCAAATGGCTCTGAGCTCTATGGGACTTAACATCTGAGGTCATCAGTCCCCTAGAACTTAGAACTACTTAAACCTAACTAACCTAAGGACATCACACACATCCATGCCCGAGGCAGGATTCGAACCTGCGCCTAGAACCGCTTGGCCACACCGGCCGGCCTTGTAGTGGTCAGATGTGACATACCGGAAACTTGACGACGAGTGTGCTTGCTCTCAAATTCCCGTGAAGTCCAGCCTATGATCCTTGTCACATCCGATGGCCCAAAAATCAGGATACTATGCAATTCTACACGCTGGCCAAAAGGACAATCACAATGAGGTACATCATAAATCTCAGGTGCTGAAGAGATGACTCGACAAATGACACTTTTCATATTCCTCATATACATTATCAGGCTTGCAAACAACATCACCATTGCCCTTTGGTGGCTGTTACGCCTCTTGTAGAGAACTGCAACTCCCATTACCTACTTACCCGCCGATGCTGTGTACGCGTACATAGTTACACTGGCATCCGACCGGGTATTCTGGGTTCTTCATATCATTTCCCAGACACATCAGTTAAAATTATTTCGGTTATTTATGATCTTACCGTCATTAAATTGCCATTAAAAGGGTGTCTGGATATGTTTCCATCCATGATGAACGTTCATACTATGAACTTCATAGCGACAGGTAAGAACCCCCATGTGCAGTACGAACGTTTTTTTTTTCTTTTGTTGTTGTAATTTTCATTCTTTACTGCAAGGTAAAGGCTGTAGGAGATCTGGCCCACTGCAAGGTCGCCGTTTCGTCACGGTAGGGAGGGAGTGGTGCTGAGGGAGAGGAGTTCAGGCGGTGAATACGCGGGAGGGGATTTGCCGTTCCGGAGTTTGATAACCAGGGCAAATACTACCAACTCACTTGTCAGAACCATGACTGGAAAGTATTTTTGTGTTTGTATTTTTCTGTTTGTATGAACGTGAACCTTGTTCTGAAAGGCCTCTCAATGGTCTGGCGTCGGTTAAGCAACTGTTTGTAAGGGAGGGTTAGGTGCCGTCTGGAATGTGAAAATCTAAGAGTTAATGGATATATAAAGCATCTCCAGTTTGAAGCTGTCTACTTTGGTCTACCGTTTTCAAATACTTTTATCTCTGCAGAACTACAGCTAGATACACTCTTTTGAAAATGCTTAGTGTATTCATCCCTTGCTCTCCCTCTTAAAATTTTTGACCCTCACACATCCCTACTGGAAAAACTTAAAACTGATTGATACTTTAGGATGTGTATTACCAACTAATCCCTTCTTTTGAAACTTCCTGGCAGATTAAAACTGTGTGCCCGACCGAGACTCGCTGCAGAGTGAAAATCTCATTCTGGAAACATCCCCCAGGCTGTGGCTAAGCCATGTCTCCGCTATATCCTTTCTTTCAGGAGTGCTAGTTCTGCAAGGTTCGCAGGAGAGCTTCTGTAAAGTTTGGAAGGTAGGAGACGAGGTACTGGCAGAAGTAAAGCTGTGAGTACCGGACGTGAGTCGTGCTTCGGTAGCTCAGTTGGTAGAGCACTTGCCCGCGAAAGGCAAAAGTCCCGAGTTCGAGTCTCGGCCGGGCACACAGTTTTAATCTGCCAGGAAGTTTCATATCAGCGCACACTCCGCTGCAGAGTGAAAATCTCATTCTGGAAACATCCCCCAGGCTGTGGCTAAGCCATGTCTCCACTATATCCTTTCTTTCAGGAGTGCTAGTTCTGCAAGGTTCGCAGGAGAGCTTCTGTAAAGTTTGGAAGGTAGGAGACGAGGTACTGGCAGAACTAAAGCTGTGAGTACCGGACGTGAGTCCTGCTTCGGTAGCTCAGTTGGTAGAGCACTTGCCCGCGAAAGGCAAAGGTCCCGAGATCGAGTCTCGGTCGGGCACACAGTTTTAATCTGCCAGGAAGTTTCATATCAGCGCACACTCCGCTGCAGAGTGAAAATCTAATTCTGGAATCCCTTCTTTTAGCCAATTTGGACCACAAATTTCTTCTATACTCAATTTAATTCAGTACCTCGTCGCTAGTTCCGCTACCTGCCAGTCCAGTCTTTAGCATTCCTCTGTAGCACCAAGTTTCAAAAGCTTCAATTCTCTTCTTGTCTGAACTGATTATCGTCCGTACCTCAGTTCTATAAAAGGCAACACTCCATGCCGATACATTTAGAAAAGACTTGTTAACACCTCAATTTACGTCACATGTGAATAAATTCCCCCTTTTTTAGAAATCCTTCTCTTTCCAGAACCAGCCAGCATTATATAGCCCTACTTCAAATGTCATCAATTTGCTGCCAACACAACACAACACATCTACTTCCAGTGTTTCTTAACCCATTCTAATTCCCTTAGGGTCGGCTGATTTAATTCGGTATATTTCATTACTATTGTTCATCTTATAACATCTTTTCCAGACACATTAAATTCAATTCACCTGTTCTTCCACGTTCTTTGATGGCACCGGCAAAATTATAGTGCCAACGGCAAACCATTATATTTTCATTTCATCCTCGTGATATTTAATTCCTCTTTAAATTACGGCTTGGTTTCCTTTCTGCTTGCTCAATGTACATTTGAATAACTTAGAGATAGGCCACAATCCTTCTAATGAAGGTAATATTGTCAAGTGGTAGGCAGTGGAAAACAGCACTTACAAACAATTATTCTCATTTTAAAATAAAACTCATTAAGAATAATTTTAAAATAGACGAAGGAAGTTTCAGATGAAAGAAGAAAAATATTTATTGTTATTATAGTTGGATGTCGGTAGTGGAAACGTTGTGACCGTGGGATAGACATGCTGTGTGTAGTGGGAGCCTCCATTTTTTCCAATTGTTAGAACTGATGTGACGCTGGCTACAGATAGTTCACTATCCGCATTTGCTATTTTATTTCAGTGATAAACACCCGACGGAAGGTACACACGCAGCTGTATTAATCTAGAAATCAGGAACGTGAAGTTACGACCAACATACAAACTTCCTAGTATAAATCTACTGGCAAAAACACTACATGTTATATGAAAATCTGATCTTCATTCTACAGGTGCCATGTGCCTAAAACCTTGCAAAACCTGAGGAAGTCAGAGTGGCTCGCACGAGATCATATTGTGTACAGTGTGTTTTAAAGCGGCAGTAGGAACATGTGGCTTGTAGTTCCCTATGGTCCACATTCGGGAGTCACTTCATATGTAAGGAAACTCAGTTGTTCTCCTAAAGTTTTCCGACTGAAAATCAAGGCCGGATCAACGTCTTCCACAAGTCTTCGGTGTGCGGATTGTCTTTACGTTGATGCCAACAATCTACGGCGATTAGGTGTCTTCTTCATCCACAGTTTCATCCGAGCCTTTCCATTCACATGCTGACCTTTCTAGGTGATTGGATGAAACGACCTAAGCAGTTGTTAAGGAGGTTATAAGGGCTAGTGCCATTCCGACTACGTGCGTATTGAAGTAGGCTTCAGAGTATTTGTAATTAACTAATTGCTGCTTGAAATATAGCCAAATCCTCAACTCAACGAAATTGAAATTAGCATAAGGTGATTAATGCGTGAAGTATTCAGTGTATTCGAAAGTAAAATTCTGTCTGGCAAACTGACAGAAAACTCCAAAATTTTACTCTTACGTCAGATCAGTAAACGGATTGTGACCATAATAGCTCCGGAACTACAGATGACACAATGAACTCATTGAGGAAGGTCATGGTATGAACATAAAAGTGACGGAAACCTAAATAGGCGACCATGGCATATAAAAGGAATTGAAATCGCTCAACAGACCCAAGTCCACTGAACCTGGTTGGATACTAATACGATTCGTTATAAAATGTGATAAGGGTTGGGTTTGGTTACTTTGGGGAAGAGACAAAGGTCTCATCGGATTAGAGAAGGATGGGGAAGGAAGTCAGCCGTGCCCTTTCAAAGGAACCATTCCGGCATTTGCCTGAAGCGATTTATGGAAATCACGGAAAACCTAAATCAGGATGGCCGGACGCGGGATTGAACCATCGTCCTCTCGAATGCGAGTCCAGTGTGCCAACCACTGCGACACCTCGATCGGTAAAATATGATGAGGAAATTGTTCCTCTTGTAGGAGCAGTTACTATAGATCGCTGTATGAGCGAAGTGTTCGTATTGATTGGAGAAACGTCCAGGTCATTCTCGTTTAAGGGGCTTGTCGAACAGATGCACATAAATATAGGCTTATATCACTGCTGTCAGTGTGTCGTAGAACTCTGGTACAGGTTTGTTACTCGCATGCTATGGCATCTCTGGAGACCGAAAATTTGTTTTCGAATCAAGATCGGTTCCCAAAACAATGATTATATGAAACCCAGTTCCCATTGTTCGACCACGAGACCCAAAAAGCGGCAGTTACCAAGGCCCAGAGTTGTGTTCACTGATTTCCGGAAGACGGTCGATAAACTTCCGCACCACCCACCAGTACATAAAATAATACTATGCTGACAGAGAGAAATTTCAATATGACGTAGTGGATGACGTCGGAAGTAACAAGAGGCTCTTCGTGTATGAAGCTGATTTATACAGATAAATTGTAATGCTTGAGAATAGTGCCGAAATTGAGGACATGGATAAAATCTTCTCTTACTGCAGCGATTAGCAGTTGATCTCATCCTAGACGAACGTAACGTTTTTTTTTTTTTTTTCTCGTAAGGATAGACAGAAGGACCTGTTATTTAACAACAGGATTACAAAATAAGCACAGGAAGTAATGGCACCCATTAAATACCCAAGAGCGGAACAACCACATTAAACTATCACCATGCAAGCAAATATCAAATTGAGATGCGCTGGAAGTAGCCACAGTAATTGTAGCACCCACAAGGGAAGTAAATTAAAAAGCCTCCCTCTTTGATCAAGACTTGATTATTGCTCGCCAATCTGGGAGCCGTCCATTAAGATTGATAAGGAAGGCAAAGAAGATGCAAAGAAGGCAGCACGCTTCGCTACAAGTTCATGTAGTAAGCGGGAAAGCGCCACACAGGTGCTTAGCTTTTCGCATCACGGTGTGGCTTACCGTTAAATTTCCAAGGGAAGACGTTCCCAGTCAGAACCAATATATCTCGAGAAACGACCATTAAGATATAATTAGAGAGGGCAAGCCGATGGTTCATCCTGTGATCCATTCTCAGTCTCAGCAGGAAAATCGAAATGTGGCAGTGACAAAAATATTACGTGCCACCACATCCCGTAAGTTTCCTTGGGGATTGCGGTCGTAGACGATGTCGGCTGAAAGCAGCGTGTACATACACTGAAACGCTGAAACGCTAAAAAACTGCAATAGGCATGCGTATTCAATTACAGAGATATAAAAACAGGTAGAATACGGCTAGTGTCGGCAACGCCTATACAAGACAGTAAGTGTCTAGTGTAGTTGTTAGATCGGTTACTGCTGGTACAATGGCAGGTTATCAAAATTTACGTGAATTTGAATGTCGTAATATAGTCTGCGCTCGAGGCAGCTGCAAGGCAGCCATGAATTGGGGATTTTCCCGTACGACCATCTCACGAGTGTATCGTGAATATCAGGAAAACATCGGATATCTGACATCGCTGCGGCCGGAGAAAGATGCTGCCAGAATGAGTCCAACGACGACTGAAGATAATCGTTCATCGCGACAGAATTGCAACACTTAGGCAAATTGCTATAGATTTCAATGCTGGGCCATCAACAAGTGTCAGCGTGCGCATCATTCAACGAAACTTCATCTACATGGGCTTTTGGAGCTGAAGCACAATTCGTGTACCCTTGATGACTGCACGATACAAAGCTTTACGCTCCACCTGGGAACGTCAACACCGACAGTAGACTGTTGATGACTGTAAACATGTTTCCTGGTCGGACGAATCTCGTTTCAAATTGTATCGAGTGGATGGACGTGTACAGGTATGGAGACAACCTCATTTTATTTATTTAATCGTATGGCTAGGGACCCCCGTCGGGCAGACCGTTCGCCGGGTGCCGGACATTCAGTCTGACGCCACTTCGGCGACCTGCAGTCGATGAGGATGATGATGAGAACAGCACCACACCCAGTCCCTGGGCGGAGAAAATTCCCCGACCCAGCCGGCAATCGAACCCGGGCCCAGAGGATTGACAATCCGTCACGCTGACCATTCAGCTACCGAAGGCGGATGACAGCCTCATGAATCCATGGGACTGCTCAAGCTGGTGGATGCTCTGCAATGATGTGGGACTGTGCAGTTGGAGTGATATGGAATCCCTGACACGTCTAGATACGACTCTGACACGTGACACGTACGTAAGCATCCCGTATGATCAGCTGCCCATCGTGCATTCCGACGGACCGCGGCAATTCCAGAAGGACAGTGCGACACCCCACATGCCCAGAATTGATACAGAATGGCTCCACTCTTCTGAGTTTAAACACTTCCGTTGGCCACCAATCTCCCCAGCCATGAGTATATCTGGGATACTTTGCAACGTGCTGACAGAAGAGATAACCACCCCGTCGTACTCTTATTGATTTGTGGACAACCCTGAAGGATTCATGGTGTCAGTTCTCTCCAGCACTGTTTCAGACATTAGTCGAGTATGTGTCACGTCGAGTTGCGGCACTTCTGCTTGCTCGCGGTGGCCCTGCACGGTTTTGGGCGGGTGTACCAGTTTCTTTGGCTCTTCAATGTATATTCTCCTATCTAATCGTTTCTTTTTCGGCTGCAGGTGAAGCAGCAGGCTGAATCACGATTCAGTTTAGCCGATGGATTGCCAGGGGCTGTTTGTGGGAGCATGGTGGATCCTCATCATCGGTTTTCTGCTATATTAGCAGGTCCTTGGCCTCTACATTGCTTCCTTCTTAAGGCTGCTGTATGTTGTACCGTCCATCACGTCATCCTGTATCTGAAATCTCTTCCCTCTTCGCTTCCTTTTCCATTCTATATAACCTCCTAAAACTGTTTTTATCATTCTTTTTAATATATTCTTTCTTAATATATGCCCAATCCGATTTCTTTTTCTTCATTTCATTACATCTATTAACTGTCTTCTCTCTCCCACTCTTCTCTGTACCTCTTCATTTTGTATTCTGTAGATAGAAGTTTTTCTTTCCATCCTCCGCCATGTCCTCATCTCCAAAGCCTCCTACCTTTGTCTGTCTTTCTTCCCCGTTAAGTCCATATTCCAAACCATGCAGAAGACCATTAATTACGAAGCATTTTATAGACATTTCCTCAGGTCTCTATCCATATTACAGTAAAAAATTCTCCCTTCCTTGCAAAGCGCGTCTCTGTGCTACGCTCATAGATCGTATCCAATCTGTCTTCAAAAACTTTATGAATGAATGCGACGTGATTCAAGACAGGTGATCTAAATCAGACGGAGGTAGCATATTCAGCTGCGGGAAATAGCCAGTGCCGAAGCACGGTTTGTCAGAGGATGTAACCTAAATCGTGAATGAGCTGTGCTGTGATAATCGCGGGCCGGCCGGGATGGCCGAGTGGTTCTAGGCGCTACAGTCTGGAACCGCGCGACCGCAACGGTCGCAGGTTCGAATCCTGCCTCGGGCATGGATGTGTGTGATGTCCTTAAGTTAGTTAGGTTTAAGTAGTTCTAAGTTCTAGGGGACTGATGACCTTAGAAGTTAAGTTCCATAGTGCTCAGAGCCATTTGAACCATTTTTGATAATCTTGGCACAGTTGATGTTCCGGTCCGTCCTGGCAATCTGATGGCTCTAGAATTCGCTAACAGGTCTGACACTGCGGACGAGAGGTGTCCTCATAACATTATTTCTGGCAAGGGGTGAGGGGTAGGCAGATACTGCGAGCTTCAACGACGTTGAGGTGGGAGCGATGGATTAATTGTTAGTCTGCTCTGATGACTAAATATCTGATATTATTAAATTACCTATTATATAGCGATGCCTCAACAATCTTGTCAGCATACGTGCAAAATACCGTTTGTCTGCATTCTGGAAAGAAGAGCTGACTCTCCAAGGATATGAAAGCGCCAGACACGATGGACATAGCGAAACTGCACTATGGAATATTTTTTCTCAATAAGGGCTATTGTATTCGTTTGTCAGTTGTCATTCTGAGATGTGCTTACGGCATTTTTGGCCGGTAGCCATCTTCTCCAGTTTCGTCGTCTTATTCATGACTTCGTGGTGGTCGAAGACGATGAAATGATGATGACAACGGAGACAATTTCGAGCGGCTAAAGCACTCTGCTGTAAATCGAACCTGGTGCCCTTGAATGAACGTCGGTTCGCTAACCACAAGATCACTAGCTGCTGACGATCGTAGTTAAATAAACCTTTACTAATTTATTTACTTAATGTTCTTCATGAACCGTCACTTTGCATTATCTAAACCCAAGTTGGAGGCTACACACTCTTTGTTTCCCAGTTCTCGTACCTGTTTCCATCTTTCTTCTGTGTCGCATACATATTTCTTAGGATTTTTTCGATTCCTTTTGTTACGACCTTTTGCCACTGCGCCATCCAGTGAGGGAGATTTCCTTTTCAACAATTATCTCGTCCGATTCTTTCTTCCTTATTTTTGTGTTTTTAGAATTTTTTAGGTGTTGTACTGACTACTGTACTTTTGTGCCGGAAAATGTCACCTTATTGCTTCCTTTAATAATATCTGTAAATATGTCTTACTTTTTTTACTGTATCTTCGCTCTTTGTCTTGATACCTTTTGTTTACAAATTTTAATTTAAATAGTTCTGTAGTGCTTAATGAAAATATTTTGCTATTAACGTTTATTTTCCATGTTTATATGCGTACTAATCTGTAACTCAGTGGTAACTAGCTACGTTCATTAAACTATGCGACTTTCAACTACACACTGAAATATTTTAATCTATCACATTTAAACATGCACTTTGTGATGTGAAACTTACGATCCTCGAACCAGTCACAAAGGAAAATCACAATAAAACGCAAACACAGGCTTGTAGTTCACAAAGATTTATTACACATATCCCCAAAAACAGTTTTACAAAATCTTTTACGAAACCGACCATCCAATAGCCATCAATAATAAATTAAAACCCCAATACAGTCTTTACAACACTATATGGAATGAAACAAGTTAAGTAAAGATCCTGCCTTTTAACTAAGTAATAAATATAGACGACACGCATAATTTCCCACAAATGTAACAGGAATTTACTGGGACTAAATCCCCGTTGGTGCAACAAACAACAGTACAGAATAGTAAATTGAAAATTTCAAGTAGAAGAGCAAATTCCCCAATGGGAACCTTAGACCAATAAACAGGTTATAGAACAACGGAATTCCACCAATTACATGGGGCCTTATTCTACTGAATTCACTCGTGAAATCCCTCTGAAGTATAACAACAATATTTAGGCAGAAAATACAGTTATCTTAATAGTCAGTTTAAGTTCCATTCAACAGCTGGCACACCCCAACGGATGACTAACCCTGATACAAAAGTGACCAAACTACTAGGAACAGGGGACACACCTTGGCGCAGCCCGAACACATTAACTAGAGGAATCTCCAAACAATTAAAAGAGAGAACACTGAACTTCTGTCAACTACTGGGGCGAGCAGCGACTCTGACAGGATACAGCCAAGTAGCGCCGAGCGTCACCAAAATGTAACTGGCCGAGCTAACGGCGTCCGAACATATTTTAGTCTAGGGGCCGCCCCCTGTATTGGTCAGTCCGGAAATGATTGTGTCCGTTGCTCTTAGTGCAATGACATATTTTAAAGAAGAAAACACGAGGACAGACAATCAAACCAAAGGACACAAGACTGACCCTCTTTTTTCAGAGCTATGCTCCCCCCCCCCTCTTTGAATATAACACTATTAACACATGAAGGGCCTCAAACAAATTGCATGTAAATTTATTCACTTCTTACAGTTCATAATTCCTTACTCTTACTGGCAGACCCCAATAACAAGCATAAATTCTGGAGAAGTTAACGGCCTGCTGAACCAAGAGCATAAAAACACATAATCCAAGACACAAATGTCACGGCCCCTTCAAACGGAGACCTCATACTAATTAATAAGATACTCAAGCAACATTAAAAACACACTGTCTTAAGACTAAACATGGCCTGCGCACTATCCCAAAATGCCTCATTCAGCCTTCACACTGCTCACGCTTAGTGCTCCCGTAAATCAGCAGTGTTTTACACTCTTAACACCACTTCTAAACATATACCGGAACCAAGAGTGAATTCATTATTTCATTATTACCGCCACGGTGTGGATAATCCCATACAAATCACTGTTTCCGGCGGTGTTTACAAATTACGATCAGATTGATCACAAAACATAATTTGAAAGAAATAGCAGATGCCCACCGTTAGTAGCAGCAAAACATGAGAATCCACATATCATACGTAGGCATCCAGCATCAGGTAGTACAATATACACACATGCTAGTGCATTGGAGGCCATCACCACCAGCCCGCCGACGACGCACTCCTCAAATCATAACACAGCGACGCGATGAACCAACGCTTCTCCGTAACGGTCACCTCAAGACTCGTCAACGCAACATATGGTTAAGCAACGGGCAAGCATGACCTCCAGGGCCCCGGAAAGAGGAACCAAGAGATCCGTAGCCGGAAGCGCCGCGCTTAAATAGCGCCCTGAAGAGGAAAACCAAAGAGAAAACGCTAATGCCAGAACGAACGGAATTACTGGCCCTACTAGATAAGAACATCTGCGACTCCCCCAGGGCTCACACTTTTCACCTTTTTCTAAGCTACACCTTATGTTCGTTGCATATTGAAAATTTTGCATGTGTGGCCTATTCTAATAATAGTTATTTCTGACTTGTCTCCGCTGTATTCACAAACTTCTTAATGATCTCCTCCACATACGTATCTGTTATTAAAAGATATGACAAAATATACTGATACTGTTGACTATAAACACAGATAGCTTCAGCCATTCTATTATGAAACATTGGTTTATGTCCGCTAACCTATTTTTCGAGCGTTTTCAGGCTCGTCTTCAGATGAGGCACGCTGGAGCAACATATATTTTTAGTGTGCTGCTGCGTGCTAGCCTCGTAAGTTAGTTATACCGAAAACTGTGTCGAAAATGAATTTATTTTCTTTTTGTAACGGTATGGGCGTTTTTTTACACCCACCTGGCCGCTTCCATGTCATTTCTAAAGCTCACTTCATTGTGAGAAGAAAATAAATAACACTATGATACAGAGTGTTCAAAAATTAAATGCTCAAACTAGCAGATATTAAGATGAAGCGGACAGCGAACACACTTCTTTAATCAAACAATTGTCTGAATCGCATTCTGAGTGAGCCTTAATAACACATAAGAACTCCCGGGCCGAAGGAGGTAAACGAACATCATCACACTGAGGGTGATTTCAGCACATAGTGTTCTGACTTACTGGCGTTGTTATTCAGCCAGGAAACACCGCATAGCGCTATACTGCCTGCTTAAAGCTTGCAGTGCGTAAGAGGGAGAGAATTGCGAGACGTGAGCTTCACTAGACTTCTTTATTTCGAGCTACATGAGGCCCAAAGTATATTTTACCCCTGTGGCTTCAAAGCCATTTTTGCAGCGAGAGGTCACACACACACGCAGGAAGCGCCCTACGTTTTCCATCGAACAGTGTCGCCCTGCTGCGTCGATATTGTCTCTGTGCAGAAGTTAATGGTGCTCATTCAAAACTTTCATTGTAAAAGTGATCATCACAATAAATGTCTGAAACGTATTTAACTTATTTTATTCTCAGTCATACCCAATAACCAACTGGAAACTCTGTACTCACTTAATATGCATTTCCTATAGTTGACTGCTTAACGAAATATATTCGTTGTTATCTCCATCATCATATCTTTCAGTTTGTTTGTAAAATTTTTGAGCTTTTTTGACCTTTTAGAACCGTTGTGTGTTTTTTGTGTGTGTTCTCCATCAAAGCGAATTTCTTTACTTACTACTGCAGTATGGGCGGCACTGTTACTGATACCCCACCTCCCCGTTGTATGCAAAGCAGTCAGAATTTTGACTCGATTTGCCGTTTAACCAATAACAAAGCTGATATGTTAGAGTGTTAGTGGCCACGTATTCGACTCACGAGCTGGTCTCTGGCTGATATGCCATAGCTCTCACGCCTGGCTGCACACTTTGACTATCGCCAAGCCACTCTGTCTGAGCATGAGATAGAGGAAGAGAGGGGAAACTGCAAACACGCCTAATTGAAAAGTCAATGCAGTCACACTGCATACGATTTGTTTTTACATTTGCTATTTCTAAACAATATGGGATTATTTAATTATTTCTGGAGCACCGATCACATAAAATAATTTTTATCTCTACAATATGTCTACAGATAGATAGACGAAGACAATTTCACAGATTTTCGCACACAGTTTGCCATGTAATGGTGTCTCAATTAGCTTCATACTCAGCAAAAGCCTTTCACACACGTATGTTGATCGAAATATTTCATCACGTCTGCAACCCCATTATGGAGAGCTGGACACTCTTCGAGAAGAAAACAACATAGATCTCATGGAAAGTTTTAAAGTAAAAGAATTTGTCTTCAACAGGGAACGACATAGCAGATCAATCAATTCCATCTGCACATGTGCCGCTTTCACTTGGAATGCAAACAGTCCTTAAAACAGATCGGAAACAGATGTAAGATGAGTGGTGTCCCCAGAACGTTTAGAAAACTGTTCTTTTAATTCCTTCGAGACCACAATGAACTCCTCAACCTTCACGTTTTCTTTTATGTAGGTGTGCTTATGGAAATGAAAGGTTTCACCTGTCAGAATTTTTCCCTTCCAGAACATGACTTTTTTTAAAATACATTTCCACCAAATCAGATATATGTTGTTTATCACCTTGCAGTCTAACTGTAGGAAGTGTGCAGTTCACACAGAAAGCGAGGTCTGCAGTTCATTCCGGATGTCTTCACTTTCGTTGCGCTCTTTCTCTCCTGATAAATACAGCAATATAGGGTTTTAGATCGAAAAATCGTTCAGATATGCCACTTAAGCAACGAACTTTGCAGTAATATATAAAACCTACATATTCTTCGTTCACTTCCACAAAATTGTTGCAACAGACACAGGAATAATGCGCACGACTTCAGTGAATTTACTATTCGTACCACCAACTTCAACACGTGCTCCGTTCCTATAAATTTACCACAGGGTTCTTCTTGATAAATAGAACAACGAAATCCAACTGTCAATTGTTGTAATTGTTTGCTCTTTCATCGCTACTAAATCTTTAAATTATTTCCGCGTGGTGATTTAAAGTCCTTCAGTAAAAATTTGCTGTACCCTGGATTATGTGGCCGACCGCGGTGGTCTTGCGGTTCTAGGCGCTCAGTCCGGAATCGCATGACTGCTACGGTCGCAGGTTCGAATCCTGCCTCGGGCATGGATGTGTGTGATGTCCTTAGGTTAGTTAGGTTTAAGTAGTTCTACGTTCTAGGGGACTGATGACCACAGATGTTAAGTCCCATAGTGCTCAGAGCCAATTGAACCATTTTTTTTTTTTTTTTTGGATTATGTGACTGCATAACAAATATAGAGAATTCTCATCTTTCTATTCTGTTGTTCGCATTTATAATTAAAGACTTCTGCCGATAGCTCGATTGCCTCCCTCCTTTTGTGCAAACAACCACTGGTTCGGAACTTCCCTTGTATCATGAACATATAGCGAAGGATAAACAGTGCTGACACCACGATTCTGTCAAACTGAAGGAAGACGTGCTGTCCGAAAAATGCACTGTAGTGCTAAATAAAATTAAACGATATAATTTCATACTACTATCATACAGATATGATTTTATGTATGTAGACATAAGTTGTGAGCGAATATTTGTACCATGCCTGGGAATCGAAGCTGGATCTCCCGCTTAGTAGGCAGGTGCGCTAGCCACTAAACCACAGTGTCACAGTGGTTTGCACAACTGCGCGCATTAACCTGGTGTACCTCCCATGTAGATCGAAACTGATATGTCGTGCTTCACCTAGAAGCACCGAGCGAAGCCGAGTCAGGCCGAGTCTTAGCCCACAAGCTAAGGCTGTAGGCACATGAGACAAGGCAGCTAACGATGTCGAGCACTCGGAAGAAATATCCACATCACGAGGCACAGCACCGTCAGCACATGTCACAACGTGGTTAACGTTATTTTCCGCTCTTAGCGCTCTCCAGCGGCAGTTGGCTGCCTTATTTGGCTCGCATAGAATTCAGCTTATTCACGAAAATGTAAGCGCATAAAATTCCCATGTAAGCTCTGTTAGATCACACATTTACATTCTTGACCATATGCTAGTCCTGTTGATCCGTCTGTGGTATACATAAATAACGTGTAATAAGGGAAGAATGAAAGATACGTGTCCACTGAGGAAGGACATCAGTTCACCAAGCTGGACAAACGCACTCCTGACACATATATTAACATAACAGCAAATATTATCGATTGCTTTTCTAAAAATTTAATAGGGAACTCCCATAAACTTTTAGGTAACGCAAAGATGGACAAAAATTTAGCATATAGCAGGATACGAACCTTCTCCTTCCCGACACACGATTTCGAATCATGGGCCTCAACCAACTATGCTTTGCTGTAACCAAGTTTCCATTTGCTTTGTGTTTTATGGTACTACATTCTAAGGCTTTAATCGCCGAAATGTTGTTGACATTTGACTTCAACAAATCAGGAGAATAAGTACATATTTTTACGAATCTTCATCGGGTCATTGACCTAAAATGGCTTACTCCCGTAACACGCGAGCTATAACACAAAAATAAATAAATATGAAAATTCTTGAGCCACCAATGTGATCTGTCATTTTACCACAACGAACCTTACTTATAACGATTAGTTCTTGAGGAATACAATCTGCTGGTACTTAGAAACAACTTATATTCATATGGTGTAAAGTATAAAACAAAAATATCTGATATGGACCTAGGATGTAGGTTGAGTGGTAAGCTTCTAGACCGTTAAAATATAAATTAAACCATCTCTTTATTAACCCTTGAGAACGCAAAACATAAAATCTTAAGGCGAGCCAGAAGCGACCACAAATAATCTAGATAGTGAAATTGTAAGGATTCCTTTTAACGGCTCAGCAACTTTTAAGTTTATCCCTAGCTGATTAAGTAAAATAATTAAAACAAACCTTAAAAACTCAGCAATGAATAAAATTTAAGACTTGTAGTCTTAAGTGTAGGTAACGAGCTCTTTAAGAACATTTAAATAACACTGAACTTCTGTAAAACTTCAACTTCACGAATTTAACGAAGGTGAACTTTACAACAGATTCAATAACTCGTTACAAGTGATTAACAGCAAACAGCTTATGTACCTGTGATAGTGGACATCACATCACAATGAGATAAACAAGGAATTTGAGTTCCACAACTTGCAGTTTGTGGTAAGATCAGTGTTCAACAACATAGATGTTAAGCGGAGAGCACATGGCTTCCAGAAACTGATAATTAAGACTATAATAAAATATACGAATGATATTCAAGGTTAATCCTTATGAAAATAATATGTGGAGAAAGTGCCTTAGGCAAACAGCTCGTTTTCATAGGAAAAGCTCTTAAATCGAAGACACGTGAGGCTTATCTTATGCAAACAGCACTCTGCCAAACGACGCATCCAGCGGTTTGGATCAACAGTTCCCGCAAATGACCCCATCACCCCCTCATCTGCGGCTACCATACTGCAGAGTGTACCAGGTGACACCTCGTTCCAAAATAACCAACTACATTCGACGTCCAACAAATGACTCAGCTCTACTAAGACACCATCGCGTCCCACAATCCACAAGTGATGCCGGTAACGAGGATACACAGGCTGCCCATAGCTGAGTGATAATGAGGTTTACCCCCTGCGCCTAGCAGACTCGGGCATCAGCGTTATCACGGCTTGGCCAACACCCCTTATGCAGTCTGCACAGAACTCCATAGATAACCGTTGACCGCTGTCGACAAGAGATCACAGCTGTGTCAAAATTTTGAAACTTCTTTATTCAAATGATAGTGTCTGTACTTAAGTTGCAAAATGACTGAGAAGATGAAACTTCTACGTTATTTGATTCTGAAACAGCTAAGTAAAACTGAACGTAGTCTGCCTACTTTCTCTTTACTTTTTCCTATCATGTCAACACTGAACCACAATATCCTAGCCCCACGCAGTCTGACTGCTGAAAAAAATTACAACCTGACTGCAAATAATTAATTCAAAAGAATGACCTTGACTAAAAGGAAATTTTAACAATAACCTACACATTTCATTAAGCACTTACCTCACAAAAATCTTCATTACGCGAACTACTGCAACACAGCGAGCGTCAATACTGCCAGCTAAATAAAATATTCTAACTACTAAAGCCACTAACTACTAATAGGCATGTGGTTAGCAAAGGAAAGATTTTGTTGCAAACCATATAATGAATTTTTTTACCTTAGCAATGTGACATCCAGTTCAGACACGAATATAAATCGTCATTGACATCTAGTGCAAAGGTATATAATCATAAATAAAATTCAAAGTACAACATGTACAGGTCGTTAGCCTACGGTAGCGCTTCAGACCTCTACACTCCATCAATGCTAACTTCTCACATCTAACATCCATCTCTGCTAGCTGTTCACCTCCAACTACCCAACAGTACTTCTATCACTCTTGGAGACTCACTTCCAACTGCCCAACAGTACTGGCGATTAATTTCCAACGAGTCCGACCAGCCACAGAGTCTCTTACAAAGAAAGCACAGGCAGAGATCCAATGCAAAGCGCTACACAGCGCTGCCAACACAGAAGCAGCCTATTTACAACTTCACTGTTTGGCTTCCTGGGACTACTCGTCTTGAGCGCCCTAGGTCGGCACCAGAGTTGCAGCTGGCCATTTTAGGCTACTGATAGCATACGTGAAATCGAATCGAGCTATTGCACTCCAGCTCGAGCCAGCATCAAACTGGCTCGGAATCTAATATGGGCTTCTACTGACGCAACAAACACAGAGATGGCGTCTTGCTTTCTGCTTGTGACGTAGGAAGCGTTCTTACTTCCTGTTGGTTCTACTTCACGAGGCACGTTAACGAAATACCTCAGAACATATTTGGTGTTCCACGTGCCGGAATAGCTCCTCCATATGAAATAGGGGGATGTGACGTCAGGATACTCGTATATCGCCACGCCAACGTTATATAACACGTCCCACGTGCCGACGACATACCTGCATGTCGTGCTCGCGTGCAGTTCAGCACGCCGTGGCGGACTCTACATTATAGTGCTTTCTGCATTCTTCTCACAGAGGGGCACCCTCCAGTTACCTGTATTTATGCAAAGCACCCATAACAAAAAAGAGTAATAAAAGACTTAAAAGTCAAGTAACTTTACTGAATACATCGAATTAATTTTCTTTGTTCAAACAAAAAGTCCACATTTGTGTT
This sequence comes from Schistocerca serialis cubense, assembly GCF_023864345.2. Classification (NCBI taxonomy): domain Eukaryota; kingdom Metazoa; phylum Arthropoda; class Insecta; order Orthoptera; family Acrididae; genus Schistocerca; species Schistocerca serialis. Next base: position 270,539,791 of record NC_064639.1, read on the forward strand.
GTCAAATGTGGGAACAGTTTATCAAATACAAGTATTTCATGCATATGACAAATGTGTGTTATGCATGCGTAGAACAACCACAATGCGGGCAAAATAAATAAATAAAAAAAACGGGCAGAAGGAAATAGAATTGGTCGAGAAGCTTTAGGTGAGTGAAGCGTTACTCAAGTCTGGACCACTGCCTTTACTCCGTATTTTACGCTTAAATAGCCTCGCTCGCCGCAAATGCTGGAAGAATCGCGGTCGACCACAACGGCAGCTCCGGAACAGCTGAGGGGCGGAAGCTTGCAGTGGGCCGGAAAAGCTTGCCTGTTCTTGGAACGCTGCGGTGCTGTGGGGGCGACCTGTTTACATAATGCCTGCTTCTGGGGCGGACAGTGGTGCGCGGCGATTGGCGGGCATTCGCCCCCATCCTAACCGCCGGACGGTTCGCTATAAAAGACGAGGGGTGAGGGAAGGGTGGCGGGTTCGTAAAAGATGCCTGCATCAGCTGGAGAACGGTTTGTACTGAATGTACTGACATCCTAACGAAGGACGCAACTGTTTACAGTAACTGGGGCAAAGAATTCGGTTAGTGACATGGTTTTCAAAGCTCCAAGAGGATCTCAAACGTCATCGAGATACACCGTAATTTTTGCACGTGTAATATTCTTAAAATACCACATACGTCGCCTTATGTTGAGAATTATCGTCTTGCAGCATGTATCCCATTGGAAAAATTAATATACACTCTGATAAGACATCAAGCTAACACAGTGTAACGCCGCATCTAGCCATGATGATGATGACGACTCGCACATTTTAGTCACTGATCGATACAGCCAGTCGAGTCTCCGTAGGATGCTTGAGTGTTTGTTAAACCAGCATGGCCTGCACCTCAATAGTTATCGGAAAGGCAGCCTTGTAAACTTTATTGGTGAGAGTGTAGTGGGTGGTGGTGGGAACACCCTTGAAAAATTCCTGTAGTAGTTCGTGTTAGAGCTGCACCTTTTTTAGATTGAAGTCAGCTGATAGGTATACCTGCTTTAAGGAAGTCCCTCTAACTAAGGGCTCACCTTCAGAGGACGTCATATTTCCTAGTAGAGAAGCAATCAACATATTTAATCAGAATGTAAGAGGTATTACAGATAAAGTTAGTGAACTGCTTGAATATCTTGACTCTGAAATTATTGGTATATCGGAGCAACGCTTAAATAAATTGACCATTCAGAGGCTGCCTTTACTAGAATAAAGGAGTTCCTTGCAGGGTGGGGATTGTGTATGTACGTAAAAAACAGTATTCGATTTGAGTCCATAGTCGTATCAAGGCACTGCGCTGAACACATGTTTGAAAATTGTGCAGGGGCAGTTGATTTAATGAAACTAAACTTCTAATTGTTGGTTATACGTCCCCTAAATCTGACTTTAGAGCATTTCTGCTCAAGCTAGAGACGGTTCTTGATTCACTTTGTAGGAAGTACCAGAAATTAGTTATATGCGGTGACTTCAATATAAATTTTGTGTATGATGGTGTAAGAAAAAGGATGCTGACAAATTTCCTAAATTCATATGATCTGATGCAGAATGTGTTTTTTCCAAATAGGGTAACAGTAGCACACCCATAGACAATACTCTTATTCATTCTTCATTACTGGATGGCTGTCTGTTAGTAAAAGGGTGAATAAAAGGGTGAATAGCCTTTCAGACCATGATGCTCAAATTTTAACACTGAAAGGCTTTTGTACTCAAACAAATGTCACATATAATTACAAACTATGTAGGAATGTTAATCCAACATTAATAGAGAGTTTTTTAAACCTCGTCAAGGAACAAGAGTGGTAGGATGTTTATAGTGCCGATAACATATATGATAAGTATAATGCTTTCCTTAACACGTTTCTCATGCTCTTTGAGAGTTGCTTTCCATCAGAACGTTCTGAACGGGGTACTAGCAATAAAAGGTAGCCCAGTTGGCTGACTAGTGAGGTAAGGATATCATGTAGAACAACAGAAATTTTCGTTGACAATTGTTTCTGTTTTTGTTCCAGTTTTGGTTGTTTCCGTTCCCGTTATTTCCATTATTATTGTTTTAGCGCTTCTTCTGTAGGATTTAGCTTATTGTGTATGTTATGTTATGATTATTGTTCATAATGGGTTACATCCGCTGATTTTGATACGTGTATTGGATTGCGGATGGAAGCTGTTGGTTCTGCTGCTCTACGTAACCGACAGCGGCCAGGATTAAGTTCGACAGCCTGCGCGTTTTGCATGCCACATATGTAAACATTGTGGCAGCTGTTTCGCCGTGCGGAACGTTGACCCTCATATAACATATCAACAGAATCAAGCACAGTCAGAAAATATTCGTCATCATTGTCTGGAATGTGCAGTACCTTCTCTGTGATGTTAAAAGGCAATCTGGCTTTCAGTGCGCCGCGTATATCGCGCTTGGTTACCGGTTCATCAAGAAAGTGACCCATATTCAAATATTTCTCAAAATACCGGCGAAAATGGCCACGTTTAGCGTTTAAAGGCTCTGGTTCCAAAATCTGTTTCCTTAGACGTTATTGTACCGACAGTGACCAAAACTTGGCCAAGAAAGCTCTTTCAAATTGTTCATATGTCACGCACCTGTCGGCTTCATTATATGCCCAGACAGCTGCGTCACCCTGGATGTAACCTACAATGTACGAAATTCTATTTCGGTCACTCCATGCTCTGGGAACGCATTTCTAAATGCTTTCACAAAAATTACGGGAAGTACAGTACGGTTTTCTGGGATGAAAGTTTGAAGTTGCCTATTTATCGTATTTTCTTCTTCTTTGGCATTGTAATGTCGATTGCTTTCACTGCAATTATTGTAGTGATTGGCTGGTGAATGAAAATTCATGTATTGCCCACAAATGTCGCGACTGTAATTAGGTATCATGTGTACGGGTGTGTACAGTTGTTGCTGTGTGGTGTGTGTTGAGTACGGAGTATACTTGTTATACATATACCTGTTTTCATTACCATACCGAGCACTTTGATTATTAAGATTACTACACTCCAGGCTTATGTCATTGTTTAGTTGTTTCTGACGTGCTGCGTTGGATTGAGCTGCCTCAGCAATGACATGTTTATCATTTTTAACAAATTCGGCTGCGGTGTCGTGCACAACCGTCGGTAATTTTTCCTCTATACTTTAGTCAAAATGTTTATTTTTCTGATCAACCCAGTCATGAAATTCTTTATTTATGTTGGCAAAATGGTTTTCAGTGTGTAATTGCAGTTTGTCTGCAAGTTGTTGTAACATCCACGAGATAAACTTTAGCTACAGTGCGACAAGAGGAAATGATTCCTCTAACAGATATAAACATTATCTATTCGACATATGAAAAAACAGTGGAAACGATGATAAATATTAATTATTTATATAATATTTTATGATGTAATTGGACATATCGATGTGTATCATACAAAGACAATGATAATTGTAAATTCCTTTTATGTCTTCCTTTGTTTAAATCTTTTGTTGGTTGCCTTTTGTAGGTTCAGGAAGCAAGACGCATGTCAAACTGAGGTATGTTATGAAACTGTAATTATTTGTTAATTATTACTTGAGAATAGAGTTAATTATTATTATAAATATGAATGCATAATTATTTGTAACTTGAATTCCTCTCTCAGTAAGCATTATCTGTGTTAATTATTTCTTTCCGCTGCAAGGAGCGCAATCATTGTTGATAGCGATTTGTATCGTGTTATCTGTCTGTGTTTTCCTTAGAAAAAAATGAAATATTTGCTTCATAACGTCTAAATAGTGCACAATAGGAAAGTAAAGTTTAATAAGCATTTCAAATACTTATCCTATTTGCTCTAACAATAGAAAATCTCTATCAATTGTCTGCCGCCATCTTAACAATTATCTCAGCGGCAAATTCAAATTACGCAACTCTGCAGACATAAATGCCAAAGGTAATAAAAATGTGTAAAAATAAATGTGCACCGGTGGTCCCGAACTCATTTTAATGAAAATAATTCGAATCAGATTGGTTCTTTAAAAACAGTGTTCATAGCACGATTCTTATAACAAACTTTTGTAGCTGATGTATGGAGCCGAAATTAATTAAGCACGAGTTGCGAAGAATATTGTTTCAGGTAACATATGTCAGTGTTGTGCGCGGCTGATACTCGGTGGTTGTAATGACCATTTTGCTGAAGATAACTGTTTCCATCATAATCCATAGTTGTATGGAATCAGTTGTATGAATTGTGATTTAGTGACACTTACACAACTTACAGACAACACTTTAACACGACGTTAACTTGGAGTTCTTTAGCAGCTTGACCAAATCTTAAGCCGGGAGAAAAATTATTTAGTAATTACTCACTGTAATAAAATAAGATCATCATTTTCATTTACAAATTAGCTACATACCAAACCACTGAATAACACAGCGAACGCCACATTGTTTATCCATAGTGTTAGCTTTGCCTTGAGTAACCGTAATGCGTGTTTTTATTGGGTTATGAACTGACGGATAAGATTTGACTTGAGTGACGACAGCTTCGCATGTAGCATTTAAAAATTTGACTTCAGTTTCAATATCTTTTATGTCTTTTTTTTCGTGCTCTAAGTTCAGTTCGGAAAATTTTGAGTCAAGTTCGACACTTTTGCACTCAGTCTCGTGTTAATCTCGTCTACTCTTTCACACAAGGTGTCGTTACCTCTTAATTCAGCCTTAATCTCGTCATGTCGCGTTTTAAAAACTGTCATGTGTTCGTCAACGTCTTTTATGTTTTCAATCATCTGATTATGTATTGATAACATATGTGCGTCGGTGTCTCCTTTGTTTTTAGTGATTTTGTATTGATGTCATGTTATTTTTCTTTTCAGTCATTTGCTTGATAATAGCGTCAAAGATACAGGTAATATTTGTCAACTGAAATTGTTCCCACTCCCCCCACCCCCCCACCACCCCCACCCCATTTGTTTGTCATGACGCGACGCACAAGAAAGAGCTCTGAGCTGGATTTAGCTATTTGACTAGTGGTCGGCCTATTTATGAAATTCCTGTCACTATGCATGTTAACTGCTATTATAGTCAACTCTGGAGTCGTTGTCACTGTTTTGTTCAATGTCCAAGTTCGACTCGATTTGTGTCTGTTATCTGTCATGTTCCATTGTTTCCTATTTTACACCATATTTAAGATCTATGTGACGATGATGAATGTATTTACATGTTTTGACTATGCCATTACGGCCTTATCACGTTAGGACATGGTGTAGAACAGATCTGTATATTATCATTACTGACTGAAAACGGTCATCGACAAAGGAATTGATATTGTTATCAAAGACTGGAATTAAAAACATTTCCAGTTAGTTCTGAGACTTCCTGCTGAGTGAACACATTGTGGTGTAGCATGAACCCAAGAGTTTCTTCGTGACTGAATAAAATAGGCACATTCATGGTTAGTGCAAGGTCTGACTATAGCAGACAAATTACTGTTATATCAGGGTCCATTGATTTGGCAGAAACTGCTACCTCTTTTGGCAGTTCGCTGACCCACTTGAGGAGTTAGCGACATCGTAGCAGTGACAAAGCAGAAAAAAATAGGGTCATCGTGGCGTCCTAACCTGATTACTTTGTGCCTGAGTTTTTTCTCTGTTGGGGCTGTGTGACAGGAATGGAAGCCTTGATGAAGCAAGTACACTTACTTTTAACATACGTAGATTCGTGCTCTGAGGACAGTTCCATGGTATCTGTGAGTCGACAGAAATCTACTGTCAGCCACCATAAGACTTGGCCTGCGCTAACTGCTGAGTGAAGTGTTTGAACTTAGCGCCTACCAGTCACTCGGCCACCTCCAGGCCTACTTCCAGTCACTGCCAGAGCCTTGAGCCCTGGAGGGCTACTTTCAACTGTTTAGCAATGTGGACAGGCAGCCACCTTCACCTGTATGGATACAGTTTCATTGTCCATCTCCGGCTACAAGGGAGGGAACTACGAATGAGAGCTCTCGTCCTTTCGTCAAGTTTTTTTTTTTACGGGGGGGGGGGGGGGGGCGGTGGATGTCTTCTGATAGGTTTGATGCGGCCTGCCTCTCCTGTGCCAACCTCTTCAACTCAGAGTAGCACTTCAAAGTTATGTACTCAATTATTTGCTGCACATATTCCAATCTCTGTCTTCCTACATTCTCCACCCTCTACAGCTGCCTCTAGTACCATCCCGTCACTTCCCCTTCTCAGTGTTTTCCATATATTCCCATACTCTCCCATTCTGCGCTTAACCTCCTCATTCCTTACATTTCTCAGTCCACCTAACTTTCAAAATTCACCTGTAGCACCACATCTCAAATGCTTTGACTATCTTCTGCTTCAGTTTTCCAACAGTCTATGTTTCACTACCATGCAGTGCTGTGCTCCAGACGTAGAGCTCAGAAATTTCTTCCTCAAACTAAAACCTATGTATGGTACTAGTAGACTTCCCTTTGGCAGGAATGCACTTTTTAACAGTTCTAGTCTGCTTGTGATATCCTCCTTGCTCAGCCAATCATTGCTTATTTTTCTGCCTAGGTAGCTGAATTCCTTAACTTACTGTATGGCCATTAGTCCAGATGTTAAGTTTCTCGCTGTTCTCATTTCAGCTACTTCTCAGTACTTTAGTCTTTCATCGATGTACTCCCAATCCGCATTATGTACTCAGTAAATTGTTCATTCCACTCAGCATATCGTGTACCATTAATTCTTCTTCACTATTACTCATCATAGCAATGTCATCAGCGAATCCTATCATTGATATCCTTTCACCTTGCATCTTAATTACACTCCTAAACCATTCTTTTATTTCCGTCATTGGTTCTTCGATGTACAGGTTGAACAGTAGCGGGGTGGAGGGAGTGGGGGAGGGGAGATTACACAGCTGTCTTACACCCTTTTTAATCCGAGCGCCTCGTTCTTGGTCGTCCACTCTTTATTATTACCTCATGGCGTTCAGAAAGAATGGTATCTATCCCTTCTGCCTTATTTGTTCTCAAGTCTTCCCAAGGTCTCTTAAATTCTAATTTTGGAACCCCTATCTCTTCTAAATCGAATCCTATTTCTTCTTCTATCGCATCAGACAAGTCTCCGCTTCATAGAGGGCTCAATGTACTCTTTCCACATACCCGCTCTGTCCTCTGCCAGCAACAGTGAAATTCCCGTTGCACTCTTAATGCTACCTCCCTCGCTTTTAAAGACACCGGAGGTTGTTTCGACTTTCCCATATGCTGAGACGCCCGCCCTCGTGGTCTCGCGGTAGCGTTTTCGATTCCCGAGCACGGGGTCCCGGGTTCGATTCCCGGCGGGGTCAGGGATTTCTCCTGCCTTTAGATGACTGGGTGTTGTTGTGTCGTCTTCATCATCATCATTCATCCCCATTACGGTCGGAGGAAGGCAACGGCATCGTTCCCCTACGCTCTGTAAAGAAGCATGGGACTTTATTTCATTTCATATGTTGAGACAGCCCTTTCGCCAATGATTCCTTTTCCGACTTCTTCGCATTTTTCATGCAGCCATTTCGTCCTTAGCTTCCCAACACTTTCTATTTATTTCATTCTTTATCGACTTGTATTTTTGTATTCCTGAATTTGCCTAAACACTTTTGTAGTTACTCCTTTCATCGCTCAATTGAAGTATTTCTTTTGTTACACATGGTTTCTTCTAGTTACCTTCTTTGTACCTATGTTTTTCTTTCCAAATGCTATGATGCCATTATCAGAGATGTCAATTTCTCTTCAACTGTACTGACTATGGACCCACTCCTTGCTATATCTATAGTCTTAGAGAAATCAAGAGTATCTCGTTATTCCTTAGTAACTTCTGTATCCCACTTCTTTACATAATGATTCTTCCTGACTAACCTCTTGAATTTTTTCCTTCTCTTTATCACTACTACATTGTGATCTGAGTCTATATCTGCTCTTAGGTACGCCTTACAATCCAGTAGCTGATTTCGGAATCTCTGACAGATCATGATCTAATTTAACTTAAATCTTCGAGTATCGCCCGGTTTTTTCCATGTTTGACATCTCCTATTGTGATTCTTAAACAGAGTATTCGCTATTTCTGGCTAAAATTTACTACAGAACTCAATTAGTCTTTCCCCTCTCTCATTTCTTGTCCGAAGACCATATTCCCCTGTGACCTTTTCTTCTTCTCCTAGCTCTACAATTGCATTCCAGTTCGCCATGACTACTAAATTTTCATCTCCCTTTATGTACTTTATTACGCTTTCCATATCCTCATAAACTTTTTGTATTTTTTTTTATCTTCAGCTCGCGACCTCCGCATTTATACCTGAATTATCGTTGTCGGTGTTGTTGTTGTCTAATATGACAGGAACATCACTGAACTGTGAACTGTAACACACTCTTGTGCTACTTTCTATTCATTACGAATCCTAGCACCCTATAAGATTTTCTGTTGCTGTTGATATGCCCTATACTCACCTGACCAGAAATCTATGTCTCGTTTCCACTTCACTCCTCTGATCCCTCCCATATCTAGATTGAGCCTTTGTGTTTCCCTTTTCAGATTTTCTAGTTTCCCTACCACATTTAAACTTCTGACATTCCACGCCCCGTCTTATACAACACCAGCATTTCGTTACTTATCTTTTCGTTGATTATTCAGTCTTTTTCTCGTGTTCATCTCCAACTTCGCAGTCCCCTCCTGGATATCAGAATAGGGGACTGTTCCGGAATGTTTTGCGAGTGGAGGGATCATCATGACACTTTTTCAATTACAGGTGACCTTTCCTATGTATATACGTTATGTATCTATAACGCAGTGGTTTCCATTGCCTTCTGCATCCCAATGACTTTGATCACTGCTCAGTTTTCTGCCTTTAGGGACAGTTTCCTACCCCAAGGACAAGAGGGTGCCCTGATTCTCTATCTGCTCTTCCGCCATCTTCGAAAGGCCGTTGGCAGAATGACATCTTATGCCGCCAATGCTGATTGTTAATCAAGGTTTAAACACTGGCTCGTTTCGAACCCAGGACCTAGGACGTTTTGACTAATAGTCAAAGACGCTACCCTGCAGCACGGGTATGTTACATGGTCCAAATTCAATGAACTTTGAAGCGGCTCCTAGTCAGTGCACGTGCTGTTCCGTGCCCGCTGAGCTGCAAATATCACCACAGACAGCCAGAGCTTGCAGGCCATCTGCTTACCTAAGTGATTCCACACCTGCCGACTTCAGCAAACGCTCTGGAGGGCGTTGTCGCACAAAATGTCGTTATGTTTCATGTAATGTGTTCATTAGTAATATCATTGATTAACTGGTCATGTTTCCTTGCTGCCATATCTACATGCAACCAAACATCCATTCGCCACCCCACAATTACCCCACCCAGGATGATGAACTGTCGGCTCCTGATGCTACCAACTCAGTTCCACCAGTCACACTTTAGCGGCCACCCACCCGCAACCCTTACAAGTGATGACAGATGTGGGTGCTGTAATATCAACCACCACCGATATTGACCTCTGCAGTTGGATTGAAGACCACATCTCCTGTCACAGGTAAAGGCAGCGAGAAGCAAAGTAGGGTGGGTGATGAGACGTGTTATTTGCTGGTATTGAGGAAAACGGGGAAGGGAGGACCCACCAACGTAACTTCATTTTACACTACCAGTTTATTTAAAAATAGATAATCATAAAATTGTTTTCTTTAAAAATCAACAAATTTGTGAAATGAATAAGCTTTTACAAGAGAAATCAAAACAAGAACAACATGACAATAATTACAAGGGCCCGGACCTGCAGCCCGCCCATTATCGGGTGAAACATCGGTGTTTACTACCGCGCTGGACACAGTTTCTCTTATTAAATGCCCTTCTGCAACGAATGAAAACATATAAGTAACACTGATGACAAACGTGTTTCAATTACTCAAACTAATGACGTATTTTCTTTCAATTTGGAAACTGTATGTCGACAGGTTCGGGGTTAAGTTGCGCACCTATGCCTAAGGGTTAAACAAATTAGTTTGGTTCAAATGGCTCTGAGCACTATGGGAATTAGCATTTGTGGTCATCAGTCCCCTAGAACTTAGAACTACTCAAACCTAACTAACCTAAGGACATCACACACATCCATGCCCGAGGCAGGATTCGATCCTGCGACCGTAGCGGTCACGCGGTTCCAGACTGAAGTGCCTAGAACCACACGGCTACACCGGTCGGCTAAACAAATTAGGATCCAATTATGACAACAATAAGGCTTGCTTTAAAGTGAGCAACCTGTCCATTTCAATCAGCAACAAGGTGCGACTAGATCCCAACCCGTCCCTTTTTGACAATCTTATTCTGACAAAAGCCCTGGTGACAGTTGGCTGTTAATGTGGTTAAGTTAAATTGCTTCTCAGTAGCTCTGAATAACGCTTTAAGACATTACGCATCAGCACTTATTACAAGAGAACTCACACGGTGTAACCACAAGATCCAGTTTAAAATACACCAACAACGACCCAGTCCTTCAAAAACAGGTACGCACAGCTTAGTAAAATAGGTAGTTCAGATTATTCCAAAAAGAATTACAATCAGGGAATTGAACCCATTAACATCTAAATCTATCCGCAAAACCCCTGTTTGTTTAACGTCAACCTGTGCCTTGGTATAATTGTTCCGATTGTATTTCCGACTAGGAGCTGATTCATTAAAACATTAACGATCGGGTTTGAACTAGAAAGAAATGGCAGTATAATATCAGAACTAATTTTCAAACCACTTCCAGTGACTAGTACAATATTACGGTCTACATTTACGACCAATGAGCCGATCCAGGGTGCGTCGCGGCGGTTGCTGGTTGGTGCCGATGACAGCCAGGTAGAAGGGGGAGCCAGGCCACGAGCGGTCGTCCGACACAAATGTCGGACTGCTGCTTGTGGTCAACGCTGACCCCGGTGAAGTACTCCGGTATCCTTCCTCTGCCCAGGCCCTCCTAGCGTAGCTTGTGGCTTCCGACCCTCGGGCCTCGTGACCACCTCTTGCCGCGACGCTAGTGCCAATCCCCAAGCTTGGTTCCTCCTCCCCTCAGGCCAGCAAACTCGTATATACAAGGCGTTTCACTAAATGTGTTTGCCTCTGTAAGTTACGATGTAATATTTATTACGGTAGGAAACGTTACACTGTCTGCGGATCTATGAACATAGTTTATTGTGTTATTATCCAAAGAATTACAGCAAAAAGACACGATTTTTAAATGAAAAAAACAGTTGTTTCTATCACGCACTGGAATCAGTAACACCAGTTGTGTATATACATCAATTTAAATTACATTCCCATTACTTTTAGTTTGGGAGCTACAACCCTTCAAAGTGTCAGGGGCAGATACTACACGCTGCGCATAACGCAATGCACTTTCTAAATGTGGTGCGGCCGAGTTGTAACGTCGCCGGTGTCGCGGAGCGAGAAGCTTCCTCGATGCGCTGTTAGATTGCCGACTGTCGCCGCACACGGCCGTATCCAGACAGTTCAAGCCACATAGACAAACGGGACTCAATTTACCACAGTTACTGACATCGGATGAAGATGGCATACACGAACAACGAGTTCGTTGACATGTTGCTGACGCTCGGGGTGTGCCGACGCGATGTCACTGGAGCAGCTATGGGGTACGCCGTGAGATATTCTAGGCGAAGAGCTCCGGCAGCCACTACATTCTTACGTGCCGAACAACGACGTCGGGAAACAGGCAGCTTGGTAATGCGCCGCAGTAACAGACGCAGAACTGCCAGAAGTGGGGAGACCGAGGTGTTTGTTTTAGCTGCAGTAGACCACGATCCTCATGTCAGCTTACGAGCCGTTGCTGCATTCGCTGATGTCAGTCTCTCATCCATCTGTGTAGTGTATAGTACACGGCCACAGGTTTCACCCTTACCGCCTGTCACTGACCCAGGAGCTGCATGGGAACGAGTTCCGTGCGAGAGCTAAATTCTGTGAATGGGCTATGCGTAATTTCACACTGGAGCCTTTACAAGGTGTTATGTTCTCTTATGAGTCCACGTTCACACATTATGGTGCAGTGAATCGCCATAACGTGCACTACTGGGCCGCAAACAATCCTCGGTTGGTACGACCTGTTCACCGTCAACGTAGGTGGTCTATTAATGTATGGTGTTGAATCCTTGGGGATGAAATCATCGGTCCACACTACTTCCCAGATACACTGGCAGGTGAGTTACATCGCGCGTTAATAGTCGACAGTTTTGGTGGTCTCCTTGAACATGTGTGTCTACACGCGAGAGTCCATATGTGGATGAAGCACGATGGTCACCCAGACCCTTCTACGAGGGCTGTTGTGGAAGAACTAAACAACAGGTTTGCACGAAGGTTGTTCGGGCCCGCAAGGACACCTGATTTAATACCATTAAATTTCTTTTTATGGGGATATCTAAAGGATCGTGGTTATGTCACAGCCCAAATCCCTAGATGATCTAAATCGGCATATCGAGGACGCATGTTGCTCCGTGACACCGTCTATGTTACATCTCATCTGCAAATCCTTTAGAAGGCGCACTGCATTGCGCATTCAGGAACATGGACACACATTTGTACATCTCATTTAAATCAACTTCCCATCGACAGAACATCCATCATCCACCATACAGCCAAGTATTATGAAGAGCTTCTGGCATCTGGCCCTGAAACTTCAAAGGGTTTTGGCTCCCAAATTAAAAGTAATAGGAATGTAATTTAAATTGATGTATACACAGCTGGTGTTACTGATTCCAGTGCACGATAGAAACAACTATTGTTCCATTAAACTCTTTGGATAATAACACAACAAACTATGTTCATAGCGCCACAGACAGTGTAACGTTTCTTATGGTGACCTACTGCAATAAATATTTCCATCGCCTATTACATTGTAACTTACAGAGCCAAACACATTTAGTGAAATACCTTTTACATCGGCAAGCAAAGACGTTCTGAGGACACAACCCGCAGATACCAACTCTTCCTTATAGATATTAGTAACGGGGCTGCAAGAGGGATATTCGATTATACCCTTGAGTTAGTGGCACCAGACAGAACGGTCTACTAACTTAATGGCGCCACGGCTAAATTAGACCAATTTTTTCTTCTCTGGGTCACATACAGGCGAGACGATAAATATGAACTTAGAGTTTGGAAAGTGAGACCAAATGTCAAACTCGTTGTAGTTCTGTGGGAACACTTAAGAGTACAAAATGCAGCCCATTAGGCAATAGAACACCATTTAACAAATCAGCCTTAGTTGAATTCCACAAACGTCGTCGCTATGGTAACTTTGCTAAGCAATATATGCAGTGAAAGTGGCTCAAGTTTAGTCATAAAGTTTAAAGTAATTAATTCAGTTGACTATATTGTTATTGTTGTGTCTGCGTGTTTTATTCTTAAAGTTGTGTCATGTTATTGCATTTTCAACGCTCCTTCATTTATTCAGTTACCACAAGTATGGTTGATCCTCTTTTCGGTAAGTAATTGGAGGATATATTGTCGTTTGTAAATGTCTTGGTGCTACTGCAACGCTAGTGTTCTTCCAAATTACTTATCTGTGCTTGAGAGGGGAATCAAAATCATTTTTTGGATACCATGAAGGGTTGAGAAACGCGATTATATTCGATGAACTAAGGTAAGGGATGGTGTAGAGCTGTAAGAATTACAATAGCACAGGGTACTTTCGAGAGCGGTTTAGTTGGGTGTCACAAGTGTAGTACAAGACAGTGGTATGTTTTGTCAATGGAATCAAAAAAATCAGTGCAAATACTAAAAAATCAGTGCAAATACTTATAAGCTAACGAAGATTGATGAATAGAACAAAATCATTTTCCAAATGGCGAAGCAAAGAGGATTGAATGCTTTTCTATTGTGGATGCCATCCGATACGTCTAAGCAGATACAGACTGGATCCCCACAGGACTCGGCAGCCGCCTTTAATATGGTTTCAGAGCTCGAGCGGATGAACGTCGCAGAAAAATCGCAATAAATGGAAGTGTTTCCTCTAAGAACATAAAACGTTGTAGACGTTCATCACACATCCAGAGGCAGTGTTACCACACCGATGTGGAAATTGTGGTTTGTTACCAACAACGAGACTGTGAGAAAAAAGGCAAAACCGGTAGGCACGGAATATTCAATGGTTTGATGCCAATGGTATCCCCAAGTCAACCGCATAGTGTTCCAAGTGAGTTTTAATGCTGTGAAAACTTATGCAGAGGCAGAGTGTTGTTTAGTGGGCGTCCTGAATGGTCAGAGGCATTTTATATGACACATATGTGCATATGTCGCAAGCCAGAGGAAAATTGCTTTGGGTGAGGGTTTAGATTGCTGATTCGGTTATTTTCATAGACACTCTACAATAAGATGATCTAGAGAGGTCAAATGTAGTCCGTTGCTATAGGCATGCCGCCAGTGCAGCTGCATTGCTTGTAAAATTAGAGTATTTGAACCATAGTGTGCTGGAGACAAAACAAAATACCTATTCACTTACAACCACTTTGGAGAAATTCATCAACAAGCAACTAATAAATGGCATAAAAAAGGGAAGTGCAAGTCCCTGGGAAACACATGTTGTCGTTGTGCCTAAGAAATTATGACTCTATAGTGACTATAGATACTTAAATAGCAGAACAGATGCACGTTCAGTACCTCACATTACAGAATCTATAAATAACTTATGGTACTGTCAATATTTTTCTACGATAGATCTAAGTAATGGTTACCATCAATTGCAAATGGTGCCAGAGGGCAGACGAAAAATAGCATTTTCAGTCATTTGAGGTCATTGCCAGTATTGGGGAACGGCATTTGATTTAAAAATGCACAAGCCAAATTTCAGAGGTGCTGGAAAGAGTGCTAATTAGTCTGAAGATGCAGAGATATATATTGTGTGTTTTTATAGGAGGTAAAAGTGCGTGTGCAATGGTTGACGGAAGTTTTTATGAGATTATGATCCTTGCAACTCACCTTGAGGTTTGATAATTGTCACTCCGCCCTAGAGGAAGTAAATTATTTGGAACACGTGATTAGTCGGACCCAAGGCTCATACCGGCACTAAACATTTTTCCAGTGACCCATATGAGTAAGAAGTTAGAAACTTTTTGTAACTGACAAATGTTTATAGAAAATTTGTAAACATACCTGCAGATATTGCATGACCACTTATGCATCTGTCAAGAAAGGGTATGAAATTTTAGTGGACACGAATGTCAGGTTGCATAAAAAAAATTAAAAGAGGCATTAACAATGGGCTTTGTATTGATCATCCTGGATTATGAGAAGAGATTCATGCAGTCATTTCACGCTTCCATCTAGTGGATGATGCGTATCGACCCAGGAGGTGCATGTTAAGGACCCTCAAGAGGCTTATGATTCTCAGCAGTTAAACAAAGCCAAAATAAATTAATCTAAGACAGATTTGGAACTGATCTAGGGTGTCATTTATTCCAGGCATATCTGTATGCCAAAAAATACTAATTGTTAATGGCTCACACAGCCATTTAGTGACTGTTGATGGTGAACAATCCTCTGCAGACTCACGTGGTTGGCATTAAATTTAATTCAGTTTGACTGTGAAGTGATTCATTATACTGGCAAGAAGCATAGTAAACTGGACAGGCTTAGCAGCAAAGTTGGGATAGTACAGGCAATAGGTATCAGCCTTACAGAGAGGCAGAAAGCACAGGCTTCTCACACAGATTGCCAGCTATTTGCAGCACAGCATCAGATCGTTGTGAATGACTGGTTATTATCTAAGTTAACTAATCTAGGGCAGATAGCAGGACCTGCTGAGCTAAAAGGGGGAAGTATTGGAGGAAATACATGATCATACGTTACTCTGGGCAGCGGGGACGTAGGATGATGGTTTGGTGAGTGGCATAACTTCACTGGTTAAGTATGGGAAAATAAAGACATAGACCAGTACATAAACACTGTGTACCATGTGCGTGAAGGGTGGATCTAAGCCATCAGCAGTCTGTAAACAGAGTTTTACAGAGGCATGAAAACCGTTTGAGATGATTGAAATGGACATCTTAGGAGGTTTTAACTATACACAAGTGGGAAAATGCTATGTTCTGACAGTTATTGATCATTTATTGCAACATGTTGTGATTACCACCATTTCAAATGAGCAGGCAACTATGGTGACAAACGACACTTGAAATACCTGGCTGTTGATCATAGACCAGGGTACCAGCTTCATGTCGGATTTGATGAAGCATTTGTGTCACTTATAATGTCTTTACAAACTAAGGTTCAGTCTGTTGCAGCCACAAGTTAATGGATGAATGCCATATGGGTATCATAACGGTTACTAAAATGTTGAGCTACTATGTTAATAGTCACCATAATGATTGCAATTTTTACGTATTGTGTGTAGTGCCAACATACAATTCAAAAAGATACACCAAAGTAGTCTTCCTCTGTATGAGGTATAATATGGGAGGAAGATGCCTTCACCATTTGATGTAGAGACTGTAGTTCACTGGGGATGCCTTTGACCTTTTCAGGGTATTCTATATGGTCTGCTGCAGGTGTCAGTACAAGCCATTAAGGATAAGGTGAAGAAGAATAGGAAGGGTGGAGAACAACAGGAACTTGCATGACCCACAATGAAAATGTTGTATGTATTAATGTCATGGGAGTAAGAAACAGGCTAACAGTTTTTGTTGTCAGCATGTTCTTTGTGTAAGAAATTTTGTTTGTAACACTGGTTAGGATGTTTTGTTGCTATGTGCGTAAGAAAGACAGTTAACAGCGGCACCTCTGTCACATTGTGTGTGCTTAGAGTATTTTATTGTTAATATAGGAGCTGAAAGGTTTTTCCATTTTTCTCTTTCCTCTGTGTGAACAAATTATGACGGTGGGTCCTCTGAAATGATAGGGAGGGTGGGGTGAGGGGAAAGTGATTGTGACTTCCTTTTCCCAGATAGCACCAAAGATGATAGTGAGGAGCGTCTTAGTCTTGACAGTACTGGACATCTTCAGAAGGGTAGGAGTAAGGGCAATTCAATACAAGACCAGCACTTACTTGGAAGGTGTGGTGTTGTTCTGCAGGCAGGAAGATGTAATTCTCAGCAATCACCAATGGACTTTTAAGGCTTACATATAATGCATGTGAAGTGAGGAATGAAGTATGAAGGTTGAAGGAAATGTTTCCAAAATTGCACCTTGAGGAAGGGAAAAAAGGTAGTACTGTTCGAAATATCAGAGGAATATCAGGGGCTATGTTTGTCCTACTAATGGTGGCATGAACATTTGCATGGAACCATAGATTTGCTGCCATATGTATTTCACTGATGTAAGACGGAATGGTCGAAAGCAGTAGTATAACCACTGAAGAGGGTACTCTGAACATCAGATAAGGAAGCTGTAGCAGAATAGGAGACTACACAAATGATAAACCTAGTGCCGAGCATTCTGATTAACATGTGTACTCTTGGCGAGATAAATGTGGTGTTAACGTGTTACATAAAATGACTGTTGTCATAGTAAATACGAATGTAGTTGAATCTACTAGATGCAAGAGTGGACGTAGCGACGCTCTTTCAGTCGTTATCTTAACAGCATATAGGATGCATGAGAAAAGGTGACTACATTGAAGGTTATACTTCATGTGGTGCATGAACAGTTAAGCACTACACTTTGACTCCAGAGCGATTTCTGGGAGAACCACCCAATTTAAGGATCATTACCCCATTCTGCCATTCTTTCGCTTTATTTCCATGCCGCAGCAGTAGCAATGAGTGCTGACTGAGCATAACTCTTAATGCCAAAGTCCATGCACAATATGAGTGTTGCACAGTCCTCCCCCGCTTAATGAGAAGCTATGGGGAAGGGACTTAATGTTGATGTTTGAGGATGGGAGACGCTACAGAGGAAACAGGTCACGATATGCCCAACTTAACCGGTACAGACCAACATGGATGTTTGTGACGTACATTTGCTTTCAGGCAAGAAATAGGAAAAGAACTGCCTTTTTTTTCAAAAGACCAGCAAGCTCTAGATCTGTATGATTCGAAGGTAATTCCCAGGAACTGCCATAAACAGGGGAGGAAAGCTACACAGTAGTTGATTGTTCACTCATGGTAGAACTTGTGAGATTACAGTGTCATATTTACAACTTGTAGATACTGTTATTGGAATCGCCGATATAAATATGATACAGTCTTCGCTGTACTGATCAGACAGACCAGTGGGAGTCTAAGATTATTCTCGGCTTCGCTAACAACCAGAGCAGTTTTTTCGCATCAGCCCTGCTCGTACAGGTTTATCGGTGAAACTCATAGACCCAATACCGAATGGTTTCTTCCATCACGGTAGATTGCTATAAAACCGTTCCAGAGATCCACGGATGTGCACAGTCACAGGCCAACCCAGTGATGTCAGAAACTACCGGAGCTTGTATGCTTGTTTAGACGTAAGGTACCTTCACCGAGCGTGATGCCTCCACACACAAGATCGGTAGAGGGCTTGTCCTGTAGGCTCCTGTAGCCAATCGAATGCACCCGTGGTGTACGTAGTCCAGTATCTTTATGGATGTTAGTCGTCGTGACCCGTTAAACGTAAAATCACAGTATAGATGAGAGCGCCCGAAACCCTTATAAAACTGCAACGAACAGGATCTTCCCGCGCCCCTGTTCTTCCCATTCAAGCACTTCATGTTTTCCAGCCGTGTAAGAGTCCCAGGTTTTAGCTCCCTGCGTTACGGTAGCCAAGTGAGTTTTATGTCAAACAACAGACCCAAGGATGACACTGTCTTTTTTTAAAATATGAAATAATATACCACAGCCTTACATCTGGGAATGCAGAAGGGGGACATTCACAATTAAAATCATTTCATCTTTCTCATCGGAAGAATTCAAACCTGTACCAGATCATTCTTGCAATCTCTTGTCAACAGTAACTTACGAGAGGAAACTGTAGGACTAGAAATGCAGTAGAAGATTTAGACGTCATCCACAAACAACGAGCGGTTCACAATATGCCTCACTGCAGACTGTATGCAACTGATCGCGATTAGGATCTAAGTATCGCTTAAAACGCTCCACTGGGGGTACCGTAAAAAAGAGGACAACTATCGGCAAGATCATTCCTGACTCTGTACGAAAAGTTACGTTCAGCAAAGAAGGTTCCCAGAAAAATAGGGAGACGACCACGTAACCTCGATAGTCTAACTGACTAATGATACTGTGTTTTCATGCAGCTTCGTATGTCTTTCCAGTGGCGAAAAGAACTGATATTAAATTGTGCTTGCGTAGGAATGCCTCCTGTACAGCCGCCTTCAGTCGGTTGATGTTATCAATAACGAACGATATCTTCTGAACCATCACTAGAAGCGAAGAAGATTCCTGGATTCCTAGAGTCCAAACGAAGCGGGAGTTAATCCTCCGCTCTCGCACATTTTCTACACAGCTGACGACACTTCGATATCTGCTAAGCTGTGTGCAGTCTATCCTTGGTTTAACAATGTGGATCCCTATCGATACCCGCCAATCGGCAGGATATTTCCTGTCACTCCATATTTTCTTAGAAAGGCAACTGGGATTGCTTTATATCCAGGCCTAAGGTGTAGTGGTATGCCGTTAAGTATTAAGTCTGGTCGAGGAGCAGCTGCTTGACTGCACGTAGCATTGTGTCAGATTCCCACATAGAGAAGATTATGTTATACAACTCTTCATCGTCGGAATGGAAATGAAGTCGTCTCCTCTCTCGAATTCGTGATACGCGTGGAAACCTGGAATTGGACTCATGGACGGTGTTACGCTGTAAAGGTTCCACGCCTTGGTCTGCGAGATCTCCATTGGCGTGACTTTTAGGACCCCATTGTCATGTAGGACAGCTAACAAACACGACATCCTCTGCCATGATATCTTCTTACTAACTTCCATACTGCAGCAGGGCAAGTTCTCTGGTTAATGGACTTCAGAAACTCGTACTATAAGCACTTCCTGCTCTCCTTCACTGTCCGCAGGGCTTTCGCTCTCTCTAGACGGAGAGCGGTGAGGTTCGCAGTCTATGGACTGTGATTCAGTCTGCGGAGCGTTCTCCGCCTGTCCCTCGTAGCACAAAGACACTCTTCGTTCCATCAGGCCTGAGACACCTCTGCGGCAGAGTCGATCACATCCGTAATGCGATCCATCCAACCTCGGACCTGTCACGACGTTCAGATACACAGCCAACTGGCTATACAGCGTCTATTTTCCTTGCTGAGCTTTTCTCTCAGGCTCTGTTGTTTGTAAAAGGGAGACAGAAATAGGAAAGCTGTCGTTGGAATAGAGATCGTCCACCACCCCCCACTGGACAGGATCTGCGAATCTAGGACAGAAAACTGTCAGATCAACGGCGCAGAATGACAACACTTTTACCCAAAAATATGTTGTTAAGCCCATATTCAGGTGGCATAAGGCGTAGTGTGTTAATACACTTTCAAAAATGGTTCAAATGGTTCTGAGCACTATGGGACTCAACTGCTGAGGTCATTAGTCCCCTAGAACTTAGAACTAGTTAAACCTAACTAACCCTAAGACATCACAAACATCCATGCCCGAGGCAGGATTCGAACCTGCGACCGTAGCGGTCTTGCGGTTCCAGACTGCAGCGCCTTTAACCGCAGGGCCACTTCGGCCGGCAATACACTTTCAACCAATCGTCTCCTTGAGCAGGTGGATTAACAGCTTCTAAAAGGAGGAATGGCGATGGGGAAGCTAGTGGCTTAGCTCGAAGAGTGCCTCGCCATTCTGCAGTTACTGAGGTGGGGGTTAAACAGAACGCAGGGTAACTGAAATAACACAACTGCTCTGGTGTGGTGATTAGGGTGACAGACGAGGACGAAAATGTGTCAATGACTCCTTCGTTAGCCATTTTGCCTCTTAGGTCAATAAAGCCTGAAGCCCTCTAACATAATTTTATCGCAACCCTTGTAGTGTGTTTCCTCGAGGCACAAGCGGCCTGTGTTAAGAGCTTTAGTTTGTTCCCATGACTCCTGTAGCCTTTTCAATTATTTGTTGGCGAGGCTTGACTTCCTTTTCTCTTTGCACTTGGTATAGAGCACAATATCATTGAAGGTGGGCTAGGTTGACTTGGCGGGTTCCGAAAAGGGATTATTTCCGTCGCCACATTCTCGACAGCAGCGACAGCTGCCAATTTCGTCGTGCTGCTTGAGGTTCCTTTTCATTTGGACTTCAATTTGGTCTTCATCGTAACCTTCCTTTTTTGCATAGCAACACGGAAAGATTCGCGAGTGAGTTTAACAGACAGTACAGATGCAACATATGGTATTAGGGGAAATGGCAGCAGATTTCCAGTATTAAAGTTTCCCGAATCTAACTGTCTGGTGGGTACAAGTTTACTAGATACTGCCATGTGGCCTGCGCAGCTACTGGAACAGGTGTTGGTAGCGACATCTGTCGCTTCTGTCTACGTTGACACGCTAAATTTAACTGTGGTCTGTTCCAATGCTGATACAAGCTGCATAACTTTAAATAGTTTCTTCGCCCTCGCATAATTTCTTGAGTCTTTTGTCGTCCCTGCAGGGAGACACACTCTATTCCAAGCTGGATGACGCTTGGAGCAGTTAACACATTCAGGTAAAGGTGTGCATTCTACATCTGGTTCATGGGCTGGCACCTCAAACAACGCAATGTATTTATGAAATGTGGGTGAGCAGTGAAGTGTAAGAAATGTGAGTGGGTAAATCTTGCGAACTGGAAGTGAAAGTAAAGGTAGGTCACCTTTCAACGTTTCCAGTCGCTCTCTTTACCAAGCTCTGCACTTCCGTAACACCTGCCTCTAGCCATTCCTTTCGTTAGTCATCAATGTCTTGGTCCATTAGGTCCTCTCGTGATACCACTCCGCGAATCGAATTTAGAATTTTCTTTAACTCCTTGAAACAAGTTAACACAAAAAATGTAAAACAGTACAACTGTAAATTACGGCTTAAACATTAAATGTTGCTGCGCCGGCACTAATGAACGTTATATACATGCGGCCCACCACGAATTCCTCTCCTGCTCCAACCTCTTTATCTCAGAGTAGCAATTGCACCCTAAGTTCTCATTTATTTGCTGGATGTGACGGATTCTCTGTCTTCTTCTGCAGCTTTTACCCTCTGCAGCTCCCTATAGTACCATGGAAGCTACTCCTAGTGACTTAACAGATGTGCTATCACTCTGTCCCAACTTCTTTTTAGAGTTATCTATATATTCCTTTCCTCATCGATAGTGCAGAGACCCTCCTCATTTCTTACCTTGTTAGTCCACCTAATTTTCAACATTTTTCTGTTGCACCACATCCCAAAGACATCAATTCTCTTCTGTTCTGGTTTCCCCACGGTTTATGTTTCATTGCCGTACAATGTTGTGCTCCAAACGAATATTCTCATGATTTCTTTCCTGAAGTTGAGATCCATGTTTGACTCTCGCAGAGTTCTCTTGGCCAGGAATACCGTTTCCGCCGATGCTAGTCTGCTTTTTACATTCTTCTTGCTCCGTCCGTCATAGGTTATTTTGCTGTCTAGGTTGTTGAATTACGTAACTTCGTCTACTTCGTGATCCCCAGTTGTTCCTTGCTGTTCTCATTTCCGCATATCCTCATTACTTTCGCCTTTCTCCAATTTACTCTCAATCCATGTTTTGTACTCATTACACTGCCCATTCCTTTCAGCGCAACCTGCAGTCTCTTTTCACTTTCAATAAGGATAGCAGTGTTATCAGAGAATCTTTATCACTGATATCATGTCACCCTGAATTTGAATCGCACTCTTGAAACTTTATTTTAATTCCCACATTATTTCTTCGATGTACAAATTGAACAGTAGGGGAGACAGACTACATCTAATACCAGATACCCTGTCTCTTCCCTGTCGACTCCCGTTTCTTCTTCTATTACATCATCAGACAAGTCTAAGCCCTCACTGAGGCCTGCAGTGTACTTTCTCCACCTATCCGCTCTCTCCTGTGCATGTAACATTGGAATTCCCCTTGAACTCTTAATCTTACCGCCACTGCTTTCAAAATCACCGATGAATCTCCTTTCCATAATCATTTCTTTTTAGATTTCTTCTCATTTCTCATGCAGCCATTTGGCCTTAGGTTCCCTGCACTTCCTATTTATTCAGCTCCTAAGTGCCTTGTATTTCTGTATTCTTGAATTTCCCTGAACATTTTTGTACTTTCTTTTTTCATCGATCAGCTGAAGTATTTCATCTGTTATCCATGGTTTCTTCATAGTTGTATTCCTTGTACTTACGGGTTTCTTCCCAACTTCTGTGATTGCCCTCTTTAGAGACGTCTATTCGTCTTCAACTCTACTGCCTACTGAGTTATTCACTAGCGCAGTGCCTATAGTCTCAGAGAACTTCAAACGTATCTCTTCATTTCTTCGTATCTCTGTAGCCCACTTCTAGTCTTTAAACTTCAGTCTACCCTCCATCATTACTAAATTGTGATACGTGTCTATATCCGCTCGTGGGTATACCTTACAATCCAATATCTGATTTCTAAATCTCTGCCTGAACATGATGTAATCTAACTGAAACCTTCCCGTATCTCCCGACCGTTTACAAGTAAACCCCTTCATCTTGCAATTCTTGAACAGGGTATTCGCTGATATTTATTGTAGATCTCGATCAATTTTTCTCCTCTCTCATCTCTACTACCAAGTCCATATTCTCCCGCAAACCTTTCTTCTACTTCTTCCCCTACAAATGCATTCCAGTCCCACATGAATATTAGATTTTCGTCTTCCTTAGCGAAGTGAATTACTCATTCATCCCCCAGGCTGTGGCTAAGCCATATCTCCGCAGTATCCTTTCTTTCAGAAGTGCTAGTTCTGCAAGGTTCGCAGGAGAGCTTCTGTAAAGTTTGGAAGGTAGGAGACGAGATATTGGCAGAAGTAAAGCTGTGAGGACCGGGCGTGAGTCGTGCTTCGGTAGCTCAGATGGTAGAGCACTTGCCCGCGAAAGGCAAAGGTTCCGAGTTCGAGTCTCGGTCGGGCACACAGTTTTAATCTGTCAGGAAATTTCATATCAGCGCACACTCTGCTGCAGAGTGAAAATCTCATTCTGGAAATATCCCCCAGGCTGTGGCTAAGCCATGTCTCCGCAGTATCCTTTCTTTCAGGAGTGCTAGTTTTGCAAGGTTCGCAGGAGAGCTTCTGTAAAGTTTGGAAGATAGGAGACGAGATACTGGCAGAAGTAAAGCTGCGAGGACCGGGTGTGAGTCGTGCTTCGGTAGCTCAGATGGTAGTGCATTTGCCCGCGAAAGGCAAAGGTCCCGAGTTCGAGTCTCGGTCCGGCACACAGTTTTAATCTGCCAGGAAGTTTTACTCATTCAGTGTACTTATATACTTCCTCTATCTCTTCATGTAAGCCTGAACTACCATAGTTGGTGTTGGTTTGCTGTCGATTCTGAAGAGAACAATCCTATCACTGGACTGTTCACAGTAACTCACTCTCTGCCGTACCTTTCTATTTAAAAGAAATTATACTCTCATTTACCATCTCCTGCGGCTGTTGATATTACCCTCTACTCGTCTGACCAGAAATCATTGTCATCCATTTCACTTCACTGACGTTCACTATAGCATTGCAGTTGCATGTCCCTTTTCAGTATTTCTAGTTTCTCTGCCACGTTCAAGCTTCTGACATTCCACACTCTGACTCGTAGAACGTTATTCCTTCGTTGATCACTCAGTCTGTTTCTCATTGTCACCTCCCCCTTGGCAGTTCCCTCCCGGAGATCCGAATGGAGGACTATTCCAGAACGTTTTTCCAATAGAGAGACCGATCACAGGCTACTTGTCGTGAGGATATACATTAAATGTCATATGTCTAATGCCGGTTTCCACCGCCTTCTGCGTCCTCATGCTGTCGGTCATTGATTATTCTTCCGTCTTTTAGGGGCAGTATTCTATCCCAACGGAACGAGATTTCCCTGAACCACTGTCCGCTCTTCCACCATCTTTAACAAGGCCGTTGGCTGCATGCTGTTTGCTGATGATTTTTGTTCAAAATTTAAGCGATTGCTAAGCTGCGATCGGCACATGTTGGCTTTTGCTTACGACCTTTCACAGTGAGTATTATGACATGTTTTAAAAAATCTAAACTTGTGAGTTTTATGAGTCGGGAAGGCGGTGAGGGAGAAAGGGGTTATTCTATAGTGAGGTGCGTTCCGGAACCTAACATTTTAGGAATTAATCACTGACTTTGACACACGATACTCCACGTTGTTCCATAAAGTGATTTAGGACCTAGTAATTCCATGAACACTGGTCTCTGAAACACGCCCAGAGGTCCTTCTGACAGGGATCTGGCGACGTCTACCAGTCCCCAGCTCAGGAGACCTGGGTTCACCAAGTCCGTAACCATAAAACGAATGCTTAGCAACATGGCGTGCTATTTTGCACGAACTGAGGGGCACGCGTAGCTTAACGAATTCCATGGACGCGGCAAACAATACCCTCCTAGCACGTCAGGTTTCCACAGCCATTACTTTGACCACCTGGCGCTACATTTAGGTTATGCTAAGGCCGATGGTTGTGTCCTATATTCCAGTTCGCGGTTGA
This sequence comes from Schistocerca serialis cubense, assembly GCF_023864345.2. Taxonomy (NCBI): domain Eukaryota; kingdom Metazoa; phylum Arthropoda; class Insecta; order Orthoptera; family Acrididae; genus Schistocerca; species Schistocerca serialis. Next base: position 270,565,350 of record NC_064639.1, read on the forward strand.
ATTCTCATGGAATACCTCGATACAGATGTAAGTCGACTGTGTACTTACTCGTAATTCTCTCCAGATCTCCGTAGGCTGTCGAGCGACTGGCACGCTGCCAATATCAAATCACTACCGTTTATGACCCATAGTATATAGTTAAGGCAACTCAGTGTGACGTACTGTACTCGTAGCTCATTTCGATTCGATGGCTGGCTGCTACAGAGCCAGTGTTTCTGCCTGAACTTAGGCCCTAAGTTCTAAATTTTGCACCCTCTACACCGCCGTTAGTTGCTATACTCTTCGGAGTTGGAAATTCCAGCGCCAGGAGTTACGTTATTTATGGGTGAATAAACTTATATTGAATAATTTCATCAGAATGATGAGAAATCCCACTACATACGCTACTACGAAAGTTATGGCTTTATCGATTTCTGTCGATTCGTCCTGTATCGCTGTGTGAACACACTTTTCATAGCCTTTCGTTTCCATATATTACGGAAACATCTCGTGCAGGTGACTTCTGTTCATTCGCTCACTTCATGTGAGACAGGAAAATCGAAAATGCTTGCAGCAACCATACGGCTGAAACATTCTTTGTGCAGCCGTCAGCACGGAGGAAACATGAGCCGCTGACGTACGCGCTCCGCCCTCCTGAGAATCCCAATTAGTGATGTCTGACGCAGCACAGTTAGACAAAGGTTGTGGCTATTCACTGTCTGGCGTCAAGGGAGCTTCATCTGATGCAATTAATATTCTGTTTGGTGGCTTGCTGTAGCAATTACCAACTAATAATTCATTGTTCTCTAAGTTTCCTCGTCCTGCCAAGATCTCAATGTCCTTTATGATGTCCTTCAATAAGGTTACTCACCAAATAGTTACAGTAATTGTATCTGCCAAGTTTCATAAAATACAACTCAATATTGACTGATTAAGTGCTTTCATTTTCATACTATCAATTTTGAACATTAAGATGGAAGACTAGACATACATTTCTCACATTTACTTGTGTGAAATCTTTGTTTTTTACGTCAATTGTTGTTTCGTTTCATTGGTCAATATTTCACTCATTTTGGCCAGTAATCTGTCGTTTCTAAAAACGTGGTTTAAAGAAACGTTAATGAAATTCGACCTCAGTTAGTATGAGCTGTATGGTACTTAGGGCTTTCAATTTTCATAACGTGGACCAGTGTGAAAATAAAGTATCAAAAGTCGCGGGCATAACTTTTATAGGACTTCAAATTGTTGTCTGCAAAAGCAGTTTTAAACGAAATGTGTGCGTTGTCAGTGAATGAAGGTCAGCTGCCGACGTATCTGTGCTTTTTGCCACTGTCTGCAGCCTCATTTGAAGTCTGTCTCATTCTACATCGGTTTCGTTCCGTATTTTTACTCTCTCTCTCTCTCTCCCGATAATACCTCCCCCCACCCCACCCACTTACTCACTCTGCGTACGTGCCTGCGTGCGCATGCCCGCGTGCTTCTGTGTGTGTGTGTGTGTGTGTGTGTGTGTGTGTTTATGTCCAACCATTTCATTTGACTCTGCTCTAATAAATTTATTCTTTTATGTGTTCAACGGTGTTCGCTTACATTGTGCTACAATTCGTTCAATAGTTGTCTTCTTACGCTGTTGCTCTGTTTACGAGATATACTAATGGCCATTAAAGTTGCTACACCAAGAAGGAATGCAGATAATAAACTGGTATTCATTGGAAAATATATTATACTAGAACTGACATCTGATAACATTTTCACCCAATTTGGGTGCATAGATCCTGAGAAATCACTAACCAGAACAACCACCTCTGGCCGCAATAACGGCCTTGATACACCTCGGCATTGAGTCAAACGGAGCTTGGATGGCGTGTACAGGTACAGCTGCCCATGCAGCTTCAACACGATACCACAGTTCATCAAGAGTAGTGACTGGTGTGTTGTGACGAGCTAGTTGCTCGGCCACCATTAACCAGACGTTCTCAGTTGGTGAGAGATCCGGAGAATGTGCTGGCCAGGGTAGCAGTCGAACATTTCCTGTATCCAGAAAGGCCCGTACGAGACCTGCAAATGCGGACGTGCATTATCCTGCTGAAATGTAGGGTTTCGCAGGGATCGAATGAGGGCTAGAAGCTGGCCGAAGTGGCCGTGCGGTTCTAGGCGCTACAATCTGCAACAGCGAGGTTCGAATCTTGCCTCGGGCATTGATGTGTGTGATGTCCTTAGTTAAGTGTAAGTATTTCTAAGTTCTAGGGGACTGATAACCTCAGACGTTGAGTCCCTTAGTGCTCAGAGCCATTTTTTGAATGCTAGAACCACGGGTCGTAACACATCTGAAATGTAACGTCCACTGTTCAAAGTGCCGTCAATGCGAACAAGAAGTGACGAAGACGCGTAACCAATGGCACCCTATACCATCACGCCGGGTGATACGCCAGTATGGCGATGAAGAACACACGCTTCCAATGTGCGTTCAACGCGATGTCACCAAACACGGATGCGACCATCATGATGCTGCAAACAGAACCTGGATTCATCCGAAAAATGACGTTTTGCCATTCGTGCACCTAGGTTCGTCGTTGAGTGCACCATCGCAGGCGCTCCTGCCTGTGATGCAGCGTCAAGGGTAACCGGAGCCATGGTCTCCGAGCTGATAGTCCACGCTGCTGCAAACGTCGTCGAACTGCTCGTGCAGATGGTTGTTGTCTTGCAAATGTCCTCATCTGTTGACTCAGCGATCGAGACGTGGCTGCAAGATCCGTTACAGCCATGCGGATAACATGCCTGTCATCTCGACTGTTAGTGATACGAGGCCGTTGGGATCCAGCACGGCGTTCCGTATGACCCTCGTGAACCCACCTATTCCGTATTCTGCTAACAGTCATTGCATCTCGACCAACGAAAGCAGCAATGTTGCGATACGATAAACCGGAATCGCGATAGGCTGCAATCCGACATTTATCAAAGACGGAACGTTATGGTACGCATTTCTCCTCCTTACACGAGGCCTCACAACAACGTTTCACCAGGCAACGCCGGTCAACTGCTGTTTGTGTTTGAGAAATCGGTTGGAAACTTTCCTCATGTCAGCACGTTGTAGGTGTCGCCACCGGTGCCATCTTGTTTGAATGCTCATTTGCATATAACAGCATCTTCTTCCTGTCGGTTAAATTTCACGTCTGTAGCACGTCATCATCGTGGTGTAGCAGTTTTAATGGCCAGTAATGTATTTTACTTAATGTTGTTGATATGATTGTGGCTGATTTTAAGAATTCTTTTTTTTCAAATTTTGTTAGATAATGAATCACAGCGCTCTAAATCTTAGATTATGAACTCCTGCTTTTCGAGTCTGTGATGTTTTTAAGCTCTTTAAAAGTAGTTTGCCAGATTAAAACAAAGTGACCGACCGGGGTTAGATTCTGAAGGCTTTTCCTTACTGGGGCAAGCGCTCTACCGGCTGAGCAAGCCAAAGATAAATCTTGACCCCAATAATCTCTCACTCACACAACTCAAGTTCAACTTCATTTACATCTATATCATACTCCGAGAGTCACCTAATGGTGTGTGAATGGTGTGTGACGGAGGGTGCATTCGTTACCTCTATCTGATCCCTAGAACCATGTTCCACTCGCGAATAGTGCGTGGGAAGAATGATTGTTAGTAAGCCTCTCTATTGACCCTAATTTCTGGAATTTTTTCCTCGTGGTCAATACGCGAGGTGTATCTGGGCGGAAGTAATACTTTTGTTTGACTCCTCCTGAAATGTGCTGTCCCGAAATTTCAATAGTAATTCTCTCCGTGATGCACAACGTCTCTCTTGTAACTCCTGCCAGTGGAGTTTGTTTAGCATCTCCATAATGCTCTCTCGCCAGCTAAACGATCCCGTGACGAAACGCGCCGCTATTCGATGGATCTTTTCTATCTGCTGTATCAGCCCTACCTGATAGGGATCCCAGATAGATGAGCAATACTCAAGAATCGGGTGAACAAGCGCCTTATAAGCCACTTCTTTCGTGGATGAGTTACATTTCCTTAAGATTCTTCCGATGAATCTGAGTCTTGTGTCTGCTTTTCCCACTCTCTGTTTTGTATTGTCATTCCACTTAAAGTCGCTCTGGATGGTTACGCCTAGATATTTTACGGCAGACGCTGTCTCCAGCTGTTTGTCATCAATAATGTAGCTGTACAGTAGTGGATTTATTTTCCTGTGTATGCGCAATATGTTACATTTATTTACGTTCAGGATTAACTGCCAGAGTCTGCACCATTCATCAATTCTCTACAGGTCGTTCTTACTACCTTCTGGGGTTGCTACTTTGGTATAAACAACTACATCATCTACGAATAGCCTTAAAGAGCTTCCAATGCTTTCTACTAGGTCATTTATATATGCTGTGAACAGTAACGGTCCTGTCACACTTCCCTGTGGTACTCCGGATATTACCTTTACATTTAGTTGCGTTAAGAGCGACGTGTTGAGTTTTATCTGCAAGAAAGTCTTGAATCCAATCGCCGTTATGCGTAAGCTCGTATTTTTTCACTAAACGGCAACGCGGGACGGAGTCAAATGCCTTACTGAAATCAAGGAACACGCCATCAGCCTGAGCGCCGTTGTCCACTGCTCTGTGGATCTCATGGAGGAACAGAGCGAGCTGAGTTTCGCAGGATCTCTGTTTGCGGATACCTTTTTGATTTTTATAGAGGATCTGTACATTTTCTAAGAGCGTCAAAATTTTTTAGCATAAAACATGTTCCATAATTCTACAACAGATTGACGTCAACGCTATAGGTCTATAATTGTGTGGATCTGTCATACTGCCTTTCTTAAAAAAGGGAATGACCTGCGCTTTTTTCTAGTTGTTAGGTACCTTTCGTTGCTCAAGCGATTTACGATAAATTACTGCTAGAAGGGGAGCAAATTCTTTCGCATAATCTTTATAGAATCTTATAGGCATCTCATCTGGTCTTGAAGCCTTTCCACTATTAAGCGATTATAGCTGCTTTTCAATCCCGCAATCGGTTAGCTCAGTATCTGCCATTTCCTCTATTTTACAAATTTCACAGAAGCTTTCCTACTTAGCTTGCAGCTCAGAAACAACGTTGCGGAGAACCAAATATATTTTTGAAAATAACTGATTTGGAAGGTTGTAAAAGAAATGAATATTTACTATTCGGTCACGTAAGGGCATGACGAGTTCCTTTGCATTAATACACTGCGGGCATGTTTTCCTGCGGTGTTTGGAACCAAAGCTGTGTTGCGGGTCGTGAGTCGTGCTTGGATAGTTAAATTGGTAAGGTACTTAATTTCCTACATTTCTTACGTACATAACTAAACAATAATACAACATTTACGAAAACTTATAAATTAACTGAATTTATTAGTGACTGTGTTGAATGTCCTGATATTTTTCTGTACTGTGATTTTGCATATACGACACCCCTGATTTAGTTCATACTGATTAGGTTTACCTATATAGCTAAGACGCTGTTTATAAGAAAATTCATAAGCATGTTGGTAAGGAGTCATTATTGTTGAATCCATTTTCAGTCATCATGTGATGAGTAACGTCGCTACCAAGCTGGGAATATTATTCAAGTGAATATGACAGACCTTTTACTATTTATCTGATATGTTACCTCGTTGCACACAATTTCAAAAGTTGACTGTATGATCTACTAGAGCACTAATGTGCATCAAGAGTCTTCTATCTACGGCTTGGTAATATCCTACGTACTGGCTCTCTACCTTCCATGTTTTTAAGCATTACTTTGCCGTCTTAAATTTGAAACACTGGTCAGCAATGTGAAATCGTTCCCTTTTAGAAATTCTAGTATTTTATCAAGTAATTTTACTTACGTGAGACAACACCATATGACACAATGCAACAAATTAATTCCGAGTGACATTTGGCGACAGAAAAAAAGAAATGTGAAGTTCCTATCAAGAGCCACGGGTGTAGCTAGTGTCCCTGGACTACATGTTTCTAACAATTCGTCCTTCGATGCGCTTTGTAATTGGTTAACCGACAAAGTTTTATGTTTCGATCTTCCAGCAACTACTGCTGGTGTTTTGTGAGCTAGTGGCGGGAGATTTGCTATGAAACTTTGAGTATTTCACTAGAAAACGTCACTAAGGTTCATGCCGAAAATGAATCCTCATAGATCATGTACAGTTTTAATAATTTCCCTGTGCTCACAAACGAGTAAAGTTCATTTCATACATGTTTCCATAGAGTAGCAGTTGTCATACATAGCCCCAATTTACCTGGTCTAGAGGTATCAATCACCACTCCAACGAAGAACACACGGAATAATGGCCGTGCAATTGTTTCATGTTACACCATGGCATAGGATGTACAAGAAATGTGTATATTTTTGTCCTGCTATTGATCGATAGGTGCGACGTACTAGCGCACCAACTAATATTCGGTTAGACATTATTGCTAACAATTTTCGATGTCAATTGCACGAATGCGTCCCAGATATGCACCGAATTAATTTAGTGAGTTGCTAAATGACTAATAATCAATAAACCTTGTACAGTTAATAAAGATGTTATTAATTACTCATTTAGAAGACTGTAAAAGGAGTGCATCTTGGTACTGTAGCATGACATGAATTCTTCTTGTATAAATGTATACTGGATGCTGTATGATGCGACCTCTCCATTCCCTCGATACTGTTCCGTCATGCTGTGCAAGGAAACTCACATGACAGGCGAAAAGCGACTACTTTTCCTCATTCAACATGAAGAGGGTAGTAGTTTAGTGACGATACCTAGAACTGTGGTTGGTGATATTATAATTTGGATGGGTGGATGGCAATTTGTCTGTCCTTAAATAAAAGACAACCAAGGAAGTAAAATGAAAGAGGATGGTGTTTAATCACATGGAACATTAAGCAAAATCCTCGGTTCAGTGGTCCTAAAATTACAATTTAACAATTGCAAGAATGTGGCAATGAAAGACGTGAAACTACTGTGCGGAAGATTATCAAGTGGTGAAGATTACAACGGAAATTTATCAAGGAAGAGATCATATATGAACAATGTGAACCAAGGAAAAAGTTTCATTTCACATGACAAACATTAACCAGGATTCTAATGGTGGAATACTGAGAGGAATAGTGAGAGGATATCCAGCTTGTTTTCATCAGACAGAAGAGCTATGGTGTAGCGAAAGCCAAAGAACGATCTGCTATAAAACACAACTGGGGGAGTGTCTTGTGTACTGGGTTGCATTTTATCATCTTGAGTGGAAGAAATTATTTTCGTTGACACCATGTTAAACAAGGAGAGATATCACACCATCCTGCAAGTAAACTGGCATTGGTTTGCAGGAAAATTGGGGCTGAGATACACGTATAAATTTTTTCAAAGTAACGACCCAAAGCATACTTTGTAAATGTATGGATTTCTTGTAACTGTCTCGAAGTAACTGGGGCACAACTTCAATTACCATATTTTAATCTCATGTAGAATTCACAAAACAATCACGATAATAGGGTTTGGATAACGAGAATCGTATCGAAAGGTCTGAAGGAAGAATGGGAACTAACTTGGCCTGGGTACATATCTGGTAACATTCAAGGGCGCTTGGAATCTGTTGAAAAGCGGAAAGGATATCCCACGAGTCAGTGAGATCCAATATTATTTCCTTATGCAAGAACACCCCCCCCCCCCCCCCCCCCCATGAACCATGGACCTTGCCTTTGGTGGGGAGGCTTGCGTGCCACAACGATACAGATAGCCGTACCGTAGGTGCAGCCACAACGGAGGGGTATCTGTTGAGAGGCCAGACAAACGTGTGGTTCGTGAAGAGAGGCAGCAGCCTTTTCAGTAGTTGCAGGGGCAACAGTCTGGATGATTGATGATCTGGCCTTGTAACACTAACCAAAACGGCCTTGCTGTTGTGGTACTGCGAACGGCTGAAAGCAAGGGGAAACTACAGCCGTAATTTTTCCCGATGGCATGCAGCTTTACTGTATGGTTAAATGATGATGGCGTCCTCTTGGGTAAAATATTCCGGAGGTAAAATAGTCCCCCATTCGGATCTCCGGGCGGGGACTACTCAAGAGGACGTCGTTATCAGGAGAAAGAAAAGTGGCATTCTGCGGATCGGAGCGTCGAATGTCAGATTCCTTAATCGGGCAGGTGATAAGAAAATTTAAAAAGGAAAATGGATAGGTTAAAGTTAGATATAGTGGGAATTAGTGAAGTTCGGTGGCAGGAGGAACAAGACTTCTGGTCAGGTGAATAAAGGCTATAAATACAAAATTAAATAGGGGTAATGCAGGAGTAGGTTTAATAATGAGTAAAAAAATAGGAGTGCGGGTAAGCTACTACAAACAGCACAGTGAACGTATTATAGTCACCAAGATAGACACGAAGCCCATGCCTACTACAGTAGTACAAGTTTATATGCCAAGTAGCTCTGCAGATGACGAAGAAATTGATAAAATGTATGATGAGATAAAAGAAATTATTCAGGTAGTGAAGGGAGACGAAAATTCAATAGTCATGGGTGACTGGAATTCGACAGTAGGAAAAGGGAGAGAAGGAAACATAGTAGGTGAATATGGATTGGGGCTAAGAAATGAAAGAGGAAGCCTTCTGTTAGAATTTTGCACAGAGTATAACTTAATCATAGCTAACACTTGGTTCAAGAATCATAAAAGAAGGTTGTATATATGGAAGAATCCTGGAGATACTAAAAGGTATCAGATAGATTATATATTGGTAAGACAGAGATTTAGGAACCAGGTTTTAAATTGTAGGACATTTCCGGGGGCAGATGTGGACTCTGACCACAATCTATTGGTTATGAACTGTAGATTAAAACTGAAGACATTGCAAAAAGGTGGGAATTTAAGGAGATGGGACATGGATAAACTGACTAAACCAGAGGTTGTACAAAGTTTCAGGGACAGTATAAGGGAACAATTGTCAGGAATGGGGGAAAGAAATATAGTAGAAGACGAATGGGTAGCTCTGACGGATGAAGTAGTGAAGGCTGCAGAGGATCAAGTAGGTAAAAAGACGAGGGCTAGTAGAAATCCTTGGGTAACAGAAGAAATATTGAATTTCATTGATGGAAGGAGAACATATAAAAATGCAGTAAATGAAGCAGGCAAAAAGGAATATAAACGTCTCAAAATTGAGATCGACAGGAAGTGCAAAATAGCTAAGGAGGAATGGCTAGAGGACAAATGTCAGGATGTAGAGGCTTATCTCACTACGGGTAAGACAGGTACTGCCTACAGGAAAATCAAAGAGACCTTTGGAGAAAAGAGAGCCACTTGTATGAATATCAAGAGCTCAGATGGAAACCCACTTATAAGCAAAGAGGGGAAAGCAGAATGGTGGAAGGAGTATATAGAGGGTCTATAAAAGGGCGATGTACTTGAGGACAAGATTATGGAAATGGAAGAGGATGTAGATGAAGATAAAATGGGAGATACGATACTGCGTAAAGAGTTTGACAGAGCACTGAAAGACCTGAGTCGAAACAAGGCCCCAGGAGTAGACAACATTCCATTAGAACTACTGACGGCCTTGGGAGAGCCAGTCCTGACAAAACTCTACCATCTGATGAGCAAGATGTACGAGACAGGCGAAATACCATCAGACTTCAAGTAGAATATAATAATTCCAATTCGAAAGAAAGCAGGTGTTGACAGATGTGAAAATTACCGAACTATCATTTTAATAAGTCACAGCTGCAAAATAATAACGCGAATTATTTACAGACGAATGGAAAACTGGTAGAAGCCGACCTCGGGGAAGAGCATTTTGGATTCTGTAGAAATGTTGGAACACGTGAGGCAATACTGACCTTACGACTTATCTTAGAAGAAAGATTAAGGAGAGGCAAACCTACGTTTCTAGCATTTGTAGACATAGAGAAAGCTTTTGACAATGTTGATTGGAATACTCTCTTTCACCTTCTAAAGGTGGCAGTTGTAAAATACAGGGAGCGAAAGGCTATTTACAATTTGTACAGAAACCAGATGGCACTTATAAGAGTCGAGGGGCATGAAAGTTAAGCAGCGGTTGGGAAGGGAGTGAGACAAGGTTGTAGCCTCTCCCCGGTGTTATTCAATTTGTATATTGAGCAAGCAGTAAAGGAAACAAAAGAAAAATTCGGAGTAGGTATAAAATCCAGGGAGAAGAAATAAAAACTTTGAGGTTTTTGAGGTTTTTGATGACATTGTAATTCCGTCAGAGACACCAAAGGACTTGGAAGAGCAGTTGAACGGAATGGACAGTGTCTTAAAAGGAGGATATAAGATGAACATCAACAAAAGCAAAACGAGGATAATGGAATGTAGTCGAATTAAGTCGGGTGATGCTGACGGAATTTGATTAGTTAATGAGACACTTAAAGTAGAAAAGGAGTTCTGCTATTTGGGGAGCAAAATAACTGATGATGGTCGAAGTAGAGAGGATATAAAATGTGGACTGGCAATGGCAAGGAAAGCGTTTCTGAAGAAGAGAAATTTGTTAACATCGAGTATAGATTTAAGTGTCAGGAAGTCGTTTCTGAAAGTATTTGTATGGAGTGTAGCCATGTATGGAAGTGAAACATGGACGATAAATAGTTTAGACAAGAAGAGAATAGAAGCTTTCGAAACGTGGTGCTACAGAAGAATGTTGAAGATTAGGTGGGTAGATCACATAACTAATGAGGTGGTATTGAATAGGGTTGGGGTGAAGAGAAGTTTGTGGCCCAACTTGACTAGAAGACGGGATCGGTTAGTAGGACATGTCCTGAGGCATCAAGGGATCACAAATTTAGCATTGGAGGTCAGCGTGGAGGGTAAATATCGTAGAGGGAGACCAAGAGATGAGTACACTAAGCAGATTCAGAAGGATGTAGGTTGCAGTAGGTACTGGGAGATGAAGGAGCTTCACAGGATAGATTAGCATGGAGAGCTGCATCTGACCAGTCTCAGGACTGAATACCACAACAACAACAACATGCAAGAACAATGCACGAGTTGATAACAAAAACAGCCACTAAAAGAAATTTTGTTTATGGGACAATACGTTGTACATCGTTGATATCAGTTTTTTATCGACTATATTTGCTGTATCGCTCCCCATGGATATCTTACCATTCCTGTGACATTATAATGACCTACCTTTCAGTCTACTTACAAGTAGAATTTCGTCGAAGCGCACTCCTCGCTGATGGAGCCCATTTTCATCAAACGATTTAGCTGATAATAGAAACTAACTTAACGATAGTTGCATTATCGTACGCTAATATATTACAGAAGAAAAGTTGAAGTCACCGTATGGAACAACATTTGATTCTGTCGCTTACGTAATCTCCATAAGAAATCTTGATTGTTGGAGGAAAAGAAAATGACATCTCATGGATAAGTTAAATTATTTTACTGAACGTTTACAGAATTAGAACCAAAATATGCAGACATGTGTGATGTTCAGTAAGGTACCTGAATGACTAAGAAACTACGAGACCTCTTATCTTCCGTTGGTTTGGAGAACTGTTGTTAGAGTTCAAATCTTAATATACATTGCGTCGAGACCCTGCATGTAACGTCATGAATGTCTCTGTACGGACGTATAGCTCTGTTGTAGTTGCATAAATAGTTACTCGTAATTTACAATATGAAGAGATGTTGTGTGGAAAAGGCGTACCAGACAGTGAACTCGCATCGTAATCACCACTTGTGCCTCTCCATGAGCAATTTTGCGTGCCCTTCAGTGTTTCACGTTACTGAATGTAATAAGATAAGAAAAATAGGAATCTTGAACTAATGTTGACTATATTCTATAGAACTGTGACGACAGTTGTGCTCTTTGTCCACAGGTTTTTACCTGCAACCAACGGTAGCAGATTTCAGTTCACCTACATATGTTCCTGTCAAGAAAATCGGATCGATAAATCTACTGTCGAAAAAAAAAGAAGCATGGGAACAGTGTTCACTTGATATCATCTACAACACATTTGGCGGGAGCACTTCTAATAATGTGTGATATCTTACCATGAACTAAAGCGATCTTACTCAGTATTTCGATACGAAGCAAGGCAAATCGCTATGTCTGTTTATTTTTAATTCTTCTAGGCGGTTTCGGTTTATACGATCATCTTCAGACCAAAGGCTCTGAAATATATAAGAATATATAGACAAGTATATTATATAAATATATGTAAGTACACTATAAATTTTATACATTTCAGAGCCTTTGGTCTGAAGGTGGTCGCAATTACCGAAAACGGTTACCAGAAGTAAAAATATGGAACGCTTTTGTCAACGTGGGTGATACGTTCCTCAGTTATCAAATTCTTTTTTTGTTACATTTTACTTTCTTTGTGGATTCTTCAGGATATTCTAGTCGAAATTCCTTACTGGATCGCAAACGTTTGAACTTACACAGACAAGGATTTCACAGGAAGACGCAACCTAAATATTCACGAAATATGTTCGTCAAATATACAAAATGACATGCCACTAAGGCTATTCCTTTGATCATAAACGTTTCCAAGAGTGTCGTTTTTGTAAAACTACCCTATATTTCAGCTGAAATAACTCTGAACAAGGACTGAAACTGCTGCTGAAACCGCGAAAAGAGAAAATAAATTTTTCATGACCGAATATCGGAAACAATATAGTGGTAAGGTCTAAAATTTTATTTAAGATTACATTATCTTATTGTGTACCATTGTTTCCATGTATTTCTTAGTTGTTTAGACTACTACTTCTGTAGGACCAAATTGAGAAGCCAGTATCCATCGTCATGAAACGACTTACTTTATGAAATTTTATCAGAAAAGTTAATAATAATTAAATAAAATTTACATGAATGTTATGCAACGAAAAGATGCAAAGTACATATTAAAACAATTAATAAAATAATTCAGGAATTTGCTTGAATTTTTCCATTAACTCCCGACAAAATATAAGGAAAAACGTTTTCGGTGGTGCTGAGTCTCAGTCATACAGTATTTTTTGAAAGAATACAACGGATTTTGACTGTATATTTTTCGTGTACAACCATTTAAGCAAAGGTGTTGAACTGTGTTTTGTCATGTTGCACAATACTCAGCAAAATGTTGTTGATGGTCTAAGAACATTTTACTCAATAATGGCGTAAAAGTGGGACTCTAGACTGCACAGAAGAAATATACATTAACATACAGTCAAATGGCAGTGTGTTCTTTCAAAAACAAAAAAAGAAGGAGTGAGACATGAGGAGGTTCTTACGACGATTATTGCTTAGATATTTTGTATTTTAAATCTTGTGGAAGCTTTTTGAAGTGGATGCATCAGAATATTGAATGCCTTTTTGCACAAGACTCAGGGAGGTGCGATTAAAACGCAGACAGGATTTGTGTTTAACGGTAACTGAGTGACGGCTGCAAATTCTTGACAACAAGCTCTTTTTATTAACAACAAAAAACATTAAAGAAAATTTATATTGAGAGGCCAATGTCAGAATTCCCAGACTACTGAGCAGGAGTTGACAAGATGTTTGTGAACATACACCTCATATTCCTCGAACCGGCTATGGGGAACAGTTTGTGAAGGGGAACAGTAGTCCCAAAATATATTGCCACATGTCACAAGCAAATTAAATTAAGCAAACTGGTCTAATTTTCGTGTTGTACTATCATTTACTGCAGATTCTGTTCTAATGATGAACATGAAGCCATACAGTGTTTGAACAAGATGTTGAACATCGGTTTTCCATACCATATTACCATCTAATCGATCACCTAAGAATTTGGATTGTTCATATTCACTAATCATAGGCCCAATCTGGGAAATAAAAGTTTTCCTATATAACATAATTGTGTGCTACAAGCTGAATCTTACTGCGATTTATCATCAATTTAATTTCGAGAAGCACTGAACTTATTTGTTGGACTGCACTATCTGATGTAGTACCAATGTTCCACTCAACATCCTTCACTACCAAGCTAGTGTCATTAGTAAACTGGAATATTTTAGACTCACGTATCCTATTAGGATGCAAATAACGAAAATACATAAGAAATACTAGTGGTCCCCATACCGACCCCTGAGTAACCCACCACTCAACTGTATCCAGATGCCACATCACAGCCATTATCAGTCATGTGTAGACTGACCTTTTGCAGTCCATAATGGCCCAACATCTGCAGTAATATTTTATGATCAACAAATTCAAATGCCGTAGTTAAACCAAACAGGACGCCAAAAGTTACTAACTTATTAAGCCGTCCAGTACCTCAAAGAGAAAGGAGGATACAGCATTTCCAGTTGCTGGAAAGTATGTCAGATCTTTGGTATGACGGCACGTGTGCTGGACTGCTGTTGAAATTGCTCGCCAATATTTTATAAAGTTTTAGCCTTCAGTTACTTATTTTAAATAGTTACTTATTTTAAAGTTTATTTGCGTTAATACTTGCTGTAAAGGTAACTTATTAGTGGATCTGCACTAATCTCAATCTTTCTTACTGTCTTATTGACTCGAGTGGTCTATTATTCGTGAGTGTGCTTACGTCGTTCGTCCAAGCCTCATGACTCACAAGCGCGTTTACGTTTTGCGGCGTACAGTTTCAGTTGTAGTGGTTATAAAGCTAAATACAGACAAAGTTATTTGGTAATGTTATACAGTTATTAAATTTAATAGTTTTCAGCGGTTTTTTGTGCTGTTTGTGGCGAAATAACGACTTAATAAACTTTTAGAAACGTTCTCTCGCTGTGTGTTTTAGAGTTTTCTCTGCGCTGGAGTCGTCTACTAAATTTTGTGCTTTATTTTTCTGCTGACGTTTCTTATTGTTTCTAGTGAAATATTGCAGTAGAATTTTCATTCACTGTTTTAACTTCGTTGAGTGTTCCAGTGGCCGCTCGAATTTTCTGTTTTAGCTAACAATTTGGTGAAGTTTTGTTGGTATTGGTATTAGCTCTTGCTACGTAGTACACTCCTGGAAATTGAAATAAGAACACCGTGAATTCACTGTCCCAGGAAGGGGAAACTTTATTGACACATTTCTGGGGTCAGATACATCACATGATCACACTGACAGAACCACAGGCACATAGACACAGGCAACAGAGCATGCACAATGTCGGCACTAGTACAGTGTATATCCACCTTTCGCAGCAATGCAGGCTGCTATTCTCCCATGGAGACGATCGTAGAGATGCTGGATGTAGTCCTGTGGAACGGCTTGCCATGCCACCTGGCGCCTCAGTTGGACCAGCGTTCGTGCTGGACGTGCAGACCGCGTGAGACGACGCTTCATCCAGTCCCAAACATCCTCATTGGGGGACAGATCCGGAGATCTTGCTGGCCAGGGTAGTTGACTTACACCTTCTAGAGCACATTGGGTGGCACGGGATACATGCGGACGTGCATTGTCCTGTTGGAACAGCAAGTTCCCTTGCCGGTCTAGGAATGGTAGAACGATGGGTTCGATGACGGTTTGGATGTACCGTGCACTATTCAGTGTCCCCTCGACGATCACCAGTGGTGTACGGCCAGTGTAGGAGATCGCTCCCCACACCATGATGCCGGGTGTTGGCCCTGTGTGCCTCGGTCGTATGCAGTCCTGATTGTGGCGCTCACCTGCACGGCGCCAAACACGCATACGACCATCATTGGCACCAAGGCAGAAGCGACTCTCATCGCTGAAGACGACACGTCTCCATTCGTCCCTGCATTCACGCCTGTCGCGACACCACTGGAGGCGGGCTGCACGATGTTGGGGCGTGAGCGGAAGACGGCCTAACGGTGTGCGGGACCGTAGCCCAGCTTCATGGAGACGGTTGCGAATGGTCCTCGCCGATACCCCAGGAGCAACAGTGTCCCTAATTTGCTGGGAAGTGGTGGTGCGGTCCCCTACGGCACTGCGTAGGATCCTACGGTCTTGGCGTGCATCCGTGCGTCGCTGCGGTCCGGTCCCAGGTCGACGGGCACGTGCACCTTCCGCCGACCACTGGCGACAACATCGATGTACTGTGGAGACCTCATGCCCCACGTGTTGAGCAATTCGGCGGTACGCCCACCCGGCCTCCCGCATGCCCACTATACGCCCTCGCTCAAAGTCCGTCAACTGCACATACGGTTCACGTCCACGCTGTCGCGGCATGCTACCAGTGTTAAAGACGGCGATGGAGCTCCGTATGCCACGGCAAACTGGCTGACACTGACGGCGGCGGTGCACAAATGCTGCGCAGCTAGCGCCATTCGACGGCCAACGCCGCGGTTCCTGATGTGTCCGCTGTGCCGTGCGTGTGATCATTGCTTGTACAGCCCTCTCCCAGTGTCCGGAGCAAGTATGGTGGGTCTGACACACCGGTGTCTATGTGTTCTTTTTTCCATTTCCAGGAGTGTATTAATATAAGGTATTGCTTTCTTAGTAGACAGAGAATTTCGAGACCACTGTCGTTACTTGTATAAATAGATCTAACTGGTGTAACTGAACTTAGATAACATAGACGTATAGTTTTTCCAGTAACTGTAGAATTTTACCATGAGTGAGAAGTGTGGGCTCTGTCATAAGTTTGCAAGTAGCGGATTACGGCGTGGGGTTTGTTCAAAGTATTTTCATTGTGGCCGGGAGGCAGTAGGGGAGCCATTGGGCGTTCTAGAAAGATCCTCTCCTGGGAATGCAGAATATGTAGTAGAAATAAGCCGATAGAATAGCAGGAGCGTAAGATCTGTGGTCCTGAGGTGCAGTTACAACACGCAAAGGAGCAACTAGATAGGTTGAGGAGGGTGAAGGGTGCTGGGGAATGGAAACTGGCAGTTGGTACGAAGGCAGCTGGGAGGAGGAGGTATTCCGAGTTCGCGTATATGCAATAGATTTGACCAACTGTCAGAAGTGAGTGCAGACGAGTCTCTCGTAGCTGTAGCTGTAGGGAACATGCAGCAGTCCTCAGCAGTTAGGAGTGCTAGGTCAGTTGCAAACAAAATGAAGGAGGTTCTTCCACTAGTTTGTTCGCATGGTAGAGGTGTGGGCCAGCAGTTGAAGGAAGTGTTGGGGATTGAGTACCATATCATCAGCATTCTGAAGCCTAGTGCAGGATTGGCTCAGGTGAGTGACAGTATAGGGGAGTTAAGTACTAATTTTAGGAAGAAGAATCAGGTAGTGATAGTGGGTGGAGCAGGGAACAGTCTTGACAGGGACAGAGAGTATGATGTAGGTGGTGACCTGGTAAAGATAGTTACTCAAACTGCTGGTACTAGTGTGCATATCTTGCAACGTCATGATCGGCTTCATCTTAATGCGGCTGTTACACGCGTTAACATGGGGCTGGAGATGGCACTGAGGGCAGAGGGCATGGGTCACATTTCAGTGGTGCCAGTTGAGTCAATCAGTAGATCGGGTTTCACTTGGCATGGCCTACACCTCAATAGGTATGGGAAGGGGAGGGTGGAAATGATTATAGGTGACAGTGTAGTCGGTTGTGGTGGGGTCACTCATGCAAAAATTGCTGTAGTAGTTGGTGTTAGAGCTGCACCTTTTTAAGACTGAAATCAGCTAAAAGGTATACCAGCTTAAAGGAAGTTCCTCTAAAGGCTCACTTTCAGAGGACGTCATGTTTCCAAGTAGAGAAGGAATTAGCGTATTTCATAAAAATACAAGATGCATTAGAGATAAAGTTAGCGAACTGCTTATAGATGTTGACTCTGGTGGTTCAAATGGCTCTGAGCACTATGGGACTCAACTGCTGAGGTTATTAGTCCCCTAGAACTTAGAACTAGTTAAACCTAACTAACCTAAGGACATCACAAACATCCATGCCCGAGGCAGGATTCGAACCTGCAACCGTAGCGGTCTTGCGGTTCCAGACTGCAGCGCCTTTAACCGCACGGCCACTTCGGCCGGCCTGTTGACTCTGAAATTAGCAGTATATCGGAGCGCCACTTAAATAATTTGACAATTCAGAGGCTTCCTTTACCATGATACAAATTAGCTGGCTGTTTTTCAAGGAGTTTCTTTCGAGGTGGAGGAGTGTCTATGTACGTAAAAAACAGTGTTTCATTTGAGTTCATAGACGTATAACAGCACTGCACTGAACAGATATTTGAATGTTGTACAGAGTAGTTGAATTTACTGAAACTAAACCTCCAAATGTGTTTGTTTATGGGTCCCCTAATACAGACTTTAAAGCATTTCTGCTCAAGCTACACAGGTTCTTGATTCACTTTATAGAAATAGCGGAAATTAGTTATTTGTGGTGACTTCAATATAAATTTTGTATATTATGGTGCAAGAAAAAGGATGTTGGTAGATCTCCTAAATTCATATGATCTGATGCTGAGTGTGTTTTTGCCAGCTAGGGTGCAGGGGAACAGTAGCACAGCCATAGACAATTTTCTTTTCGTTCTTCATTACTAGATGGGCATCCTGTTAGTAAAAGGGTGAATGGCCTTTCAGACCATGATGCACAAATTTTAACTTTAAAGAGCTTTTGTACTCAAACAAATGTCACATATAATAAGAAACTATGTAGGAAAGTTAATCCAATAGCATCAGCGCGTTTTTTAAACCTCGTCAAGGAACAAGAGTGGCAGGATGTTTATAGTGCCGGTAACATAGATGACTAATATACTGCTTTCCTTAACACATTTCTCATGCTCTTTGATAGATGCTTTCCATTAGAACTTTCTAAACAGGGTACTAGCAGTAAAAGGCAGCCCAGGTGGATGACTGGTGGGATTGTGGGAATCTTAGAAGTAGTCACAATCAAGCTACAGTAGCCCATTGCAAACAGTACTGTAAGGTGCTTAAAGTGTTATTAGGAAGGCAAAGAGTTTGTGGTATGCAAATAGAAAAGCTAATTCACAGGATAAAATTAAAACCATATGGTCTGTTGTGAAGGAAGTGTCTGGTCAGCAGCACAAGTTCGTCGATATAAAGTCAGTTCGTAGCAAAAATATTTCCGTTACTGATAAGTCTGATTATGTACTGTATTTAACAATCATTTTCTGAACATTGCTGGTGAATTAAATAAAAGTTTAGTTTCCACGCCGGCCGACGTGGCCGAGCGACTCAAGGCAATACAGTCCGGAACCGCGCGACCGCTACGGTCGCAGGTTCGAATCCTGCCTATGGCATGGATGTGTGTGATGTCCTTAGGTTAGTTGGGTTTATGTAGTTCTACCTTCTAGGGTACTGATGACCTCAGAAGTTAAGTCCCATAGTGCTCAGAGCCATTTCAGCCATTTAGGTTCCACAGGGAAACGTATAACTCTCTTGGGGTTCGGTTGTTTTGGGGGAAGAGACCAAACAGCGAGGTCATCGGTCTCTATAACTCTCTTGACAAATGCCTTTCCGAGATTGATGTGTGAAATACTCCTATATTATACATACAACGGGGAGATTGAGTCAATAATGAAATCACCGAAAACTAAGGACTCTCATGGATACGATGGAGTGGCTAGTGTAATATCAAAGTACTGTGCTGCACATGTTAGCTCTGTATTTAGCCATATCTGTACCTTTTCCCTTAGGAATGGTCAGTTTCCTGAACGATTAAAGTACTCAGCAGTAAAGCCGCTTTATAAAAAGGGAGAAAGGGGTAACTCAGAAAACTTTAGATCTATTTCTATGCCATCAGTGTTTGGTAAACGTATTGAAAAGGCTGTGTGTCTAAGGATAATTGATCATTTAATGTCACACGATTTGCTATCAAATGTACAGATCGGCTTTAGAAGTTGTTTAACAACACAAAATGCTATATTCCCTTTCCTCTGTGAGGTACTGGATGGGTTAAACGAAAGGTTTCGAACGCTAGGCGTATTCTTTGATTTAACTAAGGCGTTAGATTGTGTTGATCACGAAATATTGCTCCAGAAATTGGACCGTTACGGAATATGGGGAGTAGCTCACAATTGGTTCACCTCTTACTTTAGCAATAGTCATTCACTTTATTCACAGTTTTGAGAATGGCTGTGATGATGGGTCTGACTGGAGTACAGTCAAGAGCGGGGTGCCCCAGGTACCAGTTTTGGTCCTTAAATATATAAATGATATGCCCTCTAGTATTACGGGTAACTCTAAAATATTTGTGTTTGCAGAAGACATTGGCTTGGTAGCAAAAGCTGTTGTGTGCAACATTGGCTCGGTTTGAAATGTCATCAGAGACATTCGCGGCTTTTAGAAAATAAACTAAACTTAAAACACACTAAGACTCAGTTTTTACAAATTGTAACACACAATTCTACTAAACCTGACGTTTCAATTTCACAGAATGGGCATATGAATAGTGAAACTGAACAGTTCAAATTTCTAGGTGTTCAGATAGATAGTAAACTGTCGTGGAAAGCCTGCGTTCAGGCTCTTGTTCAAAGACTTAATGCTACAATTTCTGCTATTCGAACGGTATCTGAAGTGAGTGATCGTTCGACACGAGAATTAGTCTACTCTGCTTAGTTTCATTCGCATATGTCGCGTGGTGTTATATCTCGGGGTAACTCTTCCCATTCTAAAAGAATATTTTTGGCTCAGTTACGGGTGCTTCGGGCAATAAGTGGTGTAAGTTCACGAAACTCTTGACAACCCCTGTTCACGAGTCTCGGTATTTTGACATACATATATATATACGTTACTGTCATTTGTTGTTGTCAACATTAGCTTATTGCTAAGAATAAGCAGATTTCACTCAGTTAATACTTCATACGTCTCACCTGCATTTGGATCGGACTTCCTTAACTCTTGTGCAGAAAAGTGTACAGTATGCCAGTATGCTGCTGCATCCACTTTCAATACGCCACCACTAGTATTCAAAAATCTTAGCAGTAATCCACGCCCTTTCAAATCGAAACTGAAGAGTTGCCTCATGGGTCACTCCTTTTATTCTGTCGAGGAGTTCCTTGAAAAATTAAGCTGATTCTTGTGGTATTGTTGATAGCTTGACTTCTTTTCAGGTTTATAAACATTTTATTTTTATCTGTTATTACTTTTATGTTACAATTTCATGTACTGACAAATTCCATGACTTTGGAGGTTTCCTCCTCAATTTGATCCTACCGAACTTGAGATGTAAATTAATAAATAAATAAACTAGATCACTTATAAAAAGATTGTACATTTGACCGCTAATTATGTCAACTGTACCGATCATTTAGCCGCTGGCGTAGAAAGTGGTCTACAGTTGTCTACATTATCCATCTCTGTTCCTTTTGTCAAGCGCTTTCACTGTCGAGTACTTTGATCGTTCAGGAAACTGGAATTTGCAAAGGAAAAATTACTGACATGGCTAAGCACTGTACAGCATTAAGACAGAGCATGTTTATTTATTGAAATATGTTTGTTAAAAGTATATTTGAAAAGAAAACTCATGCTGTAGAGATAATGAACTGACCTAATATTAATCCTTGAAGGCCGTGAGTCGCAAATTCCCATCGTATCAAAGCGACGCTAATAAATGGAAGATTAATCGTTTCTGAGCGCTGCCGATGGTACGTTAAGATCACACATGGAGCTGTCAATACCCATGAAGTGTGCTGCCATTTCGTGAGCTTTTCAGGCACTGCCCGAGCGACTTACTTTTCGCGATTTGGTTCACAACACGCACGCTAGAAGTTATTGTCATCTATTGGACAACTAGAGGTGGATACAAAGGGAAGTTCAGTTCTGAAAATTATTTGTTTGATCTATAGTATCTGTGACGCTCAGTAAATCACAAATTCATGGCATAAACTAGTTACACGAGCAACTGTATTAAAAATACTATTTGTATAAAATACGCATAACTAGTTGTTTATATAATTCTGTGGTTTGATGCAGGAGGTCGATCAAGTGAAATGAAAGCAAATGTATCCTTTGAGATGTGCCACCAGAATACTTCAGCGACCAGTTGCATGCAATTTTTTCATTACATACATACACTTTAATTTATTACAAGTTTCCATTAATTCGTATGAACATCTGATCTTAATAAAGGCTGGACTGCTTGCATTTCACATTCACAGTGGTGTAGAAATTCTGATGAACTGCTAATACTCTGATGCTTTTATTCTCTTTGTGATGAATCCCCGTGGTTTTATGCTTCACGAAGTGCAAATGGATATCTGAAATCTCGTGGACGCCTGCGGAGAGTGACTGTGACAGTTTAAAAATTCCCTGTGATAGACAGAATTATTTTTTAGAATTCAAATTCGAAATAATAGACACAGTCTTCAAGCAGGCAAAAGACACGATAAGAAAATAGAAGTAGGCTACAAACCCAGAACTACGACAGGAGTTCAATAAGAAATCCTTTTTTTTCGGAGAGCAAGTTTATAATATTCAAGCTTCCAATATGCCAAATTATTCCCTACACTTTTGGCTACAAAACCCTTTTTTTAATGTAATCTCCGTTCAATGCGATTGCCTTAGGCCACCACACTGTGTAGGAGTGTACCACTGTACTAGTTGACGACGGGGCCAATATCATTCACGTACCGCTTCCCACGGAATAAATCCTTCATTGGGCCAAACAGATGAAGTCGGAAAGTGCAAGTTCGTGCTGAAAGGTGGATAAGGAAGAACTGTTCAGTAAATTTTTGTGAGCTTAAGAGTAGATCATTGTACCATATAGGAGGACTTCAAACAGAATAACCCATCCACATTCGCAGAAAAAGGTCTACGTGATTTTACCGGCCGAGTGCGCGGCTTTGAACCTTTTCTTCGGAGGATAGATGGTGTGGCGTCACTCCATGGATTGCAGCTTTTTACCAGCTCGGTAACGACGTTGGACAAAACATTGTCACTATAAGCCTTGAAACGCGCAAGCAATTCCGCGCAGATAATCCTTAGTTTGTCTTCTTAGGTGGCTAGGAACCCACCCGGCATATACCTTTGAGTGCCCCAGCTGGTGGAAGAGTGTGCAGTAGTACCAACAGAGACGTTCAGTTCAGCAGCGAGGTGTTTGACTGTGTTCCATAGACCACCTCAAATAAGAGTGTCCGCACGTTCCAACATTACGCCTATAAATATCTGCGGTGCTCTGGTATTTCGTCAAAATAAACTCAATAACAGATTCCTGCTTGCAACGTACTTCCGTTACAGACGCCTTTTTGAAGACTACCTATAGCACCGTCACATATCAAAACTACATGGAACTATGGGACTGAAGCGGAAATGTACAAATGGTTCAAATGGCTCTGAGCACTATGCGACATAACTTCTGAGGTCATCAGTCGCCTAGAACTTAGAACTAATTAAACCTAACTAACCTAAGGACATCACACACATCCATGCCCGAGGCAGGATTCGAACCTGCGACCGGAGCGGTCGCTCGGCTCCAGACTGTAGCACCTAGAACCACACGGCCACTCCGGCCGGCGGAAATGTACAACGATGTCCCACATCAAATTACGCATTCTTTCAACTGAAAACGGACAAGAAAATGAAATGTGTTGCACCACTTATTGAGTGTCCCTCGCGCTATGCAAAAAGCATCAGAGTCAAAGAAAGCCGTTTTAGATTAGATTAGATTAATACTAGTTCCATGGATCATGAATACGATATTTCGTAATGATGTGGAACGAGTCAAATTTTCCAATACATGACATAATTAAGTTAATTTAACAACATACTTAAGTTAATATAACAACTTTCTTATTTTTTGTGTTTTTTGTGTTTTTTTAATATTTTTTCTTAATTTATATCTAAAAATTCCTCTATGGAGTAGAAGGAGTTGTCATTCAGAAATTCTTTTAATTTCTTCGTAAATACTTGTTGGTTATCTGCCAGACTTTTGATACTATTTGGTAAGTGACTAAAGACTTTAGTGGCAGTATAATTCACCCCTTTCTGTGCCAAAGTTAGATTTAATCTTGAATAGTGAAGATCATCCTTTCTCCTAGTATTGTAGTTATGCACACCGCTATTACTTTTGAATTGGGATTGGTTGTTAACAACAAATTTCTTGAGAGAGTATATATACCGAGAAGCTACTGTGAATATCCCTAGATCCTTAAATAAATGTCTGCAGGATGATCTTGGGTGGACTCCAACTATTATTCTGATCACACGCTATTGTGCAATAAATGCTTTATTCCTCAGTGATGAATTACCCCAAAATATGATACCATATGAAAGCAATGAGTGAAAATAGGCGTAGTAAGCTAATTTACTAAGATGTTTATCACCAAAATTTGCAATGACCCTTATTGCATAAGTAGCTGAACTCAAACGTTTCAGCAGATCATCAATGTGTTTCTTCCAATTTAATCTCTCATCAATGGATACACCTAAAAATTTGGAAAATACTACCTTAACTATATACTTCCGATTAAGGTCTATATTTATTAATGGTGTCATACCATTTACTGTACGGAACTGTATGTACTGTGTCTTATCAAATTTCAGTGAGAGTCCGTTTACAAGGAACCACTTAGTAATCTTATGAAAGACATTATTGACAATTTCATCAGTTAATTCTTGTTTGTCAGGTGTGATTACTATACTTGTATCATCAGCAAAGAGAACTAACTTTGCCTCTTCATGAATATGGAATGGCAAGTCATTAATATATATTAAGAACAACAAAGGACCCAAGACTGAACCTTGTGGAACCCCATTCTTGATAGTTCCCCAGTTTGAGGAATATGCTGATCTTTGCATATTATGAGAATTGCTTATTTCAACTTTCTGCACTCGTCCAGTTATGCACGAATTGAACCATTTGTGCAATGTCCCACTCGTGCCACAATATTTGAGCTTGTCTAGCAGAATCTCATGATTTACGCAATCAAAAGCCTCTGAGAGATCACAAAAAATCCCAATGGGTGGTGTTCGGTTATTCAGATCATTCAAAATTTGATTGGTGAAAGCATATATGGCATTTTCTGTTGAAAAACCTTTCTGGAAACCAAACTGACATTTTGTTAGTACTTCATTTTTACAGATATGTGAAGCTACTCTTGAATACATTATTTTCTCAAAAATTTTGGATAAGCTGTTAGAAGGGACAAAGTAGGTCATTGAAATCAGTTTACAGAGGCAATGAAAAGAAGGAACTGACCACATTGGAAAAAGACAGTATGTAGTACACTCCTGGAAATTGAAATAAGAACACCGTGAATTCATTGTCCCAGGAAGGGGAAACTTTATTGACACATTCCTGGGGTCAGATACATCACATGATCACACTGACAGAACCACAGGCACATAGACACAGGGAACAGAGCATGCACAATGTCGGCACTAGTACAGTGTATATCCACCTTTCGCAGCAATGCAGGCTGCTATTCTCCCATGGAGACGATCGTAGAGATGCTGGATGTAGTCCTGTGGAACGGCTTGCCATGCCACCTGGCGCCTCAGTTGGACCAGCGTTCGTGCTGGACGTGCAGACCGCGTGAGACGACGCTTCATCCAGTCCCAAACATGCTCAATGGGGGACAGATCCGGAGATCTTGCTGGCCAGGGTAGTTGACTTACACATTCTAGAGCACGTTGGGTGGCACGGGATACATGCGGACGTGCATTGTCCTGTTGGAACAGCAAGTTCCCTTGCCGGTGTAGGAATGGTAGAACGATGCGTTCGATGACGGTTTGGATGTACCGTGCACTATTCAGTGTCCCCTCGACGATCACCAGTGGTGTACGGCCAGTGTAGGAGATCACTCCCCACACCATGATGCCGGGTGTTGGCCCTGTGTGCCTCGGTCGTATGCAGTCCTGATTGTGGCGCTCACCTGCACGGCGCCAAACACGCATACGACCATCATTGGCACCAAGGCAGAAGCGACTCTCATCGCTGAAGACGACACGTCTCCATTCGTCCCTCCATTCACGCCTGTCGCGACACCACTGGAGGCGGGCTGCACGATGTTGGGGCGTGAGCGGAAGACGGCCTAACGGTGTGCGGGACCGTAGCCCAGCTTCATGGAGACGGTTGCGAATGGTCCTCGCCGATACCCCAGGAGCAACAGTGTCCCTAATTTGCTGGGAAGTGGTGGTGCGGTCCCCTACGGCACTGCGAGGATCCTACGGTCTTGGCGTGCATCCGTGCGTCGCTACGGTCCGGTCCCAGGTCGACGGGCACGTGCACCTTCCGCCGACCACTGGCGACAACATCGATGTACTGTGGAGACCTCATGCCCCACGTGTTGAGCAATTCGGCGGTACGTCCACCCGGCCTCCCGCATGCCCACTATACGCCCTCGCTCAAAGTCCGTCAACTGCACATACGGTTCACGTCCACGCTGTCGCGGCATGCTACCAGTGTTAAAGACTGCGATGGAGCTCCGTATGCCACGGCAAACTGGCTGACACTGACGGCGGCGGTGCACAAATGCTGCGCAGCTAGCGCCATTCGACGGCCAACACCGCGGTTCTTGGTGTGTCCGCTGTGCCGTGCGTGTGATCATTGCTTGTACAGCCCTCTCGCAGTGTCCGGAGCAAGTATGGTGGGTCTGACACACCGGTGTCAATGTGTTCTTTTTTCCATTTCCAGGAGTGTATGTGTAGTGTTCATCAGTGTGTAAACAAGAGAAGAAACTGTTTCATGAGTAAGGCTACATCGTGTTTTATATATTTGAAATGAATGCAACTATGCCTTTTTCTTTTTTACTCATGCAAACCCTATCAAGATGTCGTCAAAGTGTTAAATGAAAATCTTTTACTAAATCAAGTGTGGCAAGCGTTCAATTTCTCAGATGCCTCTTGTTGCAAATATGCGACGTTTATAGTTATGCCTGACAGTTACAGCACATCTTGGATGTGACCTTATGCACCCCACAACGCATCATTTTGTTTCTAGTAGAAATATATTCATGTATTAAGGGCACAATGACAGTCACCGTGTATTTGCTCAGAGCAATAAACAAGACCTCTCGCCTCCTTCCTTTATGCCGACGTATGCGCGTCGGTCCATGTCGGCTCATATGGGGCCACGCGATATCGCGCCGATCCAGTGGAGGGCCGGCGCGGTCTCACAGCAGAGGGCGACCGCTTCCACTCGATCGCCGGCGGCCGGAAATTAAACTCTCATGTGGCCGGCGGCTAGTGGACGGTGGCCGGTGCACAGTGTGCGGATAACCCGGGCCTGCACTGCCCTATGTGCGCGCCTCCGCCTCTCCCTAAACTCCTTCCTCCATCTGCTCTGCTATCGCAGACTCTGGCGTCAAATCGGTGCCGAAGACCCAAGCTTAGAAGCGCGTGCGATAAGGGAATGGAAAGGAGACGGTAGGCGCTAGCAGATTCTCAGGGAACATAACAGAAAACATAAGGAGTTTATTTGTTTGGAGTGTTCTCAGCTCTCAAAGAGCTCTCGATAGGTAAGAGTCTACTATAGCACTGTGATGAAACGGAGCAGAATTTATTGTTACCGATTATGTGTAGAAAGAGACACTAAAACAAGTTCCTCGTCCAGGCGGTGAAGGACTTTGATGTCTACCTGCCGTGGTAGCATCCTCTGCTTTCCAGCGTCAAAAAAATGCTTCAAATGGCTCTGAGCACTATGGTGCTTAACATCTAAGGTCATCAGTCCCCTAGAACTTAGAAATACTTAAACCTAACTAACCTAAGGACGACCCACACAATCACGCCCGAGGCAGGATCTGAACTTGCGACCGTAGCGGTCGCGAGGATCCAGACTGAACCGCTGAGAACAGCTCTGCACACCGGCCGGCCTTCCTGGCGTCATGTGAATGTGGTATGAAGGGTCAAGTGGTCAACACACCGCCCTCCCGCCTGCTTTGCAGTCTTTCCAGACCATGGAGCCGCTGCTCCTTAATTGGCATCAAGAGGCTGAGTGCACCCCGTACAAGTCCTTCGAGCCAGGAAAAATTCTTGGTAGTACCGGCAAGCGAACCAAGGTCCTATGAATCTACACCGACCAAACAGCTGCGGAGGCGAACAGGGGGAGACAGCACTGTGCCTTATTTGCGTCAGTCTTGTTGATCTCAATCACATGGTTGAGGCGAACTAATCTGCCATGTTGGTAGTTCAATATCTTTAAACTCTTAATGAAGCGACGAGCCGTTCCCACTCCGATTAAGGTCAATTCGAGATGACTGTTTCATATATCTTTGGCGTCTCCTAGTCGGACAGACATTAATTCCCTTCCCTTGGGGTTTCCTTCATTCTACACATGACGTATCTATAACAGTACCCAATTATTAATTATGTCTCACATTCCCACAAAAGGAGAAGGCGGTAAAATACAAATTTATTGAAACTATAAAGAAATTAAATTATTCTTCCATGTCTATATAGATTATATAGTAGATTATATATAGATTATATAATCAACTAGTTTAAAAACTTGCAACATCATTAAACAAGTTTTTAAACGACTTGATTTAACTGTACTGGTTTGTTCAGGTTTTTATTGAATGTCGTACTCGTTATGGACACGCTCCTCGCTATACAGGGTAGTTCAGCTGCCCCTAGCTATGAGTTTTATGCAACCTGCAACGCCTTCAAAAACGATACTAGAGATTTTCATTTGCTTTCACTTCTACATGACAAACTCTTAGTCCTACAGAAGACATTAACAGGACCTTTCTGTAGGACATTTAATGTAGTTAAGTTGTTTATGGGATGCATCTTTACTGAAGCCAGCAGTTTTCAACTTACGGATGAAAAACCCATTTGTAGATCACTTTGGTACGTTTTCTTGAATAATTCGAAAGACTTTTGCCTTCAAGGATAGTCTATTCTTGTAAAAAATGTATCTACATTAAATTTCCTCAGAAAGATCATGTTTAATTTGTGTAGGACTTATAGTTTACTCATAAAGAGCAAGAGAATGTGAAAATCATACACATAGTGCTGGGATGTCTTGCTGGATGCGTGAAACGCATAGGTACGGGCACCTGAGTCACCCTGTACAGACGATGCAGGGTTTTCAATGTTGACACAGGATTGATTTTAAGATGGTTGCTTCATCAACTGAAACTAGTACTAACATTTTAATGTTTTGCGAGGTACACAGTCTACACAGTGATAAATTATTAAAAATTCTTTTTCTTTAAATTTTAAGAAAGGTAGCAGTGACTATTGCCATAGGGTGGCCTTGTGTTCAGTTACTATTGACAGGGCCGGCCGATGTGGCCGAGCGGTTCTAGGCATTTCAGTCCGGAACCGTGCTGCTGCTACAGTCGCAGGTTCGAATCATGCCTCGGGCATGGAAGTGTGTGATGTCCTTAGGTTAGTTAGGTTTAAGTAGTTCTATGTCTAGGGGACTGATGACCTCAGATGTTAAGTCCCATAGTGCTTAGAGCCATTTGAACCACTGAACTGTTGACAGCACCAATGTTAACGCAGGTTTCCCTCACAAAACATGCCATGAGATGAATATCAGCACCAGTCTCTGAGCCACGCCTCGTTTGTTATTCATGTATCTTTAAAAATTATCATAAAAATTTGTTACTGTACATACATAAGGGAATACAATTAACAGTGCAAGGTGATTCGTGTGAGATAATATGATAACAGAAAAATAAGCTCTCAGTCAACATGGGATAACTACGAAAGTGTTGTCAGGTGTCGCCAATGATTTCGGTATAAAATTCTGTGTAGTTAGTATTTGAATTTTAAACTTTTAGATTTAATCCTCACGTAAGCTGCATTAAATGTCACACCCAGAATACCTTAAGGTGTGCAGCTTTGGCAAATGTGTTACCAGCATGATTGTGCCCATGTACATTTCACAGCTGATGTAAGACCCCATGTAACTCATGGTGGGCAGCCTATACTTTGGCTTCCGGGGTCACCTGACCTCAGTCGCCTGGATTTTTCTGACTGTTCTCCTCTCAGAAGTCAAGTATACCGCTCTCGTTAATGCGGTCGAAGAACCGGACCAGTGAATTGTACAGCGCTGTCTGGATTTACGAGATAATCCTGTGGGTTGGAAGAACTAGCTACAAATAAGAGTGTAATACTGCCTCCAAATGCGAGAATGATACGTGGGACACCTACTTTAACAGGTACTTGTTCACAGAGAACTGTAAAATTTACCATACCGAGGTGGTACTGTATTTCTTGTTAAGGTAGGCCTTTTGTGACATTTTAAACCAATTAGATGAGTACTTCGGTGAACAGTTCACTTACTAACTGGCACAACATTTGACGGCTCGCAATTGCACAACTGCACCTATCACACAAATGGCTAGTTTGCGGTCTAAGTCGACGTGGGTTGCGTAGTTATGGTAATTAGCTATGTTATCTGACGTAAATTAGCTACAGACCCTTATATACAATGAATTAAGAACAGAATGACTACTAAATTAAACCAGAGTCATAATTTATTCAGTTTACTGCATTCAAGTGACTAATAAATCATTCAACAAGCAATAGCAATTCTAAACCGAAGCTTTGGTACATGTGACTATGGGGTACGGGGCAAGATTCTCATACTCGTTTGTCCAAATGAAAAAATTACATTCGCAAATTTGGTACCGTGATTACAGTGAAGTTAATATAGTAGACATATAGCGCTAGACATGGGAATGTTTTTCATCCGTTGCCTGAGTTCAAAGAATATGAGTCACAGGAAACTAAAAGCATGTCTTCACAGTGGAATTTTAAGTTACTGAAATTCTATGAAAATGGAAATCTTCTCAGGTTAGCAGTCGAATCGAGGCGTCGTCCTGCGGCTATGTTTACAAGAGTTTCCTACTATTCTTCTTCAGGCAAAGTGTCGGGTTCATGTCCAGTTCGTATCTTCGTGGACGCTGGGCTGCAGGTCCTTTGTCTAGTCTGAAACGGGGAAACTCGCACGCCTAAGTAAGGGGTGGTGGAAGAGGACTCCCGGAGTGTTGAAGGGTCCGGGCATCGCTAGCGCAGCATCCCACGCAGAGCTCAGATGGAAACTGCTATCCCAGTTGACAAGGTCATCACGAACCCCTATCTCTACTACCAATTTGATGATCGAGTCCCAGAACCCGTTCGTCTGGCAAAACAGCACTGTCACTTCAAAATCAAAGTTATGATCTTCGCTGAACTTGTAGTCTGCCACTGCAGAACTGTACTTTTGGTCTTGGCGAACGCTTCTCAGATATTCCGAATAGCGCTGCGAGATACGTAGTTGCGTCTATCCCAAATATTGATAGCCACAGTCGCAGTGGATGCTGTAGACTCCAGGTATCTGCAGTCAACTAATAATACGAGGGCAGTTCAATAAGTAATGCAACACATTTTTTTTCTGAAACAGCGGTTGTTTTATTCAGCATTGAAATACACCAGGTTATTCCCCAATCATTTAGCTACACAACACTATTTTTCAACGTAATCTCCATTCAATGCTACGGCCTTACGCCACCTTGAAATGAGGGCCTGTATGCCTGCACGGTACCATTCCACTGGTCGATGTCGGAGCCATCGTCGTACTGCATCAATAACTTCATCATCCGCGTAGTGCCTCCCACGGATTGCGTCCTTCATTGGGCCAGACACATGGAAATCCGACGGTGCGAGATCGGGGCTGTAGGGTGCATGAGGAAGAACAGTCCACTGAAGTTTTGTGAGCTCCTCTCGGGTGCGAAGACTTGCGTGAGGTCTTGCGTTGTCATGAGGAAGGGGAAGTTCGTTCAGATTTTTGTGCCTACGAACACGCTGAAGCCGTTTCTTCAATTTCTGAAGAGTAGCACAATACAGTTCAGAGTTGATCGTTTGACCATGGGGAAGGACATCGAACAGAATAGCCCCTTCAGCGTCCCAGAAGACTGTAACCATGACTTTACCGGCTGAGGGTATGGCTTTAAACTTTTTCTTGCTAGCAGAGTGGATGTGGCGCCACTCCATTGATTGCCGTTTTGTTTCAGGTTCGAAGTGATGAACCCATGTTTCATCGCCTGTAACAATCTTTGACAAGAAATTGTCACCCTCAGCCACATGACGAGCAAGCAGTTCCGCACAGATGATTCTCCTTTGCTCTTTATGGTGTTCGGTTAGACAACGAGGGACCCAGCGGGAACAAACCTTTGAATATCCCAACTGGTGAACAATTGTGACAGCACTACCAACAGAGATGTCAAGTTGAGCACTGAGTTTTTTGATGGTGATCCGTCGATCATCTCGAACGAGTGTGTTCGCACGCTCCGCCATTGCAGGAGTCACAGCTGTGCACGGCCGGCCCGCACGCGGGAGATCAGACAGTCTTGCTTGACCTTGCGGCGATGATGAAACACGCTTTGCCCAACGACTCACCGTGCTTTTGTCCACTGCCAGATCACCGTAGACATTCTGCAAGCGCCTATGAATATCTGAGATGCCCTGGTTTTCCGCCAAAAGAAACTCGATCACTGCCCGTTGTTTGCAACGCACATCCGTTACAGACGCCATTTTAACAGCTCCGTACAGCACTGCCACCTGTCGGAAGTCAATGAAACTATACGAGACGAAGCGGGAATGTTTGAAAATATTCCACAAGAAATTTCCGGTGTTTTCAACCAAAATTGGCCGAGAAAAAAAATGTGTTGCATTACTTATTGAACTGCCCTCGTACTTAAGTAACTTTGCTACTATACTGGGAGCCGTTCTTGATTTCTAGTTATCATTAGAGTCTTATTCCAGTTGATGGATATATGTTCAGTAGATCACAACTTGTTATTCGTTCCATATGGCCAGAAGATAATACACATCCTTTTTGGCATTTCACGAGTTCTCAGGCACGACATAACGAACGACAGTCCAGCATGCTGCACAGGAAGCAAAATATTTCTCATGCATTGTCTTAATACATTAGCGAACAAGGAAAGTGAAGCTGCCAGATAGCATTGCTGGATGTCAATGTAACTTTATTCAGGTACACACCATTGTTAGGTGTTGGGTGTTGTGACAAATATACTGATGGGAAAAAACTGCACCAGAAAAAAAATCAAAGAACATTAATGATGCGGCCGGAGTTCTAGGCGCTACAGGCTGGAACCGCGCTACCACTATGGTCGCAGGTTCGAATCCTGCCTCGGGCATGAATGTGGGACTGATGAACTCAGCTGTTAAGTCTTATGGTGATCAGAGCCATTTGAACCATTTTTTCAAATTAATGAAATTTCGAGAATATTTGTCTAGGTAGCATATGTGAATAATTAACACTGCAAGAAAACAGGTTAGAGTAAGCACGAGGCAAGCCATTGAAAATGTGAAATGCTAGCCTGTTTTTTTTTGGTCATCAGTCTACTGACGGGTTTGATGCGGCCCACCGCGAATTCCTTTCCTGTGCTAACCTCTTCATCTCAGAGTAGCAGTTGCAACCTACGTCCTCAATTATTTGCTTGACGTATTCCAATCTCTGTCTTCCTCTACAGTTTTTGCCCTCTACAGCTCCCTCTAGTACCATGGAAGTCATTCCCTCACGTCTTAGCAGATGTCCTATCATCCTGTCCCTTCTCCTTATCAGTGTTTTCCACACATTCCTTTCCTCTCCGATTCTGCGTAGAACTTCCTCATTCCTTATCTTATCAGTCCACCTAATTTTTAACATTCGTCTATAGCTCCACATCTCAAATGCTTCGATTCTCTTCTGTTCCGGTTTTCCCACAGTCCATGTTTCACTACCATACAATGTTGTACTCCACACGTACATCCTCAGAAATTTCTTCCTCAAATTAAGGCCGGTATTTGATATTAGTAGACTTCTCTTGGCCAGAAATACCTATTTTGCCATAGCGAGTCTGCTTTTAATGTCCTCCTTTCTCCGTTCGTCATTGGTTATTTTACTGCCTAGGTAGCAGAATTCCTTAACTTCATTGACTTCGTGACCATCAATCCTGATGTTAAGTTTCTCGCTGTTCTCATTTCTACTACCTCTCATTACCTTCGTCTTTCTCCGATTGACTCTCAATCCATACTATGTACTCATTAGACTGTTCATTCCATTCAGCAGATCATTTAATTCTTCTTCACTTTCACTCAGGATAGCAATGTCATCAGCGAATCGTATCATTGATTTTTTTTCACCTTGTATTTTAATTCCACTCCCGAACCTTTCTTTTATTTCCATCATTGCTTCCTCGATGTACAGATTGAAGAGTAGAGGCGAAAGGCTACAGCCTTATCTTACACCCTTCTTAATACGAGCACTTCGTTCTTGATCGTCCACTCTTATTATTCCCTCTTGGTTGATGTTCATATTATATATGACCCGTCTCTCCCTATAGCTTACCCCTACTTTTTTCAGAATCTCGAACAGCTTGCACCATTTTATATCGTCGAACGCTTTTTCCAGGTGGAGAAATCCTATGAAAGTGTCTTGATTTTTCTTTAGCCTTGCTTCCATTATTAGCCGTAACGTCAGAATTGTCTCTCTTGTCCCTTTACTTTTCCTAAAGCCAAACTGATCGTCACCTAGCGCATTCTCCATTTTCTTTTCCATTCTTCTGTATATTATTCTTGTAAGCAGCTTCGATGCATGAGCTGTTAAGCTGATTGTGCGATAATTCTCGCACTCGTCAGCTCTTGCTGTCTTCGGAATTGTGTGGATGATGCTTTTCCGAAAGTCAGATGGTATACCGCTAGACTCATATATTCTACACACCAACGTGAATAGTTGTTTTGTTGCCACTTCCCCCAATGATTTTAGTAATTCTGATGGAATGTTATCTATCCCTTCTGCCTTATTTGACCGTATATCTTCCAAAGCTCTTTTAAATTCCGATTCTAATACTGGATCCCCCATCTCTTCTAAATCGACTCCTGTTTCTTCTTCTATCACATCAGACAAACCTTCACTCTCATAGAGGCTTTCAATGTATTCTTTCCACCTATCTGCTCTCTCCTCTGCATTTAGCAGTGGAATTCCCGTTGCACTCTTAATGTTACCACCGTTGCTTTTAATGTCACCAAAGGTTGTTTTGACTTTCCTGTATGCTGAGTCTGTCCTTCCGACAATCATATCTTTTTCGATGTCTTCACATTTTTCCTGCAGCCATTTCGTCTTAGCTTCCATGCACTTCCTATTTATTTCATTCTTCAGCGACTTGTATTTCTGTATTCCTGATATCCCCGGAACATGTTTGTACTTCCTCCTTTCATCAATCAACTGAAGTAATTCTTCTGTTACCCATGATTTCTTCGCAGCTACCTTCTTTGTATCTATGTTTTTCTTCCCAACTTCTGTGATGGCCCTTTTTGGTGATGTCCATTCCTCTTCAACTGAACTGCATACTGCGCTATTCCTTATTGCTGCATCTATAGCGATAGAGAACTTCAAACGTATTTCGTCATTCCTTAGTACTTCCATATCCCACTTCTTTGCGTATTGATTCTTCCTAACTAATGTCTTGAACTTCAGCCTACTCTTCATCACTACTATATTGTGATCTGAGACTATATCTGCTCCTGGGTACGCCTTACAATCCAGTATCTGATTTCGGAATCTCTGTCTGACGATGATGTAATCTAATTGAAATCTTCCCGTATCTCCGGCCTTTTCCAAGTATACCTCCTCCTCTTGTGATTCTTGAACAGGGTATTCGCTATTACTAGCTGAAACTTGTTACAGAACTCAATTAGTCTTTCTCCTCTTTCATTCCTTGTCCCAAGCCCATATTCTCCTGTAACCATTTCTTCTACTCCTTCCCCTACAACTGCATTCCAGTCGCCCATGACTATTAGAATATCGTCCCCCTTTACATACTGCATTACCCTTTCAATATCCTCATACACTTTCTCTATCTGTTCTTTTTCAGCTTGCGACGTCGGCATATATACCTGAACTATCGTTGTCGGTGTTAGTCTGCTGTCGATTCTGATTAGAACAACCCGGTCACTGAACTGTTCACAGTAACACACCCTCTGCCCTACCTTCCTATTCATAACGAATCCTACACCTGTTATACCATTTTCTGCTGCTGTTGATATTACCCGATACTCATCTGACCAGAAATCCTTGTCTTTCTTCCACTTCACTTCACTGACCCATACTATATCTAGATTGAGCCTTTGCATTTCCCTTTTCAGATTTTCTAGTTTCACTACCACGTTCAAGCTTCTGAAATTCCACGCCCCGACTCGTAGAACGTTATCCTTTCGTTGATTATTCAATAGTTTTCTCATGGTAACCTATTAGCATCTGGTTAACCGCCAGATTGTTGAATGGAAGCATACAAACGTGCGTTCATTGTGTTGTACAGCTGCCACATGTCAGTTTAAGGGATGGAATTCCATGTCTGTTGCACTTGGTCAGTTAATGCAGCCCCGACAGTTAATTATGTTTGTGGATGATGTTGCAGTTGTCGTCCGATGATATCCCATATGTACTCGACTGAAGACAGGTCTGGTGATGGTGGAGGCAGAGGCAATATCTCGACACTCCGTGGAGCACGTTGGGTTACAACAGTGGTATGTGGGCTGGCATTATCGTGTTGGTTAACCCCACCCCCCCTCCCCTAGAATGCGGTTCTCGAATGGCAGCACAACAGGTCGAATCATCAGATTCACGTACAATTCTGCAGTCAGGGATCGTGAGATAACCACCAGAGTACTCCTTTCTATCATTGGGAAATCGCACCCCATACCAGTGTAGTTCCAGTGTTCTAGGACACAGGTAGGTTGATTGAATGCCCTGAACTGGTATCCTCCTAACCAACACACAACCAATACTGGTACCATGATAGAACCAGGTTTCATCAGAAAACGCAATACACTCTCACTCTATCATCCAATGAGCTCTCGCTTGACACCACTGAAATAACAACGCGGTGGAATGGTGTCACTGGAACGTACGCTGCAGGGCGTCTAGCTGAGAAATGTCCTTTAACTAAACGATTTACAACAGTTCGTTGTGTCAATGTGATGCCAAATGCTGCCTAGATTGTTGCTGCAGATGCAATGCAATACTCCAGAGCCACCCGCTGAACACGATGCTCTCGGTAGTGTCATGTTGCCGTCTGGAGCCCCGTATTCTTGCGACCCTATATTCTCGTGACCACCGCTGCCAGCTGTCACATACAGTGGCTGTAGTATCGAAGACGGAACATCCAGGCTTTCGTGGCCCTTTTACACGATATCGTTCAACTCAGAGAGGAGTAGATAATGGAGTTTTTGTCACCTTAAAAACCTTCTTGACTAACATCAGTTCATCACGTCTAGTCTCCAAGATAAAACGCTCACGACCGTTACAGCGTGTATTTAATACAAATGTGCGCTCTCATAGTGGCGCTACTAGCGATGCTCTTATGATACTGGTGTGAAATCTGAATAAACATCATCCTTCGGGAGTGGAAACATGTCTACAAATTTCGTTTATGTCGCCCAGCTTATTCTTATTGTTGCGATTGTTATTCATCTGTGTAGAATTGCCACCGTCTCATTTTAGTGCTTTTCATGATTAGTGTTGTTACCAGTGCTGGCAAGGTATTTAAGGGACCTCATTGTCCACCATATCCATTTGGAATGCATGTAGGATTGTGAAATATACAGATTCGTGGGCCATTCAGACGTAACAGTCGCCTATTATATGATCGTACAGGAAATTAAAGGCAGGCAAACTTGTCATCAAAGTTCCGGTCGACCATGTCTCACTACCAAGAGGGAGTATCGCCATGTCGTGCTCCAAGCCCATCATAACCCTTCGTATCTGCACTTTCGATCAATGGATGTAATGGATTCCTTACCAACATTTTGTATAATCCCGCACCGATGGTTGTACATTAGCATCAGGTAGTCTGGGAAATTACCATCCCATTAAAAGGATGCCTTTAACGTCACAGCAGAAATGACTGCTTCTGGAGTGGTGCCTTAACTGGAAAGCATGGACTGTTGGTGAATGGTGTCACATTATGTTGAGAAGCGGATTGTGGTTCTCCACCACCTTATATGACCATCATCATTGAATATGGGGACGGTTCCCAGCCGGGTTCCTCCTGCCATCGTAATATGGTGAGCCATCAGGTATGACTTCATGTCATGGCTGGTAATGATTGACTAACTCTAATGGCACAATACCTCTCAAGTGACAGTATCATGGCGACATTTTTCAACAGGAAAATGCTCAATCACACACAGAAGGAGTCTCTATGAACTGCTTGCATTATGTTGAGGCCAGTAAAGCTCCCACATTTGTCCTCGATTGAACATCTGGGGTCAAATCACACATCAAATCCATCCCACAGCCAGCATGCTGGATATCAAATACTAGTCACAACACTTGTGGGCCTACTTGCTTCAGGAGAGTATACAACGGCCTAATGACACCCTTTCCATCCGAACCTGTTCTTACATCCATGCTGGAGAAGGTGCAACAACCTGCTGATAAGTGAGCTCGATTTTGTGATGACTGAAAAAACATCACATTGTCAAAGAGTGAAGTTTCATTTTGTTTTCTCCTCCCATTCTGAGTGCCTAATTTTCATTCAGTATATGTTGTGAAATGTAACGGTCGTATAACACTCCCTTGTGGTATGCACTACGTTACTCATGCCAATTCGTCATACGGCTGCGTTCTCGTCATCCACAACGATGGAAAGTCAAAATATATTTTTATGCCTGAAGCGGCGCTTGAAATTTTATACCAAGGTCAGGAATCGAACCCGGTCTCCTGCTTACGAGGCAGGTGCGCTAGCTACGAATCTACCTTAGCATAGCGGTTCCCACAACTCCATGGATTAACTTGCTACACTTCCATCCACGATCCAGATTCTCAAAGTCGCCCAGTCTATTTTAAGTTCCTCCTTCCACACGAACAGAACTGCTGAGGTTCTCCATGTTCTGGATTAGCCACTCGGCAGCTGCACCAAGGTGACTTATGGCTAGCGCACCTAACTAGTAAGCTTGAGGTTAAAGCTCAAGACCCAGTCTTAGTACCAATTTTACTCACCACTTCAGTCTATATACATATCATATCTGCATGAGAGATGCAAAGTATCTCAAAATGCGTCATTTCGTCTGTGTAAGTACGTGGACCTGCATTTGAGGCTCGACCCCCCCCCCCCCCCCTTTCCCAATTACATTCGATGCTGAAGTGCTATTCCAGAACACGGGGAGCCTCGGCAATTCTGTTCCTCTGCAAGGAGGAATTTAAAGTAGACAGAGCTACAATGAGAATTTGGATCGAAGAGGGAGGCTTGCCAGGGTGCCACCTTCTGTGCCAAGTTGGCTTAGTGGTTAACACACTTGTCTAGTAAACAGGGGACACAAATCGTTCAAATGGCTCAGAGCACTATGGGACTTAACTTCTGAGGTCATCAGTCCCCTAGAACTTCAAACTACATAAGCCTAACTAACCTAAGGACATCATACACATCCATGCCCGAGGCAGGATTCGAACCTGTGACCGTAGCAGTCGCGCGCTTCCAGGCTGTTGCGCCTAGAACCGCTCTTCCACTCCGGCCAACCAGGGGACACAGGTTTGATTCCCGGGCTTGGTACAAATTTCCACTCATCCCCTCAGTATGCATAAATAAAATCATATCTGTATGAGACTAGTGAAATCTCTGAAATGATGTCATTTCATATTCAAATGTATATATGTTTGACGATATGAAATGGGAACGGTTCACAGAAGCATCTGAAGATGGGACTGATACTCCTGAAATGGAACGTGTATTCAAGAAAATGAACACCATTTTTGCAGTCACAGGCTATTTATTTATAACTGCAAAATCGTCACACATGTGCGTTCTCTACATTCATCGCGATGGAAAGTTAAAAAAGAAGTTTATCATTGTTTCTTAACTACAGTTCGGATAAAGACAAGACCATTTAGGTAACTTCTGTAATATACATTCAGTATTATCACGGAGACTAGGGGTCTCGTCAGCCAATATTTCGTAACAGGAGTACAATAAGTGGGCTATGCCCAACAAAAGTAACACAGAATGCCTGAATAATGAACAAATTGATAGCTCACATTAATTAGAATATTGCTATGAATAAGCGAAATAGTTCCCCCTATTGATATGTTACTTCGAACTGATTCCACCCTTTCAAATTGGAAAAATTTATTTCATATGCAAAGGCTGTTAAAAGACAGAAGTACGTGATGGATAAAACATAGACGGTCTCAGTACATAAACATATAAGATTTACAGTATTACAGAAGAGAGAGGTGGAATGAGCTAATTGTCAAGCTGAGCACAGCGCCTCATCATTAGCGTTGTAACTTTTAAACGGAAGTTGAAGACGACTTGTGCGTATAAAGCTGGACAATATCGTGAAATGTGTGGGAAGAGAGACCGAGTAACACGAAATCAGAATCTGAAATGTTGGTTTGAGGGCCAAGCAGACCACAGGCCACACAGACCAAAAAACTTATTGCGCAAGCTCATCAGTAGTTTTTACTAAGCACAGACATGAAAATGTTGTTAATCGTGGAGAAAATCCGGTTGGCAGCATAATACTGATTATTCATTTGCTTGCTCTGATTAACAAGAATTGGAGCGTGAAATTGTGGTTCAAGAGCGTGCTGCTGAAATTACCAGAAATATGCGATATGTGTGTAAGTGGCAAATATAAATTCATGCTGGCCATTTTTAGTACATTTGCCTGCATATTTAATAAATGTGTGTATATTTTCGACAGATTTGATTTTCAGCTGAAAGTTTTTCGAATAATTCCGTTAAACGATTCACAAAACGTCTCTGTTATGAGATTTATCCAGTATACACCACTGGGCCAGGAATGAATTGCTTTTTTAACGAGCGAATGTTGCACACTGGATTATTTTGCTAAAGTGGGCTGTAATGGTTCCCCAATCTGTAATAATTAGCAAAGAAAGTAATTTAAATGCATATGATCCGCAGTTAATTCAACTAGTGGAATTCAATTCTACTTACATCAAAGCATACATATGTTTTCCTGAACGTAGTAGTAAAATTTCAAATGTGAAACAATAGATCAGGTGAACGCAACTATGATACACTCACAAAGAAACTTTTCTTGCTCTTTCTCTTTAAGGCCTGATTTTTGCTAGTTAAAACCCTTTTCCTCTCATTAGCTACCTTCTTTTTGCTTTGATTTTCTCTGAGATCTTAGTTCGTTTACGAAAATTCAGTTTGTAATGTCGTAATGTGAAGTTTCAACGATTACCGAACAACTCCGAAGCTTTGTGACAGTTTTTGAGTTTTTTTAAGACACAATTTCCTTCAGAAGTCACACAGAATGCTAAACATAGCTACCCATCTTCTCTTTCGAATTCCGTCTTTCCAAAAAGTCTGTCTCTTATAGAATGCGACGGGAATTTTTTTTGTGTGTGTGTCACATTGCTGTAAGTGCAAAATGCCCAACGATGGGACGCTTCTCATTTTATATAGAAAACTTATACGTAGTGGTTATCTAACATTGTTGTAGTGCCTTCATTTGAATCTACATATGGCACCCTGGCAAAAGAATGGCACAACTCAAAAACGCAGTGCTTAAGAAAACTTGACCTAAAGAATGAATTTTGTTAAATTCGTACTGGAATAGTAGAAGTTTTCTTTAAATTTCAGGTAAGTATTGCCAGCTATATGCTCTACGGGGTGTTCAAAAAGGTCTCTCCGCAGTGCCATATGATTGTTAGACACTCGTGCCGTATGCCGCAATGAATATACCGAAATGAAACTCAGTGAAATATAAGTTACTAATTTAGTAAATATTCATTTTTACTTACAAATCTTAACATTAAATGTTGAAAGTGTCCCCCCTGTTGTTGAATAAACAACTCAATTCGTCTAATGATTTTTTCAAACACAGGCAGTATCATTTCTTCTGTAACAGAAGCAGTGAAAGTGGAAATTGCAGTTTTCAATTCATCGATGGATTTTGGACGCTTTTTATAGGCAGTTGCTTTCGCTGCACCTCAGAAGAAAAATTCAAGTGGTGTTAGGACAGGCGATCGTGGAGGCCAAATTCCCTGTGAAATTATTTTAATTGTACTTTATTTGTTTTCAGATCAGAACTCTAAACATGTGAGAAAACTTTAAACCTTGTACTGCACAAAGATATGGCGAAAGAATTATGAGACATTCAATTGCATATTTGGCTCACTACTGAAGGAAGGACTATGTACAGTGAGGTTTACTAAGATACGAAATTACCAAAATAGATTGAGAAGCAACAATGTATGGACATTGAGATATACTGTGTTTAATCATTACTTATCTGGAAAAAAAACATTATAGTAACAGACATTCGCTTGCGGAGGAAGCTTAACTTACAATGTCTTTAGTAATGATGATTTTTTACTTTTCAACCTTGTTCCTTTGCCTTGACATGTTGTAGATACTTTTGGATACGTTTTCTACAAACATGCGAACATTGCATGGTGATAGTTGTCCTGTATTTCCTCTGTGATTTAACATACTAGTATGCATTGCTTTAGTTTAAGGATTTTTAAAGTTGAATTTCTCTTTCACACTTACATCGTTTCTTGAGTTTCCTTGTAGTGCCTATCTGTGTAGAAATTCTTACTGTAGGATGTAGCGCCATTAGTATAACTATGTTAAGAGTAGTGCTGCAGTGAGCGCTAGTAAGTCATGAAAGATATGTAAAGTGAAAGCAGAAACAAAGAGGCGAGGAAGGGGATTAAAGAAAAGGTTGGCACACTAAAGAGAAAATTTTTAAAGAGTATAGCGTATAAGGAAATTTGTGAGAAGAAATTGTTTGAAAATATAGGTAGCAACAAGTTAATAAAGAGAAGTTAAGAAAGATTAAATAGTAACAGGAAGTTAAAAGAAAGAAGCAGGACAATGATAACAGAAAGGTACATGTGACGCACAAATTCTGAGAAAGAAAAATATGAGAATGGATACTGATAAGTTATTGTTCGAAGTTTAGCATTAGTGAAATGCTAGGGTTTACTTATTGAAAAGGGTGGATTCAGAGTTTTTATCAGGTTATTCTGTACACACGTAACAGTTGTCTCTTATCATGGTGATTACCGCAAACTGTTTTATTTTTCTGTAATTCATTATTGTAGATCTATCAGGCTCCGATCAAGATACCATTTTTTCTCATTTAGAGTAATGGGACTCTGCTAAATCTAATATTATCTTCTGTTGCTAATAGATACTTAACTGTACAGGTTTAACTACTGATCTCATCCGTATAATCATTAAATTGTCGATGTACACTAATGATGTAAAATGTCACAACTCTGTCACGTCATTGTATTGCAAAATTAAATTTTGTGACTGGAGATTGCCAGGGGTATGATTCTGCTCCTAACAGTACGATCTACATTATTTTCTAACCTGGGCAAGTCAATTAATGCACAGAGGATTGTGTTGTAAATATTTTACTCTACACCTGGTGTATGTCTGTGTAACACATTCTAAGTAACTGAGGACATGTTAAGTTATTTCGTTTTGCTGATGAGTGTAGCTGAAGAAATATTTATTTCCTGCGAACATATGTTTGCTATTAGGATCATCCTTTCTTCAGTGCCTCATTCTCGGAACAATGTTGAGCGTCTGCTGCATGTCACTATTAGAATTTTTCACTCAGGTACTTACCATCTGTGGAATGGTGAGGATATGTGAGTTATGCATATTATTTTGGTCTTTCTGTAAACTCTGTTTCGTACGTAAATATCGTTATTCATAGCCTGAAAAAGCAAACCATGTAGCTGATTAATATTTGACTATTACTACAGTATCTTTGTGCTGCTACACAGTCTCTGCCTGAGAGAGCTTGCAAAGTTACTATTCGGAGTTAAGCAGTGTTGAGTAGCAGACGTATTTTGAGGAACAGTCGGGAAATTTTCTTTGTAAGTGTGATAAGAGAGTGATGGAATTGGAGTATGAATGTAATTATGCAGTTATGGAAAGAGAAGGTAAAGAGGTTACTGGCTAGTTTTTCTAGACTGTTGAAAGATTGAGGTAAGCATAACAGATCACAGCACTGTTTTGTGCTATTGAGAATGTAGTAACGAAGCTCAGATAGTAGGACTGTTGTAAGGATCACTTCAGCTATTGCTGTTGATGGTAAATTGCTGTCGATTTTGAAGGGAAAAAACCTATCAGTGAAGTGGTTGCAGTAATTCACTCCCTACCCCAATTTTTTTCCTATTCATAACGGATCCGTATTTCCTTATAATTTGCTGATATTTCCCTATATTCGTGTAACAAGAAATCCTTAGCTTCTTTCCGTTTCACTTACTGGCGCCAACTACAAATATGTTGAGGCTATTCATGTACGTTTTCAGCTTTTCTATGTCAAAGTTTCTACTTCCATATCAACAAGGTTTTTAAAACTAATTCTCACTATCCCGAAAGGAGATACTCTTTGTTAAAACCTACAGAAAAGTTCCAACAGGGACATGTCGGGAAACCAGTCCCTTTTGAGATACAGTACTCTGACGTGACGAGAGTCACCGTATATCTCCAAATATCGTGTCGGACCTCCTTTTGCTAGGCGTAGTGCAGCTGCCTTACGTGCCATGGACTCACAAAGTCGTTAAAGTCGCCAGCATAATTACTCAGCCATACTGCCTCTACAGCCGTCCATAATTGCGAAACAGTTCCCAGTGTAGGAAATTTGTGCATGAACTGACATCTTAACTATGACCCACAACTGTTCGATGGGATTCATGTTAGGCGATCTGGGTGGCCAAATAATTCCATCGAACTGTACAGAATGTTCTTCAAACCAGTCGCGACAATTGTGACCCAGTGACATGCAGCACTGTTGTCCATAAAAATTCTATCGTTATTTGGGAACAAGTAG
This sequence comes from Schistocerca serialis cubense, assembly GCF_023864345.2. NCBI lineage: Eukaryota > Metazoa > Arthropoda > Insecta > Orthoptera > Acrididae > Schistocerca > Schistocerca serialis. Next base: position 270,609,872 of record NC_064639.1, read on the forward strand.
GCGAACATAACTATTCCCAATCATTTATCGGTTCATTTTCACCAGGGAACCCTGTCCCTTCCAAATAAACACAGTCCACACCATTATGGAGCCGCCTTCAGCTGGCCCAGTGTCTTGTTCACAACTTAGGTTCATGGTTTCGAGCGATCTACGTCACAATCGAAAGCAACCATCAGCTCTCAGCAACTGAAATCTGAATTATATGATAAGGCCACGGTTTTCCACTCGTTTTCCCTAACGGTTGACGAAATGAAATGTCCCATGTGTCGTGCTCCAACCAGCATTCCACGTTCGAAGTCTGTTAATCCCCATCGTGCGGCTATTTCCACGTGAATCCTCTGGGTCCGGTTAACAGCTGCACGAATGCATGGTGAAGGTGATACTACCACGATCTGTATATGTGCATATCGGTACCAAATGACGTTTGTTACCTTAGTTGGCCGACCGCTGTGGTTTATAGGCGCTTCAGTCCAGAACCACGCTGCTGCTACAGTCGCAGGTTCGAATCCTGCCTCAGGCATGGATGTGTGTGATGTCCTTATGTAAGTTAGGTTTAATTAGTTCTAAGTTCTATGGGACTGATGACCTCATAAGTTAAGTCCCATAGTGCTTAGAGCTATTCGTGCCATTTTTACGCGAGTGTTATGATTACTATCTGGTGTGAAGCTGACCTGATATCACAGAGAGGTCTGAAGAAAACGTATTGTTACGCCGAAACAGTTACAAAAAAAATAAGACCGTTATCTGAAGAACTACAAGGTTGTTAAGGCTTCAACAGCTTGAACAGATTCCATGCTAACATAAAACTTACCATGGAGGCAGAAGAGGACCAGCATCTACCCTCTCTAGAGGTGCACGTCAGGAGGATTATCAAATCGTCATCGAAGGCAAAAACAGGTATGATTAATACGCTTGTATTACGAGCAAGACGTAGATGTGAGCCGTAGCACTTCAGACGCGACATGCAACACCTAGAAAGCGCTATGAAGAACAATGGGTACTCCATCTATTAGAAAAGAAGTGTCACAAGAGTCAAATACCCTGCGAAGTCACACATCGGATAAAGAAATGTCGGTTACGACCTTTTGCCATACACTTTTAAAGTGACCAACAAAATTGGCTGTATATTGCGTAAACACTCTGCAAAAACTATTTATAAACCATCAAAGGAATCAAATAGTATCTGGGACTGACAGAGGAGAAAAGGGACGCACTTACAATGTCTGGAGTGTACCACATACCACGTACTGTACATGCAGAAAAGTCTATGTTGGATTGAATCAAACCAGGATCATCTAGCATAAGCTTCACTGGAGGTTGTGACGGGTGCAGCAATCGGCTGTGGCAGAGCACACGCTGTGTGAGACAGATCAAATAGTAAATTTTGCCATTACGTTAGTTCTTGCTGTAGAGAGGACCTGTCACATCCGCTTGTTCTGAGAAGCTATTGAAATACGCAGACACGACAACAGCTTTGACAAGAATGAAAAAATCCTGAAGATGAACGGGTCATTGACTCTCGTGCGGCAGCGAACGACCGTTGTAGATAGCAAGTGGGGATATGCAAAGGAAATGACCTTGAACGATATCACGCCAAGTACATACAATCTGCGCTTCCGAAGTCCAGTCCACCACCAGCAATGATTCGTGAAGCCTTAACAATGCCAGTCGCTAGTGCTGGCGAAACGTCAGAAAAAAGCCTTAAACAAATGTCAGCCGAAGAACCCGAAACTGAAGTCTACAGGCAGTGGGTTAGTGTGTAACTACCGACAGAGTACCAGTGTGATATGTAATTGTGGTAGGGCAGCGAAGTTTAGCAAGTATTCTACTGCTTAATCTGCAAAACTGGTGCTGTACTGCATCTAATCACTTCTCCAGTGCTGTTATTAAACACATTGTGTAGGTGGTAGTTAATAATAAAATAAACATCATGTTTTGTTTGACCTTTTTCGCCCACGACCCGTTCTTTATTCATTACGTACGGAAACATTTATATACCTCTTTGTTGCATTAACAGCACCATAGTATATACAGTTCCACACTGTAAATGGAATGACACCATTAATAAATATAGACTTCGATCAGAAATCGGTAGCTAAGGTAGAATATTCAAAATTTCTAGGTGTATGCATTGATGAGGGGTTGAACTGGAAAAACACACTGAGGATCTGCTGAAACGTTAGAGTTCAGCTACTTATGCTATTAGGATCATTGCAAATTTTTGCGATATACATCTGAGTAAATAAGCTTACCACGCCTATTTTCATTCTCTGCTTTCGTATGGAATCATATTCTGGGGTACTCATCATCGAGTAAAAGAGTATTCGTTGCACAAAAGCGTGTAATCAGAATAATTGCTGGAGCTCATCCAAGATCATCATGCAGACACTTATTTAAAGAGCTAGAGATCTTCACTGTAGCCTCACAACATATATATTCACTTATGAAATTTCTTATTAACAATCCGAACTAATTTAAAAGTAATAGCAGTGTACATGGCTACAACACTAGGAGAAAAGATGATCTTCACTACTCAAGGTTAAATCTAACTTTGACTCAGAAGGGGGTAAATTATGCTGCCACAAAAGTCTTTGGTCACTTACCTAATAGCATCAAAAGTCTGACAGATAGCCACATAGCATTTAAAACGAAATTAAAAAATTTATTAATGGCAACTCCTTCTACTCATTAGATGAATTTTTGGATATAGTAAGTGGGTAATTTCCCCAACTCCCACAAAAAAAAATTAAAAATGTGTAATGTAATATCTTGTATAGACACCTTTTATTAACCTGGCACGTTCCACATCATTAGGAAGTGTCGTATTCATGAACTACGGCCGGCCGGAGTGGCCGTGCGGTTCTAGGCGCTACATGTCTGGAGCCGAGCGACCGCTACGGTCGCAGGTTCGAATCCTGCCTCGGTCATGGATGTGTGTGATGTCCGTAGGTTAGTTAGGTTTAATTAGTTTTAAGTTCTAGGCGACTGATGACCTCAGGAGTTAAGTCGCGTAGTGGTCAGAGGCATTTGAACCAACCATGATCTATGGAACAAGTACTAATCTAATATAATCTAACCACATTGGCGCCTGACGGCCAAAATTGGAACTACTGAGCTGACTACAGTTCAGTTAAAAACAATCACACCATACGTATTTCGCTTTTATTTGTAAAGCATCCTCCGTGGTTATTCTGCAAATTGGATACATAAGTTTATTCATTTATGGTTGTTTTAAGTTAAAAACAGTGTTTTGTTTATAAAGTTGGTGTGGAACTAACTTTTCTCAGAGTAAATAAGTACCGCATTAACGCATTAGAATAGTTTCGCTGCGATACAATTACAGCTCACACTGAACTCCTGTGAGTGGTCAGAGTGGAGTGACTAGCCTTAAACAGGAGTTGTGGTGTCACAAGGCTTAGGCCTGTCCCACCCCTCATTAAATCGACCAAGACTTATACGAATAATTGTAAGAACAGTTATTATTATTGTGTTCTTTAAGGTTGTTTTTCGGTTTTCAGAAACAGTGTGGGAAAAAAGTTTATTTATGTTGCAGATAACGTGGAAGACGTTGCCCAACGATCACCACGAAAGTTTGACGTAGCGGTAAGTGGGCAAGGAATAAAACGTATGCTACAAAATACCGCGAGCCATGGAAGAGCCCGGGCCGCGATGCCATCGAGCTTCCTAGGTCGTGGTTGGACAACGTCAAAGGAAGAGATATTCTGCTTTCTCTTTGTAAACAGATCGATCGAGTCTTGAACGGTTCATGTAAAACGTATAGGCGGGTGACACATTAGGTGGGACCCGATGCCTGTGATACTTCCACAGCTATTAAAAAGTTGTTAAACGACAAAACCAATAGTTCATCAGTTATATAGATAAAAAGTAGTAAAGATATAGGAAAGGAAGAGTTGCGGCGTCAGCATGAAAAGCGATACATCGCTCAGCAACGATGAAGGACGTAAACAGCGGGCGTTACGTGGTGAAAACAAATCAACTGATAAAATAGTAAGTCTGTAATTAAGCATAAAGCCACGTAACACTGCAGAGTATTGGGCTGGGAAAAGAAACTTCATCAACAAATGACGGAAAAAAGCAGAGAAGCAAATGGGGAATAAAGAAAAAAAAATTATTGCTCGGCTTTCGTGTGTTCCCGGACCGCACAGTGTCCCAGGTGTCTGTACACGGCGCCGGGAGGGCAGGGTATATCTTCCCTGAGAGCTTGTCGGCCGCAACAAAGGCCTGAGAGATGGCCGGGCTTAAAGGCGGCGAGAGAACAAGGCCGGCCGAGGAGGGCGCGCGGCCCGTTGGCCGGCGGTAAGGTGACGCCGCGGGCAGAAGAAGTAACGGCCCGGTCAATCTGGCGGCCTGATGGAGCGCCGCGCGGCCGCCCCTTCCGGGGCCAATTAACTGCTGGCCACGGGCCACGGCGGGCCAGACAAGGCCCTGCCTCGCCTCCACGGGATTACACGTGCCGGTGCGGAACAAACCACCTGCCGTCCGGACCTCCACTTCGCAGCACTCAGTTACCGGACGTCGCACCCTCGGGACCAGCGATAAGTTGTGAATTACCCCAGAAGAAGTACCACACATGACTGCCCCGCCATGAAGAAACCTGTATGATGAACTCAGAATGTAGCAAGAGCTAAACTGTCGGAGCATGAAGCGCACTTTCTTCTTCTGACTTACAAGGCGAGGCCACGACGTTTGGAACGCGGATTTACTGCAAACTTCGTACACTCGTAGTACTCCATGAGGAAAAAACAAAATGTGTACTTCTTAAGCGTTATTGAGAAAATCGCAAGATAATTTCGGTCGTCGAATATACAGGGTGTTACAAAAAGGTAAGGCCAAACTTTCAGGAAACATTCCTCACACACAAATAAACAAAAGATGTTACGTGGACATGTGTCCGGAAACGCTTAATTTCCATGTTAGAGCTCATTTTAGTTTCGTCAGTATGTGCTCTACTTCCTCGATTCACCGCCAGTTGGCCCAATTGGAGGAAGGTAATGTTGACTTCGGTGCTTGTGTTGACATGCGACTCATTGCTCTACAGTACTATCATCAAGCACATCAGTACGTAACATCAACAGGTTAGTGTTCATCACGAACGTGGTTTTGCAGTCAGTGCAATGTTTACAAATGCGGAGTTGGCAGATGCCCATTTGATGTATGAATTAGCACGGGGTAATAGCCGTGGCGCGGTACGTTTGTATCGAGACAGATTTCCACAACGAAGGTGTCCCGACAGGGAGACGTTCGAAGCTATTGATCGGCGTCTTAGGGAGCACGGAACATTCCAGCCTATGACTCGCGACTGGGGAAGACCTAGAACGACGAGGACACCTGCAATGGACGAGGCAATTTTTCGTACAGTGTCCAGCCCTTCGAGTTTTTGGTTCCACTGTTGTGTTCTGTGTGTTTGTATTTTATCGTGTATGATGCCCTGTAGCCTATTAATGTGCCTACTGCTTACACATTTTGTTGTCCTCATGGAGTACTACGAGTGTACTAAGTTTGCAGTAAATCTGCGTTCCAAACGTCGTGGCCTCCCCATGTTAGTCACTTAAACCTCATACGGAAACGAATCCACTGGATTACCTTTTCTCTTGCACGACGTCTTACTGAGGATTTTCCAGGACAACAGTCAATCAACTGCCTAATCAACAACTGCTCTTATGTCCTACAGATGATCGCGATGAATATGATCATGGTAACGATACGATAACCATCATGATCATGTTCACGATCGTGATGACAGTGGTGATGATGGCAATCATGGTAATGTTGATGATGATTATCAATATCATGAAGAACTACATGGATACTTAGCAATCACACTTAAGTGCCTGGCAGGTAATGATGATGATGATCACGATGTTGTTTATGATTATAATTATGACCACAATGAAAAATACTCCTGTTGTAGCATAAAAAAAGGCGAAAACTTCCTGGCCATGTAGGGCTGACTTGCCTGGCAGCTTGAAAGACATTTAAGTCAAAACATATTCACGCTCTTTTGCTTGTCAGTATTTTACTTATATAATATAATGCATCGAATCAAGTAGAATAACATGATATACACTGAAGCGCCAAAGAAACTGGTATAAGCATTCGTATTCAAATACAGAGAAATGTAAACAGGCACAATACAGCGCTGCGTCGCCAAACGCCTATATAAGACGCCTGGCTCAGTTCTTTGATCGGTTACTGCTTCTCCAATGGCAGGTTGTCAAGATTCAAGCGAATTTGAACGTGGTCCTATAGTCGGCGCACCGGCGGTGGGACACAGTACCTCCGAGGTAGCGTCGGAATGGGGATTTTCCAATACGACCGTTTCACGAACGTACCGTGAATATCACGAATCCCGTAAAACATCGAATTTCCGACATCGCTGCGGCCGGAGAAAGATCCTACAAGAACGGGTCCAATGACGACTGAAGAGAATCGTTCAACGTGACAGAACTGCGGGCCTTCCACAAATTGCTCCAGATTTAAATGATGGGCCATCAACAAGTGCCAGCGTGCGAACTATTCAACGAAATATCATCAATATGAGCTTCCGGAGCCGAAGGCCCACTCGTGTACCATTGATGTCCACACTACACAATGATTTACGTCTCGCCTGCATCCGTCAACACCGACAATAGACTGTTGATGACTGGAAACATGTTTCCAGGTCGGAAGAGTCTCGTTGTAAATTGTATCGAGCGGCTTGGATATGCGCAGGTATGAAGAGAACCTCTTGAATCTATGGACGCTGCATGTCAGCAGGGGACTGTTCAAGCTGGTGGAGGCTATGTAATGGTGTGGGGCGTGTGCAGTTGGACTGATATGGTACCTCTGAAACGTCAGGATACGACGCTGACAGGTCACACATACTTAAGCATCCTGTCTGATCACCTGCATCCATTAACGTCCACTGTGAATTCCGACAGACTTAGGCAATTACAGCAAGACAGTGCAACACCACACGTCAAGAGTTGCTACAGAGTGGCTCTAGGAACACGCTTCTGAATTTAAACACATCCGCTCGCCACCAAACTACCAGCCATGATCATTATTTAGCATATCTTGGATGCCTTGCTGTTCAGAACAGATTTCCACCCCCTCGGACTCTTACGGATTTATGGACAGGTCTGTAGGATTCGTGGTATCAATTCCATTCAGCTCTACTTCAGATATTAGTTGAGCCTATGCCACGTCGTGTTGCGGCAGTTATGCGTGCTCGCAGAGGACCCTACACGATATTAGGCAGGTGCAAGAGTTTCTTTGGCTCTTCAGTCTATGGTGTCCTGTACAACATGAGACATATCATGTCATCCAACATAGCATTTGTCATGTAGTACAATACGACACACGGTGTCATTAAAGTTTAGGATGCATGCATCCCCACTCCTGGATACTTTCTATTGTTAGAGCCCTCACCATTCATGTAACAGGGGGTGAGTCTCAGACAGGTCATAGCGCTGGTTAAGTGGGGTTAACTCGTAAAAAAGTGCGAATATGTAAAGATGTTTTGATTTAAATGTCTTTGGATCTGTTGGAAAAAGCTACTTGTTTTGCATCCTTAATTCTGCCTGGGACATGTTCGCCTTGTTTGGGCTACGGTAGGAGCATATTTCATCTCGTCCCCAACTTTTATTTTACCATGATTTTGACAGTAGACCGCCATAGTTTGGCAACCAATGTAGATTCCTTTGACTCGGTTGAAGAATCATCCGGTATACCTTCATTTATTGTCTTTAGAACTGTGCTGCTTATATCGTGGTAATAGGTAAAACGTTCACAAAGCAACAGGACGACTATTACTACACTTTCTTACAAATTTTGAATCGATTTGCACAAGCTGGAACTTAGAACCGGCGCACGAAAAAGCTCGATTTTTGCCAGTAATATCGCAGTTACGCTACGATTTTGAAAGTGAGTTTTGAATTTTATTGCAAGAACGAATTTCTTATTTATTTGTGTAACTGTAAAGTATTGCCGTGATTTCAGCTCACGTAAAATGGAATTATATGTGCTATATTTATCTCGACTTTGAACCATCGTATCTCGACAACGGCAAAGATAACTCGATAACAAAATTTCGTTTTGAATTTATCATTAACCTAACTTCGTGCAAAGTTTGAACCGATTCGTACAAGTTCGAAGCACAGAGGTGAAGCGCTTCAAAAAACGTCCCGAAAAACGTGGTTCTGCACGTAAAATACAAGCGAAGCACGATTTTTCAAACGTTAAAGACGGTGATCTACGGCAGTAGACCAAATTTCAGCCAGAATTCCACTTCCAGTACGGAATTATTTTAGAATTACTGTATTTCCATGTAAAATCTGAACGAGTGAGACCGTTTTTACATGCAAAATTCCAACAGTGCACATGCAAATGGTGCCATTAGCTAGGCATTAACTTCAGCCGAATCTAAACCGTTTGAAAAGTATGCCGTTACACACCTTCAGTAAGACAAATGTTCGAAAGCCTGTAAAAGTGGCCGTGCTCCAGGCTAAACCAGAAACCTTTTGCTTGTTCCTTGCTCACATAGGAACCGAGCTCCCGGAAGCCATTCCCCCCCCCCATTCAAACCACGATTCTGTACGTGTCCTGTTCAGACATATTTGTCACAGCACTTTCACGATGTAACGGTTATGATGATAGTGGTGATGATGGAGCTGGGCGTAGAGCACTCAAAAGCATGATGAACAGTGCCTTCACTGGATATCTACATAACATCTTGTGGTCTGAGATACGTCCTTTTTCACGAGTGAAACTGCTGTGATGATTCCCAAAAGGCAGATTTCTTGTTCACATAAACAACCCGGTTGCGGGGCAGTGCACAATGGCAAATGGCAGTGCATCAAATGCACTCTAGCAGTAGCGTCTTTTTGTCGCTGTAACATGCGCTTCGGAGAAGAAGTTGAACATGTCCCTGCCTGTAATGTTATTGAGGCACGGTTGGCGTACATATACACTCTAGCGTTCGTTGTGGGTGACAAAGGGAAAATGTACTACTCACGGAAAAAGATAGCATACAACCATTTTCATAATAAACATTTATTGAAATCCTTGATCACGGTTTCGGAATATCGAAATATACCTTCATCAGGAGCGAAAATACACCTGAACAGAAAGACAGTTTAGCAAAAAACATAACAACGTAAATGAGGTAAGAAAACAATTATATCTTAAGTAACCATAAAAGTTACCAAAGTATTATAAGCATAAAAACTTTTAGTCCCTTACAAAAATCACATCCTGCAGTGGAGACGCATAAAACAATCGTGCCAAAGGCGTCGTCAGTAGTTGAAAAAAAAAAGTGTCACCTGCAACTGTACAGCATAATTATAAAGAGATGGTCGATGGGAACACACCATACTATCAGTACTTAGCCTGTGAACTAGCGTGAAGGGTGTGTGGAAACACTAGGGCACGCAGTTTCTGTTGTGGCGTAACAAGCTAGCTACGCCACATTGAGAAGGGAGCCGAAAGGCACGCGTACACACACGCCGACTGGCGTCAAGTCTGGAACAGGATACGTTATGACTGCTATCAAGAAAATACGTAGCTTTGGAATATACTTAACTTTATTCTTTGTTGGTTTACAACGTTCTTCTTGAGACATTTATACGATAGCTCTCAAACTAGGTAAGGCTAATGGCGCCTTGCTAGGTCGTAGCCATGGACTCAGCAGAAGGCTATTCTAACTGTCTCTCGGCAAATGAGAGGAAGGCTTCGTCCGTATTGTCGCTAGCAATGTCGTCCGTACAACTGGGGCGAGTGCTATATCGTATCTCGAGACCTGCCTTGTGGTGGCGCTAGGTCTGCGATCACACAGTGGCGACACGCGGGTCCGACATGTACTAAATGGACCGCGGCCGATTTAAGCTACCACCTACCAAGTGTGGTGTCTGGCGGTGACACCACAGTTTCACCGACCGAGGGAGGAGGAGGAGGAGATTAGGGTTTAACGTCCCGTCGACAACGAGGTAATTAGAGACGGAGCGCAAGCTCGGGTGAGGGAAGGATGGGGAAGGAAATCGGCCGTGCCCTTTCAAAGGAACCATCCTGGCATTTGCCTGAAGCGATTTAGGGAAATCACGGAAAACCTAAATCAGGATGGCCGGAGACGGGATTGAACCGTCGTCCTCCCGAATGCGAGTCCAGTGTGCTAACCACTGCGCCACCGCGCTCGGTACCGAGCGAGGGCACTTGTGGTATGCGCGAGACACTCGCGCACATTAAAACTCTTCTATACATACTCATGCGCATCCAAATTATAAAGGTTCTGCTAACTTAAACCCTCTGTCTTAACAAACAAATCGAATCAGAACCATTTCAACACTCGCATACATAGAAAATATGAACACCAATTTGCCTGTGTCCTAGAGTCAAATGGTTGAAATGGCTCTGAGCACTATGGGACTCAACATCTTAGGTCATAAGTCCCCTAGAACTTAGAACCACTTAAACCTAACTAACCTAAAGACATCACACACACCCATGCCCGAGGCAGGATTCGAACCTGCGACCGTAGCAGTCCCGCGGTTCCGGACTGCAGCGTCAGAACCGCACGGCCACCGCTGTCCTAGAGTCAAGCAGGTGAAGCTCGCGCTAATGAACATATCCCACGAGAGATGACACTAGTGTTGTGAGCGAGAATCTCTCGCAAATTAAAGGCTATGATACATACTAGCAAAAACGAACAAAATGTTGCAAATCGAAACCATCAGTCGTCATGAATAAAAAACAAAACAGAATCATTTAAACCATACATATACATCTAAAATCGCGAACTACAATCATCAAAAATACGTAAAATCCCAACAAGAGAGGAAAGGAGTATCTCACCAGCATCAACGGACAAGAAAACTAGCTTCTAGCCAGCCAGACTATATTATTTTAGAGCAAGTAAGGGTACAAAACTATCCAAAAGGTTTTTGTTTCGAAGCTGCACCTGTTCGTTATGAATTTCTAATTCCTCGAACAGGTCCAGTTTGTAACTCTTACTCACTTCGTGTAGCAATTCTACGTCATCTAGTTTACGTGGCGTACGTTGTAAGAGCAATAGATATTCAGAAAATGTGGAACTCTACATGTTTTCCCCATTTCTACCTACGACGTGTTCTTTAAATTTTACTTTAATGTATCTACCTGTTTGCCCAACGTAATAGTTGGGGCAGTCATTACAAGCAGTTTTGTAAACCCCGGATTTAATGACAAGTTCTTCCCGTGCACCAATAGTATGAATCACTCTTTGTTTTAAGCTATTGTTTACGGAAAAGGCAACTCTGTAACCGTATTTCTTCTATAGAAGTCTCTTTATCTTGTATGATACCTCCCCAAAAATGAAATACAAATAAAGTTATTACCCTCACTCTTTGTCGGCCTGTTATCTCCTAAGGTTGAACATACACTCCTGGAAATGGAAAAAAGAACACATTGACACCGATGTGTCAGACCCACCATACTTGCTCCGGACACTGCGAGAGGGCTGTACAAGCAATGATCACACGCACGGCACAGCGGACACACCAGGAACCGCGGTGTTGGCCGTCGAATGGCGCTAGCTGCGCAGCATTTGTGCACCGCCGCCGTCAGTGTCAGCCAGTTTGCCGTGGCATACGGAGCTCCATCGCAGTCTTTAACACTGGTAGCATGCCGCGACAGCGTGGACGTGAACCGTATGTGCAGTTGACGGACTTTGAGCGAGGGCGTATAGTGGGCATGCGGGAGGCCGGTTGGACGTACCGCCGAATTGCTCAACACGTGGGGCGTGAGGTCTCCACAGTACATCGATGTTGTCGCCAGTGGTCGGCGGAAGGTGCACGTGCCCGTCGACCTGGGACCGGACCGCAGCGACGCACGGATGCACGCCAAGACCGTAGGATCCTACGCAGTGCCGTAGGGGACCGCACCGCCACTTCCCAGCAAATTAGGGACACTGTTGCTCCTGGGGTATCGGCGAGGACCATTCGCAACCGTCTCCATGAAGCTGGGCTACGGTCCCGCACACCGTTAGGCCGTCTTCCTCTCACGCCCCAACATCGTGCAGCCCGCCTCCAGTGGCGTCGCGACAGGCGTGAATGGAGGGACGAATGGAGACGTGTCGTCTTCAGCGATGAGAGTCGCTTCTGCCTTGGTGCCAATGATGGTCGTATGCGTGTTTGGCGCCGTGCAGGTGAGCGCCACAATCAGGACTGCATACGACCGAGGCACACAGGGCCAACACCCGGCATCATGGTGTGGGGAGCGATCTCCTACACTGGCCGTACACCACTGATGATCGTCGAGGGGACACTGAATAGTGCACGGTACATCCAAACCGTCATCGAACCCATCGTTCTACCATTCCTAGACCGGCAAGGGAACTTGCTGTTGCAACAGGACAATGCACGTCCGCATGTATCCCGTGCCACCCAACGTGCTCTGGAAAGTGTAAGTCAACTACCCTGGCCAGCAAGATCTCCGGATCTGTCCCCCATTGAGCATGTTTGGGACTGGATGAAGCGTCGTCTCACGCGGTCTGCACGTCCAGCACGAACGCTGGTCCAACTGAGGCGCCAGGTGGATATGGCATGGCAAGCCGTCCCACAGGACTACATCCAGCGTCTCTACGATCGTCTCCATGGGAGAATAGCAGCCTGCATTGCTGCGAAAGGTGGATATACACTGTTCTAGTGCCGACATTGTGCATGCTCTGTTGCCTGTGTCTATGTGCCTGTGGTTCTGTCAGTGTGATCATGTGATGTATCTGACCCCAGGAATGTGTCAATAAAGTTTCCCCTTCCTGGGACAATGAATTCACGGTGTTCTTATTTCAATATCCAGGAGTGTATTACAGCTGGTTTTCTTCCCTAACAATTTAGTCAATTAATGTAGAGTCGTAACCATTGTTAATAGCTATGGATTTTACCGAAGACATTTCTTTTTCTAAACTGCAGAGTGAAAGAAGGCAATTTAGTGAGTTTATGGCTGACATGAATCTGCTGGGGTAATATTACCAGAAAAAGGATTTTTATGAAAAATGTCGAAGCTAATGGTATTGACAAATAACTTAAGTTTCAAATCAAGGAAACTGAGTTCTCTCTCATTGATTTTCGTATCTTTTGTGAAAGTCATCTTCTCGGTAAACTGTTGAAAACATGAAACATTAGTTGCAGATCTTGGTCACTCCCTTGAAATATTATGTCGTCAACATAAGTAGTATAGAAATAAATCATATTACCCAATAAAGGATTATTTTTGAAAAAACTCGCTTCTGAAGCATTCACAAAGATGTTAGCTAAGATACCAGCTAACGGGCAACCCATGGCTAAATCGAATGGTTGCTCATACATTTTGCCATTAAACTGAAAGTAATTATAATCTAGTACAACCTGGAATAGCGACATAAGTTCTGACAGTTGATACTCACTTAAAAGTTTATGGTGTCGAATGTTATTTTCAATAATTTTAAAAGTGATACCTGTCGGAACCCCCCACCCCCCTCCCATGAACCATTGAGCTTGCCGTTGGTGGGGAGGCTTGCGTGCCTCAGGGATACAGATAGCCGTACCGTAGGTGCAACCACAACGGACGAGTATCCGTTGAGAGGCCAGACAAACGTGTGGTTCCTGAAGAGAGGCAGCAGCCTTTTCAGTAGTTGCATTGACAACAGTCTGGATGATTTACTGATCTGGCCTTGTAACACTAACCAAAACAGTCTTTCTGTGCTGGTACTGCGAACGGCTGAAAGCAAGGGGAAACTACAGCCGTAATTTCTCCCGAGAGTATGCAGCCTTACTGTATGGTTAAATGATGATGGCGTCCTCTTAGGTAAAATATTCCGGGGGTAAAATAGTTAAAATAGTCCCCCATTCGGATCTCCGGTCGCGGACTACTCAGGAGGACATCGTTACCAGGAGAAGGAAAACGCGTTCTGCGGATCAGAACGTGGAATGACAGATCACTTAATTGGGCAGGTAGGTTATAAAATTTGAAAAGGGAAATGGATAGTTTAAAGTTAGATATAGTGGGAATTAGTAAAGTTCGGTGGCACGAGGAACAAGATTTCTGGTCAGGTGAATACAGGGCTATAAATACAAAATCAAATAGGGGTAATGCAGGAGTAGGTATAATAATGAATTTAAAAATAGGAGTGTGGGTAAGCTACTACAAACAGCATAGTGAACGCTTTATTGTGGCCAAAATAGACACGAAAGCCACGCCTATCACAGTAGTACAGGTTTATATGGCAACTAGCTCAGCAGATGACGAAGAGATTGATGAAATGTATGATGAGATAAAAGATATTTTTCACATAGTGAAGGGAGACGAATATTTAATAGTCATGGGTGATAGTAGGAAAAGGAAGAGAAGGAAACGTAGGTGGTGAATATGGAGTGGGGTTAAGAAATGAAAGAGGAAGCCGCCTGGTAGAATTTTGCACAGAGCATAACTCAATCATAGCTAACACTTGGATCAAGAATAATACAAGAAAGTTGTCTACATGGAAGAGGCCTGGAGATATTCGAAGGTTTCAGATAGATTATATAATGGTATTGCTGTTGTTATTGTGGTCTTCAGTCCTGAGACTGGTTTGATGCAGCTCTCCATGCTTCCCTATCCTGAGCAAGTTTCTTCATCTCCCAGTACTTACCGCAAACTAAATCCTTCTGAATCTGCTTAATGTATTCATCTCTTGGTCTCCCTCTACGATTTTTACCCTCCACACTGCCCTCCAATACTAAATTTGTGATCCCTTGATGCCTCAGAACATGTCCTACCAACCGGTCCCTTCATCTTGTGAAGTTGTGCCACAAACTCCTCTTCTCCCCAACTCCTCATTAGATATTTGATCTTCCCATCTAATCTTCAGAATTCTCCTGTAGCACCACATTTCGAAAGCTTCTATTCTCTTCTTGTCCAAACTATGTATTGTCCATGTTTCACTTCCATACGTGGCTTCACTATATACAAATACTTTCAGAAACAACTTCTGCTCTTGCAAGTCCTTTGCTGTCTCTGACAGAATTACACCGTTATCGGCGAACCTCAAAGTTCTTATTTCTCCTCCATGGATTTTAATACCTACTACGAATTTTTCTTTTTTTCCTTTACTGCATGCTGAAAATACAGATTGAATAACAACGTGGAGAGGCTACAACCCTGTCTTACTCGCTTCCCAACCACTGGTGCCCTTTCGTGCCACCTTGTTTCTGTACAAATTGTAAATAGCCTTTCGCTCCCTGTATTTTACCCCTGGCACCTTCAGAATTTGAAAGAGAGTATTCCAGCCAACATTGTTGAAAGAATTCTATAAGTCTACAAATGTTAGAAATGTAGGTTTCCCTTTTCTGAATCTTTCTTGTAAGATAAGTCGTACGGTCCGTATTGCCTCACGTGTTCCGATATTTCTACGGAATCCAAACTGATCTTCCCTGAGGTCGGCTTCTAGCAGTTTTTTCATTCGTCTACAAAGAATTCGTGTTAGTATTTTGCAGCTGTGACTTATTAAACTGATAGTTCGGTAATATTCACATCAGTCAGCACCTGCTTTCTTTGGGATTGGAATTATTATATTCGTCTTGAAGTTTGAGGGTATTTCGCCTGTCTCATACATCGTGCTCACCAGATGGCAGAATTTTGTCAGGACTGCCTCTCCTAGATTTTATAGATTTTAAGGAATCAGGTTTTAAATTGTAAGACATTTCCAGGGGCAGATGTGGACCCTGACCACAATCTATTGGTTATTAACAGTCGACCAAAAGTGAAGAAACTGCAAAAAGGTGGGAATTTAAGGAGATGGGATCTGGATAAACTGACAGAACCAGAGGTTGTAGAGTGTTTCAGGGAGAATATTAGGCAACGATTGACAGGAATGGGGGAAAGAAGTACAGTAGATGAAGAATGGGTAGTTTTGAGGGATGAAATAGTTAAGGCAGCAGAGGATCAAGTTGGTAAAAAGACAAGGCTAGAAGAAATGATTGGGTAACAGAAGAAATATTGAATTTAATTGATGAAAGAAGAAAATACTAAAGTGAAGTGAATGAAGCAGGCAAAAAGGATCACAAACGTCTCAGAAATGATTCGACAGGACGTGCAAAATGGCTAAGCAGAGATGGCTCGAGGACAAATGTAAGGATGTAGAGGCATTTTTCCAGATTGAGATTTTCACTATGCAGCGGAGTGTGCGCTGATTGAAACTTCCTGGCAGATTAAAACTGTGTGCCCGACCGAGACTCGAACTCGGGACCTTTCCCTTTCACGGGCAAGTGCTCTACCAACTGAGCTACCGAAGCACGACTCAAGGCTGGCCCTCACAGCTTCAATTCTGTTAGTATCTCGTCTCCTACCTTCCAAACTTTACAGAAGCTCTCCTGCGAACCTTGCAGAACTAGCACAGCGCACACTCCGCTGCAGAGTGAAGATCTCATCCTGGAAACATCCCCCAGGCTTTGGCTAAGCCATGTCTCCGCAGTATCCATTCTTTCAGGAGTGCTAGTTCTGCAAGGTTCGCAGGAGAGCTTCTGTAAAATTTGGAAGGTAGGAGACGAGATACTGGCAGAATTGAAGCTGTGAGGGCCGGGCGTGAGTCGTGCTTCGGTAGTTCAGTTGGTAGAGCACTTGCCCGCGAAAGGCAAAGATCCCAAGTTCGAGTCTCGGTGGGGCACACAGTTTTAATCTGCCAGGAAGTTTCACATCAGCGCACACTCCGCTGCAGAGTGGAAATCTCATTCTGGAAACATCTCCTAGGCTTTGTCTAAGCCATGACTACCCAGTATCCTTTCTTTCAGGAGTGCTAGTTCTGCAAGGTTCGCAGGAGAGCTTCTGTAAAGTTTGGAAGGTATGAGACGAGATACTGGCAGAATTGAAGATGTGAGGGCCGGGCGTGAGTCGTGCTTCGGTAGCTCAGATGGTAGAGCACTTGCCCGCGAAAGGAAAATGTACCGAGTTCGAGTTTCGGTCGGGCACACAGTTTTAATCTGCCAGGAAGTTTCATGTAGATGAATATCTCACAAGGGGTAAGATGGATACTGCCTACTTGTATGAATATCAAGAGCTCAGATCGATACCCAGTTCTAAGCAAAGAAGGGAAAGCAGTAAGACGGAAGGAGTATATACAGGGTCTGTACGAGGGTGATGTACTTGAGGAGAATATTATGGAAATGGCAGAGGATGTAGATGAAGATGAAATGGTAGATATGATACTGCGTGGATAGTTTGACAGGGACGTAAGCCGAAACAGTGACCCAGAAGTGGACAACATTCCATTAGAACTTCTGATAGCCTTGGGAGAGCCAGCCCTGACAAATCTCTACCATCTGGTGATCAAGCTGTCAGGGGAAATACCCTCAGACTTCAAAAAGTATATAATACGTAATTCCAATCCCGAAGAAAGAAGGTGTTGACAGTTGTGAAAATTACCGAACTATCAGTTTAATAAGCTGCAAAATACTAACACCAATTCTTTACAGACGAATGGAAAAACTGGTAGAAGCTGACCTTGGGGAAGATCAGTTTGGATTTCGTAGAAATGTTGGAACAAGTGACGCAATACTGAAAATACGACTTATGTTAGAAAATAGATTAAGGAAAGGGAAAAATTCGTTTCTAGCATTTGTAGACTTTAGAAAGCTTTTGACAGTGTTGACTGGAACACTCTCTTTCAAATTCTGAAGGTGTCAGGGGTAAAATACAGAGAGCGGTAGGCTATTTACAATTTGTACAGAAATCAGATGGCAGTTATAAGAGTCGAGGGGCATCAAAGGGAAGCAGTGGTTGGGAAGGCAGTGAGACAGGGTTGTAGCCTAACCCCGATGTTATTCAATCTGTTTATTGAGCAAGCAGTAAAGGAAACAAAAGAAAAATTCGGAGTAGGAATTAAAGTCCATGGAGAAGAAATAAAAACCTAGATGTTCGCTGATGACATTGTAATTCTGTCAGAGACAGCAAAGGACCTGAAAGAACAGCTGAACGGAATGGACAGTGTATTGACAGGAGGATATAAGATGAATATCAACAAAAGTAAAACGAGGTTAATGGAATGTAGTCGAATTAAACAGATCAGGAAGTGAGACGCTTAAAGTAGTAAATGAGTTTTGCTATTTGGGGAGCAAAATAACCGATGATGGTCGAAGTAGAGAGGATACAAAATGTATACTGGCAAGGGCAGTGAAAGCGTTTCTGAAGACGAGAAATTTGTTAACATCAGGTGAGTTTGCGACGAAATCAGCAATGTAATTATAAAAGAAAAAAATCCTGAAACAAAACAAAGACTACGAAGGAAAGCGGCAGTGGTCTTTCCAGCAGAACCATTTACATCTATAGGGATTTCAGATCAATTCTGTATTCTTGGATTTCCGGAAGGCTTTTGATATTGTACCACACAAGTAAAATTGCGTGCATATGGAATATTGTCTCAGTTATGTGACTGGATTTGCAATTTCCTGTCAGAGAGGTCACAGTTCATAGTAATTGACGGAAAGTCGTAGAGTAAAACAGAAGTGATTTCAGGCATTCCCCAAGGTAGTATTATAGGCCCTTTGCCGTTCCTTATCTATATAAATGATTTGGGAGACAATCTGAGCAGCCGTCTTCGGTTGTTTGCAGATGACGCTGTCATTTAGCAACTAATAAAGTCATCAGAAGATCAAAACAAACTGCAAAATTATTTAGAAAAAATATCTGAATGGTGCGAAAAAAGGCAGTTGACCCTAAATAACGAAAAGTGTGAGGTCATCCACATGAGTACTAAAAGGAACTCGTTAAAATTTGGTTATATGATAAATCAGTCTAATCTAAAAGCTGTAAATTCAACTAAATACCTAGTTATTACAGTTACAAACAACTTCAATTGGAAAGAATACACAGAAAATGATGTGGGGAAGGCTAACCAAAGGCTGCGTTTTATTGTCAGGACACTAAGAAAATGTAACAGACCTACTAAAGAGACTGCCTACACTTCGCTTGTCCGTCCTCTTTTAGAATACTGCTGCGCGGTGTGGGACCCTTACTGGGTAGGACTGATGGAGTACATCAAAAAAGTTCAAAGAAGGGCAGCACGTTTTGTATTATTGCGAAATATGGGAGATAGTGTCACAGAAATGATACAGGATTTGGGCTGGAAATCATTAAAAGAAAGGCATTTTTCGTTGCGACAGAATCTTCTAACGAAATTCCAATCACCAACTTTCTCCTCCGAATGAGAAAATATTTTGTTGACACCGACCTACATAGGGCAGAACGATCACCATGATAAAATAAGGGAAATGAGAGCTCGTACGGAAAGATATAGGTGTTCATTCTTTCCACGAGATATACGGGATTGGAATAATAGAGAATTGTGAAGGTGGTCGATGAACCCTCTGCCAGGCACTTAAATGTGATTTGCAGAGTATCGATGTAGATTATATCTACACCTACCTCATTACTGTGCTATTTTGGCAGAGTACTGATAGAACTGCTTTCAGATTATTTCTCAACTGTTCCACTCTAGAACAGCAGGTAGATAAACGAACTCCTTAATCTTAACGTTAACGTGTAATGACATCTGATGCTTTCCGCTATAATGTTGTAACTGCTCAACCTCGTGCTAAGTCTTCCTAAACAACTGCTTATCTTCGCTACGGTCACCAGAACCTCTCCCCGTCTTCTCTTTAATAAACAGTTAGAATCAAAAAGAATTATTTCCTCAGTATGCTCCACATAAACAGCTTAGCCCATGCTCGTTCATGCACATAAAACACTCTGGAGTACAATGAACATACTCATGGTAAATTGGGATAATCGGTAAACAGCAGCAGTAAAACGTGTATGAACATATAAACAAATGAAGTTACTATGTGACGTTTTGCTAACGCAAAGAATTTGGATATCAAGGTAAGAATTTTTTATAATTCTGCTTTAGTAGGTCGTACTCCGCATAAAAAGTCAAACAACAACTGTGATGTTAACCTTTACTTTTAGTGATACAATTACGAGAATTTGCAAGTATTGGTGTGAGTGGAGAACCTGGAATTTTTTTTTTTTTAATCTTCTCAGTCTCTATTCCTTGGTTGCAGGACACAGTGATACTGTAAGAATTAGTACACACCCATCCGTATTTATTGTTCCTGAAGACTTTCACATTTATCTGAAAAGTCTCTGCGCTTAAAACCGTGCTATGTTCACACAAATGGAGATACTTCTTGTTCAGGCGGTAAGTTTAAATGTCCACGTAATATTTTTATCCCTTTCAACTGTACAGTTGTAAAAGTAAACGTATATTATAACTATCCTGGATCAGGGCCGACATTAAAACTACCTGTCTGCTGTACTTTACTGGTCTGCAATCGCCTCCATAAACAGCTGTACCCTGGGGATCCTCTTCCCATCTCCAGAGCCTCTGTGACTGGCCTCCTGTGGTGAGCACAAGCTCATCTGAAGCATTCCTCTTGAGTAAGCAAGCCTCATACTCCCCTCTAGCGAAGAAATGAGCAGAAAAAATAATCGAGTATTGCTCTATGATATGTGGCTGTCATGTCACACGCTCATTCACTGTCAACAGTACACACACGTGACGTACTTTCACCGTAAACGTTATTACTTTCTGAAGTTAATTGTTTCAACACATTCTTCCTACAGTACAGTCTTGTCCATCAGTTACGAAATTTCTCGAATGTCACATAACTGATATCCGTCGTTAAAGTTTTTCAGAATATAATCTGTTACTCCTTCTGGCTCTTTAACATATATCAGTCACTTCTTCAGTTCTCATTTCTCTCACTTATCTGTTTTAATCGTCCGCCATCCATTTATACAATAAATGGCGGCAGTCGCGAGGCCAGGTGAACATTAGTGTAGTCCACCCTTTGGAGCAGGTCGTGCGTTCGGAGTGAATTGTTGCGTATGTGCAGTCGGACGTTCTGGAGGAGACGTCGATAGCTCGCCGCCGCTGATTGCCGTTGCGATCGGGTGAGCAATACACCTAGGCATCGCAAGACGTCCACCGTCGTAAACGGACGGTGCAGAGCGTCCAGCCCTCGACCGATGTGCATGATCTTGGTTCTATTCATGTTGACCCTGCTACCCGCAGCTACTCCGTACGTAGTAAGAAGGGTAACCACCTGACTTAATTCGTTCTCCGACCGGACGAGTATCATCAAGTCGTCGGCAAATGCACAACACGTGAAGGAGCTCGCACGAAGTCGGACGCCTGTTAGAGTCCGTCTAAGAGTCTGCATCAATGGTTCGAGCGCTATTGTAAACAGTATCACCGACAAGGTACATCCTTGCCTAACTGAGCTGCAAACAGGAATCGTTCCTACCTCCCTGCCATTGACTCTCACCGCCGAAGAAGCGCCGCGAAGGAGGCGCATGAGGACGACAATAAAATCCTATGGTATCGCCATGCGTCGCATGGTCGAGTCAAGGAAATCATGGTTGATCCTGTCAAAGGCACGATCAAAATCCGCCTTTACGAACGCCGCTCGAATGCGACAAGATTCCGTCAGGGAAATTACTTCAAGGTATTCGCCGAGGATAGAATGTATGTTGCTTCGAACCCCTAGACAAGCCTGGTCTGGTGGTATTGTCTTCGATACCACAGTCTTGAGCCTTGCCGCCAACATTCGCGCAAAGATCTTATAGTCAGTATTGAGCATCGTGAGCGATCTAAATTGATGGGCGCTGACACTCGCTGTCGATTTCGGTATTGGTATGAGCAGTCCCGCCATGAACTGCGACGGAACGTCCGTGTCAGGGCTCAATAAGTCATTATACATCAATACCAACTGGGACATCATTCAATCCGCAAA
Source organism: Schistocerca serialis cubense (assembly GCF_023864345.2). Lineage (NCBI taxonomy): Eukaryota > Metazoa > Arthropoda > Insecta > Orthoptera > Acrididae > Schistocerca > Schistocerca serialis. The sequence goes on from NC_064639.1 coordinate 270,631,648, forward strand.
TGCGCGATAAAATTCGAGCGTCAACCCATCTGGCCCAGGGGATTTATGCACCGCACACTTCGCGAGTTCGCCCCGGATGTCTTCTTCCGTTAGGGGTTCCAATAGCGCCTCTGCATCCGGACCATCCACCTCCGTTTGCCGCTGTTGCAAAATTTCTTCTCCTGTCCGATTGTCCGTCGGCGTCCCAGTGAAAAGGAGGCGGTAATGCTCCAGAAACTTAGCAGCAATGTCCTGTTGTGACGTCAAGGGCCGACCGTCGTCATCATGGAGCACTGTGATTAGGGATCGGCGATTACACGCATGTCCCTTCGACACATGATGCATGCCAATACGTTCTCCATCGACGTTGTCCAAGCACCGAGCACGGATCGAAAGTCCCTCCAGTCGACGTCTCGTGATCGATAAAATGCAGGCCTGAATGCGATGGACTTCCGCTTGACGCTCGGGCGATGGGGCCCTGGAGGACAGGTCGCGGAGCACAATGTAGTAATAATCAAGTGTATCTCGGACCCACTTCGCTTTTTCCTTGCCATGCGTTATGTACCCATGGTCTAGGTGTAGCGTCTTTGATTCATAATCAAAACGTCTTCGGTCCCGGGTTCGATCCCCCCCACTGCCTAAACTTTGATAAATAATCGGCATTGGCGGCCGAAGACATCCGGCATAAGAAGTCAGCCTCATTCTGCCAACGGCCTTGTCAAAGAGGGCGGAGGAGCGGATAGAGGTTCAGGGCACTCTCTTGTCCTAGGGGTGGGAAATTGCCTCTAATGGTGGAAGAATCAGCAATGATCAACGACATGATGATGCAGGAGGCAATGGATACCACTGCTTTAAAGACACTGAACGTGTATCCACAGGACATGTGGCCTGTATTTGAAGAAGTGTCATGATAATATCTCCATTGGCAAAAGATTCCGGAATAGTCCCCCATTCGGATCTCCGGGAGGAGACTGCCAAGGGGGAGGTTACCATGAGAAAAAGATTGAACAATCAACGAAAGGATAACGTTCTACGAGTCGGGACGTGGAATGTCAGAAGCTTGAACGTGGTAGGGAAACTAGAAAATCTGAAAAGGGAAATGCAAAGGCTCAATCTACGAGGGTCGGTCAAAAAGTAATGCCTCCCATTTTTTTTCTACTTAAAGAAATTAAGTTAAGTGAAAAATTTGAATTTGGCGTCATTCCTCAAACCTTCTTCTGCAATCCACTGCAGTAGTAACTTTCTGTGTCAACAGGTTGCAGCACAGCAGAAGTTTGTAAGATGGCCGACATCGATGTTCGTTTGAGACAGCGTTGTGTGATTGAATTCTTGAATGCAGAAGGTGAAACGCCCATACGCATTCATGAAAGACTGAAGAAGGTGTATGGTGTTGTGACAGTGGATGTCAGCACTGTTAGACGATGGGTTCGTCGTTGTAAGGAAGCTGAAGGGCAAACACCGTTGACTGACGAAAAGCGGAGCGGCAGGCCGGTGAGTGCAGTGACTCCACACAACATTCAGCAAGTTGATGACATCATTCGTGGTGACCGTCGGGTGACTGCAGATGAAGTGTGTCGCATTATTTCTCTTAGTAAAGGCAGTGTGATCACGATTATTAAACAATTGGGGTACTCAAAAGTTTGTGCACGGTGGGTTCCAAGAATGTTAACCGATCAGAATAAAGAGGCAAGGAAAACAATAGCCTCCCAACACTTGCAGCGCTTCCGTTTGGAGGGAGATGAGTTTCTGAAAAAAATTGTGACCGGGGACGAAACATGGGTGCATTTTTTTGAACCCGAATCAAAGAGGCAGTCAATGGAGTGGCGTCACACAAGCTCGCCGAGGAAGAAAAAATTCAAAACTGTGCGATCGGCAGGGAAAGTTATGGCAACAGTTTTCTGAAATACAGAGGGTGTGATTCTGGTTGATTTTTTGGAGCAGGGATGCACAATAAATTCTGTTCAATACGTCACAACCCTCAACAAACTTAAAGCACGTCTTCAGCGAGTTCGCCCAACAAAATCAATGGCAGATGTTCTTCTTTTGCATGACAATGCAAGACCACACACCAGTCGTCACACCTCTGACGAGATTGTCAAAATTGGATGGGAAGTTTTGCCTCATCCCCCATACAGCCCTGACCTGGCACCATCAGACTTCCATCTGTTCGGGCCACTAAAAGAAGCTCATCGTGGGATTCATTTTGAAGATGAGGAGGCCGTCAAAACATCCGTGCGTCAATGGCTTAGGAAGCAGAGCTGTGATTTTTACCGTGCTGGGATACATGCCCTTGTTCAAAGATGGACCAAAACTGTACAGATGGGCGGAGATTACATTGAAAAATGACAAAATGATCCTCAATGTTGTGGTTTTCAACCTATGTAATTGCATTTAAATTTCCTGACAGTTAAACGTAGAAAAAAAAATAGGAGGCATTACTTTTTGACTGACCCTCGTAGATATAGTAGGGGTCAGTGAAGTGAAGTGGAAGAAAGACAAGGATTTCTGGTCAGATGAGTATCGGGTAATATCAACAGCAGCAGAAAATGGTATAACAGATGTAGGATTCCTTATGAATAGGAAGGTAGGGCAGAGGGTGTGTTACTGTGAACAGTTCAGTGACGGGTTGTTCTAATCAGAATAGACAGCAGACCAACACCGACAACGATAGTTCAGGTATACATGCCGACGTCGCAAGCTGAAGATGAACAGATAGAGAAAGTGTATGAGGATATTGAAAGGGTAATGCAGTATGTAAAGGGGGACGAAAATCTAATAGTCATGGGCGACTGGAATGCAGTTGTAGGGGAAGGAGTAGAAGAAAAGGTTACAGGAGAATATGGGCTTGGGACAAGGAATGAAAGAGGAGAAAGACTAATTGAGTTCTGTAACAAGTTTCAGCTAGTAATAGCGAATACCCTGTTCAAGAATCACAAGAGGAGGAGATATACTTGGAAAAGGCCGGGAGATACGGGAAGATTTCAATTAGATTACATCATGGTCAGACAGAGATTCCGAAATCAGATACTGGATTGTAAGGCGAACCCAGGAGCATATATAGACTCAGATCACAATATAGTAGTGATGAAGAGTAGGCTGAAGTTCAAGACATTAGTCAGGAAGAATCAATACGCAAAGAAGTGGGGTACGGAAGTACTAAGGAATGACGAAATACGTTTGAAGTTCTCTAACGCTATAGATACAGCAATAAGGAATAGCGCAGTAGGCAGTACAGTTGAAGAGGAATGGACATCTCTAAAAAGGGCCATCACAGAAGTTAGGAAGGAAAACATAGGTATAAAGAAGGTAGCTGCGAAGAAACCATGGGTAACAGAAGATATACTTCAGTTGATTGATGAAAGGAGGAAGTACAAACATGTTCCGGGAAAATCATGAATACAGAAATACAAGTCGCTGAGGAATGAAATAAATAGGAAGTGCAGGGAAGCTAAGACGAAATGGCTGCAGGAAAAATGTGAACACATCGAAAAAGATATGGTTGTCGGAAGGACAGACTCAGCATACAGGAAAGTCAAAACAACCTTTGGTGACATTAAAAGCAACGGTGGTAACATTAAGAGTGCAACGGGAATTCCACTGTTAAATGCAAAGGAGAGAGCAGATGGGTGGAAAGAATACATTGAAAGCCTCTATGAGGGTGAAGATTTGTCTGATGTGATAGAAGAAGAAACAGGAGTCGATTTATAAGAGGTAGGGGATCCAGTATTAGAATCGGAATCTGAAAGAGCTTTGGAGGACTTACAGTCAAACAAGGCAGAAGGGATAGATAACATTCCATCAGAATTTCTAAAATCATTGGGGGAAGTGGCAACAAAACGACTATTCACGTTGGTGTGTAGAATATATGAGTCTGGCGATATACCATTTGACTTTCGGAAAAGCATCATCCACACAATTCCGAAGACAGCAAGAGCTGACAAGTGCGAGAATTATCGCACAATCAGCTTAACAGCTCATGCATAGAAGCTGCTTACAAGAATAATATACAGAACCATGGAAAAGAAAATTGAGAATGCGCTAGGTGACGATCAGTTTGATTTTAGGAAAAGTAAAGGGACGAGAGAGGCAATTCTGACGTTACGGCTAATAATGGAAGCATGGCTAAAGAAAAATCAAGACACGTTCCTAGGATTTGTCGACCTGGAAAAAGGGTTCGACAATATAAAATGGTGCAAGCTGTTCGAGATTCTGAAAAAAGTAGGGGTAAGCTATAGGGAGAGACGGGTCATATACAATATGTATAACAACCAAGAGGGAATAATAAGAGTGGACGATCAAGAACGAAGTGCTCGTATTAAGAAGGGTGTAAGACAAGGCTGTAGCCTTTCGCCCCTACTCTTCAATCTGTACATCGTGGAAGTAATGATGGAAATAAAAGAAAGGTTCAGGAGTGGAATTAAAATACAAAGTGAAAGGATATCAATGATACGATTCGCTGATGACATTGCTATCCTGAGTAAAAGTGTAGAAGAATTAAATGATCTGCTGAATGGAATGAACAGTCTAATGAGTACACAGTATGGTTTCAGAGTAAATCGGAGAAAGACGAAGGTAATGAGAAGTAGTGGAAATGAGAACAGCGAGAAACTTAACATCAGGATTGATGGTCACGAAGTCAATGAAGTTAAGGAATTCTGCTACCTAGGCAGTAAAATAACCAATGACGGACGGAGCAAGGAGGGCATCAAAAACAGACTCGCTATGGCAAAATAGGCATTTCTGGCCAAGAGAAGTCTACTAATATCAAATACCGGCCCTAATTTGAGGAAGAAATTTCTGAGAATGTACGTCTGGAGTACAGCATTGTATGGTAGTGAAACATGGACTGTGGGAAAACCGGAACAGAAGAGAATCGAAGCATTTGAGATGTGGTGCTACAGACGAATGTTGAAAATTAGGTGGACTGATAAGGTAAGGAATGAGGACGTTCTACGCAGAATCGGAGAGGAAAGGAATATGTGGAAAACACTGATAAGGAGAAGGGACAGGATGATAGGACATCTGCTAAGACATGAGGGAATGAGTTCCATGATACTAGAGGGAGCTGTAGAGGGCAAAAAATGTAGAGGAAGACAGAGATTGGAATACGTCAAGCAAACAATTGAGGACGTAGGTTGCAAGGAAAAAAAAAGAAAAAAAAAAAAAAAAAAACGTTATGAGAGCTCTTCGTATCGCCGGTTTTGCACACTGCAGCCACCACGAAAGAACCGTACGGTGCAGCGGCAGACGGCGAGTGCAAGTCTGCTATGTTTCTTCGATCCGCTGGCGACATTCGAGATCCACTAATAAGGATGAATTAAGTTTCCAGGAACTACGACTCCGACAGACCCGCTGCCGTGGGAGGGTTAACGTGCATAAATATGCAAGGTGATCCCTAAAAGCTGTGGGCCAACGTTCAGCAGCTAACACGTGATCTCTTAATCCGTCAGAAACATAAATCCGATCCAGCCTGTTCGCCGAGTGGCTAGTAAAATACGTGTAGCCCTCTCGCTGCCCATGGATCTTTTCTCACGTGTCCATAAGGGCCATGTCCCGGCAGATCGTGTTCAATGCGTGGCAGGAGCTGAAATTAGATCCTTCGGTGTGAGTACACAGTTAAAATCCCCCCCTACCAAGATGTAGTCATACCTCCCATGGAATAGGGGGGCAACCTCCTCCGAGTAGAGTCGTGCACGCGCCTGTCGATTGTCAGATCCGGAGGGTGCATAGATGTTGACGATACGAATGCCGTTCACGGTCATAGCCAAACCCCGAGCCGAAGGAAGGTAATCGAGGTCACACATCGGAATCCCTTCCCGGACTAGTATCGCTGTGCCCACGTCCTCCATCTGGAGTCGGTGCTAGGTGAGTGTTGTGTCCATGCACGTCTGGAAAAGCAGCATTGCAGGTTTCCTGCATCAGCAGAATATCAACGTCTGTGGCGTAAATCATATCCCGGAGAAGTTGCATCTTCGCAAGCGAACGTGCGGTGTTAATGTTCACTGTGCCCAACTTAATGCTAGGTTCGTTGTCGTTGTCATGCTCGTGTCATGTCATTGAGAACTCCAAGACCTGTAGTCCACTATTCGTGCTCAGAGGGGTGCCCACCAACGGGCTGCCCTCCTTTGTTGTCGATCCGTGGAGTGCATCCTGTAGGTGAGTGGTCATCATTTGGGGGTGGCAATTCCTTTATATCTTCGACTGGTTCCGCCAAGTCGCAGTGGTCATCCATCCGAGAAACGTCCTCTGATGTATTTCGACGTGGCTGTCGGGACATTGGTGTCCTTGACTCCTTCGTCGGCAGCGCTGGGTCAGTCGATGTCAATGAAGAGGGACCATCTGAAAGGCAGGACATCCGGTCACCATCTGACGGAATCCTGTCAGCGTCCTCTAAAGGCACGTGTTCTGTGTCAGACAGTTCTTCGGCTAGGATACCTTCCGTGTCCCCTAGGCTAGGGGGGGAGGGGGACGTGTCACCCGAACTATGGCGACGCTATTTGCGACTCTTCGGCGATCGCTGTTTGCGTGCCCTGCCCTCTGCTGCCTCACTGTGTTCGTCGATCGTTCGTTGATCCGTTGCCGGTGCCATTGTCTCGACCTCGACTTCCACGCCGCGTGCTACATGTGAGTTTTCGGAATGTTCCTCCCTCAACTGATGTGACGTGAGTGTAGGGACATTCTCCGAGTCACTTACATGCTCCCGTAACTCGGTCTGCTCTTGCATAAACACGTCCTTGTCACGCTCCGAACTTGGCAACACCTCCCGGCGGGCCACCGACACGTACGTCATCGGCATTTGCGTGGGAACTTCTCGCTGTGACGCTTCTCCATGAGGCAGTTGCACGACGCGGCGTTGTATGCACTCCGAGCGGATATGTCCTTCTCCACCACAGCCAGAACAGGTGCGTGGCTGGCCATCGTAGATCACAATAGCTCGACATCCGCCAATGTATAAATAAGACGGGATATGTTTAGTAAGGACGATCCGCACCTGTCGCACGCCGTTTAGCACAGGATAGGTACTAAAACTTGCCCAGCGTTCAGGCGTATGACTAAGTACCGTTCCATATGGTCGCAGCGATTCAGTAACCATCGATTCTGGCACCTCAAACGGCAATTCAAAGATATGAATGACCCACACACCCAATCCTTCAGAAGCTACTGTTACATCGCTGATAGTGTCGAAATTTAAATCCTCTTTGAGCAGCGGAGAGAGTTCTTTCACACGCAGCTTCATCGGTCATCTTTATCTACATTGTACTGCTTACAATGGACAGGTGTATTCCAATTATGTCTGCAGCAGATGAACGAACTTCTTCCCTCAAAAAACGCTCTATTTCGAAAGCTTTGGGTCTGCCACATTCGTTGTCGAACGTAAACTGGAGCGTAGTCTTTCGAAAATTGTGTGCCATAGCGATCGAGTCAGACAACAACACGCGCGAGTACCGGCGGTGTAAACACTTCCTCGTCCACGCGCGTCCGCGGAAGGGACAGCAGGTCCGTGCCGAGCCACCGCCTAAAGCAGACTAGCATCAACGGATCACAGATTTAGTATTGGAGGGCAGTGTGGGGGGTAAAAATCGTAGAGGGAGACCAAGAGATGAATACATTAAGCAGATTCAGAAGGATTTAGTTTGCAGTAAGTACTGGGAGATGAAGAAACTTGCTCAGGATAGGGTAGTATGGAGAGCTGCATCAAACCAGTCTCAGGACTGAAGACCACAATAACAACAACAACACCATTATATAATCTATCTGAAACCTTCGAATATCTCCAGGCCTCTTCCATGTAGACAACTTTCTTGTATTATTCTTAAACCAAGTGTTAGCTATGATTGAGTTACGCTCTGTGCAAAATTCTACCAGGCGGCTTCCTCTTTCATTTCTTACCCCCATTCCATATTCACCACCTACGTTTCCTTCTCTTCCTTTTCCTACTATCGAATTCCAGTCACCCATGACTATAAAATTTTCCTCTCCCTTCACTGCTTGCTCAATATACAGATTGAACAACATCGGGGAGAGGCTGCAACCCTGTCTCACTCCCTTCCCAACCACGGCTTCCCTTTGACGTCCTTCGACTCTTATAACTGCCATCTGGTTTCTGTACAAATTGTAAATAGCTTTTCGCCCACTGTATTTTACCCCTGCCACCATCAGAAAAAATGTGCGATGAAAATTGTACGATGTAGTAATTTTTTTTTAATGAATGTGTTAAGTGCTACTACCAGTTTCGCATAGTAAGCTGTGATGGAACTGTGCGAGTGTTGGTAATTTTGTGAAAGTCAATGAAAACTAAAACGTGAAGAAACTGTGTCATGTATTGACGACATATGACTTGAAACTTCCTGGCAGATTAATACTGTGTGCCCGACCGAGCCTCGAAATCTGGACCTTTGCCTTTCGCGGGCAAGTGCTCTACCAACTGAGCTACCGACGCACGACTCACGCCCGGTACTCACAGCATTACTTCTGCCAGTACCTCGTCTCCTGCCTTCCAAACTTTACAGAAGTTCTCCTGCGAACCTTGCAGAACTAGCACTCCTGTAAGAAAGGATACTGCGGAGACATGGCTTAGCCAAAGGCTGGGGGATGTTTCCAGAATGAGATTTTCACTCTACAACGGAGTGTGCTCTGTGCTAGTTCTGCAAGGTTCGCAGGAGAGCTTCTCTAAAGTTTGGAAGGTAGGAGACGAGATACTGGCAGAAGTAAAGCTGTGAGGCCCGGGCGTGAGTCGTGCTTCGGTAGCTCAGTTGGTAGAGCACTTGCCCGCGAAAGGCAAAGGTCCCGATTTCGAGTCTCGGTCGGGCACACAGTTTTAATCTGCCAGGAAGTTTTATATCAGCGCACACTCCACTGCAGAGTGAAAATCTCATTCTGGGGCATATGACTTGTCTATTGTTAAGAATAAGTCTGCTGGAAGACCGTGGGGGCAACGCCAGACAGAAAATCAGAGATACAATGCAGAGAGCAGGCCAAGAGTTAGCATTTAGGTTAACGGAAGTAAACTAACGCTGGATTCCTGTGAATTGCAGACGGGCAGGGAAGCTGTTCAAGGAGAAAGTTTCACTTCAGAGAATTAATTTATAACACCATCCACCGCCCAGATGCTGCTGTAAGGTGTCACGACAGGGGACGGTCATAGAAAGGTGCGTCTTAACAGAGGCAGCAAGCTTGATACTTGCCCCTGAGAACCACAACTTCAGTGGGTTTGTGCAGGTTAAGAGAGCTACAACAGTTGTCCCCACTCACCAGAGGTCTCTGGGCTGGGCCAAGTGATGTCAACAGTGCTATTGTTGGCCATAAGATGAAAGGCAGTGGCGTTTAGCTATTACCTGAACACTGCTGTTACCAAACGAGCGGTTTGTCAATGTAAAGGCCTTAAACATCGCTACTTACCGAGTATGAGCAGGAGAGGGATAAGAATGTTGTTGGCCAGCAGCGCCCTGGAGGTGCAGATCCACACGTCAGATTACCTGAAACCTGTAAAGTGACAGTGGATCGGTTGGCCGACTATTGGAAAGAAACAGTGCTCTGCCACAGTCTTTTAGATGCAAAGTCTTTTTCTTTTTATTATCATTATTTGAGGGAGTTCTCAGTCATTTTGTCGGAGCACCAACTTCGTGTCGCTCATCGCCAGCCTCGGATAAGACCGACAAATTCGTTTTTCTCACTTGCAGTGTTGCCTTCAAAATGGTTCTTCATAATGTAACTAGTGTTTTGCAACTTTTATTAGTTTTGAGCCTGCGTATTTCTGTTGTGTAACCGTTTGCACCCATTGCTGTTTCTAATATAGTGGATTAGCCTTCAGTGCAGTAGTTGGCCTGATTGCAAATCATTAGTGTTAATCAGACGCTTGGGGTACTTGAGTCTTCTGCTGCCAACAACCTATCGACTCCCGAAATCCGCGCGTCTCTAGGTGCCCTGTGACAGTATTTGCCTCAGCTCCAAGCAATCAATCTATTTTCGATGGAAGTATGTCTTTCTGCATTTGCTCCTTACGGCTCGGAAATTGCTTACTGACCTGTAACCCCCCGTCCCTCTCTATCCTGAGTTAGGACACGACAAGAGTAATTTGAACGGTGTTGACCAAGGGAACATTAACATTAATGTTAAGTAGCTGAAACTGACTTTAAAAGATCTGTCGCAGAGTTTAATTTGTCGCCATATCAGCACATAATGGCGGTGCTGTAGACCTTTCTGAACATTACATGGATCCTTCTCCTATTTATTGTATAAATGGATGGCGGACGATTAAAACAAATAAGTGAGAGAAATGAGAACTGAAGAAGTGACTGGTATATATTAAAGAGCCAGAAAGAGTAACAGATTATATTCTGAAAAACTTTAACGACGGACATCAGTTATGTGACATTCGAGAAATTTCGTAACTAATGGACAAGACTGTAGTGTAGGAAGAATGTGTTGAAACAATTAACTTTAGAAAGTAATAACGTTGACAGTGAAAGTACGTCACGTGTGTGTACTGTTGACAGTGAATGAGCGTGTGACATGACAGCCACATATCATAGAGCAATACTCGATTATTTTTTCTGCTCATTTCTTCGCTAGAGGGGAGTATGAGGCTTGCTTACTCAAGAGGAATGCTTCAGATGAGCTTGTGCTCACCACAGGAGGCCAGAGGCTCTGGAGATGGGAAGAGGATCCCCAGGGTACAGCTGTTTATGCAGGCGATTGCAGACCAGTAAAGTACAGCAGACAGTTAGTTTTAATGTCGGCCCTGATCCAGGATATAATATACGTTTACTTTTACGACTGTACAGTTGAAAGGGATAAAAATATTACGTGGACATTTAAACTTATCGCCTGAACAAGAAGTATCTCCATTTGTGTGAACATAGCACGGTTTTAAGCGCAGAGACTTTTCAGATAAATGTGCAAGTCTTCAGGAACAATAAATACGGATGGGTGTGTACTAATTCTTACAGTATCACTGTGTCCTGCAACCAAGGAATAAAGACTGAGAAGACTTTAAATAAAATTCCAGTTTCTCCACTCACACCAATACTTGCAAATTCTCGTAATTGTATCACTAAAAGTAAAGGTTAACCTCACAGTTGTTGTTTGACTTTTTATGTGGAGTATGACCTACTAAAGCAGAATTATAAAAAATTCTTACCTTGATATCCAAATTCTTTGCGTTAGCAAAACGTCACATAGTAACTTCATTTGTTTAAACGTTCATACATGTTTTACTGCTGCTGTTTACCGATTATCGCAATTTACCATGAGTATGTTCATTGTACTTAAGAGTGTTTTATGTGCATGAATGAGCATAGGCTAAGCTGTTTATGTGGAGCATACTAAGGAAATAATTCTTTTAGATTCTAACTGTTTATTAAAGAGAAGACGGGGAAAGGTTCTGGTGACCGTAGCGAAGATAAGCAGTTGTTTAGGAAGACTTAGCACGAGGTTGAGCAGTTACAACATTATAGCAGAAAGCATCAGATGTCATTACACGTTAACGTTAAGATTAAGGAGTCCGTTTATCTACCTGCTGTTCTAGAGTGGAACAGTTGAGAAATAATCTGAAAGTAGTTCTGTCAGTACTCTGCCAAACAGGTGTGAATAGCACAGTAATCAGGTAGGTGTAGATATAGATGTAATTGGTTCTGCTGGAAAGACCACTGCCGCTTTCCTTCGTAGTCTTTGTTTTGTTTCGGGTCTTTTTTCCTTTTATCATTACATTGCTGATTTCGTCGCAAACTCACATGATGAACAACACCGCCCACTTCGCTACGATTTGGTGTTCTTCGGTAACGTCTGGAGGACCTCACTATTCGCAGACAACTTTACCGTGCGAATAAGGGTACAACTGTTTCGGTTGTATCGTCGTCACTTCTTGTCGCAGTAAACTTCAAAGAATCCAACCATCTATCTTCACAACCCCTGTCGATGTCTTCCACGCAATGAGATGTAACGTTGAGTAGAAGCATGTGTCTAACTGTAGAACTACTATTCCCAAAACCATATACAGTCGAAATGAATAACAACAGTGGGAGTGAAGCAAACAGAGATGTATTCTGTGAGTGAAGAAGAAGCCAGTTTATCTCTCTTCTGCGACGAGTGGCCAGTAACAAGAGATGGACGAGAATTTCCACGGATGATTTTGAGCAACAACAACAAGGAGCTGTTGATGGTGTTGTGGTCTCAGTACGAATCCGATTCTGATACAGCTGTACACGCTAGTCTGTCCTGCGCAACTGTCTTTATCTGTGCATAGCTATTGCAACCTTTATCCGTTTAAACCTGCTTGCTGAAGACAGGCTTTTCTGCTCTCCCTGCCTCCCCCCTCCCCTCTCCAACCCATACCCACTACCCTCCCAACTTACTTCCATTACCATTAACTTTTACTCGATGGTCAGAGTATCTCCTATCTTTCTACCCATGTCCTTACTCTTGTTTGACACAAAGCGCTTTTCTCCCCCCACCCCCCCCTTTCGGTGCAGTAACACTTCATTAGACCAATCCACTTCAGTACTTCTCTGTAAGAACGCAATGGGGAAGCTTTCCTTGTCTGTACTATTCATCATGCATATTTGAAATCCGTAAAAAGTTTGATTGCAGACGAATACAAGAAGAAAAGGCTTCTTTAATTTATATTTTAAGAACCTTCTCTTTATCAGTAACGCTTCTCTTGATAGTGTCAGTCTGTATTTTATATACTGTTAATTGCTGTCACCGTCAGTAATTTTGTTGGTCAAAGAGCAAAACTGCTCTACTACACGTAGTGTCTGTTTTCCTAATATCATCATGAACGCCGGATTCAATTCGGCAACACCCTATTATTCACGTTTTATTTTTGTCGATAGTCCTCTTATAGCTGATGATTTCCTTCAACTGATCTTACAAGTTCTTTGTCACCTATTATAGAAATACAAAATTTAATTCTTCTCAAAATTCCTGCTTGGTTTTGTTCAGAGTACAGACTGAATAACACGTTATGTTTACGAGTGCCATAAATGCCGGTATGCACTCCATCAGTCTGACTTGTTTGAGAAGTCATTCGGTCAGTACTGCTTCGCGTGGGCCTACATTTTACCAGGGACATACTGACCTTCTTGTAGGTCCCCTTCTATCAGTCATTCCATCCTTTTTTGGATATATCCTGTCAGTATTACGCAGACGTAACTTGTTAACTGAAGATTTGGAATTACATTTGTATTTTTTGACGATATGCCTAAAATTTAAATTTAAATTTCAGAACACGAATCGACATTTACACCATGATCTCCCAAGAATTGTCAGTGTCTACTGAATGTGCGTCGTTTCCAGAATAGAGGCTCTTATCACGTATTGTTGACAATTGGCGCCACCGGCTGCAATGAAACTGTAACATACAATCTGGTGAAATGTCGCTCTTTTTGGTATGTGATAGCATTAACCGTCCATAATTCGGGCCATAAGGTACCAACAGAATATACGTGCCCGGTATAGTAGATCAAATCCTTAGTGCCATTTAAAGTTCTCTGATGTTTACAAATAGACATTGCAGTATACAGTAATACCTAGAGGATACCTAAGTGTGAGAATAGCTACTGTACTCACGAAAAATTCTAAAAAAATACTGCACGATGTCACTCTCACCCTCCATGGAGCACAGTTTCCTCAAATTGTAAAAAGAGTATATCGCACGTTTTATTTTACCTGACTGATTCAACAATTCTTAAATGTAGCTAATTTCACTCTCGCTCGTGTCTAATAAGTTTCCTGGTATATTTCACTGACGTAAGATTGTCATATCTGTTGCCCAGACTCTATTGAGTCTGGCAGTTAGGACATGAATTTCATAATACTATCCATAGGAAATTAATACAAAAATCTTTGTTGTTAACAGCAATAATAGAGAGAGCATCTGTTAACAATAATAACAGGGAGAGCCTCAGAGAAGATTATACTGAACACGAATTTGACTGCAGAAAGTACTTTGTATCGCGGCAATGGCTTCTGTCTATGATACTTAAAGAAAGACAGTAAGACAATACATGAGCTAAGATGTTATACAGAAGACTGGATCCTCAAACATCTCTCTCAAATACACTATTTAGGATGAATAAAACACACTCTATATTCTTTTAAACATAAACAGTGTAGGAGTCCAGAAAATCAATATATCTAAGTATTTTACCAAAGTAATACACAAAACGGTCGAGTCTGAGTAGGACTCGCTCGCTCAGGGTTCCATACAAACTTAATTATGTGCGTAGATAGTTCATTCATACCAGGAAACGAGATTCTCAATGATTTTCCCTGTTACCGATATCGATACTGGCAAGATATCTGTCCAGGGAAGTCCAAAATTATCACGTAATATAATTACAAATTGACGATTTTCCCAGCTTATCCTTTATTTGTACGTAAAACTTTGCTTCCTGCCAAATTTCATGATTCTAAGTCAACCGCAAGTACTCCGTAGATGCCGAGTATCAAAACAACTGCCATCACTGGCCGTATCTTTTGGTTTCAACGATTTGGAAACTTAAATTCTTTACGCTGCTAAGGGGTAAGAAATCTTAGTACGACACATAAATTTAAACTTGACACACCTGACCGTTCCTAAGAAAGAGGGTTCTCAGTAGTCGGACAGAAAGACAGACAGACGGACAACGGAGTGGCCCTAAAAGGTTTCTGTTTTTACCTGCCGACCGGAGTGGCCGAGCGGTTCTAGGCGCTTCGGTCTGGAAGCGCGCTACAGCTACGGTCGCACGTTTGAATTCTGCCTCGGGCATGGATGTGTGTGTCGTCCTTAGGTTAGTCAGGTTTAAGTAATTCTAAGTTCTAGGGGAATTATGACCTCAGATGTTAAGTCCCACAGTGCTCAGAGCCATTAGAACCATTTTTTTTGTTTTTTTTGTTTTTACCTCCAGATGTACGAAAACCTACGAAGGAAGCAAGGAAGAAGGCGAGCTCGAAATCGCCCATCGTTTTGTAGTCCTCCCCCTTTCAAATCGGTTATGCAAATGATCGTAACCGCATGAAGCTGCCCGTAGCTCGTGGTCGCGCGGTAGCGTTCTCGCTTCCCACGCACGGGTTCCCGGGTTCGATTCCCGGCGGGGTAGGGATTTTCTCTGCCTCGTGATGGCTGGGTGTTGTGTGATGTCCTTAGGTTAGTTAGGTTTAAGTAGTTCTTAGTTCTAGGGGACTGATGACCATAGATATTAAGTCCCATAGTGCTCAGAGCCATTTGAACCATTTTTCGCATGAACCTAATCCGATCAGAAAATTAAGGGGAAAGCTTCCGACATGATAATGATTAGCGGCGAAAGTGTAGACCAGGCTACATCTAAAAATAAGCTATTCCGCACTTTTCAAATATCATAACGTAGTGTATACCAAAAAACAAATACAATGAAAAGCTCCATAAAATTTTGAGTAATGCACTGCAAATCTATGAAGATATTTCTAAATTCGGCCACCAGACCAACTGGACAAACTCTGTTTACTAAACAGTTGGTTATCTGTACATTAATCATTACATAACTTACCTGAAAAAAAAACAGGTATTGACAAAAAATTTACACGAAAACAACAGCATTACCTCACTAAATAACAATTATATAGCCATTTTTTAATATTACTAAATAAAATGTAATAATTAGCGAAAACGATCAAGTAATCGTTATGGAATTGATTAAACGACGAGCTCTCGCTATTTAAAAATTGCATTACCTCAGAATAATTTCATCTGTACAGCCAAAACTCATATATTTCACCACTGGTAACTATAGGATTTCGCTGTTTTAAATAATCCACAGTTCTTAGTTTGAAATAATCAGATTCAGTGCATTTGCAAGGTCGAATTAAGAAGCACCAAGCAAACGACAGAAATACTTTGACAAAATAGGCTATGAAAAGGAAAGTAAAAAAAAGCTGTTTTTCTCTGCCAGTGCTATTGCTTGAAAATTATGTTACTATTGTTCCAATAGCATTTTCAGGCCGATTTTAACGATTTCCACTGTCTCTGGTTGTCATATTAAACAAACTGATAGATTAATGTGGTGTTACTGAACGATTCATGTCATTTTTCCCACCTAACAAAACTTTCTTTATTAGACACATTAAATGTTCATCAACGACATGTTTTTGTATTACATTAGAACTAGCCTATGTAACAATGGCTGACATTAACGTTAAAGTCAAAGGGTCAAAATTTTGCGTGACGAGCGTCATTATACAGTTCTAAGTGAGATTCACTTGGTATGCATTATAAAATTTCTAAGCTAATCTGAAGTGAACAATCTTACAAGTCTTCAACGCTTTAGAGACGATAGAGTCGGCGTCTGTGGCAACGCACTATTAATTCCAGTCGTTATGAGAAAACACTCATTTTCCATTTAATCCCTTATTCCCTATCTGGAACCAAAGCTAACTTGCTTTTTGCACAGGGACTTCCTACATTCTCTACGCTTTTCCATAAAACAGCCAGTTCTGCTGAGAGTAACTGCAAAGGAACATTGTTGATGCTAATTGTTTTTGGTGTTAATGGAAGAATGACTTCAAACAAAGGCAAAGTTGTACAATCTAGGGAAAAAAAGACGTACCGCGAACGAATTATTCGATTGGGGTAGATATCGGTAGATTTGAGGTATATGTACAGACAAACAAATGTTTACAATTTCAGAAAAATTGGACGATATATTTAAGAGTAAACTGAGCAAGTCAATAACTTGTTGGTCCACATCTGGCCTTGTGTAAGTAGTCATTAGGCTTCACGTTCATTGATAAGGATCTCTCCCCAATTGGGAACGTTTGAAACATTATGGGCAGAGCCCCCCAACAATCTCGGGATTTTGACGAACTATCGCGCCAGTTGGACAGAATTTGGCATTACGAGTATATCCCTCAGGAGGGCATCCAACAACCCTGTCAATCATTGCCAAGCCGAATAACTGGTTGCATGATGGCCGGAGGTGGGCAAACACGTTATTGACTTGCACAGTTTGCGACGTTCTTCATATTGAATAACTCATTCAATTTTTCTGAAACTATAATTGTTGTTTGCACAAGTTTCCGTCTCTCTCGGATAATCACTTGGTGATGCGCTTTTTTTTTCTTTGAGTGTATTCAGAAGACTGATGAACGAATCTGCACTGGCGGCAAGACGGCCAAGGGCTTTTAGAGATTATAAAAACATAGCATGATCTTCCTGAAAGGGATTCAGATGAATATACACGATTTCGAAATACATCTACAGATGCTTGACAGCCATGTTTTTGTAATATCACTTCAATTTCAGACTGCCAGTATTCGCCTCCCTCAGGTTTGATTCATGATTCCCACTTTTTTTTTTTTGAGTCATCAGTCTTCTGACTGGTTTGATACAGCCGAGATAAATACCAAGGTCAATGTGTTTATTCTTATTTTTTCTTTTGTTTATGGCACTTCAGTCAGCACCCGATACATTCTGAATCACTCACTCAGTAACACACACACACACACACACACACACACACACACACACACACACATTGGATCAGCGGGTAAAACGCTCACATCAGCATCTCCGCAGTTTAGTGGAATCGCGTGGTTAAATCATCAGTGAGTAGATTCACCTGGATGTGACGCATCTGCACAGCTTTGTGGTCTCACTTCCTCATTAAATCCAGGCGAATATGATGTCCAGGGTCGGAATTACAAGTATTAAATGACTGTTGCAATGATTTCTCTAGGGGTGACTTTTTTTGTTAGGTGCTTGTAAGATGTAGTTCCTAATATTGTAGGGTATGAGATACCGGCCTTCATGTAGACATACCACGTGAGCGGCGTTGTCGGAAAACTCTTCTGAGGTACAACAGATAAAGTTACGCATGATCTGTCTCGAATGTAAAGGTCTGTAAGACTGCAGTCTGTGTTTACAAGCTTAGGCGCACAGTTGATCAGTTTACTCAAATGACGCTGCATCCAGTTGCGTATTTAGCAGATACTATTTACGTCCAAAGACAAACACACGGAAAATACAGAGAATCGTAAAGGTAGTATTAGTAAAAGTACCCACGTAAGACACATCCGAAGAACATATTATTTCAAAAACTGTTACAGGAATTGAGAGAAACAGGACCATCATTCCACTGTATAAGGACGGAAGAAAACAACCAAATGTACAAACTCGTGACCTGAAAGGGAGGTAAATACAGAAAACCCTATTTTGAGGCCTGCTCCTTCATTTGATCTGTCACTGAGCCGTGCACTGCTCGTGTTCATGCCATGTATTGTTTGTCATCTTTACTGCGGTATTGCAGCTTCGTTTTCTTATTCCATTTACTGGCGCCACTAACTTCCTGCTTTATCCTGTGTGTGGCAGCAGCAGCGCATGTAAATAAGTGAACTATCGTACCATCTCTGGATCGATTGATAGTATTTTCGGATCGTCGTGTGTGTGAAAATGAGTTGGAGACGGACCAGTAGTGAATTCGGTGACGGAGGATCAGTCGACGACGAAGGAGCGTTGGGGACGGAACACCAGTGAGGTGCAGACAGCCAGTAATTGCCGACCACTGGCAATACACATGCACTGTCCGACTGAAGGAGACTGGAGCGGGAACGTCCGTTGGTTGGTCGTTAGGTCGCTCGTCTCATCGGCCGACGTATACACTCCTGGAAATTGAAATAAGAACACCGCGAATTCATTGTCCCAGGAAGGGGAAACTTTATTGACACATTCCTGGGGTCAGATACATCACATGATCACACAGACAGAACCACTGGCACATAGACACAGGCAACAGAGCATGCACAATGTCGGCACTAGTACAGTGTATATCCACCTTTCGCAGCAATGCAGGCTGCTATTCTCCCATGGAGACGATCGTAGAGATGCTGGATGTAGTCCTGTGGAACGGCTTGCCATGCCATTTCCACCTGGCGCCTCAGTTGGGCCAGCGTTCGTGCTGGACGTGCAGACCGCGTGAGACGACGCTTCATCCAGTCCCAAACATGCTCAATGGGGGACAGATCCGGAGATCTTGCTGGCCAGGGTAGTTGACTTACACCTTCTAGAGCACGTTGGGTGGCACGGGATACATGCGGACGTGCATTGTCCTGTTGGAACAGCAAGTTCCCCTGCCGGTCTAGGAATGGTAGAACGATGGGTTCGATGACAGTTTGGATGTACCGTGCACTATTCAGTGTCCCCTCGACGATCACCAGTGGTGTACGGGCAGTGTAGGAGATCGCTCCCCACACCATGATGCCGGGTGTTGGCCCTGTGTGCCTCGGTCGTATGCAGTCCTGATTGTGGCGCTCACCTGCACGGCGCCAAACACGCATACGACCATCATTGGCACCAAGGCAGAAGCGACTCTCATCGCTGAAGACGACACGTCTCCATTCGTCCCTCCATTCACGCCTGTCGCGACACCACTCGAGGCGGGCTGCACGATGTTGGGGCGTGAGAGGAAGACGGCCTAACGGTGTGCGGGACCGTAGCCCAGCTTCATGGAGACGGTTGCAAATGGTCCTCGCCGATACCCCAGGAGCAACAGTGTCCCTAATTTGCTGGGAAGTGGCGGTGCGGTCCCCTACGGCACTGCGTAGGATCCTACGGTCTTGGCGTGCATCCGTGCGTCGCTGCGGTCCGGTCCCAGGTCGACGGGCACGTGCACCTTCCGCCGACCACTGGCGACAACATCGATGTACTGTCGAGACCTCACGCCCCACGTGTTGAGCAATTCGGCGGTACGTCCACCCGGCCTCCCGCATGCCCACTATACGTCCTCGCTCAAAGTCCGTCAACTGCACATACGGTTCACGTCCACGCTGTCGCGGCGTGGTACCAGTGTTAAAGACTGCGATGGAGCTCCGTATGCCACGGCAAACTGGCTGACACTGACGGCGGCGGTGCACAAATGCTGCACAGCTAGCGCCATTCGACGGCCAACACCGCGGTTCCTGGTGTGTCCGCTGTGCCGTGCGTGTGACCATTGCTTGTACAGCCCTCTCGCAGTGTCCGGAGCAAGTATGGTGGGTCTGACACACCGGTGTCAATGTGTTCTTTTTTCCATTTCCAGGAGTGTATTTGGTGCTATGACTGTTTCCGGGCCTAGGCAGTAGGTCGGCTGGGGCAGAGCAACGAGGAAGTCTCCGTGCAGTGTGGTCAGGTTGGAGCCGCTGGCGGCGTGCACGCGTGGTTAGAGTTGTGAGCCACTTCTTGCAAGGGTTACGAAGTTCGTCGCCCACCGATCCTGGACACTAAAGTTGAGTGCTCACTTAACCTACTATCAAGCCTCAACTGCTATCACATCTCTTCGTTTGATCCTGGTTGTCACTTTCTGGGAGATTCCTCGAGCAACAATGTGTGTGCATTGAAGTCGTCTAGAATTGCTGCTGTCTGCCTGTGTGGTGTTAAATTTAATTTAATTCATTCCTTCATTAATGAAGTGTACCAGCGGTATCTTCTGCCTTGTGGCCGTTGCCGTTTCGTTTACCTGCCCTGGTCGTTGACGAAGTTTTTGGCAGTGTATTTTCCGTTTCATTTTGATGCTGCACAGGACAGTGTGTAGTTCGACAGTTGAGGTGTTGTTGGTAGTTTTGGGAGTTTATTATGACTTGGCTGGATTGAGTACCAGTATCCAGAACGTTGTGCTATTGACATCTTGTTGTCGTCTTGCTTGTCGGGCAGAGCAGAACTGATCTTGTTGGTTGGTTCGTCTGCTGGCTTTCAGTTGGGTTGCCTTCCAATTAAGAGGTTGCCGGTCTGGCTGCCTGTCTCACCTAAATTTGCGTCAGTGTTACTTTCCCAGGCCGAGCCTTGGAACCTTCTGAGCCCCACTCCTTGTGTTTTACATAGTGATTTCCTTTATAGTCTTAAGTACTCTGGGTGGCCTTCAGCCGAGTTTCAGCTTAAAATTGCAAGGCTTTTCTTCTTAGGCCTTAAGCCGTAAAAGAAAAATTGTTTCTTTTTCGGTATGTGTCCTTCAGCTGCGTTTCAGCCTTTAAAAATTAAAATTGAGAATTCCTTGTGCCTAGGCCTTAAGCTGTAAATTGGTTTCAAGTTGGTATGTGATAACAGCCGAGTTTTCAGCCTTTTCAAATCAAAAGTGAAAATTTGGTCTAGGCCTTAAGCCATAAGAAATATTTTCGAGTTTTATGTGGCCTTCAGCCGAGTATTCCAGCTTAAATTAAAAATTGGAAATTTCTTTGTCTGGGCTTTAAGCTGTGATATTGTTTAGGTTTTGTACGTGGCCTTCAGCCGAGAGTTATGTGAAGCATTTTAGGATAAAGCTTTTAGCCTATTTTAGTTTAAATTTAGAAGCTCTTCCCTTTAGGCCTTAAGCCGTAAAGTTGTTTTCTGCATGGTGTGTGGCATTCAGCCAAGTTTTAATCTCTTTAAAATTTAAAATTCAAAATACTTGTCTTGCCCTTAAGTCATAAGATTCGTATTCTTTAATATGAGGCCTTCAGCCGAGTTTTACACGAAATATTTTAAGATAAGGCCTTCACCTTTTTCAAACTGAAAGCACTGCTTCGCAGGCCATAAGCCGTTAAATTGTCTTGTTGACATGCGGCCTTCAGCCGAATTTTCAGCCTATTTAGATTAAACTTTGAAAATCTTTGTCTTGGCCGTAACAGCGTTCTTTATTGATGTGAGGCCTTCAGCCGAGTTCTATGGGAAAAATTTTTTAAACTATGGCTTTCAGCCTATTTATATTGAAGACAAAAAATTTATATCTAAAGAAGTGAAACCTCCAGAAGAACTGTACCTCAGTTCCTTGCTTAGGCCTTGTGCCTTGGATTTTCGATGTGGCCATCAGCTGATCTAAATTAAATCAAAGGAGGTCTTTCGTTAAAACCTTGAGAGTTTTGATTCTTGCTTGTGAGATTGTGTGTTTTAAGAAACAAAGTTTATAAGTTGAGTGCATCTTACAGCAACTTTCTGTCCTGCTGGCCCATTTATCATTAAGGAAAGCGAAACAGATACCTTCAGAGACGAAGGAGCATTTCCTATCGATAATTATTGATTAAACTGTTCGAACAACTTCTAGATTCTCTCTAACGCTTACAGCAGAACACTGGTTGAGTATGACTTTGCCCTCATATAAAAAGGAGCTAGACGATTTGAAAGAGCATTGTGAATTTATTACCTTGTACAAGTTCTGGAGATAAATAAAGTTTAGTCAACATTTGTGTACTTAGAATTATCCTATTGTCAGAAGACCAATGATGAATTTCAGATTTTCTCATTTCCGTTTATATCTTCCCACTCAGCCGCTTTCGTCCTAGGTTTCTCTCTCTCTACAAACCTTGAAACTTTGTGGCATTATCACGGAAATAACCTGCATTAGTATCCTTGCCTATGCCAATGATAACAGTGGCCTTTGAATTGGCCACTGTGTCTGCCGTAGATTAATGTGTGCAATCATCACATTCTTTAACATATTTCATATCGGGTGACACTACCACATATTTCTTAAACAACAAAATCTGTTTATACTTTGTCTGTTACACAAGCTCTGTCATACATATCACACGAACAGTTAATTTCGACAAGGCGCCATTTTCAAGTGCTACTCCTGTCGTTGTAATTTTACACGGGCTACAAGTGCTGGGTGTGTGCAAATCAGTGTCTGTCAGTTAACTATGCAGTTTCTATCGTATAGATTCAAACGAGTATCGATCTTTGTTCTCTCTCGAGCCTGTTACAACATATGTTATACAAAGTAATTTTTTCCAATATTTATAGTGTTTACATCAAACACCGTATAGTATCAATTTAGAACATGTCAGACATACATATTACACTGTTAGTTGTAACCCACGAACTGGATAATGTGTGTCAGCTACCACAGGAAAGAATGGAAAAATATAGTAATTAGTGCTGTCACATGCAGCCCATATGTTTGTATCATACTTTCCTGGTTTTGATGGGATGTACTGGCGAAATGGACATTTACCCCTCAAAGTTACCAGTTGTTCATCATCTGTAATATTCTCGTGTGGTTCATATGCATCATGTAATGTGCTTACCGCCTGTCCAAATAAATCCCTTACAGGATCTAGTTTATCAGTTTTGCCGGTGCTGAGCATCATCAAATCCAATACAGCGTGATATTTCTGTAAATCGGTTCCTAGCCGTAGAACTACTAAAAATAGGTCGATCACGTTTTTCGTTCCATTAATTGTGACCTTTTTACACTCCTGCAAGAATAAGCAGGCCAAGAAAGCATTCAAATTCTTCTCTATCTGGATCTGTCCATTTGTTAGCGATAGCAATGTTACCTTCTTTGTTGGTCCACTTCAAAGTAATCTGGAAAATGCTGGGCTTCATAAATAATTTAAATGCTGACTGCACACTATTTATGTTCCTTACAGTATGCCTCATGAGACCTGGAGCCTCCTTCAGTATATTTATTGCTTGCTGTCTCCCATGTAAGTCTGGTCTGAGATGTCAGCACCTTCAGGAAGTAGAGTTTCCAAATCTCCAACACCGTCATCAGAATCTTCAGTTGATTCACTACCTCCAGAAATAATAAAATCAATCTCTTCATCGTCATTCAAAATTGCTTCTATTTCAGCACTACTCAAATGTTTTCTAGTCATAATGTAGTTCTTGCACACGCAAAGGCAAAAAACTAGCAACAGCTGAGGCCAAACACAACAACGGCTGAGGTAATAAACGGCAACAGTGTGTATAAATAATAAATGGGTATTGCTAGTTTCATTGTTGCAGGTGTTTTGTGTAACATCTGTTCTACGTAACATTCGTCATTCTGTTTTCATAATGTTACACTAAAGAAACAAAAGAAAAATTTAGATTGGGGTCATCCTGACCCCAGTAGTTCGCAGTGCATAGCCCACGAATAAATTTTAATACGTTGTAAATGTAATATTGAACAATATTTCATTGAATACAAGCAACTTAGAGAGACAAAGTCATAAATTTTGAAAATCATCGTTTTGATAACAAGGGAGATATATATTTAAAATGTGCTTATGGGATCATACTGACCCCAGTGGTATTAGGGGGGTTAATGTACCTACAAAGAGAAAAGTCAAAAGGTGTTAGGTCAGGTGAACTGGGGAGCCAACGGAACAGATCCATATCGTCTTCACCACTACGGCCAATCTAGCGACGCGGGAGCTTGTAGTTAAGGTAGCACCGAACATTGATGCTCCTATGAGAGCGTCCCCCATTTTGTAGGGAGATAAAATCCTCGGAATCAGAAGTCTGCTGTGGAAAAAACGACAACAGCTACATATCAAGGTAAGAGGTACCCGTCACCGTCTTCTCACAGACGAAAAACGGCATATATATCTTCGTTGGTAAGGCTTTTCAGAATAGGTTAAGTTTCGGTGAATCTCGTTCGTACACTTTACTTTCATGACGACTTCAGTTTCCCACACTCTCGATTTTGATGATTAACCGTTTCAGATAAAGGGAAGGTTGCTTCGTCGCTGAATATCTGCTTAGAGGAGAAATGTCCGTCCTAAACTGTTGCCTGCCTTCTGATTGCAGAACTGAAGGCGCCGGCCACAGTATCCTGGTTTTAATAATTAAACAAGCTGCAGAATTTTACGGCTTGAAAGGTAACCACCGTCAAAACATCTTCCTCACAGTTTGCTAAGTATTCCAAGTTTGTGGCCTGTTGACTTTTTCTGATTGCATTCGAAGCTTTCCCTCGGCCTCTCCACGACTGCATACGACACTCATGGTCTATCAGCGCTTTTCTGTTTACAAAGAAGACAGTGTGCCTAACTTGCTGATACCAACGCACACTGCTCTATTTAAATGGCGGTTCTTTCAGGCAAATCATTTCGAATGCACGCTGCACTCATGTAACAGAGAAACGTCTCGCACATTTCAACACACAAAAACTCTTTTTTGGGCTTTGATGCCGTTTTTTCATGGTACAGCACTCGTAACGCCAGCTGGTGATAACAATGCTATCTCGATGAATTTCCATTCATCCATCAATCCCACTTGTACACGTAATACTTCGGGAAACATAGAACTTTGAATCAGTTAAATTAGCCCTGTGTTGTACAAAGCATTCTACTTAAACGAAGTTATTCTAAATAAATATTGTCGCTGAAGCGCATATATTGGTGTGCCATGGGTAAAATGATATTTATGTTGTTAATACGATTGGAGTTGGAGCGGGAGGGGAGGTTGTTGCCCGCACACTTCAGCGACGTCAGGAACTGCTGAACGTTGGCTTTTGAACAAGGTTGCGTGAAGGTGTTTTGTTGTTTGCTAAAAAACACTTACCTGCTGAAGAACGCATATTAGTGACTGAAACATATTTTGTGATGAAATCTCCTGATGTATGTCGGCGAAAGTTCAAGGAGAAACCTGAGAAGAAAGCGTCAGTAAAATGTGTTATATATTAACCCAGGAAAAGGACATTTCGCTTGGTTCAGACCACAATACAGTGAGAAGAACACTGAAATGTTATCTGCGCCGCGTGCAGGTTTCCAAGAGCTGAATAGTACTTATTACGTCAGATGGGTTCACTCCTGTCAATGGTTCAAGACCCTCATTAGAGGCAACATTGGCATTTTATATTAAATGGTTTTCACGAATGAAGCTCGCATACTGATAGCCATAACTACCGGACCACACAAACCTGGTGTATGGTGTGAGTTTTCAAGACAACGAATGGTTGGACTTTTGTTTCGGAAACAACTATGGATGCCGCCGTGTACCAAGACACTACCCAACAGCTCGTTGCCTTACCGCGAGAAGATGACCGTGACTGCTGGTTTCAAAGGAGGCGCCAGTTGCCATATCGCTCCCTCTACTATTGAGATGCTACAAGATTTTTTGGTAGAAGAATCACTTAGACAAGACTGTGGTCATCACAAGTGCGCGATTTTAGCAGTCTTGACTTCCTTCTGTGCGGCTACTTAACAGATGTTTACAGTAGCAATCCACATACCCTGCATGAATTTATGTCGAACATTACGAACGACATCAAATAGAGAGACAGAGTAAAGCTAGCACGAGTAGGGAGGAACACTGCCAAACGTGTCGACAACTACATACAAGTGGAAGGAAAACATTTCCAAAATCTGTGGTTATTTCAAATAATTTTTGATGTAGTATAGAAATATTACTTAGAGAATAAAATATGTGATGGGGCCTTCTTTAAGTCGAACACCCCAAGCTGAATCCTAAACACATGTATCGTCTTGTTTCGTAAATAAAGACAATGTAATACTGATGTAATTGGAAGGAAAATCAGCATTGGCAGTATTTTGTTGTTTTATTGGCAGCAAAATCGCTTTTTCGGTCACTTAGTGACCATCCTCAGTGCTGTAATGTTCAATTAAAATTGGTAGGCACTGGTAACAAGCTATAACCTCAAGCTTAGAGCGATCACTAGTTAATGTGATCGCTCTAAGCTTGATACCAGTGCCTACCAATTTTAATTGTATATTACAACACAGGATGGTCACTAAGTGATCGAAAATCGATTTTGCTGACAATAAAACAACAAAATACGGCCAATACTGATTTTCCTTCCAATTCTATTCCCTATTTCGTCGTGGTGCACACAACACGCCATGTAGTCGCCAATCAATAATACTGATGTGTTTCACAACAATTGCAGAGAAGCTGTGGGAAGTAGGACTTCTAAATTTCCCGTTTCAGAGAGCATCATCTCATCAAATGATAGGGACTAGTGCTTCATCCTCTCACGCCGCTAAATTCTCGATGTTAACACCAAGATTATATTGTGAAATTCTCACCAATAACTGTACATCCCTTCATATGACTACTGAAGGGCTTAAACGTATAAAGCGTAGAAGCTCCACGTGGCAAATAAGCTCCCTTTAAAATGATAACAGCTTCATTAACATTGGAGCTTTGAACCGTTTCTTGTAGAGTTCATGCAACAACATTATCTCTGGCAGACTGTTGACGTAATCGAAATATCTATTCGAACACTGTTTTGTTTGTGTTGAGAGTTGGCAATACTCTCTTAGGATTTAAAGGTTGGCTACAGCGCGCATACACAAACTCTGGAATCTAAGATATTGTTGTCGCGCTTCGCAGCTCAGGGATTAACTCGTGGCAATTTGGAGGCCAATGTAGGAGCCCGCCTGCTGTGGTGCGCACGTGTGTTGGACGAGGAGTCGTCGCCGAGCTGCCGTACTGCTGTATCCGCCAGCAGCGACACAGGATTTGGTATTTAGTTGATATTTTGTTTTACAATTTGCAGCGCGCTTATTAATTTAAAGAAAAGAATATAGTTTTGAAAAAAGAAGAAATTAAGTTTTTGGGTTATCATTTATCGAGTTCAGATTTGACCAAACCCTTTCTCTTGAATTATATGTAGTTGTAGTAAGCAGCAGCAGCCGCAGCAACAGCAGGAGCCGCCATAAAGAACATGCATTGCACTCAGCATGGATAATAGGTTTTCTTATGTTTTTGTTTAGTAATGGAATGCAGCAGATCAAGCAGTGGCATCAGATAGACCAAGTTAGTTATATGTTGCGCACATGACCAATTAAAAAAAAAAAATAAAGCTTAAGCGATCTCTGTAATAGAAAAGTTAACAAGAGTACAAGCACGAGATTTTCAGTAGAAAACACGAGATAAGAAGAAAGAGCTCGCGACCTTTCACCGTATCTCGTGTTTTCTACTGAAAATCTCGCTTCTTATCTCGTGTTTTCTACTGAAAATCACGCGCTTGCACTCTTGTTAACTTTACTATTACAGAGATCGTCTAAACTTTATTTTTTTTTATTGGTCATGTGCGCAACATATAAATTACTTGGTCTTTCTGGTGCCACTGCTTGATCTGCTGCATTCCATTATTTAACAAAACAATAAGAAAACCTATTATTCATGCTGAGTGCAATGCATGTTCTGTATGGCGGCTCCTGCTGCTTACCAAAACTACATATAATTCAAGAGAAAGGGTTTGGTCAAATCTGAACTCGACAAATGTTAACCCAAACACTTAATTCCCTTTTTTTTCAAAACTCTATTCTGAAAGCAATTCTTTCTCATTCAATTAACAAAACGCTAGAGGCTCTTTGAACAATCGTTTCGTGTGTAAATCTACCTCCAGTGGCATTAAAGCAATATTGCAAATTAATGAAACTCTTGAGACAGACTGGAATACTTCTCAGTTAAATGCATAGTGAAACAATTCCCTGACAATTACAAAAGAAATCAATGACAAAAATCAGTACTTAATCTAACAATGGTTTCCCCTTAAGAATTCAACTCCTATCATTATCAAAATTACCGTCTGCTGCTACGCACATACACAAACCCTTTTCTTTAAATTAATAAGCGCGCTGCAAATTGTAAAAAAAAATATCAACTAAATACCAAATCCTGTGTCGCTGCTGGCGGATACAGCAGTACGGCAGCTCGGCGACGACCCCTCGTCCAACACACGTGCGCACCACAGCAGGCGGGCTCCTACATTGGCCTCCAAACTGCCACGAGTTAATCCCTGAGCTCCGAAGCGCGACAACAATATCTTAGATGTCAGAGTTTGTGTATGCGCGCTGCAGCCAACCTTTAAATCCTAAGAGAGTATTGCCAACGCTCAGTGTTATCGCAGTCTTCGTATGGTAGTAGCACAGTCGTCTCCATTCCTCCAACGGAACAGAAATGATGAACGTCTCCGACATCCACAACTCGTGTAACCTGAAAGTATACGCGCATTCTCCCCTATTGGGTGCCAGGAAACGAACATTTCTGCGCGCGACAGCTCCCCTTCCTGTCGTGCAGCCGCCCGCAGCGTCGTCTGCAGGCAGTCAGCAGTCCCACCGCTTTGGCTTTAAAGATGCGCCACGAGCGAGGGTTAAGGAGGGCCGCGGGGGCGACGCCTCGTAGGGAGCCGCCCCCGCCGTGGCGCACTTCTCCATTTGTAATCGAGAGGGCGCCAGGGCCCGGCTGCCGCCGGCGCCGCTATTACGCAGCCCTCGAGATTAATATTGCGGCAGCCAGCCCTCCACCAGGTCGCTGTCATTTATCTGCTCTCCCCTCCGCGACGTCGCCGCAAAGGAGCCGCTCTGCACACAAGGTGCTCACTTCCCTGCAGGCCAACAGTGGCTCTCTTCAGACTGCATCTCAGCACCATCTCCACCATGCATCGACATCAGCATTATTATCGTCATTCCTCTTTTCTTGTTCATCATCATCTCAGCACAGTCTCTTGTTCTTCAGTCGAACTGGTACCGGTCTTATATTGTTCATTCCATTGTATCATTTGCTAGTTGATATAGCAACCGGTTTTCATGGTTGTATTGAAAATAAAGCAGTACTGCCGGCGGTAGGCCGCTCACTGTTTGGCATGCAGACGAACATGTACGAGTGGCCCTAACCTGTGCTCTGCATTTTCTCTACCTCGTGATGACTGGGTATTGTGTGATGTCCTTAGGTTAGTTAGGTTTAAGTAGTTCTAAGTTTTAGGGGACTGATGACCTCAGATGTTAAGTCTCATAGTGCTCAGAGCCATTTTTTGAACCTGTGCTCTGCTTGCTGTATAACACCTCAAAGGTTCCCACAGTTCAAATGGCTCTGAGCAGTATGTGACTTTTGATTGACATATGCTTCACAAAAAATAAAAAAAATAAAAGGCTCTGAGCTGAGCACTATGGGACATAACTTCCGTAGCGGTCGCGAGGTTCCAAACTGTAGCGCCTACAACCGCTCGGCCACCACGGCCGGCCGGTTCCCACAGTTCCTTTTAGCAATTCTGAAGTCCGAATGTTCATCCAGATTTTTGTGTTAGCAAAAGAGCCAACACCGTGTTACGAGTGGAGGCCGAAATGCACGCGTTTTGGCTCACGCAGGCACGCGTGAGGAGGGAAGAACTATACTGACGAGGGGTCTGCAACATGACAAGGAATGAGAATTCAGAGAGCAGACGTAATTAGTTTGATACTTAACTTTAATCCATTAATGATGAACGTCGCTCTTGACGGTACATGATTCACAATATTATCTGTTCAGAATACATTCCTGAATATATTAATTATACTAACTGAATATGGAGCCTTGCTAGGTCGTAGCAAATGACGTAACTGAAGGCTATGCTAAACTGTCGTCTCTACAAATGAGAGCGTATGTAGACAGTGAACCATCGCTAGCAAAGTCGCCTTTGAAACTGGGGCGAATACTAGGGAGTCTCTTTAGATCATACCTGCCGTGTGGTGCCGCTCGGTCTTCAATCGCTGATAGTGGCGACACGTGGTTCCGACGTATACTAACGGACCGCGGCCGATTTAAAGACTACCACCTAGCAAGTGTGGTGTCTGGCAGTGACACCACACAGATGTTTTTATGTTTATGTGGCTGACGTAGAACTTTCGTAGCTGCCGCAATGAACTTCATTGTGCGGTTTTACGTACTCTGATGATGCCTAAAAATACACTCCTGCAAATTGAAATAAGAACACCGTGAATTCATTGTCCCAGGAAGGGGAAACTTTATTGACACATTCCTGGGGTCAGATACATCACATGATCACACTGACAGAACCACAGGCACTTAGACACAGGCAACAGAGCATGCACAATGTCGGCACTAGTACAGTGTATATCCACCTTTCGCAGCAATGCAGGCTGCTATTCTCTCATGGAGACGATCGTAGAGATGCTGGATGTAGTCCTGTGGAACGGCTTGCCATGCCATTTCCACCTGGCGCCTCTGTTGGACCAGCGTTCGTGCTGGACGTGCAGACCGCGTGAGACGACGCTTCATCCAGTCCCAAACATGCTCAATGGGGGACAGATTCGGAGGTCTTGCTGGCCGGGGTAGTTGACTTACACCTTCTAGAGCACGTTGGGTGGCACTGGATACATGCGGACGTGCATTGTCCTGTTGGAACAGCAAGTTCCCTTGCCGGTCTAGGAATGGTAGAACGATGGGTTCGATGACGGTTTGGATGTACCGTGCACTATTCAGTGTCCCCTCGACGAGCACCAGTGGTGTACGGCCAGTGTTGGAGATCGCTCCCCACACCATGATGCCGGGTGTTGGCCCTGTGTGCCTCGGTCGTATGCAGTCCTGATTGTGGCGCTCACCTGCACGGCGCCAAACACGCATACGACCATCATTGGCACCAAGGCAGAAGCGACTCTCGTCGCTGAAGACGACACGTCTCCATTCGTCCCTCCATTCACGCCTGTCGCGACACCACTGGAGGCGGGCTGCACGATGTTGGGGCGTGAGAGGAAGACGGCCTAACGGTGTGCGGGACCGTAGCCCAGCTTCATGGAGACGGTTGCGAATGGTCCTCGCCGATACCCCAGGAGCAACAGTGTCCCTAATTTGCTGGGAAGTGGCGGTGCGGTCCCCTACGGCACTGCGTAGGATCCTATGGTCTTGGCGTGCATCCGTGCGTCGCTGCGGTCCGGTCCCAGGTCGACGGGCACGTGCACCTTCCGCCGACCACTGGCGACAACATCGATGAACTGTGGAGACCTCACGCCCCACGTGTTGAGCAATTCGGCGGTACGTCCACCCGGCCTCCCGCATGCCCACTATACGCCCTCGCTCAAAGTCCGTCAACTGCACATACGGTTCACGTCCACGCTGTCGCGGCATGCTACCAGTGTTAAAGATTGCGATGGAGCTCCGTATGCCACGGCAAACTGGCTGACACTGACGGCGGCGGTGCACAAATGCTGCGCAGCTAGCGCCATTCGACGGCCAACACCGCGGTTCCTGGTGTGTCCGCTGTGCCGTGCGTGTGATCATTGCTTGTACAGCCCTCTCGCAGTGTCCGGAGCAAGTATGGTGGGTCTGACACACCGGTGTCAATGTGTTCTTTTTTCCATTTCAAGGAGTGTAGCTTTGAAACCGTCGTAGTTTGACTGTTAATATGGGTCTGATCTCTTCCAGAGAGTGTTAGGTTCTGATAGGATTTACCATGTGTGACGTCTGTTAGAGCTCTGATACATAGTTCGCAAAGGGAGGCCACGACGTTCGGATCACAGGTTTACTTCAAACTTCGCACACTTTTAGTAGTCCATTAGGACAACGAGATGTACCAGTAGTAAGGTGTGCTACTTAGGCGATTTTGAGTAACTCAATGAGAAGTTTTACGTGTCAGTGAGGTATCCGTGCTTTGCAACGCTGAACACGAAACGGAGGCGGTCATGTGTTAGCGCTCAAGCGCCGTAATCGGTGGATCACTGGATCTATTCATGTAAATTTTTATTGATATTTTCTTCAACACTAGTAACATTATTTCACACGTATTACATCTGAAAGGACATATGAGGGAAAGACACGTGTCTTAACATGAACTTTTACTGAGTTTCCGATGTTATTTGGTTGTTTGCTTGCTTTTGTACCACAACAAGATTCTGTTTGTAACTATCGACAACTAAACGATAAAATGCATAAAGTTTCTTTTCTAAAAACGTATGCTTGTTGTGATTTCCGAAATCCCTTATACCTGCAATCGGGTGATGTGCCTACATCTACTTTGCACCTGGACGCTACAATCCATGGACACTTGTTTCAAGGAGGAGGGACAGGCTTTGAAAGTCCACGTCAAACTCCGGTAAATAAAAGCATAAATAATTTTATTCAATAATACGAGGACGCGATGCCAGAATATAAGGCTGATGTACTATTAACCGTCGGATGTGTTTTCGATAGTCAATTTGCAGGATGATATTTGTCACACAGACACGGAAAAGAGGAGGAGTACGATCTTAGTGTTTAACGTCCCGTCGACAACGAGGTCATTAGAGACGGAGCGCAAGCTCGGGTGAAGGAAGGATGGGGAAGGAAATCGGCCGTACCCTTTCAAATGAACCATCCCTGCATTTGCCTGAAGCGAAAACCTAAATCAGGATTGCCGGAGACGGGATTGAACCGTCGTTCTCCGGTATGCGAGTCCAGTGTGCTAACCACTGCGCCACCTCGCTCGGTAGACACGGAAAACATGAATTAAAACGGCATCTACTATATCGAATATCCCCGCATACACGAGTAATCTTCAAATTTTCTAATAATAGAAACAGCTCTTAGCCATTTTCCAAAATTTCTCTTTCTTCTGCAATATGAATGCAAGCAACGCATAACGCAACATTCTCGTCAGTATCGGTGCCGAAAATTGGTGATGTACGTTTGAATGTATTTTAACAGCTCCTTGACGAGAAGCAGTTTCTCGTTCGTTCTAAATCAAATACGAACAAAAGCTACAAAGTATTGGTTTTTTAAATAAAAATTAGTTAACTGGCAAAGGACACTGGAAATTCAGTAAAGTTTATGCAAACACACATGTCTTTTCATCATATTAGCTTTCAAATAAAATACACACATCAGAAAAGGTTTTGCATCACCCCGGTTCGCAGAAGCCGTGGAGATAACGTTGACTGTGGATATTGTATCACAGACACAGTCATTTTGACTGTTCAGAAATGTCACTCAGCCCTGCCAAAGATGTAAACAACCACGCATGAGCAGCGACTATTACACGGAGAGGGTCCGACAGCCGATCATTTCCAGTCATTCCACTAGGAAGGAGGTACACGGCTCGTGTTGTCTCTAATTCAACCATCCCTAGACGGTCAATACCGCGGGTAGATCGCGTCCGCGTGACAGGAAGGGCCCTCAACAAGCAAAATATCCAGGCGTCTCGGAGTGAACCAAAGCGATGTTGTTCGGACATGGAAGTGATACACAGAGACTGGAACTGTCGATGACTTACCTCGTCAGGCCACCCAAGGGCCATTACTGCAGTGGATGACCGCTACCTACGGATTCTGGCTCGGAGGAACTCTGGCAGCAACGCCACCACATTGAATAATGCTTTTCGTGCAGCCACAGAACGTCATATTACGACTCAAACTGTGAGCAATAGGCTGCATGATGAGCAAATTCACTTCTGACGTCAATGGCGAGGCCCATCTTTGCAACCACGATACCATGCAGCGCGGTACAGATGGGCCCAACAACATGCCGAATAGACCGCTCAGAACTGGCATCACGTTCTCTTCACCGGTGAGTGTCGCATATGCCTTCAACCAGGCAATCGTCAGAGATTTGTTTGGATGCCAACGGGTCAGGCTGAACGCCTTGGACACACTGTCCAGCCAGTGCCGCAAGGTGGAGGTTCCCTGCTGAGTGGCACTATGTGGGGCCGACGTACGCGGCTGGTGGTCATTGAAAGTGCCATAACGGCTGTCGATACGTGGATGCCATCCTCCGACCGATAGTGCAACCATATAGGTACTATATTGGCGATGAATTCGTCTTCATGGACGACAATTTGCGCCCCCACCGTGCACATCATCTGATTGACTTCCTTCAGGATAACGACATCGTTCGACTAGAGTGGCCAGCATGTTCTCCAGATATGAATTCTATCGAACATGCCTGGGATAGATTGAAAAGGGCTTTTTATGGACCACGTGACCCACCAACCACTCTGAGGGATCCACGCCGAATAGCCATTAGGGAGTGGGCTAATCAGGACCAACAGTGCCTTGATGAACTTATGGATTGTGTGCCACGACGAATACTGGCATGCATCAATACAAGAGGAAGTGCTACTGGGTATTAGAGGTACTGGTGTGTACATCAATCTGGACCATCAACTCTGAAGGTCTCACTGTATGGTGGTACAACATGCAATGTGTGGTTTTCATAGGCAATAAAAAGGGCGGAAATGATGTTTGTGTTGACGACTATTCCAATTTTCTGTACAGGTTCCGGAACTCTCGGAATCGAGGTGATGCAAAACGTTTTTGATGTGTGTATATATGAAATAATATGACTAGTGTTGAAAAAATATGAATTAAAGAAAACATGAGCTGAATAAGATCCAGTGATCCGCCGTTTAATGAGTTTAGTGCTAACCGCATGACCGGTACCATCTCTTGCTCACTCTCGAACGTACCAGAATATCACCGACGCGTGAAACTTCTCTTCCGATTTTCTCGAAATCACCTAAATAATACGGCTCACTATTTGCAAATTATGTTGTCCTAACGATTAAAAGTGTACAAAGACTAAAGGAAATCCGTGATCCACACATCGTGGTCTTCGGTTATCAGTACGTGACACATCATTTGCTGTCGGCTAGTGATGATGGCTGTTCTGAATACCATCACCGGTTTTTCAGTTTCCAAGGGGCCTTGGAAGCTGTCATGGGCTCTCCCATCTTGGGTTTTGCGGCCCATGACACTAACATGGCCTTTGCTACCACAAATATTTTAGCCGTTTTCCGATCGTCAAAAGAAGCCACAACGCGGGGAGGGTCTGCCGACCGTTTTGTAATAACAACATCTCTTCACATTTCTTCCATTCTTAGAAGTGGGTTTGCACATAGTACATAGGCACGTGTAAGAAGATTCATGCCTTTTTATTTTGATCTTTTTCCTTTGTACAACATTAATGCTTGATTAAACTTCTTATTTTGTGATCTTAAATCTCTCACCCATTTTTGTGTAGGAAAACCAGATATTTTAACGTCTTCCTAAATCCCCTGAGTCCTTATAAATTCCGATTATATCTTTTAACCTTTCATAAAGATGTGTGTGCCGTTTCCTTGTTTTTGGAAGCTACAGGCGAATAGAATCTTTTATAATTTCAGGTATAGCATCTACTGCTTCTTCCTCTAGCTTATTTTTCAGAAAGTATTTGCTCAGATGTTTTTGAATTCTTTCAGTATTGTTTCCGTGATGACATTCGACAGCATTCGTGGGTCCTGTGCCATAGGTTAAAAACAATACACACTCCATCATTAATTGACCACGAATTTCATATATCTTAATTACTGCATATTTCCTCCATCAATACGGCATGTAGGCACAGATGGCAAGCAGCAGTTAGGAGCTGATATCTGCAAGATTATCACAATACAATCTTGGTTGGGAAGTTATTTAATATCAATAACACGTTTCACCCTTATGGGGAATCATCAGAATGTGTAAGAGTAGCTGAAAATGTAATCATTCGGTCGTAAAGCAGGATAAAATGGAAAATTAAAGCAAAACCAGTTGAAAATCCAGTTACTTTTGCATCCATTGAAAATTTTATACTGCATTATGATGGATGGTTTACATGTCCCGCTACTTTTACACAATCTGATGACGCCTCAAAAAGATGCAATGTGTTATTAACATTAAATAACGTAGCAACCAAGACAGTTTTTATTCTGAAAGAATTCAAAATAGAATAGAAAGATTTTGTATCGGAAACAGTTTGTTGCATAACGGCTAAGAAACATAAAAAGTAGTACTACAAGTATTAGAGGCTCTTCCGGGAGTAGTCTTGACACAGCGTACTGCTGTGAGCTTGGTGTAGCTGGCGCTCGGTCGTGGTCTGTATGGCTTGTCCGGCGCCCACTGTGGACAATGCGGCGAGAGGGGGGCGGATGGCCCCTGGCGAGATTGTTAGGTGGATGGCGCGATGAGCCGACAGTGGCAGCCATCGACAGCGTCGGCGGCCACCGGATGCAGCGAAGCCCGAGGGTCGGCGAGGCTATCGGCAGCACGTGAGAGTAAGACGCGGCGATACCGACTGACTGCACTAGTGTGAAGTCGATGAAACAGGGACGACCTCGGCAGCGCCCACGGACCAATGGAAATGACGGCTCGACAAACAATGGCCGCCATGGACGCAGCGGTACCGACAGCCTGCAAGATGGGCTATGAGACTCTGACTTGTGGGCCGAAAGTGGCCATCGTATTTGCCTTTAGCGAAGAAGCGCCTGCCTGAGTTGCAAGCAGGCAGCCAAGCAGGCAAGCAGGCGGGCAAGCACGCTTCTTCGGGTCGAGACAGTAAATCTACAATGAGGTGATTGTAGTATTAACCAAAGCGCTTAACCTGCTGCAGTCGTGAGGTGAGATATATAGATCGGCTTCTCGTGTTTTTGGTGTCGTCTTGGTTGCATGTCCAATCTGAGTTTAATTCAACGTCAACGGCCGCCACTGGCTGCTTGTAGCAGTCGTGGTCGTCGTTCCTTCTGCAGAGATAACGGAAGTGGGTTTATAGGGTAGTTGGCATCTTACAAGGACATAGGGCTCCACTGCCACGTCTTGGAGATAGTGCGCCGGAAAGTCGTAGGACATATGAAACACTCAGTGCAGGATTTTTTCTGGAGAACTGCAACTGCTTGATGGGGCTAGGATCTGCATTTCCACGTAACTCACTGGTGTAGTTCATGACGGTCCGTATACACGACCTTTACATAAAGAGAGCGCAACTGACTGAACGATATTGAGAATCGGATATAGAGTGCCCTGCCGTTGCGTTGTTTGCTTATGCATATGAATGATGTGTTCCTTCTGTGTGAGCTTCTGATATAAGAACACCGCTAGATATTTTGAGGATTTGGTCCACTTAGTCGGATTTCCTGAAAGCAAACATTGGCGATCGTGCTGGACGACGCCATTAACTACTGGTCGCACTGAAACGGACCCTCCAGTTCCTGCCCATTCTTTCATGCTGGTGACGAGCTTCTAGCAGTCGGTGACGCGCAGGTATCAGCCGCCCGCTGCTTGTGAGAAACTGATGTATTATATGCATAGATGACCTTGATGATTCTGGTCGACTTCTGAAGGTCTTCTCCTCTCCAGTACAAACAATGTGCGTGCGTCGTGGTCTCCTCACAGCCTGTTAAGGGAAGAGGATTGATATAAGTGTAATCAAACGAATGATAGTAACGCCGTTATAGATGGTGCAGGCGACACGTGTCTCGTCACGCGATCGCGGACAAAGAAAGTAGTTCCGCCATCACAGAGCCGCTATTGGCGGTGCCCTCACAACATAGCGGTAATCTGGCTCCTCTCATGAGGAAGCGCCTAAGATTCAGCGTATAGGCAACCCGCATGACGCAGTGGTAATGTTGGTGGATGTAGTGGCCCGGTGAGGGGCCTGCTACAAAAATTACCACCATGCTACATCGACCCTGTTTGATGGAAGATGTGCCACTGCAGCAAACACACGGAAAAACAGTTGTACTTCTTCTCTATCTGTGTAGTCCTTCGCTAATCCTAGTTCTTGCATGTTCTTTCACAGAGACTGGTTGAAGTAAACTGCAACCGGAAATGGATGCTTCGAGGATCAATGAAATTACGAAAACTTCAGAGTTTCACGGAAATTTGATTTTATTTAAATGGCGGTCAGTTTAGGACTTCTGTCCATTGTAAAGATACCCACCCAAGTCGTACCATAGCACTTAGGTGGATGACTCGGTAATGAAATGAAGTCAGAAATTGGTCATCATTTAAATGAAATCAAAGTTCGTGCGACTTTGAAGATTTTGTAATCTCATTTAATCACAGTAACTCTCTGGCTACTGCCATCCAGCATGCTGGAAGTGAGCAGAGAGCTTTATGTTTAATCATTTCAGCACTGCCATTCTTGGTGACGACCCAAGCGTCTTTTGTATATATTTTGACTTCTTTTCTGGGAGGCAAGAAAAAAAGGAAAACAGGAAATAACCTCGTCCCTTGTTCTATGCTTCAGATGTCAACGTGTATGCAGTTTTTTGAGTTGTTTCGAACAAGTGTCAATCGACTCGTCCATAAGAACATTTGCATGTTCACGACCAAACACCAGTATTCTTTCCTCAGAAACAGAAGCAGAGTCAAATTAAGAAAAGAGAAAGAAACAGTTACCTTTAGTTACCTTCAAAATGTCTTTCCTTAGTTGAATCTCCGCCCTTGAACTGCGTTCTGCGTCTCTCAATACTTACTTTCAGAGTTTACCGAATTTGTGTTGGAGTTGTCACGGCGGCGAGGGTGTCGGAACCTTTGTCTTTCAAATCCTGAGATTCCTCTTTAAAAATATGGAAAACGAGCACTGCCTTTCCATCGCGCACTCTGTTTCTCTTCCAGTTATGCATTAATGTCTCAGTCTACAAATGTGCCTCGTCAGGTGGGCACGAACGTTACTGTTCATCCATGGTTCTCCTATATATAGAATTTAAACGGCCTCCACACTCTCTTCTTTCGGAAGTCATTCATAACCATTTCGTCTACTCGTATCGTGTTTTCTGTGCACCCATAGTGATGACCATTCTTGAGAAAACACGACTATCCTTTCATTTTTGTAATTGTTTCAATTACTCGCAGTGAATATAATTCAAGTCTCTTAGGCCTATGAAATCATAAGCAAACTAAGGCCGTTGGTGAAGGCACTGTCTAATTGATGGCTTGGAAGTCTCTGATCGGAAATGGCTCGGTGTGAAATTGGTTAGCCGGAAGTCCCGCGGTACCCGGCAAAATGGTCGGAAGCAGCACAGACGCAAAGCCCACGAAGCAGGTGGGGAGTACTGTCCTGCCTGGAGATAATGAGCCGACTTTCCCTTAGCCGATCCAGATGGTGGTGGTCTGTCCTGACACTGCTGTTTCCAAAATCCAGTGATTTCCACACGATATTCGAGATTTCCTGATACAATGTGGGAGGGACACCTCACAGGGGATCGGCAGAAAGCAGAACCTCATGACATTATTTGCTTCTAATTGCGTACTTAAAAACTCACGGTCAACCAATAGAACATGATACATGCTTCACCTTTTAAAGATGATGACGAAGTTCGAAGAAAATATGTGTGGAACAATACGCCGAACATTGTCGCATAAAAGGAGAAAAGAGACTCAAATTTTATAAGACAAAAGCTGTACCAACACTGATGTATGGAAGCGAGATCTGTGTGAATAAAACAATTTATCGAAACAAAATACAGTAATATAAAACAAGGTCCTTGGATCAGTGAAATAGTATTCCCTAAAGACGCAACTGAACGACGTGATCACAATTAAATATATTCTCTCTGAATGACAAAATTTCTCAAAAGAAGAGACATTCGGAAAAGCAAACTTGTAGAAGCGGGAACCATAGGGATCCGAGGCTTGCCCTTAGATACGATACTACCGGAGAAGAGATACTGTTCGTCCCACGAAGAGACTGCAGGAGAACTGAGGTCGGAACAGGTTAGTAACCTAATCCTGGAAGAGAAAGTATGTAAAAACTTACTATTTTAATCCCGTCTCAAGATTCAATTTCTACGTTGACGATCCTACGTTGACGTTACGTGATGGTTTATGAGTAGTAGTGCATGGCAATAATCCTCCGAGTCCACGAAAAATGGTTTCGGCGCTCTACGTCGCTTGATATGCCTCACGCACATTGCGGTGCAGTAACAAGGTCAAAGATGATGGAAGATGTCGAACCAGCGTAAGTTCTTCCAGGCTGTAATAGCTCAAAACTGCGCGACTGCGGAGCTAAAGGCAATAAAACGACAGCCGACAGCGACGAGCGAGCGGAGGTAAGTGCATTTGAACTAACCTGCGCCAGCTTCAATCTATTATGTTAAAGGTCGAGGTTACTAATTAAATGGTTTCAGCCGACCAGAAATTCCAGGAAAACATCAAATTCCTATCCATATCAGGTTACGTTACATTCGAATTTTCAGTGATATTTGCTGGGTAAAGGTTGACTATTAATTAGGTTAAAATTACAGTACTACCGTTAATCTGCTAACGATTATAAGCTCCACCACAGGAACAGTACTGCAGTAAGATTATCACCATGGGGCTGTGTAAAGTGCAATGTTATTAATATTGAAATTAGGACATAAATTTCATTTTTCGTTAATGCACAAAGAGCATGAACGAACTTCTTTCTAACAGAGTAACTGTGCATTAATACAGTATGGAGAAAAATAAATTAAATTTTAAGCATTTCTCTTCCTCAAATCACCATTTTGTACTATTTTATTTATTTCATTAACAATAGAGAGTAACGCATCGCATTGAAATGTAAGGGGGGTCGGATGCATCCGAATCCAACAGCAAAAACTTCTCAGTATTTCAATGTTACTGGCATACAGTTGTTAATGTTTTTCTTTAAATAA
Source organism: Schistocerca serialis cubense (assembly GCF_023864345.2). Lineage (NCBI taxonomy): Eukaryota > Metazoa > Arthropoda > Insecta > Orthoptera > Acrididae > Schistocerca > Schistocerca serialis. The sequence goes on from NC_064639.1 coordinate 270,672,438, forward strand.
TGCATGTCAGGACACTACGTTATATTCAGCAGCTGTTTGTTTCTTCTAGTGTTGGTAGCTGCGGTATATTCAATGTGATACCTTAGATACATACACCTAGAATTATACAGATTAAATACTGACTGAACATTCGATACATGGAATACATGAATTTTAGCTTTACATGAAGAATACACTTATGTTTATAAATTTGTTACTTGCTACTTGAGTGCTTTATTCCTTAAATAACTCATTTACATTACATTTTTAGCTTTATACATACTTTATACAAAAAAATACATTTTATGCACAAAATTAATTAATTGTAGCTTTAAATAGAGAAGAGAATATAGTTCTATCGACACATAATAAGATGAACGATACATTACGGCTTGTGTGCAGTACACTTTACACACTATGCAATACGTCGTTGGGGGAGTAGGAGCCCCGGAATAACAGTTTTTTCCAAGCAACGTTCGTTATTACTAGAGTCATAGTATGTGGTGTGGGTGTTTGTTTGTTTTATGATTTATACCGCCTGTTGTGTTGCTTTTATCTGTGTTGTGGCATGCAGTGTCATGCGTTGTTGGTTTGGGTCCCTTATGTGTTGATCCCTTCTGAGTCATGTTCACTTAGTGTGTTGGTTCCTTCCTCGGTTTCGGAATCTGTTCTCGTGCTTATGTTTTCCAATGTGGTTTTTTGTGTTGTTTGTGCTTCTCTACGCCTCCTTCCATATGGATTTTGGCGCTTGTATTCTTCATGCAATGTGTTTGATACAATATCGGCTACACTACTAATTGTGTTCGAGTCATCGGGATTACGTATTATTCTGGTGATGTCACTGTCGTTCTGTATAGGTCTCACTTGTGCAAGCGTGTTGCATTGCATTGTGACATGTTTTGGTGTCCCAGTTTCTCCGCAATTGCATATTTCATCGTCAGCTGGTCCCATGCGGTTTAAATGTTTGAATCCCCCATTGTTTCATTTGTGTTTCGTTCATAATGTTGGCTCCTGTAATTTCGGTGACCTTATCAAGCCTGTTCGTCTTAAGCCACTAAAGTGCAGCTCTTTACCGTATTGTTATGTCTAGTGATGTGGTGTTGAATGTTCCGCTCATTCTCAGGAGTACACTACGTTGACCTCGTCTTGCAATTGTCTTGTTAGCCTGTATGTTCAGTCTGTGAGTCCATGCACTTGCGGCGAAGCATGCCATGGATTCAAATATCGCAATGTGGTAGGTCCTTATCGTCTTAAAAGGTAATTTGTATTGAGTTGTGTTGAGTCTTGCTAGTTTGTGCATAATTTTGGAAGCTTTTTCAACTATTCTGTGCCGTCTCAAAAGCCGCTACAAAGTTGACATCGACAAAAAAAAAGAAAATGATTGGCGCACGTTCTCATAAATTCCTGATATAATGTACGTCGTTGTCTCAAACATTTTTCCGCCTCATACTTCTGAGAGCCCGGCGTTGATTGACTGTCGTTCTGTGGGCACATCTCTACACCAGTGCTTTTACGCCTATCTGCAAATTTTGTTATATTTCACGTCCTCTACCCTCCTCTGATTTCGTCATCAGTCCATTTCCCTCCCCCCTTTATCTCCGCCAAAGCCGGTTCCAAGCCCTGTTGAAAAAGGAGGAGGGGGAGAAGTAACACCTGGTCAAGAAACCTTGGTTCACCTGGCCTGGGTGATAGTACCTTGTGAGGGCCCCTTGCCAGAGATACGGTGAAAACCTCAACGGTAGTGAGGGCGGAGAAGAAGATCATCGGTACGGCGCAAGTGGCGGAAGAGGCAGCTCAAATCCACTAGCGTCTGTTCTGGAATCCAACGGGGAGTGGTCAGCGTCTTTTCACCTAGTTGATGCGGTTGCTCCATGCTCTTCTTGATATTAACAGTCTAGTCGTAAACATATCACCTTCTTAGAAGATCACCCCAAAACAAGTTTCAACTTGAATAAGCATGATGGAACAAAAGGAAAGACATCCATTACCCCAGGCATCAGTCACTAGACTGAATCTTCCTGGTCATCGGAATCTGGTGGACAAGGGACGTCATGCGCAGAAGAGTCTGAGGTTCTCAAAATCTCTAAGACCAAAACAGAAAAACTTCATAGGTACTCTCAACACAAACACAATCTCCAAAGTAGGTAAACTCAAACAACTCACGAATACTATCGAAAACTTCCACATAAAAATCCTTGCGATTTAAGAAACACAATTTACTAACGAAAATCATTTTGATTCAGGAAACTTCAGAATCTAAAAAGGAAAACCTGTAGTCCAGCTGAACAAGGGACCCAAACAATTTGGCACAGCTGTTGTTGTGCACAAATCGTAGACTCAAAATCAACTTCCATTCAACATCAGATAGAATCTCGACAATCTCAGTAAAATCTGGAGACAAGGCATACACACTGATAAATGCGCATGCCCCCATAAATGATTCCAATAGAAAAGATCCATAGGCAATGGATGACTTGTGTGAACTATTGGAGGAAACCTCAAATAAAATCCCTACACAACACGTGAAAATTATGTTAGGAGATTTCAATGGACTACTGGGCATAGAGAAAAAATTCAGGAAGACAACGGGAATTCATACAGTTCACAAGAGCACAAATAAAAACAGCGAGAGACTGATGGGATACCAGTTCGATTTTACACAGAGTACTCAAAGCAACTTGCCCCCCTTCTTGCAGCTGTGTACCGTAGGTCTCTAGAAGAGCGTAGCGTTCCAAAAGATTGGAAAAGGGCTCAGGTCTCCCAGTTTTCAAGAAGGGACGTCGAACAGATGTGCAGAAGTACAGACCTTTATCTCTAACGTCGTTCAGTTATAGAATTTTGGAACACACATTACGTTCGAGTATAATGACTTTTCTGGAGACTAGAAATCTACTCTGTAGGAATCAGCATGGGTTTCGAACAAGACGATCGTGTGAAACCCAGCTCGCGCTATTCGTCCACGAGACTCAGAGGGCCATAGACCCGGTTTCCCAGGTAGATGCCGTGTTTCTTGACTTCCGCAATGCGTTGGATACAGTTCCCCACAGTCGTTTAATGAACATAGGAAGAGCATATGGACTATCAGACCAATTGTGTGAGTTCCTAGTGGAGAGAAGTCTTCCGAAGTAAGAGTAATTTCAGGTGTGCCGCAGGGGAGTGTCGTAGGACCGTTGCTATTCACAATATATATATATATAACCTTGTGGATAACATCGGAAGTTCACTGAGGCTTTTTGCGGATGATGCTGTAGTATATCGAGAGGTTGTAACAATGGAAAATAGTGCTGAAATATAGAAGGATCTGCAACGTATTGATGCATGGTGCAGGGAATGTCAATTGAATGTCAATGTAGACAGGTGTAATGTGCTGCGAATACATAGAAAGAAGGATCCTTTATCATTTAGCTACAATATAGGAGGTCAGCAACTGGAAGCAGTTAATTCTATAAATATCTGGGAGTAGGCATTAGCAGTAATTTAAAATGGAATGACCATATAAAATCAATCGCGGTTAAGCAGATGGCAGACTGAGATTCATTGAAAGAATTCTAAGGAAATGCAGCCCGAAAACAAAGGAAGTAGGTTACAGTGCACTTGTTCATCCACTGCTTGAATAGTGCTCACCGGCCGGCCGAAGTGGCCGTGCGGTTAAAGGCGCTGCAGTCTGGAACCGCAAGACCGCTACGGTCGCAGGTTCGAATCCTGCCTCGGGCATGGATGTTTGTGATGTCCTTAGGTTAGTTAGGTTTAACTAGTTCTAAGTTCTAGGGGACTAATGACCTCAGCAGTTGAGTCCCATAGTGCTCAGAGCCATTTGAGCCAATAGTGCTCACCGGTGTGGGATCCGTACCAGATAGGGCTGATAGAAGAGATAGAGAAAATCCAGCGGAGAGCAGTGCACTTCGTTACAGGATCATTTAGTTATCGCGAAAGCGTTACGGAGTTGATAGGTTAACCCCAGTGGAAGACTCTGCAAGAGGGACGCTCAGTAGGTCGGTACGGGCTTTTGTTGAAGTTTCGAGAACTTACCTTCACTGACGAGTCAAGCAGTATATTTCTCCCTCCTACGTATATCTCGCAAAAATACCATGAGGACAAAATCAGAGAGATCAGAGCCCACACCGAGGCATACAGACAATCTTTCTTCCCACGAACAATACGAGACTGCAATAGAAGGGAGAACCGATAGAGGTATTCAAAGTACGCTCCGCCACACACCGTCAGGTGGCTTGTGGAGTATGGATGCAGATGTAGATGTAGGTAAACTTCTGCAAAAATTTTGATCTTAAAATCATGGTTACACACTTCCTTAAACCTGTAAACAAACTTACAACATCGTAATCAGCAAATTCAACTTTGGGTGAGTTTCAGATAGACCATGTTGCCATATCTAATAATAATACCAAAGAAATACTCAATGTACGAACAACAAAGGGATTTTTTTAGTCAGACCACCATCTGCTGCAAGTAAAGATTAGATTCCAACCTAACAGAAAGAAACCACCAATGAAAAAATAGTTAAACTGATTCAGAATACCTTAAACTTAACAAGAGGGAAATTCTCCAGGAAATTGGGCAATCAAATGAACTGGAAGGAACTTGCAGAAGTACTGAAAAACACTATGAAATTTGGCAAACCCCCAAGAAAGAGAAAACACAGATGGTGGAATAGTGCATGTGATCAAGGAACTGAAGAAAGAATACAAGCTTGGAAAACTGCAGAAAAATGGCAGGAATTTTTGGGAATACAGAAGAGTTCATCCAAGGAAATACGAAGAAGAAAACGTAAATATGATATAAGCCAGATTACAGAAATTGAGCAAGAATTTGTCAAAAACAACACCAGAAATTTTTACAAAATTTTCAAAGAAAACCTAACAGGGTATCAACCACCTAATCTGTGCTTTAGCTGACCCAATGGATCAATGTAAACCAACCATAAAAATAACTGTCGGATTTTAGCTAAATATTTTCACTAATGTCTCAACTGCGAGCCTCCGACAGGACAACTGATTTAAAAAAACCCACATACAATCCCGATTAAAATCCACCATCACTTAAAGAGGTAAAGAATATAATCAATTCTTTGAACAACAACAAGTCTCCAGGGGAAGATGGAACAATAGCAGAATTATGGAAATTAAATGACAATAATCTCACTCAAGCAATCCACAGAATTATATCAAATATTTGGGAAACTGAACAAATACCTTCAGAGTAAAAATGTGCATTAATTCACCCTCTCCACAAAAATGGTGCAAAAACCGATCGAAATAATTTCAGCGGAATTTCACTGCTCCCTGTAATGTACAAAATTATTTCAAATGCTCTGTTAAACAGCCTAGAAGTACAAGCGAACCAGTTAATAGGGGAGTATCAGGCAGCGTTTCGGAAAGGTCGATTTTGCATCGAACATATATGGAACTTGAAAACTATTTTCCAAATGAGAAGATGTAGAAATACTGTGGCAACTTTTGTCGATTTTAAAAAGGCTTACGATTCAATGGGGCAAGGTTACTCGCATCCATGACATACCCTAAGTCACACGTGCCTTCTGGGTGGTGCTAAATGTGTAACAACAACAGAATGAAACCTAACTGCCCGGAAAGGCCTCCTGGTTATAGAATGCAGAGCAACCAACCAAAATGTCTTTCTCAGGACGCACAAGTTCGTAAAATTGGACTATCTGTTCGCATATGCCAACTAAACATCGAAGGAGTAAGCAGGTCGAAATGTGACTATGTATCCAAACTATCGAAAAACCATGCAGTCGATGTCATTCCACTCCAAGAAACACACACAGCAGATAGTCAACAGATAAGGAGCAGGATATAGACTAATAGCCTCAAATAACCATCCAAAATATGGTCTTGAAATTTGCATCAAGCATAATGTGAAAAATTATCAGGTAGTTTCAGTGAGCAGCGAAAACGATATTTTCACAATTACAGCAAAAATTGATAGTGTAACAATAGTCTATGTCAACAGGCCTCCCGGAGTAAACTGGATTACTCCTCCTCTACCATGTCAGCAGCATCCATCTCTAACTCTGGGTGACTTCAACAGCCATCATAATCTATGCAGATAATGTGGAAACGACAGTAACGGTGAAGCTCTTTCTGAATGGATGGAAGCCGAAAACTTGGAAGTAATTTTTGATGCCAAAGATCCACCTACCTTTCATTCAGGTCGTTGGAACAGAGGATATACACCTGATCTGTGCTCCACAACTCAGCTTCACAGCATCTACATCCAGAGACGCAGCTCAATACTTAAAGATTTCCCCCACAGTCAGCATAGACCTATTATTCTAGAGACTGGAATATGTGTACCCCTTGTGCAGTCGCATCCGAAACCAAGGTGGAATTTCAAGAAAGCTAACTGAACTGAATTCAGAAAACAAACAGATAACAGTATTAGATTGATCAAGCAAATACACAATAACTACAGTTGGTTTATAGGAGCAGCCAGATGATTTATCCCTAGGGGCTATAGTAAAGAATATACACCTGGCTGGAATGAGGACAGAAAAAAACTGCTTGAGGAATATGAAGAAAATCGAACTGTTAACAAAGCTACGGACCTTCTACAGTGACTTGATGAGAATAGAAAGAAGATCTGGCATGATACCGTAGAATCATTCTACCACATATTCAAGATCAAAGCTTTTTCTGTTATCAGAAAACCGGATGCAACAAACTCAGCACCGGTGAGACCTAAAACTGTCATCAAGTTGAATGATTTTGCCAAACATCTAATCTCAAATTCGAAGAGCCCAAAGGATAAGCAGACAAGAAGGGAAATCAAAATCCAGCTCAACGCCAAGAAAAGAGCAGCCCCAAATTCTTCTAAATTTTCCAATCCATTGAATGAAGAGGACGTAAGTGTTGGGAAGGCAGTTGGATTCGATAGGATGTACCCTGAATTTCTCACACACTGGGGACCAGCAACTATCAAATGGATTTCTAACTTCTTCTCAGACATTCTCTCCACTAGAAATCTCCCATCACTATTCAAGAAAACCAAGTCAATAGCAACCCTTAAACCGAACAAAGACCCAACAAAAGTAGAAAGTTACCGCCCAATATCCCTGTTAAACTTTACTTACAAACTACTTGTACGACTCATCTACAACAGGATCTATCAAACAATTAATAAACAAATACCCATAGAGCAACGTGGCTTCAGACCTGGTAGAAGCTGTAATGTCCAAGTGTTTGCATATTGAAATGGATATGAGAAGAGATGAGTAAGCATTGCTGCTTTCTTGGATCTATATGCCGCCTACGACACCATACGGCGATAAGATCTTCTCTTAAAACTTGTGAGCATCATTCAGTGTCGGAAACTCACTAACCTCCTTAGCAACATACTAAGCAACAGACTATTCCAGATTTACTCTGATAACGATAGAAGCAAAGTCTCCAAAGTAAGTGACGGACTACTTCAAGGATCTGTATTGGCCCTCTTCTTTTCTACTTATACGTTTGTGACCTGCCAGCCACAACCTCAAGGAAATTCATATATGCTGATAATATCTGTTTGGTAACTCAGAGCTCCAGTTTCACCACTGCTGAAAGCACATAAACTACTGACATGGAAATCATGGACACATACCGGTACTTCAGGAAATGGTGCCTGCGCCTAAACCTTCAGGAAACTGTTACTTCAGCATTCCACCTACGGAACAGACACATTGACTATAAATCAGAAGTTGAACTCCGAGGACAAAGCTTGAAGTACTGCAGCACTCCGAAGTACCTCGAAATAACACTCGATAGGTCCCTAACTTTCCGATAACATGTCTCCAACGTGGCTGCAAAAATGAAGTCCCGTAATAATATCACTCAGAAGCTTGCTGATAACTCCTGGGGTTGCAGCGCTCAATCCCTAAGATCAACTGCTTTGACACTATCATACTCTGTCACTGAATACTGTTGTCGAACTTGGATGAACAGTGCTCACTGTAGCAAGACAGATGTGCAACTCATCAAGACAATGCAGGCCGCATACGTAGCACTCAAACTGCACGGCTACCAGTTTTAAGCAACATCCAACCTCCAGCTCTACGAAGATCAGATGCCCTCCTGAAGATCTGGAGAAACATTCAGAAGTACCCCCAGCTACCCGTATATATTATTAGCGGAACATCAGCATCTGAAGTCAAGAAAACCACCTTGGCGAACTGCACAACATCTGGAAACCTCCGGATTCAGCATCAACGAAGTATGGAGAAGTCAGTGGGAAGAATCGTCAGTGTTCAACCGTCATCTGGTTGAAAAGCCTTCCATGCGAGTTCCATGTTTCATATTCCCCAGACGCCAGTGGAGAACCATCAACCGCATCCGAACAGGACAAGGGCACTGCGGATATCTAAAGCACAGATGGGGCTGGGCAACATCTCCAGATTGTGACTGTGGAGCTGCTCTGCAAACAATAAATCACTTTGTTGGTGAATGCTCGAAACGAGCCTTCGGGGGATCAATAAATGACATCCACTATGCATCCCCTGAAGGGCTCAACTGGATCAACAGATTAGACTTAGAAATCTAAGAATTTGTGTAATGTGTACATAATTTAGCATAATACTTTTGGACATTTGATTCGGTACCTGTACTTTGCTTGTCATTTCTTACACTGTATACCCTTAAAATTATGAATTTGATCCAAGCTCTGTATCATGATACGATAAATAAATAAATAATATATAGACAAACATTGTACACTTGAAGAGTCGAGGATTGACAGGAAAATAAGGTCAATTATTCAACAGGCATTAACAGATACAGCCTCCAAAGCTAAACTCATGGGAGAAATTTCAGAAGTATTTCACATCCATACTGGTGCTCGCCAAGGAGATGGATTGTTCCCCCTTCTATTTAACATGGTTCTGGAATAAATTGTGAGGACATGGGTAAAGAAAATAAAAGCAATTCAGTTTGAGATCAAAAAAGAGCAGATAATCAGGTGAACTGTGTGGCTTTCGCCGACAATCTTGCCATTCTAATGAACAATAGAGAGAAAGCCAAACTTTCAAATGGTTCAAATGGCTCTGAGCACTATGGGACTTAACGTCTGAGAACTTAGAACTACTTAAACCTAACTAACCTAAGGACATCACACACATCCATGCCCGAGACAGGATTCGAACCTGCGACCGTAGCAATCGCGCGGTTCCGGACTGAGCGCCTAGAACCGCTAGACCACCGCGGCCGGCGAAAGCCAAACTTGCATTGGAAAAACTACACGAAATCTCACAGAAAACTGGGCAACAAATCTCCTACGCGAAAACACAGTATATGGAAAACAAACCTGTAGATAATCTCCCCATTACTACCCAATAAGGGAAAGTCGCACAAGTGGCCCACTTCAGATATCTGGGAGAGATAATCCAACCATCAGGACTGAACTCAATAGCCAATAAAGATTGAATCTCCAAATTACAAAAATCATATAAGCTCACTTGGAATCACTATAATAAGACATATATTTCTGTCAATTCGAAACTAAGGCTTTACAACACAGTAGTCCTACCAGAAGCACTTTATACTGCAGAAACTACAGTGGTTCAAGGTCATACGAAGATTAGACAAATTGAAAAGCAGAAAAGAAACATCTGCATCTACATCTACATTTATACTCCGCAAGCCACCCAACGGTGTGTGGCGGAGGGCACTTTACATGCCACTGTCATTACCTCCCTTTCCTGTTCCAGTCACGTATGGTTCGTGGGAAGAACGACTGTCTGAAAGCCTCCGTGCGCGCTCTAATCTCTCTAATTTTACATTCGTGATCTCCTCGGGAGGTATAAGTAGGGGGAAGCAATATATTCAATACCTCATCCAGAAACACACCCTCTCGAAACCTGGCGAGCAAGCTACACCGCGATGCAGAGCACCTCTCTTGCAGAGTCTGCCACTTGAGTTTGTTAAACATCTCCGTAACGCTATCACGGTTACCAAATAACCCTGTGATGAAACGTGCCGCACTTCTTTGGATCTTCTCTATCTCCTCCGTCAACCCGTTCTGGTACGGATCCCATACTGATGAGCAATGCTCAAGTATAGGTCGAACGAGTGTTTTGTAAGCCACCTCCTTTGTTGATGGACTACATTTTCGAAGGACTCTCCCAATGAATCTCAACCTGGTACCCGCCTTACCAACAATTAATTTTATATGATCATTCCACTTCAAATCGTTCCGCACGCATACTCCGAGATATTTTACAGAAGTAACTGCTACCAGTGTTTGTTCCGCTATGATATAATTATACAATAAAGAATCCTTCTTTCTATGTATTTGCAATACATTACATTTGTCTATGTTAAGGCTCAGTTGCTACTCCCTGCACAGAGTGCCTATCCACTGCAGATCTTCCTGCATTTCGCTACAATTTTCTAATGCTGCAACTTCTCTGTATACTACAGCATCATCCGCGAAAAGCCGCATGGAACTTCCGACACTATCTACTAGGTCATTTATACACTCCAGGAAATGGAAAAAAGAACACATTGACACCGGTGCGTCAGACCCACCATACTTGCTCCGGACACTGCGAGAGGGCTGTACAAGCAATGATCACACGCACGGCACAGCGGACACACCAGGAACCGCGGTGTTGGCCGTCGAATGGCGCTAGCTGCGCAGCATTTGTGCACCGCCGCCGTCAGTGTCAGCCAGTTTGCCGTGGCATACGGAGCTCCATCGCAGTCTTTAACACTGGTAGCATGCCGCGACAGCGTGGACGTGAACCGTATGTGCAGTTGACGGACTTTGAGCGAGGGCGTATAGTGGGCATGCGGGAGGCCGGGTGGACGTACCGCCGAATTGCTCAACACGTGGGGCGTGAGGTCTCCACAGTACATCGATGTTGCCGCCAGTGGTCGGCGGAAGGTGCACGTGCCCGTCGACCTGGGACCGGACCGCAGCGACGCACGGATGCACGCCAAGACCGTAGGATCCTACGCAGTGCCGTAGGGGACCGCACCGCCACTTCCCAGCAAATTAGGGACACTGTTGCTCCTGGGGTATCGGCGAGGACCATTCGCAACCGTCTCCATGAAGCTGGGCTACGGTCCCGCACACCGTTAGGCCGTCTTCCGCTCACGCCCCAACATCGTGCAGCCCGCCTCCAGTGGTGTCGCGACAGGCGTGAATGGAGGGACGAATGGAGACGTGTCGTCTTCAGCGATGAGAGTCGCATCTGCCTTGGTGCCAATGATGGTCGTATGCGTGTTTGGCGCCGTGCAGGTGAGCGCCACAATCAGGACTGCATACGAGCGAGGCACACAGGGCCAACACCCGGCATCATGGTGTGGGGAGCGATCTCCTACACTGGCCGTACACCACTGGTGATCGTCGAGGGGACACTGAATAGTGCACGGTACATCCAAACCGTCATCGAACCCATCGTTCTACCATTCCTAGACCGGCAAGGGAACTTGCTGTTCCAACAGGACAATGCACGTCCGCATGTATCCCGTGCCACCCAACGTGCTCTGGAAGGTGTAAGTCAACTACCCTGGCCAGCAAGATCTCCGGATCTGTCCCCCATTGAGCATGTTTGGGACTGGATGAAGCGTCGTCTCACGCGGTCTGCACGTCCAGCACGAACGCTGGTCCAACTGAGGCGCCAGGTGGAAATGGCATGGCAAGCCGTTCCACAGGACTACATCCAGCATCTCTACGATCGTCTCCATGGGAGAATAGCAGCCTGCATTGCTGCGAGAGGTGGATATACACTGTACTAGTGCCGACATTGTGCATGCTCTGTTGCCTGTGTCTATGTGCCTGTGGTTCTGTCAGTGTGATCATGTGATGTATCTGACCCCAGGAACGTATCAATAAAGTTTCCCCTTCCTGGGACAATGAATTCACGGTGTTCTTATTTCAATTTCCAGGAGTGTATATATTGTGAAAAGCAATGGTCCCATAACACTCCCCTGTGGCACGCCAGAGGTTACTTTAACGTCTGTAGACGTCTCACCATTGATAACAACATGCTGTGTTCTGTTTGCTAAAAACTCTTCAATCCAGCCACACAGCTGGTCTGATATTCCGTAGGCTCTTACTTTGTTTATCGAGCGACAGTGCGGAACTGTATCTCATGAACAAATAAAGTGAGTTGTGCCTCTCAGGATCGCTGTTTCGGGAATCCATGATGATTCCTACATAGTAGATTCTGGGTTTCCAAAAACGACATGATACTCGAGCAAAAAACATGTTCTGATCGACGTCAGAGATATAGGTCTATAGTTTTGCGCATCTGCTCGACGACCCTTCTTGATGACTGGGACTACCTGTGCTCTTTTCCAATTATTTGGAACCTTCCGTTCCTCTAGAGACTTGCGGTACACGGCTGTTAGAAGGGGGGCAAGTTCTTTCGCGTACTCTGTGTAGAATCGAATTGGTATCCCGTCAGGTCCAGTGGACTTTCCTCTGTTGAGTAATTCCAGTTGCTTTTCTATTCCTTGGACACTTATTTCGATGTCAGCTATTTTTTCGTTTGTGCGAGGATTTAGAGAAGGAACTGCAGTGCGGTCTTCCTCTGTGAAACAGCTTTGGAAAAAGGTGTTTAGTATTTCAGCTTTACGCGTGTCATCCTCTGTTTCAATGCCATCATCATCCCGGAGTGCCTGGATATGCTGTTTCGAGCCACTTACTGATTTAACGTAAGACCAGAACTTCCGAGGATTTTCTATCAAGTCGGTACATAGAATTTTACTTTCGAATTCACTGAACGCTTCACGCATAGCCCTCCTTACGCTAACTTTGACATCGTTTAGCTTCTGTTTGTCTGAGAGGTTTTGGCTGCGTTTAAACTTGGAATGAAGCTCTCTTTGCTTTCGCAGTAGTTTCCTAACTTTGTTGTTGTACCACGGTGGGTTTTTCCCGTCCCTCACAGTTTTACTCGGCACGTACCTGCCTAAAACGCATTTTACGATTGCCTTGAACTTTTTCCATAAATACTCAACATTGTGTCGGAACAGAAATTTTCGTTTTGATCTGTTAGGTAGTCTGAAATCTGCCTTCTATTACTCTTGCTAAACAGATAAACCTTCCTCCCTTTTTTTATATTCCTATTAACTTCCATATTCAGGGATACCGCAACGGCCTTATGATCACTGATTCCCTGTTCTGCACATACAGAGTCGAAAAGTTCGGGTCTGTTTGTTATCAGTAGGTCCAAGATGTTATCTCCACGAGTCGGTTCTCTGTTTAAATGCTCTGCCCCTACCACCCGTCCTAAACATCTGAGTGTCCCAGTCTATAGCTGGTAAACTGAAATCTCCACCTAACATGCTGAGAAAATTTATGTGAAATGTATTCCAAATTTTCTCTCAGTTGTTCTGCCACTAATGTTGCTGAGTCGGGAGGTCGGTAAAAGGAGCCAATTATTAACCTAGCTCGGTTGTTGAGTGTAACCTCCACCCATAATAATTCACAGGAACTATCCACTTCTACTTCACTACAGGATAAACTACTACTAACAGCGACGAACACTCCACCACCGGTTGCATGCAGTCTATCCTTTCTAAACACCGTCTGTACCTTTGTAAAAATTTCGGCAGAATTTATCTCTGGCTTCAGCCAGCTTTCTGTACCTATAACGATTTCAGCTTCGGTGCTTTCTATCAGCGCTTGAAGTTCCGGTACTTTACCAACGCAGCTTCGCCAGTTTACAATTACAATACCGATTACTGCTTGGTCCCCGCATGTCCTGACTTTGCCCCGCACCCGCATTCTGAGGAAAATAACTTGACCAGTGTTTCGGGAAGTAAATTGGATGAAGAGGCCAACTAGAGAGATTTACAAAGACACAGAAACAATAACAGACACCATTAGAAAGAGAAGGATGAAATTTTATGGACACATCAGCAGGATGAATAAAAGCAGGCTCACAAGGCAAACCTTTGAGATAGTAAACAAGAGCAAAAACAAGACAAAGTGGATCGCTGGAACAGAACAAGACATTAAAGTACTGGGGGTCACACAAGACTACATAAACAATAGAGAACAGTTCAGAAACATCATAAAGAAACATACGTTTAAACAAGAACACACGGAGAACAGAACGGGAAAAAGATGGTCGGAAGAAGGCAAGAGCGAACACAGTGAACGTATGAAGAGAATTTGGGAAGAACGAAGAAAGAAGAAGAAATCATGACTACTCAAGTTCAATCGCTCTCTTAAAAGGGAATAATCGAAGTGTGTGTGTGAATCCGAAACAGACTTTAAATTTCACACATTAGCTATAATTTTAGAAATGCAGTCATGGTCAACTTTCTTCGCCAAATGTAGAAGGGTTCCAGGCATGAGCAGCTGGGATCATTGCATACCCTTGTCACAATTCTCACTGCGCCATCAGGAATATGTTCCGCATGTGTCCATCACGTGATCGGCAGCGTTGCGACCAGATAACAGAGGTCAGTTCTAAAGTACTGTTATTGTGCGGGACGGTGTTTTCTTGCTTCTTGAAGTATTTTCGTAAACACTGTGTTACAATGTACTTCCAGCTGGCTATCTCCTATTAACAGACACATATATATGTCTCGTAAATTTAATAATGACTGCAACGTCTGTTACATATGCGTAGAAAACGGTCGGTACAATTACTTGCTCCAAATTCGGCTGAAAGGTACCACAGATACTGCATAAAACAAGGTATAGGGTGACATAAAATATTCCAAGGACATGCGGAAACGACCATTTTAACACAGCTTCATTTCAGCATGGATTTTGATATTATTGGTTTTGGTATATTGGTTATGAAAATGGAACACAAATTTCTCAAATGCCAGAAGTCACCATGGGAACGTATCATCTCTGGAGGTCCCCAGTAATCAGGAAACTGGTCCATAGCTTCCATCGCTGTATATCAGTGTTATTTCATTCCTACTTCATTCTTGTGACAGCCACTTAAGTACAGACGATATCCAGCCCCAATCTCAAAACACTGCTACTGGAGGAACCTAAAATCAATTATAAATTATTCGAGCCTACTGTTCTGCCAAATCTTTAATACCCTGATGCTGTTCAACACGCAGAAGTACTGAAAACATTTCACGAACCGATATAACTATGAATGTTTATGAAGATGTGTGATGTTGCACTGTTTGATCACATCACTCCTTCCTATGCCTAAACTAAATATGACAGGATATGTGACGTGGTCTTCACAAACCTTGTTTTCGTCTGAGTTTTCTTGGTCACTAGGGTCACTGATATATGAGATACCTATCATCGATCCATAACTGTTGTGTCATATCGGATACATCCGACGTTCTGGCTGTACCTTTCTCAACACTAAGGTTTCTCCACCGTTTTCTCCATTTCAGCCATTTTTTTGAGTCGTCAATCTTCTGGCTGGTTTGGTGTGGTCCGTCAAGAATGCTTCTCCTGCGCCAACCTCTTCATCTCAAAGTAGCCTTTGGTCCGTAAGTTCTCAATTATTAGCTGAATATACTCCAATCTCTGACTTCCCCTACAGCTTTCTTTCCTCTCTACCGTTCCCTCTAGTACCATGGAAGGTAGTTCCTGATGTCTTAACCCATACCATATCATTCTGTTCTGTCTCCTTGTCAGGGTTTTCCTTATGTTCCTTTCTTCGCCACTTCTGCGGGGAATCTCGTCATTTCTCATCATTACACCATATTTACACCATTCTTCTGTAGCACTACATCTCATACGCCTCGACTCTCTTCCATCCCGGTTTTCCCATAGTCCATGTTTCACTACCGTGCAATGCTGTGTACCAAACATATATTCTCAGAGACTCTCCCTCAAACTAAGACCTACGACATAAGACTTCTCTTCACGAGAAATGCTCTCTCAGGATACTACTTATGTCCTCCAGCTTCGTCCATCACTGGTTATTTTGCTTCGAATATTGTAGAATTCCTTAATTTCGTCTACTTCGTGATCACCAACTCTCTTTGCTGCTTCTCATTAGTATTGTCCTATTTTCGGTTTACTCTCAATCCATGTTCTGTTCTCGTTAGGCTGTTCAATGTGTTCAACAAGCACGGTAAATACTACTCGTTCACTTTCACTGAGGACAGGAATGTCTTCAGGGAATGTATCATTCACATTATTTCACTCTAAGTTTTAATTCCTTTCTTGAAGCTTCCATTTATTTCCATAATTGCTTTTCGGATATATAATTTGAACAGTAGTGGTAAAAGGCTGCATCCTCTTTATAGGTCGACAAGACTTTTGATCGTATCTTGATTTTTCTTCAGTCTTGCTTCCATTATCAAGTGCAGTGTCAGATGTGACTCCCTGGGGCCTTTATCTGTCCTAAAGCCAGACTGATTGTCATCTAATAGATCATCAATTTCCTTCCTATTCTTCAGTACATTAGTCTAGCTAGGGTGCAAGAGCCGTTACAGCGATTGTGCCATAATTTTCGCACATTTCTATCCTTGCTGTCTTGGTCTATCACTTGAAGTATTTCTTCTGTCACCCAAGGATTTTTCGGAGTTACTTTCATTGCATTTTTGTCTCACTATCCAAAATCTGTGATTGTCCTATTAAAAGAGGTCCGTTTATTCCTCTTCAATAGAACTGCCTACTGTGATATTCCTTAACGCAATACCCCCATCCTTTTTTTTTTTCGGTCATCAGTCTACTGACTGGTTTGATGAGGCCCGCCACGAATTCCTATCCTGTGCCAACCTCTTCATCTCAGAGTAGCACTTGCAACCTACGTCCTCAATTATTTGCTTGACATATTCCAATCTCTGTCTTCCTCTACAATTTTTGCCCTCTACAGCTCAATATAGTACCATGGAAGTCATTCCCTCATGTCTTAGCAGAGGTCCTATCATCCTGTCCCTTCTCCTTATCAGTGTTTTCCACATATTCCTTTCCTCTCCGATTCTGCTTAGAACCTCCTCATTCCTTACCTTATCAGTCCACCTACTTTTCAACATTCGTCTATAGCACCACATCTCAAATGCTTCGATTCTCTTCTGTTCCGGTTTTCCCACAGTCCATGCTGTACTCCAGACGTACATCCTCAGAAATTTCTTCCTCAAATTAAGCCCGATATTTGATATTAGTAGACTTCTCTTGGCCAGAAATGCCTTTTTTGCCATAGCGAGTCTGCTTTTGATGTCCTCCTTGCTCCGTCCGTCATTGATTATTTTACTGCCTAGGTAGCAGAATTCCTTAACTTCATTGACTTCGTGACCATCAATCCTAATGTTAAGTTTCTCGCTGTTCTCATTTCTACTAATTCTCATTACTTTCGCCTTTCTCCGATACACTCTCAAACCATACTCTGTACTCATTAGACCGCCGGCCGCGGTGGTCTCGCGGTTCTAGGCGCGCAGTCCGGAACCGTGCGACTGCTACGGTCGCAGGTTCGAATCCTGCCTCGGGCATGGATGTGTGTGATGTCCTTAGGTTAGTTAGGTTTAAGTAGTTCTAAGTTCTAGGGGACTGATAACCACAGCAGTTGAGTCCCATAGTGCTCAGAGCCATTTGAACCATTTACTCATTAGACTGTTCATTCCGTTCAGCAGATCATTTAATTCTTCTTCACTTTCACTCAGGATAGCAATGTCATCAGCGAATCGTATCATTGATATACTTTCACCTTGTATTTTAATTCCACTCCTGAACCTTTCTTTTATTTCCATCATTGCTTCCTCGATGTACAGATTGAAGAGTAGGGGCGAAAGGCTACAGCCCTGTTTTACACCCTTCTTAATACGAGCACTTCGTTCTTGATCGTCCACTCTTATTATTCCCTCTTGGTTGTTGTACATATTGTATATGACCCGTCTCTCCCTATAGCTTACCCCAACTTTTTTCAGAATCTCGAACAGCTTGCGTCATTTTATATTATCGAACCCTTTTTCCAGGTCCACAAATCCTATGAAAGTGTCTTGATTTTTCTTTAGCCCTGCTTCCATTATTAGCCGTAACGTCGGGATTGCCTTTCTCGTCCCTTTACTTTTCCTAAAGCGAAACTGATAGTCACCTAGCGCATTCTCAATTTTCTTTTCCATTACTCTGTATATTATTCTTGTAAGCAGCTTCGATGCATGATCTGTTAAGGTGATTGTGCGATAATTCTTGCACGTGTCAGCTCTTGCCGTCTTCGGAATTGTGTGGATGATGCCTTTCCGAAAGTCAGATGGTATGTCGCCAGACTCATATATTCTACACACTCACGTGAATAGTCGTTTTGTTGCCACTTCCCCCAATGATTTTAGAAATTCTGACGGAATGTTATCTATCCTTTCTGCCTTATTTGACAGTAAGTCCTCCAAAGCTCTTTTAAATTCCGATTCTAATACTGGATCCCCTATCTCTTCTAAATCGACTCCTATTTCTTCTTCTATCACATCAGACAAATCTTCACCCTCATAGAGGCTTTCAATGTATTCTTTCCACCTCTCTGCTCTCTCCTCGGCATTTAACAGTGGAATTCCCGTCGCACTCTTAATGTTACCACTGTTGCTTTTAATGTCACCAAAGGTTGTTTTGACTTTCCTGTATGCTGAGTCTGTCCTTCCGACAACCATATCTTTTTCGATGTGTTCACATTTTTCCTGCAGCCATTTCGTCTTAGCGTCCCTGCACTTCCTATTTATTTCATTCCTCAGCGACTTGTATTTCTGTATTCCTGATTTTCCCGGAACATGTTTGTACTTCCTCCTTTCATCAATCAACTGAAGTATATCTTCTGTTACCCATGGTTTCTTCGCAGTTACCTTCTTTGTACCTATGTTTTCCTTCCTAACTTCTGTGATGGCCCTTTTTAGAGATGTCCATTCCTCTTCAACTGTACCGCCTACTGCGCTTTTCCTTATTGCTGTATCTATAGCGTTAGAGAACTTCAAACGTATCTCGTCATTCCTTAGTACTTCCGTATCCCACCTCTTTGCTTATTGATTCTTCCTGAGTAGTGTCTTGAACGTCAGCCTACTCTTCATCACTACTATATTGTGATCTGAGTCTATATCTGCTCCTGGGTACGCCTTACAATCCAGTATCTGATTCCGGAATCTCTGTCTGACCATGATGTAATCTAATTGAAATATTCCCGTATCTCCCGGCCTTTTCCAAGTATACCTCCTCCTCTTGTGATTCTTGAACAGGGTATTCGCTATTACTAGCTGAAACTTGTTACAGATCTCAATTAGTCTTCCTCCTCTTTCATTTCTCGTCCCAAGCCCATATCCTCCTGTAACCTTTTCTCCTACTCCTTCCCCTTACAACTGCATTCCAGTCGCCCATGACTATTAGATTTTCGTCCCCCTTTACATACTGCATTACCCTTTCAATATCCTCATACACTTTCTCTATCTGTTCATCTTCAGCTGGCGACGTCGGCATGTATACCTGAACTATCGTTGTCGGTGTTAGTCTGCTGTCGGTTCTGATTAGAACAACTCGGTCACTGAACTGTTCACAGTAACACACCCTCTGCCCTACCTTCCTATTCATAACGAATTCTACACCTGTTATACCATTTTCTGCTGCTGTTGATATTACCCGATACTCATCTGACCAGAAATCCTTGTCTTCCTTCCACTTCACTTCACTGACCCCTACTGTATCTAGATTGAGCCTTTGCATTTCGCTTTTCAGATTTTCTAGTTTTCCTACCACGTTCAAGCTTCTGACATTCCACGTCCCGACTCGTAGAATGTTATCCTTTCGTTGATTATTCAATCTTTTTCTCATGGTAACCTCCCCCTTGGCAGTCCCCTCCCGGAGATCCGAATGGGGGACTATTCCGGAATCTTTTGCCAATGGAGAGATCATCATGACACATCATCAATTACAGGCCACATTTCCTGTGGATACACGTTACGTGTCTTTAATGCAGTGGTTTGCATTGCCTTCTGCATCCCCATGTCGTTGATCATTGCTGATTATTCCGCCTTTAGGGGCAATTTCCCTCTCCTAGGACAAGAGAGTGCCCTGAACCTCTTTCGCACCTCCACCCTCTTTGACAAGGCCGTTGGCAGAATGAGGCTGACTTCTTATGCCGGATTTCTTCGGCCGCCAATCCTGATTATTTATCAACATTTAGGCAGTGGCGGGGATCGAATCCGGGACGGAACACGTTTTGATTATGAATCAAAGATGCTACCTCCTTTTTTTTAATCTCATTTTGTTCGTTATTGTTCGTTTCAATTGTTCGTGGCGGACGTCACCTGACGCCCGTTGAAGTTCGTTATTGATCCATTGACTCAGTTTTTTTATTGCAGAGAGCATTTAACCCTCTGACCAAACACGCTGAGCTACCGTGCCGGCGCCCCTAGACTACGGGTCATGGACCCCCCATCCTTAGCGAACTTCAAAAGCGTCTCATCATTCCCCAGTGCTTTCACACTGATTTTTCCTTGCGATTCTCTTAAACTCCAGTCTACTCTTCATTGCTAAATAATGATCTGATCTTTATCTGCTCCTGGGTACGACTTAGAATCCAATACCCGATTTCAGAAGCTCTGTCTGACCGTGATGTGATCCCGCTATAATCTTCCCATGTCCCAGGATCGGTCCACATATACCTCCTCGTCTTGTGTTCTTCGACAGTGTATTCGCTATTACAATCTGAAATTTGTTGCCGAGATCAGTCTTGCCCCTTTGCCATTCTTGCTGCCTACCCCTTACTCTCCCGTAACACTTCATTCTATTCTTTCATCTACAATCGCATTGCAATCCCCCAGGATCAGTAGATTTTCATTCCCCTTTCCAATAATTACCAACCCGTTCGGTATCCTCATATACTTCCTCTGTGTCTTCGTTTTCTGCTATTATTGATGTTGTTGTTGTTGTGGTCTTCAGTCCTGAGACTGGTTTGATGCAGCTCTCCATGCTACTCTATCCTGTGAAAGCTGCTTCATCTCCCAGTACCTATGGCATACTACATCCCTCTGAATCTGTTTAGTGTATTCATCTCTTGGTCTCCACCTACGATTTTTACCCTCCACACTACCCTCCAGTACTAAATTGGTGATCCCTTGATGCCTCAGAACATGTCCTACCAACCGATCCCTTCTTCTAGTCAAGTTGTGCCACAAACTCCTCTTCTTCCCAATTCTATTGAATACCTCCTCATTAGTTATGTAATCTACCCACCTAATCTTCACCATTCTTCTGTAGCACCACATTTCGAAAGCTTCTATTCTCTTCTTGTCTAAACTATTTGTCATCCGTGTTTCACTTCCATACATGGCTACACTCCATACAAATACTCTAAGAAACGACTTCCTGACATTTAAACCTATACTCGATGTTAACAAATTTCTCTTCTTCAGAAAGGCTTTCCTTGGCATTGCCAGTCTACATTTTATATCATCTCTACTTCGACCGACCATCATCAGTTACTTTGCTCCCCAGATAGCAAAACTCCTTTACTACTTTAAGTGTCTCATTCCCTAATCTAATTCCCTCAGCATCACCCGACCTAATTCGACTACATTCCATTATCCTCGTTTTGCTTTTGTTGATGTTCATCTTATATCCTCCTTTCAAGACACTGTCCAGGTCATTTGCCGTCTCTGACAGAATTACAATATCATCGGCAAACCTCGAAGTTTTTAGTCCTTCTCCATTGATTTCAATTCCTACTTCAAATTTTTCTTTTGTTTCCTTCACTGCTTGCTCAACATCGGGGAGAGGCTACAACCCTGTCTCACTCCCTTCCCAACCACTGCTTCCCTTTCATGCCCCTCGACTCTTATAACTGCCATCTGGTTTCTGTACAAATTGTATATAGCCTTTCGCTCCCTGTAATCTACCCCTGCCACCTTCAAAATTTGAAAGAGAGTATTCCAGTCAACATCGTCGAAAGCTTTCTCTAAATCTACAAATGCTACAAACGTAGGTTTGCCTTTTCTTAATCTAGCTACTAAGATAAGTCATAGGGTCAGTATTGCCTCGCGTGTTCCAATATTTCTACGAAATCCAAACTGATCTTCTCCGAGGTCGGCTTCTGCCAATTTTTCCATTCGTCTGAAAAGAATTCGCTTTAGTATTTTGTAGCCGTGAGTTATGAAACTGATAGATCGTTAATTTTCACATATGTCAACACATGCTTTCTTTTGGGATTGCAATTATTATATTCTTTTTGAAGTCTGAGGGTATCCTGCCTGTCTCATACATTTTGCTCATCACATTGTTGAGTTTTGTCAGGACTGGCACCCCCAAGGCTGTCAGTAGTTCTAATGGAATGTTGTCTACTCCCGGGGCCTTGTTTCTACTTAGGTCTTTCAGTGCCCTGTCAAACTCTTCACGCATTATCATATCTCCCATTTCATCTTCATCTACATCCTCTTCCAGTTCCATAATATTGTCCTCAAATACATCACTCTTGTATAGGCCCTCTATATTCTCCTTCCACCTTTCTGCTTTCCATTCTTCGATTAGGACTGGGTTTGTAATCCTACACGTGGTTCTCTTTTCTCCAAAGGTTTCTTTAACTTTCCTGTAGGCAGTATCTATCTTACCCATAGTGAGATTAGCCTCTACATCCTTACATTCGTCACGTAGCCGTCCCTGCTTAGCCATTTTGCATTTTCAAGCCTCTACATCCTTACATTCGTCACGTAGCCATCCCTGCTTAGCCATTTTGCATTTCCTGTCGATCACATTTCTGAGACCATTGTATTCCTTTTTGCCTACTTCATTTATTGCATTTTTATATTTTCTCCTTTCATCAATTAAATTCAATATTTCTTCTGTTACCCAAGGATTTCTACTAGCCCTCGTCTTTTTACCTCTGCTGCCTTCACTACTTCATCCCTCAGAGCTACCCATTCTTCTTCTACTGTATTTCTTTACCCCATTCCTGTCGATTGTTCCCTTATGCCATCCATGAACCTCTGTACAACCTCTGGTTTAGTCAATTTATCTAGGTACCATCTCCTTAAATTCCCACCTTTTTGCAGTTTCTTCAGTTTTAATCTACAGTTCATAACCAATAAATTGTGGTCAGAGTCCACATCTGCCCATTGAAATGCCTTACATTTTAACACCTGGTTCCTAAATCTCCGTCTTACCATTGTATAATGTATCCGATATCTTCTAGTATCTCCAGGCTTCTTCCATGTTTACAACCTTCTTTCATGATTCTTGAACCAAGTGTTAGCTATGATTAAGTTATGCGCTGTGCAAAATTCTACCAGGTGTCTTCCTCTTTCATTTCTTACCCCAGTCCATATTCACCTACTATATATCCTTCTCTCCCTTTTCCTACTATCGAATTTTAGTCACCCATGACTATTAAATTTTCGTCTCTCTTCACCACCTGAATAATTTCTTTTATCTCATCATACATTTCATCAATATCTTCCTCATCTGCAAAGCTAGTTGGCATATAAACGTGTACTACTGTAGTAGGCATGGGCTTCGGTCTATCTTGGCCACAGTAATGCGTTCACTATGCTGTTTGTAGTAGCTTACCCACACTCCTATTTTTTATTCATTATTAAACCTACTCCTGCATTATCCCTATTTAACTTTGTATTTATAACCCTGTATTCAACTGACCAAAAGTCTTGTTCCTCCTGCCAGCGAACTTCACTTATTCCCACTATATCTAACTTTAACCTATCCATTTCCCTTTCTTAAATTTTCTAACCTACCTGCCCGATTAAGGGATCTGATATTCCACGCTCCGATCTGTAGAACGCCGTTTTCTTTCTCCTGATAACGACGTCCTCTTGAATAGTCCCCGCCCGGACATCCGAATGGGGGACTATTTTACCTACGGAATATTTTACCCAAGAGGAGGCCATCATCATTTAACCATACAGTAAAGCTCCATGTCCTTGTGAAAAATCACGGCTGTAGTTTCTCGTTGTTTTCTTTGACATTAACCCATATTTGTCTGACCCTAAGTGCTCCTTTCCGATTCACTCCACTGACGCCCATATACGTAGATCTCTCCTTTGTATTTACCTTATCATATTTTCTAGCTCTCTACGGCGCTCAATGATCTAACGTTCCATGCTCCGTCTTGAAGGATGTTATTCCTTTGCTGGTTATTCCATCTTCTTCTCACTGTCATCTCCTCCGTTGTCAGTCCCATGCTGGATATCTGAATGGTGGTATAATGCTGAATCGTTTCCCGACTTTGCACCTTTAACCACGTAGTTTGAGTGACATTCTGAATTTTCCCATTCTAAGCTCAAGTCAGTGTCCCGAACTTCCGTTTGCTCCTCCTTCCTCTTTGACGAGTCCTCGGCAGAGCGGTAGTGACTTCTCATGCCGGAACCCATCGTCTGCCTTTGATGATGATTTACATTCAATACATAAGCAGGAGCTCCATTCACTCCCGGGATCCGTGACGTTCTGATTATTAGTCAACCATGCTACTCTATTCTACTTTTTTTTTCCTTCGTCATATCCATTTCTTTATAACTTGGTCTGTGAGCATGCGACATTACACATTTTCTACTCCATCGCTGAAAACTTCACCTTTTTTTTATCACAGAGGGTGGCTAGCCCCCTCATTGAGCACACTGAGCCACCATGTCGGCGACGCGTAGACCACGGGTTTAAGCGTATTTCAGCCATACGATTCTGGGGAAAGGTACTATGCATCCTGCGTCAGTATCACTCCACATTAAAGGGGAGAATAAAGCTTGGTTATCATCGGGATACATTCTCTCGCGGCACATCCCTATTGTTTTCCTTCAATCTGACAGGAAACCAGCGTCTTTGTTAAATTCGAAACTCATGTTTTTTGATCCCTTTCTATGTCTGTTTTCTACCATGCCATTTAATTGTATTTGTCTATTTCTCGCTCCTCTCTAACTTGTCAGCTTCTTTATATTGGTACTTTCTGCGCTGCCGCTATACATTTCTGTTAGGCGTCATTACACACATTCGTCAAGACACTACAGAAGAATTGCTGAACACAATGTAAGGGCCCTGATAGGAGCCGTATTCAGGGCGTATGCTGCAGCCAACTGACGCAGCATTTCGCCATACCAACAACTTCCTCAGTAGCGTCCCAGTTATCCAGGCACTGGCCGCCACACTAGAAGCCGTGGTATAGTCGACGCTCTCCTCACCCAGTTATGTTGGACGTCGCGGAACTGCTAGCCCAGGCCAATGCCTGCCGGCTTAGATATTAAGTCGCCTTCATTCTCCGCCGTCTCACTGAGATCACGGGGCTGATGATACCTCATGCATGGTCTGAGATTCCAACTGAGGTCTTCCCAGCTTCGTGCCACTAGGGTCCGACCACGCCAGACGCAGAGTCCAGTTCCAGAGTTCGTCATCTAGAGGTCGCCACCGACTCACACTAGGGGCCACGGCTTGCTTCGCTCTGGCCACCCGAGCTGTAACACTACCACACCATTCTGACTCAGCAACACCGAGCCACTTGGCACACCCTCGTAAAGGCCAGGCGTTATCGAGCTGTTTTTTTCTAGATGCACTTACAGCGGCGTATGTAAAGCGAGGCGCCTGGGTACGCGGCTAGATGCCCGCCGCTTGTCACCTGCTTACTGCAGTCACGTTTCACTACGTCTGTTTACGGTTAACAATAAAGATCTTTGATAACATGTGATTGCCTTAGTTGTCTACCCCTGCATCCATCTCCAGCAGAGAACCACTCCCCCACTCTTTCTCCGCAACACAGTCACATTACATATGAGAATATCGTTTCAAACCTAGTTAAATGCAGCCGAGATCAAAATATTTATATGTTTTAATCCCAAATGTGACATGCTCTCTAACACTGTTGAGTCAGATCGGATCATTTCGCATTCTTTCCCAGTCAAAATGCATGAATCGGATCTAATCATATTACGCACACTGCAGCCAACGGCTCAAAAAGTATTGTGTGCAAGACATATTTCACAGCCTGCGTTATTAGCCCTTTTATTGACTGTTCCTACTAGTTTCATTTTGCAGCCCAAGATGGTGTGGACTGCATGTATGCGGGCTTTCAGTCACCATGGAGGGCTGTTTCCTCTTTGGTAAGGGATCTAAAGAAAGTAGAATGACAATTAGAGCTGTGAAAATTAAAAGACGATGTGAAGAAGAGGCTAAAGTACTGGTACCACCTGATATCCATTACGAATGATCGTTTTGAGTGAAATTTGTAATTTCGGTGCACTCATGGTTTATTCCTGTGGGAAAGAGTCTATAAATGAATGTTGCTATACTTTAATTGAACTTTCTTGTCTACATTTGTGATGTGAGGAGACGTATTTCGCTTCAACAGAGAACTACATGTAAGTAATTTTGGGCCGCCTTGTAATGACATAGCAGATAGATTCATTTGTTGAAGCATCCCGGTATTCTACCTGGCGAAAGCAAAAAATAAAGTTTACAATATACTGAATAAAGTGGAAAAAGATCGCAGACTCATTTATATGATGAAAGCTACATCTCAAAAACCAAGAAGAACTGGAAAGCCTTATGCAGAACAGCGGAGTTGAAATTTCATTGTTGTGTCGTATGCTGTAGGTTAGAGTGTTGCTGCTGCTAAACCGTCAGATTGTTGAGCTGTTTTTGGGACGTTATTATCGCTCTACAGTACATAAAGGTAGTTAAATAACTCAATGTTGTAGAACGTTAAGAGACTACCACCTGGTCCTTCCCTTGCACGAGTAAAAAGGACTAAGTGGAAGACTGTAACGCATCAATCTACATATTAATAACATTATTTTATTACGTGAGGTAAAATCATTAAAAATTTAAATGATCGTTTCAAAGCTTTTAAGTGAAAACATTATTGGATCAAAACGTATTTTTTTCAGTGAACTGCGTCGAAAAGTTGTTGTGGTCTTCAGTTCTGAGACTGGTTGGATGCAGCTCTCCATGCTACTCTATCCTGTGCAAGCATCTTCATCTCCCAGTACTTACTGCAACCTACATCCTTCTGAATCTGCTTGGTGTATTCATCTCTTGGTCTCCCTCTACGATTTTTACCCTCCACGCAGCGCTCCAATACTAAATTGGTGATCCCTTGATGCCTCAGAATATGTCCTACCCTTCGTCTAGTTAAGTTGGGGCACAAACTTCTCTTCTCCCCAATCCTATTCAATACCTCCTCATTAGTTATATGATCTACCCATCTAATCTTCAGCATTCTTCTGTAGCACCACATTTCGAAAGCTTCTATTCTCTTCTTGTTCAAACTAGTTATCGTCCATGTTTCACTTCCATACATGGCTACAGTCCATACAAATACATTCAGAAATGACTTCCTGACTCTTAAATCTATACTCGATGTTAAAAAATTCCTCTTCTTCAGAAACGCGTTCCTTGCCATTGCCAGTCTACATTTTACATCCTCTCTACTTCAACCATCATCAGTTATTTTGCTCCCCAAAAAGCAAAACTCCTTTACTACATGAAGTCTCTCATTTCCTAATCTAATTCCCTCAGCATCACCCTACTTAATTGGACTACATTCCATTATCCTCGTTTTGCTTTTGTTGATGTTCATCTTATATCCTCCCTTCAAGACACCATCCATTCCGTTCAAATGCTCTTCCAAGATCTTTGCTGTCTCTGACAAAATTATAATGTCATCGGCGAACCTCAAAATTTTTATTTCTTCTCCACGGATTTTAATTCCTACTTCAAATTTTTCTTTTGTTTCCTTCACTGCTTGCTCAATATACAGATAGAATAACATCGGGGAGAGGCTACAACACTATCTCACACACTTCCCAACCACTGCTTCCCTTTCATGTCCCTCGACTCTTATAACTGCCATCTGGTTTCTGTACAAATTGTAAATAGCCTTTCGCTTCCTGTATTTTACCCCTGCCACATTCAGAATTTGAAAGAAAGTATTCCAGTCAACATTGTCGAAAGCTTTCTCTAAATCTACAATTGCTACACACGCAGGTTTGCGTTTCCTTCATCTAGCTTCTAAGATAAGTCGTAGGGTCAGTATTGCCTCACGTGTTCCAATATATTTACAGAATCGAAACTGATCTTCCCCGAGGGTGGCATCTACTAGTTTTTTCCATTCGTCCGTAAAGAATTGGCGTTAGTATTTTGCAGCAGTGACTTATTAAACTGATAGTACGGTAATTTTCACATCTGTCAACACCTGCTTTCTTTGGGATTGGAATTACTACATTCTTCTTGAAATCTGAGGGTATTTCGCCTGTCTCATACATGACAAGCTGCCTATTGGCTTCTGTCTCGGGTTCTTCGGCCGACGTTCATCTAATGATTTTTCTGACGTTTCGTCAGCACGAGTGGCTGGCATTGTCAAAGCTTCACCCTCCGTTGCCGGTGGTGAACTGGAGCCGAGCTCGTGGGCGCAGACTATATGTACCTGGCGCGTCAACGTCCGAGGGATTCTCCGCGGTCATTTCCGGTGCGTTTCTCCTCTTGCTACCTGTGACGGTCGTTCGCTGCAGTACGGGAAGCCAGGATCCGATGACCTTGAGGCTTTCCTCTTTCTTGTTCAAACTGTTCGCGTGTTTTTGTATTTCTACAGCTTCTCTGAACAAGCGCGTGTGATAGTGTTTCTCTATAGCCAGAACTTCCGTGTCGGCGAATTTTATTACGTGGTCGGTCTCATTCAGTGCGTGCTCTGCCACGGCCGATTTCTCCACCTGCCCCAACCTGCAATGTCGCTTATGCTCTTTGATCCTGGTGTTGATGGATCTTCCAGTCATTCCGACATAAACATTTCCGCATGTGCATGATATACGGTATATTCCCGACATTGCAAGTGGGTCTCTTTTCTCCTTCGCCGATCTAAGACACTCTTTGATCTTCCTTGTCGGTTTGAAAATCGTCTTTACGCCATGTTTGCGCAATATACGGCCGATTCTGTCCGTCACTCTGGGAATGTATGGCAGAAAGGCCGTACCCGACATTTCTTCTTCTGGTTTCTTACTTCGCCGAGTGTTTGGCTCTGTTACAGTTCTAATATAATTTTTGGAGTACCCATTGCTCCTCAGGAGAGTTTCCAGGTGTTGCAATTCTCGTTTGAGGTGTTGCGGCTCACATATTCGTCCTGCTCTCGTTATGAGCGTACTAATAATGCCTCTTTTCTGGCTCGGGTGGTGGTTTGACAGTTAGTGCAGGTATCGGTCCGTGTGTGTCTGTTTTCGATACACGCTGTGTCCCAGGTTTTCGCCGTCCCTTGTGACCAGCACATCTAGAAATGGCAGTTTCTTGTCCTTTTCTACTTCCATGGTAAATGTTATGTTGGCATGGAGGCTGTTTGCATTTACTGTCGATCTCATTTTTGAGACGTTTGTATTCCTTTTTGCCTGCTTCATTTACTGCATTTTTATATTTTCTCCTTTCATCAATTAAATTCAATATTTCTTCTGTTACCCAAGGATTTCTACTAGCCCTCGTCTTGTTACCTATTTGATCCTCTGCTGACTTCACTATTTCATCCCTCAAAGCTACCCATTCTTCTTCTACCGTATTTCTTTCCCCCATTCCTGTCAATTGTTCCCTTGTGCTCTCCCTCTAACTCTGTACAACCTCTGGTTTAGTTAGTTTATCCAGGTCCAATCTCCTTAAATTCCCACCTTTTTGCAGGTTCTTCAGTTATCATCTACAGTTCATAACCAATAAATTGTGGTCAGAGTCCACATCTGCCCATGAAAATGTCTTACAATTTACCACCTGGTTCCTAAATCTCTGTATTACCATTATATAATTTATCTGAAACCTGTCAGTATCTCCAGGCTCCTACCATGTATACAACTTTCTTTTATGAATCTTGAACCAAGTGTTAGCTATGATTAAGTTATGCGCTGTGCAAAATTCTACCAGGCGGCTTCCTCTTTCATTTCTTACCCCCAATCCATAGTCAGCTACTATGTTTCCTTCTCTCCCTTTTCCTACTATCGAAGTTTAGTCACCCATGACTATTAAATTTTCGTCTCTCTTCACTACCTGAATAATTTCTTTTATCTCATCATACATTTCATCAATATCTTCCTCATCTGCAGAGCTAGTTGGCATATAAACTTGTACTACTGTAGCAGGCGTGGGCTTCGTGTCTATCTTGGCCACAGTAATGCGTTCACTATGCCGTTTGTAGTAGCTTACCCGCACTCCTATTTTTTTATTCATTATGAAACCTACTCCTGCATTACCCCTATTTGATTTTGTATTTATAACCCTGTATTCACCTGACCTAAAGTCTTGTTCCTCCTGCCACCGAACTTCACTAATTCCCACTATAACTTAAACCTATCCATTTCCGCCGGCCGCGGTGGCCGTGCGGTTCTGGCGCTGCAGTCTGGAACCGCGGGACTGCTACGGTCGCAGGTTCGAATCCTGCCTCGGGCATGGGTGTGTGTGATGTCCTTAGGTTGGTTAGGTTTAAGTAGTTCTAAGTTCTAGGGGACTTATGACCTAAGATGTTGAGTCCCATAGTGCTCAGAGCCATTTTATCTATTTCCCTTTCTTAAATTTTCTAACCTATCTGCCCGATTAAGGGATCTGATATTCCACGCTCCGATCCGTAGAACGCCAGTTTTATTTCTCCTGATAACGACGTCCTCTTGAGGGTAGTCCCACCCGGAAATCCGAATGGGGGACTATTGTACCTCCGGAATATTTTACCCAAGAGGACGCCATCATCATTTAACCATACAGTAAAGCTGCATGCCCTCGGGAAAAATTACGGCTGTGGTTTCTCCTTGCTTTCAACCGTTCGCAGTAGCAGCACAGCAAGGCCGTTTTGGTCAGTGTTACATGGCCTGATCAGTCAATCGTCCAGACTGTTGCCCCTGCAACTATTGAAAAGGCTGCTGCCCCTCTTCAGGAACCACACGTTTGTCTGGCCTCTCAACAGATACCCCTCCGTTGTGGTTGCACCGGCGGTACGGCTATCTGTATCGCTGAAGCACGCAAGCCTCCCCGCCAACGGCAAGGTCCGTGGTTCATGAGGGGGCATCGAAAAGTACGAAGAGCAATTTAAAAAATTAAATTGGTGCCTTAATGCATTGGGAAATAATTTCAGTTATGACTAATTCTGAAACATAATTTGCTTATCTCGGTCCTGCTGTCGAGAATTTTGAGTATTTCGTTTAGTCAGGAAGCGAAATGTTCCACTGGTTCCTGTAAAACTTTGATTTGTGCACTTAATACGATTTGGAATGATGCTCCTCATATTCCTCATGCGCTACACATATTGCAATATTTATTACTAAAGATATATCGTTACATGTCAGAGAATGCTTCATGACTCTAATCTTGAAGGTGAAATAAATAATAAATGATAAATTAAAATTAAAACAACATGCGAGCCACACTTCATGAATGTCTAAATGTAGGGCATAAATTAACGGAAAGGCTGTCATAAACTAGGCTCCTGCCGAGTTTGAGGCACACCACTAACCACATTAATGACTGTTATTTCTGTATGGTTCCCCCTGTAAACAAAAATGTCTCCGAAAAATCCGAAAGAAAAACTTTCTGGAAGATTTAACGAAGACTCAGTTGAAGATGAGAAAGTATTCACTTCGAGAAATGCAGACCTCTCTTCCCAGGCCCAGTTTCGAAAAAGTAAAAGCTATTTGTAGGCTCATAGATAACAATTTTTAAAGACAGTTTGAACTGGTGCTAAATGTCAGAGAGAATATGGTACGGTATTCTTTTTTTTCAGAATGTTTCGAGTGGCCTTCTGGGAAACGTAAACATGAAATTACAAAGAAGTTGTGCATAACATGATGCGCTCGTATGAACGGCTGTAATCTAACAACTCACTGCAAGCGAATTTTTTGCTAACACACCCACATTTGTCGTACCATATAGTAGTGATGGTCACGGTGAGTGCTTTCGTCAGGATATTTCAGGTACAAAGGTAAGTGGAACGCTTCCGTGTTGAATGATTACTGTTGGATTATAAGAAGGTTAGCTCCAGCAGCATGTGGCAGAAGCGGGCGAACTCTTGAGGTAGTTGATATTTTACTTTGTTTTTGATCATTTTGTGTCACATAAACATAATCAACATTATTCTATTAAGAATAAGAGATAAACAATAAACGTAATCTCTGTTTTACGATCCTGCGACCAAAAAGAAACAAGAAAAAGTACTAGATTCATCATAACGTTCATCATTTCAAAACATTCGAACAGTCATTAGTTAAAACTTCCGGGTTTAGCGGCCGCGGTGGATTTGTAAAACTACTTCTTCCTGACGTTTCGTTGCCAACTGCGGGCAACATCTTCCGAGGTGAGTCAACGACTGGTTGCGGAGCCGTTGAGGATTCACTTATATAGAGCGTATAGATGGCACCACCATACGTCACATGGAGCCGACTATATCTGTGAGTAACGTCACTATTCTCGATTGAAGGTAATCGATTGTCACATCATTGGTGCCAGGTCGACCGCCATATCTTATCTAACGATATGCCTTCCTCTTTCCAATTAAAATTATTGTGGTATTAGAGAGAAGGTAATATTGATGGTTTATTGACAGAAAAATCGATTTTCAATCACATAGTGATCATCTTCAGTGCAGTGGTGTACAAATGAAACTCATAGGCACTGGTATCAAGCTATTATCATCATAAAATCGATTTTCAATCGCATAGTGATCATCTTCAGTGCTGTGGTGTACAAATTAAACTCATTGGCAATGGTGTGAAAATCGATTTTGCTGTCAATAAACCACCAATATTACGGCCAACGCTGACCATCTCTTTAATTTCACGTATGTGGTCGTTGTGCACACAGCACTCTATGGAGTCGCCAATCAATTATTGTGGTGTTTCTGAATCTCTATAGCTTCTAAATAAATGCGTGCATGAAAATGCGATGTCCTGGCAAGCACACTCGTCTCACTAAATTTCATTTCATGACCACCGTCTTTAAAAACATGTTCCGCTACAGCTGATTTGTCGGTATGTTACAGTCAAAAGTTCCATTTTGTATTCGTTTAAGTGCGTGTCGACTCTTCTTCTCGTTGTTCCAATATAAACCGTCCCACAGCTACACGGTATTTTATACACCCCAGGAGTTGCTAAGCGGTGTCGTGCGTCTTTGCTGATCTTAAACACTCACTAATCTTGTTGGTGTACCCTAAAATGTTGCAGCAGAATTGTTGGCGTTAAAAACAGATCCAGTCGTCTGGGAATGGATAAATACCGGTTCTGTTTGGTTTTCAAGGGAAATCACATACTATCCTTCCTGCTAAATAGTGCTTAGTTCAGGTGGCGACAATGGAGGTAGGTAGACAGCACGCACCCTACCCTCCAAGGCAGACGACAAAGGCTCAATAACATTAGGATCTAGTCACTAAGGTAGCCTCGAGAAAAGTAACTGTAGGCCTTCGTGCTCACAAATCCAGTCATGTAGGATGTGAGCTGTGTGGAGAACAGTGCTGTCGTTTTGAAATACAGCATTATCAGTGGGGAACAAACATTGTGCAACGGGATATACCTGATCAGCCAAAATGGTCACATAATCTTGGCGACAATACGACGTCGCGGAGTAACCATGGGGTCTACCGAACACCACGATATGTCTGCTAAAATAATCACCGAACTTCCGTCATGTTTCACCCTTGGGACGCGCACTATGTGATCAAATGTATTCGGACACCCCCAAAAACATACGTTTTTCATATTAAATGCATTGTGCTGCCACCTACTGCCAGGTACTCTATATCAGCAACCTCAGTAGTCATTAGACATCGTCAGAGAGCAGAATGGGTCGCTCCTCGAAACTCACGGACTTCGAACATGGTCAGGTGGTTGAGTGTCACTTGTGTCATACGTCTGTACGCGAGATTTCCACACTCCTAAACATCCCTAGTTCCACTGATTCCGAGGCGATAGTGAAGTGGAAACGTGAAGGGACACATACAGCACAAAAGCGTACAGGGCGACCTTGTCTGTTGACTGACATAGACAGCCGACAGTTGAAGGGGGTCGTAATGTGCAATAGGCAGACATCTATCCACACCATCACACAGGAATTCCAAATCGCATCAGGATCCACTGCAAGTTCTGTGACACTTAGGTGGGAGGTGAGAAAACTTGGATTTCATGGTCGAGCTGTTGCTCATAAGCCGAACATCTCGCCGATTAATGCCAAACGGAGCTTCGCTTGGTGTAAGGAGCGTAAACATTGGACGATTGAACAGTGGAAAAACGTTGTGTGGAGTGACGAATCACGATACACAATGTGGCGTTCCGATGGCGGGGTGTGGGTACGGCGAACTCCCGGTGAACGTCATCTGCCAGCGTATGTAGTGCCAAAAGGAAAATCTGAAGGCGGTGGTGTTACGTGTGGTCGTGTTTTTCATGGAGGGGGCTTGCACCTGTTGTTGTTTTGCGTGGCACTGTCACAGCACAGGCCTATACTGATATTTTAAGCACCTTCGTGCTTCCCACTTTTGAAGAGCAATCCGGGGATTGGCTCTGAGCACTATGGGACTTAACATCTGTGATGAGTCCCCTAGAACTTAGAACTACTTAATCATAACTAACCTACGGATATCACACACATACATGCCCGAGGCGGGATTCGAACCTACGACTGTAGTGGTAGCGCGGTTCCAGACTGAAGCGCCTAGAACCGCTCGGCCACTGGGGCCTGCGCAATTTGGGGATGGCGATTGCAACTTTCAACACGATTCAGCTAACTCTTCATAATGCACGGCGTACGGCCGACTGGTTACACGACAATAACATCCCTGTAATGGACTGACCTGCACAAAGTCCCGACCTGAATGCTACAATGTGCCTTTGGGTGTTTTGGAACGCCGACTTCGTGGCAGTCCTCACCGACCGACATGGATACCTCTTCTCAGTGCAGCACTTCCTGAAGAATGGGCTGCCATTCCCCAAGAAACCTTCCAGCACCTGATTGAACGTATGCCTGCGAGAGTGCAAGCGGTCATCAAGGCTAAGGGTGGGCCAACACCATATTGAATTCCAGCATTATCGATGGAGTGCGCCACGAAATTGTACGTCATTTTCAGCCAGGTATCCAGATACTTTCGATCACCTAATGTAAACTCAGCCAGAAATCGGAATCAATGTGAAACAAGATATATCAGACCAATTGATTTTCATCCACTGCTCCATAGTCCAGGTTTTATGACTTCGGCATCACGTTTTCACATTATGGGCATTTGAGTCACTGGCCATTGGTTTTGGAATTTCAGCTCGCCTTGCGATACCCTACTTCCGTAGCTCCATTCGTGTTGTTTTGGTACTGACAGGTTTTGCAAGTGTGACAGGAGGGCGATTTCAGGTGCCTTTTGCAGCTGTCGTCCCCTTTATTTTCAACGACATTCCGTCATGATCATTCGCACACAATTTCTTCCGCTTTGTGATTCAGCGGATGATGTTTTTCCCGTTTCCCTGTTCCTTAATACGATGCCTCTCGAGAAACGAAACACTTCGGCTGCCTTGGTAACGGAAGCAACCGCCATTTGAGCACCAACAATTTGTCCGTAGTTGAATTCACCTGGCTCCGACACAATGCAGTCACAACTGCACAAAAACCGTTCCGACCACTGACACCTGCAAGGTACTGAGGGTATTGTACAGGGGCGTTTCCTGGTCAAATACAGCAGTGCAACAAGCAGGCATGGCTAGCATCTACACTGATGTTGAAGCACGTGTTTCCCGTGGTGTTTCCATATTTCTTGTCCAAATGCTATATGAGCATAACAAGAATGCTATATCAAAACATAACTTTCATCAGGTTCTCGCAAAGTAGCAAGTGTTTCTAGATGGAAATACCTCACAAAATTTCTGTACCCACTGCTCAAGGGCACAAGAATTCTCAGTTTATCGCCCACTTAAGAGCAGCTCTCCCTCGTAAATCGTTAATAAATTTCGGCCTTAAAGACCCTACGTCGGTGTTACAGGCGAGGTATAGCCCCTTGTGTTTTCCTTCTTACCAGCTTCTCCCCCCAACTCTCTGCCCAGTAATTACTCCACTCCTCTGCTAGAATGAGGAAGAAGAGGTAGGTAATCGATAAGTTCTTCCCCAAGATTGCTTGCCCAAGATTCGCGTGAGTTAACAATCCTTCGAAGTGTGTAGGTGTTCAATGCAGTTCCTTCTGTTGGTAACAATACGCGACGGACATAGGTATGATTTACCTCGAGACGCAAATGGAGGAGTAAACACCATGCGCACGAAGCTGTGCCTCCGATATACTTTCTAAGGCTTCAGTCATATTAAGGTTTCTAAGCTGCTAGCAATGCTTTGTCATAAGTAAATGCATCAGCTTGCGGAGATAGTGATGCAATGAAACACCTCTTACGTATAATGGCACTATCGACGTATCAGGAAAATCTTAGTACAATTTCTTTTGACTTTTTAAGACTAGCTATAGATGTAACTAAAACTTTATTGCCATTTTACATAATTACACAGTCACACAATCGCAAGAACCTTACTAAACGAACACACTTACAACAACATCATTCAAGAGATCTTTCACTGGTTTGAAACATCTAATATTCGTGTTCTTTACTGGATGAAATAATAAATGTTCCCTGTGTTACGTACGGGATTAACTGGCGTTCTCACATTGGGTGGCACGCGGTCTTCATCACACTAACCTTTTTTCATTTGTCATTTCGATCTTAAATTAACACTGAATTATGTGCATTATGTGTTGTGAGTTGACTTCGTTCAGACGATAATGTACGAGTACTTTATGTTCATTGTTTACAGTCAACACGATTTAATAAAACGATGAAAACAACTTTCTTGCTAACTGACATTGCATTTTAATATTTATTATTAGTAAATGATAATAGTTTATTGACATAAATGAGGAAATGAACTGAAGAACCCTATAGTTAGAACTATATTAAAGAGTGGTTCCAATACCAATTAAACCTATAGCAAGCAGTCTTATTGGTATTTTGAACTGGACAAGTGTGTATCTTCATTAGGACAGGTTTCTATAACATACAATACAACTATAACTTAGCATTTCAGTTCTCTCGCTTTTGAAGTGACAAGCGGGAATCGACATGTATCACACAACTTCGTACAATTCATATGGAATGTGTACACCCTAGGTGGATGTCAGTTTTCTGTGGTTTCATTGTACAGCGAATTTTCGCTGTAGCTGCATTCTTTATTGTTCAGTTCGTTTCATAGTGGTATCCACCAAGGGCAACTTCAACTCCTCCTCCCTGTTCAGCAATAAAGTAGTATGGTGACATGTAGTGCTTTTTAAATAGAATGGAGCCCTTCCACGGCCACACAGGTATGACGGCCAACGCAAAAGATCTACTGCCATCTCTGGTTATTGATTAGTTTGCACTAAGTGAAGTCTCGCAGGATGTAGGTACTGTTATGTTTGCGTACAACTAGTTACGATTAACCATTAATACACACTCATATGAAGATAGATTGGCTCGAAAGTTTAACGAAGAGTATCGGTTTGAAGGACAGACAAAAATATGGCAAGGTAAAAGCCAAGGGAAACACGTAGATACTTCTTCTGGAAGACGACGAATTCGTGCCCTCCCAACGCCATGATGAAGATGGTATCGGAATTCATCAGACCATGAACACTCTGGTACATGGGTGGGTCGTAGGCTGTGGAGGCCCATCGCTAGGAGTGTTCGGTGCACTGTGTGTTCAGACACACCTCTACTCTGCCCAACATTAAGGTCTGACGTTAGTCCCGCCACAGTTCGGCTTCTGTTCTGTTTCACCAATCTGACCAGCCTACGACGTTCGAAATCTGTAATGAGTGGTTGCCGTCCATCACCACGACGTCTGGACGTGATGTCACCTTGGTTTCCCCAAGTGTTGAAGATATTCAGCACAGCACTCTTCGAACAATTGGCAAGTCGTCGAATTTCCGAAATGCTCCTACCGAGCCGCCAGGTTATCACAATCTGCTCAAGGTCAAACTCAGAGAGATCGCGTACCTTCCCCATTCTTCACGGACAGCGCGCTCTCTTGGTACTGCGTGAACCGAGCGGTTGTCTGAGTAGCTGTCATTCCTCGCCAGGTGACGCTGCTATCGCCTTCACTAGTTAGTCGGTGGTCATCATATTCTGGCTGATTACTGTACAGAGTGATCTTAACTGAAATGGCTACATGAAATAATTAGTGGTAGAAGCAGATACCAAACAGATATACGTAGGAAGAGTTATAAGGAAATTTAACTCATCCACGAAGGAAGTCGTCTTTAAGTCGTTTAATATAAACGTAGGATTTTTCTGGGTTTGTGACTGCATTGTCAATATGTAAAACTACTGACGTTTCGGTCACTGTTGCAAATGACATTCTTCAGGCTGTTTTGTTTACGTCGGTAGTTTAACATATTGACAACACGGTCACAAACCCTGAAAAATTTTATTGGCTTTAAATCGTTTGTAAGACCGATTCTTGAGTACTGAGTCTTGAGTATTGTTCATCAGATAGGACTAATAGGACGGACAGAAGATATAGAACGGAACCAACGAAGGGCGGTGCGTTTCTTCACGGGATCTCTTAGTCGGCAGGAGACCACAAGTGAAATGCTCAGCAAACGCCTGTGGAAAACGTAACAAGAGAAGTGGTGTGCATCACAAGAGATAAGTTATTGAAATTTCTAGAGAGCGCTTTCTGGAAAGAGTCAGACTACCTATTACCTCCTCCAGCACACACCTCGCGTAATTAGAGTCGGTACTCCCCAAGAGCCATTCGCAAGTGGATCAGCGTAGTTAGTGGTACCAGAAGTACCCTCTGTCTCGCACCGTCAGGTGACTTTCGATGTGTAATGTAGATGCAGAAAGCCG
The DNA here is from genome assembly GCF_023864345.2 of Schistocerca serialis cubense. Classification (NCBI taxonomy): domain Eukaryota; kingdom Metazoa; phylum Arthropoda; class Insecta; order Orthoptera; family Acrididae; genus Schistocerca; species Schistocerca serialis. The sequence continues at coordinate 270,711,119 of NC_064639.1, forward strand.
GATAGCACATACATGACTTGCGCGCTTAGCCAATACAATCGGGACACATCTGGCTTAGAAGTGTGTGAGTCGATCTGACAGCATCACATTTTCTTCTTACGAAATTTTTAATTCCTTAATGCTTAACATGCACGTAGTTTGCTCCAACCAGGCACACACTGCTGTTTCTAGGTTTCTAATTAAAATGTACCTCATTATCAGCGGCAGTTAAGCGCCTAAGCCGCGGGCAGTGGCCGCGCGGTTTGAGGCGTCATGTCACGGTCTGCGCGGCCCCTCCCGTCGAAGGTTCAAGTGCTCCTTCGGGCATAGATGTGTGTGTTGTTATTAGCATAGGTTAGTTTAAGTTAGTTTAAGTAGTGTGTAAGTCAAGGGACCGATAACCTAAGCAGTTTGGTCCCTTAGGAATTCACACACATTTGGACATTAAGCGCCTAACGAAAATACCAAGCCACATTACGGGCTGCCATTCGGAAAGGCGTTCTGCGGGTAACAAACTGATATTTGTGGCAGCCTGATACATGCGCTGGGCCGAAGTTGCGGTTTTTCAAGTTTATACTTTCGGGAGACTCTACCTTTCCGTCTTCCTTTTTCCATTTTTTCGCAGTGGGGAAGGTACTCGGGGAATTCGTTAGCCAGCTTGATAATCATTTGATCGTACACTTTTGTATACCTTATTTGGATAAAAAATACGAGCCTTGTTATGCTGCCTGCCGGAATCAAACTTTTTTCACCTTCTTATTTAAGATACCTTAGAAGACCAGAGAATGTTGGGTCCAGAACATATGAGCTTGTACAGGCGTTTGTAACACGCCAGCATAGAGTTAGGAGAGGAATCACATTGTAAATGTTACAGAGCAGCGGTAAAAAAAGGGAAGTGATACATAAAAGCGTGACAACTAAGGTGAAAATGAAAATATAAGTTATTCAGTGTCATGAGCACTGATTCCGCAACCCTGCGGGTAAGATTATGGTAACGAACATTTGTCTCTGAACTCGACAGCAGCATATGCTTTTCAGTGATGCGAACATTGTAAGGAGAGAACACAAAATTGTTAAAGGCTTTAATGCAGCTACAGGATTTAATACCAAGTGTATGTATATAGTAGTGAATGCTAGTAGTACATCTTGTGTATATTCTTGTAAGCGTTCTAGAATGTAGAGTTGAGCCATGGAGAGGAGCAACGGGACATCGTATGTGGGCTCCTAATTATGACGATACGTGAACTGCAATAAAGTGTAATTAGCAGTAGCAAATTTATGGTTCGTGGTGCTCCATAACGAGAGATCTACTGGTTTGTAGAAATGTAATCAGTTAATTAACCTAGCTCAGTTCGCTCGACGACACCATTGCTGTAACGCGACGAAAGTATGCAGGCCTTTCACGTAGCAGCCCTCAATTTCAATTAGCAGAAACTAATTTTCACCCATTTTCATCGTATTTTGTGATATCACGGCACTAACATTAGTTTAGTTAATTAACTAATCAGGACTCCCCCTCCAATTAACCTGTTTATTTGTACGGCTGGCTAATTTGCTTTCGACATCCATTCTAGTCTCTGACATTTTTTTCAGTTTTCCGTAATCGGTAAGTAAACATACAGAACGCATATGAGGTTCAGCAGATTCTCAGCGGAAAATATTCGAAATATTTTTAAACAGTACAGAATTAAGCTGGAATTCTATATGTGATGTTTTTATTTGAGTCAATTGGATAAAACTCCTAATGCCTGTCATACAATTAACGCGGATATATTTTAATAAAAATAATTAAAAAGGGATGTCAAATTTTTACAAAAACTTGCTACGTCATTTGAGCACTACCACAACTGCAATTTTAATGAAAGCACTCTGAAACTCCTTTCCAACATTGAAGTGAGTGGAGCTGAAATAACAAGAGGCTTTACTACGGGCTTTTCAATTACTCTTTTTAGAGATAAAACTGTAATTTAAACGGATTCGCCTACTATGCAGTGTTGGATAAACATAATGCTGTTTAATAAGTTTAAAAAATTGTTGTATTTACGGCGTTTTATATTCTGACAGAAATAAATAAAGGGTGTATCACGAAGAATCATCCGATTTCTCAACAGTTTATTGTACACGTAGGCAACAGAAGGCACTCAGTGTTCTGGTCTTCAAAGGGTGCAGCATAGTCGCGGCAGAGCACAATGCTTTTTGTTGAGAATAGAGGGTAGTGTTGTACCTAGAGGAGTTTCTAGAAACACACAATGAATTCTAGAGATTTAAGTCCTGCATAATATAGTAAAGCTATTTGGACTATATTGTTAATTGGCCAGGTACAGAATTTTCTAGTGTGTAAACTGATATATATTTTTAGAACTATTCGTATAACATGTGGACAGTTAAGCTATACTTCGTCTCTCGCTCACCATCGTATGCCTTGAAACAGAAGAAGGTCTTTTAGCATGGAACGTGCGATAGTTGTGAAGTAACTGAGTTTCGTTAACGTCTTGAGAATTTTATCTCGTCCAGGAAATGGAAGTTTGTGTTAGATTCCAGTAGCTTCAGTTTCATAATATATTTACTTTGTAGCTACTTTTCGCAATATTTCTGTTCTATTTGATTTCACTGACTGATTTTTGGTGTGTGCTAGAGGAATACTGTAAATTAAATACAATATTGACACGGTTTCCTCCGGTGCAAAGCTTTTGAAGTTCAATGGAATATTTTTTCCTCGTTACATGACCATTTATTTGTTTAGCGTACAGCTACAGCGCAAACTAATAATATAAGAATTACCTCAAACTACAAACTAACATCCAGGCCACGAATATAACGTGTTGATCCTTCCGCCATCACTAGCAAATTTTTTCAGTCACCAAGAAAACCTCTCAGAGGACATATTCGTTTGACTTGACGAACAGTCGACTTCTCAGCGTCACACTCACAACATCGTGAAGTTATTTTCTTCCACTTGGGCACACCTGCACTCTCTTATTCCGTGAGGAACTGGCCAGGCCTTGCGTGGCAATTCAAAGCCACATAGTTTGCTCAATACGCGTGGCATCTTAAGTTGTTTTATTGTAGCATTAATCTGCCACATGAGATTCCAGCTATCATCAGTATTAAAATAAACTAGCAGTCCTACCGTATCTAGGGGTGGGCGACGAGAGCGAAGCTTGGAATGTCTGCGATAGCAGTGAGGTTAGGATTTTTCTGTAGCTTTTTGTACTCTCGTACAGGTGCGCTTTCCCATAGCAGAGATAGAGGTGATATGTGGATAATGTGTTGAATAATATTATCTTTCTTTCTTTTCTTATATATAAACCATATGTAAACTAAATGAGCTAAAAACCAAAGACCGCTAAAAAGTCTATTGAAGAGTTGTTTTGTGGCAAGGATAATGTTATTCTATATCGTTAAACATCTGCATGAAACAAAGAAAGAAATACGCTCTTCACGTTATTAATTCATGTACCTTCACCCTTTCCTTTCGGAAACAGGTATACTGCGGAGGTATGCTCGGACCAGCGTAGTTAAAAATACGTGTTTTCACCGTTCATTAAAAATATTATAAAAAGTTATTAGAAAAGGAACATTTATTGACATGGTTATAAGTTCATCAATTAACTCGCTACCGAGATCCTGCATCAAGAGGTTCAGCTCAGACAAAAATTATTAATGCCGTATCTGGAGGAGCGTTCCTGCATCGACATTGTCACACTCAAGACGAAACACAATGGAGTTAATGTGAAGGTAATGACTCAGATTTGATAGGCACCTACAGAACTTGATTTACTTATACCAATAATATTGCGCTTCGCGTGTTAAGAACTTATAGACAGATCGACAATTTCAGTGGTTGCGGTGATTATTTGGTACTGCACCCTACTGGAAGCAACATTACGTAACAAAAATTATGTTTATTGACCTTGGATGTAATAATATTCAAGGTCTGCCGATATTGGTATCAGTTAAAGTTCACCTTAAGATTGAGCGCAGATTCATGAATTACATTCAAAACTTTCTCAACTTTTCTTTCCAATCAATTTTTCCAATTATTCAAGCAATTATTAATCAATTTCCACATACCTATTTACTAAGTATGGAAGGCAGAATATAGGGTTCTCATGTTAGCAGCTATAAGATGCATCATATTGTTGAGTGTGTGTCAACAAGTCTTGCTTGAGTACTACTCTTCCAGGCTGGTCAGCAATACTACGAAACACCGTAAACCAATTCCAGAGCTGAAGTACACATTTGGAAAAACATTAATTTTCTGGGGTAATTTTTTTGATATCAGAAAAAGGCTGTGGCACATAATAAGCGAATGCCATCACATAAAAATGGAATAAGGAAACATATAAAACTTCTATAACAGGTGAAATTCTCAGTGTACCAAGGTATAGCACTCTTACCTAAGGCACCGAAGATTCTATTGTGCCGGCCGGGGTAGCCGAGCGGTTCTAGGCGCTACAGTCCGGAACCGCACGACCGCTACGTTCGTAGGTTCTAATCCTGCCTCGGGCATGCATGTGTGTGATGTACTTAGGTTAGTTAGGTTTAAGTACTTCTAAGTTCTAGGGGACTGATGACCTCAGAAGTTAAGTCCCATGGTGCTCAGAGCCATTTGAACCATTTTGATCCTATTGTGTATTCCACCATTCGCCTCCGAGGTTACCTCATCCACATCTTTTTACTTTTATTTGGTGAAGTTTTCCGTCTAGTTGCCCCCCCTTCCAACGACCATGGGATAACCACGGCGCCGCATAACTACAGTACTGAATTTAATAAGTCTAGATATGCTTCTCGAAAGTGATGGAGAAGTTGACTATAGTCTGAATGGTCGTCGTGCTTCCCGTGGAACGCGCATTGGATATTGATGAACAGAAAACGAAAATTTTGACTTTAAACGTAATTGTAAAATGTACCGCATGCACGCAAAATATATAGATCTAAAAAATTAAATTTTTAATTAAATTTTTGGTCAGGTGTCAAGTGGGACAGAAGTCAGTTGAAGAAATGGGTAGTTTATTGCAGATCTGGATTTGACTATGACATAGACATCATCGATACATTACCAGAAGGGTGCTATTGGCACAAATATCGCAGAGCATTAACTTGCGGCATTTATCGCTAGCATTTGCATCGCAAAACCAAAACTGAAGCCGTTGCTCATAACATGAACATTCCCGCTCGTGCGAAAGCTATAAGCAACGGCTTCACTTTTGTTTCTACCACGTAAACGCTAGCGTTAACTGTCACAAGTTTATGCTTTGACGTGTTTGTTCGTATACGACTTTTCCGGTAACGCTCTGGTCATTGTGTTTTAGTCGATTTCTGTAACTGACTGCAGCCCTTCGTCACATTTGGTTATTCAACAGGTAGCTGTGCATTAGCGGTATCCAATGGATTGGAATTTAGTTAAAATGATTTGTAGCCTATGCTTCAATTAGCATTATGCTGTGGATGCTATCTTCATTCGTGTAGAAGATGCCTTCCGAAATGCCTTCACAAAAGAAGACGAAGTAAATAATACAGAATTCGAATTGAGAACAGCTGCCAACAAGAGAAATGTAGAAGTAAATATCCTCGTAGTAGTGAAGCAACTTAAATCACTTAATAAAAGAAAGTCTCTGGTCTAGACTGTGTACCAATTACTTTCCTTTCGGAGTATGCTGATGCATTAGCTCCATACTTAACAGTCATATATAACCGTTCGCTTGACGAAAGATCCGTACCCAAAGACTGGAAAGTTCCACAGGTCGCACCAATATTCAAGAAAGGTAGTAAGAGTAATCCACTAAATTAGAGGCCCATATCGTTAACGTCGATATGCAGCAGGATTTTAGAACATTTATTGTGTTTGAAGAAAACGGTCTATTGACTCACAGTCAACATGGAATCACAAAACATCGTTCTTGTGAAACACAACTAGCTCTTTATTCACATGAAGCGCTGAGTGCTTTTGACAAGGGATTTCAGATCGATTCCGTATTTCTGGATTTCCGGAAGGCTTTTGACACTGTACCACACAGGAGGCTCGTAGTGAAATTGCGTGCTTAAGGAATATCGTCTCAGTCATGTGACTCGAACTGTGATATCCTGTCAGAGAGGTCACAGTTCGTTGTAATTGACGGGAAGTCATCGAGTAAAACAGAAGTGAATTCTGGCGTTCCCCAAGGTGGTGTTATAGGCCCTTTGCTGTTCCTTATCTGTGTAAACGATTTGGGAGACAATTTGAGCAACCGTCTTCGGTTGTTTGGAGATGACGCTGTCGTCTATCGACTAATAAAGTCATCAGAAGATCAAAACAAACTGCAAAACGATTTAGAAGAAATATCGGAATGAAGCGAAAAGTGGCAGTTCACCTTAAATAACGAGAAGTGTAAGGTCAGACACATAAGTGCTAAAAGAAACGCGTTAAACTTTGGTTACACGATAAATCAGTCTAATCTAAAAGCCGTAAATTCAACTAAATACGTAGGTATTACAACTACGAACAATTTAAATTGGAAGGAACACATAGAAAATGTTGTGGCGAAGGCTAACCAAAGACTGCGTTTCGTTGACAGGACACTTAGAAAATGTAACAGACCTACTAAGGAGACAGCCTACATTACGCTTGTCCGTCCTCTTTTAGAATACTGTTGCGCGGTGTGGGATCCTTACCAGATGGGACTGACTGGGTACATCGAAAAAGTTCAAAGAAAGGCAGCACGTTTTGTATTATCGCGAAATATGGGAGAGAGTGTCACAGAAATGATACAGGATTTGGGATGGAAAGGTGTTTTTCGTTGCGACGGAATCTTCTCACGAAATTCCAATCACCAACTTTCTCCTCCGAATGCGAAAATATTTTGTTGACACCAACTTACATATGGAGGAACGATCACAAAGATAAACTAAGGGAAATCAGAGCTCGTACAGAAAGATATACGTGTTCATTCTTTCCGCACGCTATACGAAATTGGAATAATAGAGAACTGTGAAGGTGGTTCGATAAACCCTCTTTCAGGCACTTAAATGTGATTTGCAGAGTATGCATGTAGATGTAGATGTAGGTGTAGATGTAGGTGTAGATGTAGATGTAGATGTAATCCCGTGCAATGTGTTGTATCTACTTGAAAAACACTGTGAGTCGCATTATAGAGGTGCACTGCGCTCCCATGTTTCACCACTTTACCGAATAGGTAAGCATTCCCAAATTTTTTGACTTTTCTTGTGGGATTCGTAATAATACAGTTCCATTACTACTGCTAATTCCACTCACTATATAGGAAAGGAGGTATAAAAGACCTCACATTTTGGCGCTAAAACATATGACGTGTTATATGATAAATTACATTCGTCAGTAACAGAGTTAGAGACAATGACCTGCAAGATTATCATACACTGTTCAGCCAGAGTACTATGATCACAATCTAACAGTCGATATGTCCTACTTTGGTAGGGATAACAGAGGCGACGCATCGTGTCGGTGAAGTAATGAGGCCTTGATATGTAGCTGGAGGGATTTGGGAGCACCTCGGCACACAGAAGTCATCTGATTCCAGCAAGGGAGGGGGAGGGGGTGGGATGAGCTCTGATGCCCCGTTCAGTCACATCCCAGGTGTATTCAATTGGGTTCAGATCTGGTGAGGGGGTGGGGGGTGGGGAGAGGCAGCATATAAACTGGAACTCATCACTGTGTTCCATTAACCACGCATCATACTCCCGGCCTTGTAACATGGCGCATTATCTGGATGAAAAATGTCACTGCCGTCCCCAAACATGGACGTCACGAAGGGGTGTACGTGGTCTGCAACCTATGAAAGACACTTCTGGATGTATGGATGCCCATGTGAATTTCCCCAGAGAACAGCCAGCTTGTCTCCGTCCAGCAGTACAGGTATCAAGGAGTTGTTTCCCTGGATGATGACGCATTCGCGTCCTCCCATTGGCATGATGAAGAAGGTATCGGGATTCATCAGACCATGCTAAGCTCTGCCAGTGCGCCAGTGTCCAATACCGATGGTCATGTGCCCACTTCAGTCGTAGTTGCTGATGTGGTGTTAACACTGGCACATGCATGGGTCGTCGGCTGGGGAAGCCCATATTTAAGAATCTTCGGTGCACTGTGTGTTCAGACGACCTTGCACTTCGCCCAGAATTAAAGTCTGCTGTTAGTTCCACCACAGTTCATCGCCTGTCCTGTTTTATCAGTCTGTCCAGCCCATGACTTCCAACATCTGTATTCGAGGGCTGGCTGCCAAACCACTCGACCTCTGGACATGGTTTCACTTTGGGTTTCGCCACGTGTTGAGGACATAGCACACCTTGAGCACCCGACAACTCTTGCAGTTTGTGAAATGCTCCTGGCGAGCTTCCGGGCCATCACAATGTGCCCTAGGTCAAACCCAGATAGAACGCGCACCTTTCCCATTTTGCACACACAGACAGCACGCTCACTGATACTACATGCACCACGGATTTGTCTGATTAGCAGTCATTCCTAGCCAGTTGACGCTGCTGTCGCCTGCACAGATTTGTATCGATAATAGGTCGGTGAACATAATATTCCGGCGGATGAGTCTAAATGCCTAAAGGGGTTTCATAAATTCACTGCAGCTACATTAACTGGCACGTTATCACAAACCTCATCTTAAAATTTTGTACTGTTGTATCTGCACTTCAAGTTCCAGCAATGAGAGAGCAGGTTAGAACGTAAGTGTGGTTGAAATCTATTCACAAAAAAAAAGTGTTTCAAATGGCTCTGAGCACTATGGGACTTAACTTCTAAGGTCATCAGTCCCCTAGAACTTAGAACTACTTAAACCTAACTAACCTAAGGACATCACACACGTCCATGCCCGAGGCAGGATTCGAACCTGCGACCGTAGCGGTCGCGTGGTTCCACCCCGGCCGGCATCCATTCACACTTTGCCGTAATAGCATAAGGCACTTCAGGGCAACGTTCAACAAAGATACAACTGCCAACTACATTCGGCGATTCTATGCCCAGTTTAGCAGTTCAGAGCTCCAGAATACTTCTGCAACGGGAAGTTAACGGGTCAGCCTGCAGTTGATTGAAGAAATGGCTGACTGCTTGGGGAGGGGGGGCGGGGGTAGTTTTGCAGGTAGCCCGCATAATGCTGCAAACAGAGCACGCTGATAACTGAACATACCACAACCGTTTCGAAGATCCAAGATCCTGAGGAAACGACTTAATCTGGTTGAAATTAGTACAAGTCCTGACTCCCAATAGGAAAGTCAGGCGCATAGAACATTCGGCACAGTTGCTTTTGAGAGAGGATGGGTTTTGTGAGAAACTCATGTCAGTGATGAAGGAACATTTATTGTGAATGGCTCGATGAACAGACACAATATGCGAATCCACACGCTACCGGTCATCACTTACGAGATACACCAAAAGTAAATGTATTCTGCGAAGCCTTGCGAATTAAAGTTGACGGTCACTTTCTCTTCTGTAACAAGACCGTTACTGGACTCATGTATCAGGTGTATCAGCATATACTGAAAAAATGGCTCGTGCGACAACTGAAGAGCGACAGTGTGGACGTTCTACCAGCAGGATAGTGCTCCACCCCACTTCCATCATGATGTCGTGAATTCTCAAACAGACAATTGAGAAATGATGGATCGGTCGTGGTACGGTTGAGGATCAGCAATTCATGTCAAGGCCTCCACGCTCTCCCCACCAAGCCGCAAGCGAGTTCTTTGTGTGGAAGTTATATTGAAGGTTCATTATTAACGCCTTCTGCACCATCAAACCTACCTGACCTGCGAGCTCTCATCACAAAGTCCTTCTGAACGGATTGATGGGGACATTCCGCTTCAAAATTGATATTTGCGTAATCAGTAGGGATGCGACACACAGACTATGGAGCACTTCCAACATGTAAAAAGAAAATGAGTTTCTCCTACGTGTTTGCAAAGCAGTGTGCTTTGTGTAGTGGTTTGTTTCGCTGTGCCAGAGTACGTAACGATTATGAGATGACTTCAAGACACTGCGATTACGTTGGAAGGTCATCCTGCTCAATTTTCGCTTAATCGCCGCTCACGATTCATTGAGGATTGTTGGAGCTGGGTCCGAGGTGTATAGATCTCGTCTGATAGCTTCCGATATGTATTCAGTACAACTGCTGCAAAATGACCTAGGAGAACGAGAGGAGAGGAAACGGTCAACCTCCCTCGTGAACTCTTCCGCAACCATTCTCATACAGTTCCATACGTGACGCAGTGGTTTGTTCCGCTAGTGAAACTGCAAGTCGCCTGCAGGGTGGTGTTGGAGGACAGGCGAGTGCAATGCTCAGACAGTATGTTCCTGTACTGCTTACCGTCAAATATATAGGCGTGAAAAACATTATTTCTTAGGAAATGTTATTTCATTTGTGTAAAAATTTGATATACTCTGTTACTTCATTAGCAAAAATGCCTCGGTGTTTTATTTTAAACAGATTTCACGTCTCTCACATTGACCCGCAAGAGGAAAAATCGGAAGATAATAGTGCTAATACACTCCTGGAAATGGAAAAAAGAACACATTGACCCCGGTGTGTCAGACCCAACATACTTGCTCAGGACACTGCGAGAGGGCTGTACAAGCAATGATCACACGCACGGCACAGCGGACACACCAGGAACCGCGGTGTTGGCCGTCGAATGGCGCTAGCTGCGCAGCATTTGTGCACCGCCGCCGTCAGTGTCAGCCAGTTTGCCGTGGCATACGGAGCTCCATGGCAGTCTTTAACACTGGTAGCATGCCGCGACAGCGTGGACGTGAACCGTATGTGCAGTTGACGGACTTCGAGCGAGGGCGTATAGTGGGCATGCGGGAGGCCGGGTGGACGTACCGCCGAATTGCTCAACACGTGGGGCGTGAGGTCTCCACAGCACATCGATGTTGTCGCCAGTGGTCGGCGGAAGGTGCACGTGCCCGTCGACCTGGGACCGGACCGCAGCGACGCACGGATGCGCGCCAAGACCGTAGGATCCTACGCAGTCCCGTAGGGGACCGCACCGCCACTTCCCAGCAAATTAGGGACACTGTTGCTCCTGGGGTATCGGCGAGGACCATTCGCAACCGTCTCCATGAAGCTGGGCTACGGTCCCGCACACTGTTAGGCCGTCTTCCGTTCACGCCCCAACATCGTGCAGCCCGCCTCCAGTGGTGTCGCGACAGGCGTGAATGGAGGGACGAATGGAGACGTGTCGTCTTCAGCGATGAGAGTCGCTTCTGCCTTGGTGCCAATGATGGTCGTATGCGTGTTTGGCGCCGTGCAGGTGAGCGCCACAATCAGGACTGCATACGACCGAGGCACACAGGGCCAACACCCGGCATCATGGTGTGGGGAGCGATCTCCCACACTGGCCGTACACCAGTGGTGATCGTCGAGGGGACACTGAATAGTGCACGGTACATCCAAACCGTCATCGAACCCATCGTTCTACCATTCCTAGACCGGCAAGGGAACTTGCTGTTCCAACAGGACAATGCACGTCCGCATGTATCCCGTGCCACCCAACGTGCTCTAGAAGGTGTAAGTCAACTACCCTGGCCAGCAAGATCTCCGGATCTGTCCCCCATTGAGCATGTTTGGGACTGGATGAAGCGTCGTCTCACGCGGTCTGCACGTCCAGCACGAACGCTGGTCCAACTGAGGCGCCAGGTGGAAATGGCATGGCAAGCCGTTCCACAGGACTACATCCAGCATCTCTACGATCGTCTCCATGGGAGAATAGCAGCCTGCATTGCTGCGGAAGGTGGATATACACTGTACTAGTGCCGACATTGTGCATGCTCTGTTGCCTGTGTCTATGTGCCTGAGGTTCTGTCAGTGTGATCATGTGATGTATCTGACCCCAGGAATGTGTCAATAAAGTTTCCCCTTCCTGGGACAATGAATTCACGGTGTTCTTATTTCAATTTCCAGGAGTGTACTTGATGACACGAGTCTACAGTAAATTTTCAAAATACAAATTGAAGTACATGGCTTAACTTGCGCATATAATTTAATTAACAAACTGTTTCCGATGCCAGGCATCCATTTCCAGAAATCCAAAACAAAGGAGAGGAAGGAAGCTTAGAATTTAGCGTCCCGTCGGCAATGAGAAAGAGAACTAGCTATGATTGTTTTGTTAACGATGGGAATTGAAATCAATCGTATCATTTAAAAGGACCCATCCTGGCATCTGCCCTCAGTTACTTAGGTCAATCACGGAAAAACCAAATCAGTATGGCCCGTGGCTGTATGTACCGTCATCCATCCGAATGCGAGTCCAATATATTGACCTCTGTGCACCCTCGCTAGATTCCAGAAATAAGACAAAGCCGAAGGCACCTGAGAGAGATGTGCAGACTCTACAAGAAATCTACTTATACAATAGAACTGGTAAAAAATTTAGAACTAGCGGTGGAGACATTGCCAGTGTAGCCTGTAATCTCTTCGTAAATTATTTGTGAAATAGTTTAATCGCTAATTGTTACTGTTTTATCAGTTCGATTATAAAAGTTCATTCCGTTTGTAGTTTGAACATCAGTGCCTGTAACGTTAGAATTATCTTGTCCTACATGTATTTAGTACAATTGGTGCCAGATGACCTAGGACAAGGAAGCGAAATGAACGCTGAAAATTTTAAACATGGCTGAAGCAGCAACTGTTGAAAATCTTCACGGTAAATGATAACAGCCAAACCAGTTGCCGGTTAAAGAATCGTTGAAATCCTTGACCACGCTTTCGGTATAAATAAATATACCTTCGTCGGAAGCAAAAACACACCTGAACAGGAAGACACCTTCATTCTATTCCATTTTTGGGGAATGTTTCATACAAGATAAGAAGACTTCTACAGAAGCAATACAATTACAGAGTTGCATTTTCCGTTAATAATAGCTTAAAACAAAGAGTGATTCATATTAATGGGGCACGGGAAGAACTTCGCACTAAATTCGAAATTTACTCCCCCGACTGTTACATTGGACAGACAGGTGGACCCAATAGAGTAATATATAACGAACACATGCTAGGTAAAAATGGGGAAAACGTGTACAATTCCACGTCTGCCGAACATCTATTGCTCTTACAGCATACGCCACGTAAATTGGATGACGTAGAATTGCTGCACGAAGTGAGTAAGGGTTACAGACTGGACCTATTTAAGGAATTCGAAATTTTCAAATATCTATCTCAAAAATATGGATGTATTCTTAACTAACAGGTCAAGCTTAGAAACAAAAATATTTTGGATAGTTTCAAAGCCCTCCTTACTCTAACGTAAAATAGTTTGGCTGACTAGAAGTTAGTTTTCTTGTCTGTTGATGCTGGTAAGATGCTCCTTTCCCGTCTTGTTGTTCACGGTTTACTACGTGTATGTGTGGTTTAAATGACTCTGATATGTTTTTTATTCACGACGACAGATGGTTTCGATTTACTACAACGTTTTGTTCGTTTTCGCACGCATGTATCCTAGTCTTTAATTTGCTCGAGTTTCTCGCACGTAACACTAGTGTCCTCTCTCGTTAGATGTGTTCCTTAGCGCAAGCTTCACCTGCTTGACACTAGAACACAGGCAAATTGGTTTCACATTTTCTATTGTATGTAGATGTTTTAAATGGTTCTGTTCTGTTTTATTTATTAAGACAGAGGGTTTGAATTAGCACAACCTTTAAAATTTTGATGCGCATGTGTATGTATCCCTAGGTTTTAATGTGCGCGAGTGTCTCGCACATACCACAAGTGCCATCTCTCAGTGAAACTGTCTGCCCTAGTGCTTCCACACACCTTCACGCTAGTTCACAAAGTACTGATAATATCCCGTGTTCGCATCGACGTTCTCTTCATAATTATGCAGTACAGATGGAGGTGATATTTTAATGTTAACTGCTGACGACGCCTTTGTTACGATTGCTTTATCTATCTCCACTGCAGGATGGGATTTTAGTAAGTGACTAAAATTTTTGTGCTTGTAATAGTTTGGTAATTTTCACGGTTACTTAAAGCTATAAGTGGTGGTATTATTCTTCTATCTCAATTATGGTGCTAAGCTTTTTGCTAATGAATGTGTCTTCCTGTTGAGATGTATTTTTCCGTCTGATGAAGGTATATTTAGATATACCGAAAACATGGTCAAGGATTTCAATAAATGTTTATGCTGTAACTGTTTGGCTGTTATCATTTACCGTGAAGGAAATGAACGCCTCATATACAGGGTGTTTCAAAAATGACCGGTATATTTGAAACAGCAATAAAAACTATACGAGCAGCGATAGAAATACACCGTTTGTTGCAATATGCTTGGGACAACAGTACATTTTCAGGCAGACAAACTTTCGAAATTACAGTAGTAACAATGTTCAACAACAGATGACGCTGCGGTCTGGGAAACTCTATAGTACATTTTCCACATATCCACCATGCGTAGCAATAATATGGCGTAGTCTCTGAATGAAATTACCCGAAACCTTTGACAGCGTGTCTGGCGGAATGGCTTCACATGCAGATGAGATGTACTGCTTCAGCTGTTCAATTGTTTCTGGATTCTGGCGGTACACCTGGTCTTTCAAGTGTCCCCACAGAAAGAAGTCACAGGGGTTCATGTCTGGCGAATAGGGAGGCCAATCCACGCCGCCTCCTGTATGTTTCGGATAGCCCAAAGCAATCACACGATCATCTAAATATTCATTCAGGAAATTAAAGACGTCGGCCGTGCGATGTTGCCGGGCACCATCTTGCATAAACCACGAGGTGTTCGCAGTGTCGTCTAAGGCAGTTTGTACCGCCACAAATTCACGAAGAATGTCCAGCAAGCGTGATGCAGTAATCGTTTCGGATCTGAAAAATGGGCCAATGATTCCTTTGGAAGAAATGGCGGCCCAGACCAGTACTTTTTCAGGATGCAGGGACGATGGGACTGCAACATGGGGCTTTTCGGTTCCCCATATGCGCCAGTTCTGTTTATTGCCGAAGCCGCCCAGGTAAAAATAAGCTTCGTCAGTAAACCAAATGCTGCCCACATGCATATCGCCGTCATCAATCCTGTGTGCTATATCGTTAGCGAATGTCTCTCGTGCAGCAATGGTAGCGGCGCTGAGGGGTTGCCGCGTTTGAATTTTGTATGGATAGAGGTGTAAACTCTGGCGCATGAGACGATACGTGGACGTTGGCGTCATTTGGACCGCAGCTGCAACACGGCGAACGGAAACCCGAGGCCGCTGTTGGATCACCTGCTGCACTGGCTGCGCGTCGCCCTCTGTGGTTGCCGTACGCGGTCACCCTACCTTTCCAGCACGTTCATCCGTCACGTTCCCAGTCCGTTGAAATTTTTCAAACAGATCCTTTATTGTATCGCTTTTCGGTCCTTTGGTTACATTAAACCTCCATTGAAAACTTCGTGTTGTTGCAAAAACACTGTGTTCTAGGCGGTGGAATTCCAACACCAGAAAAGACCTCTGTTCTAAGGAATAAACCATGCTGTCTACAGCACACTTGCACGTTGTGAACAGCGCACGCTTACAGCAGAAAGACGACGTACAGAATGGCGCACCCACAGACTGCGTTGTCTTCTATATCTTTCACATCACTTGCAGCGCCATCTGTTGTTGAAAATTATAACTACTGTAATTTCGAAAGTTTGTCCGCCTGAAAATGTACTGTTGTCCCAAGCATATTGCAACAAACGGTGTATTTCTATCGCTGCTCGTTTAGTTTTTATTGCCGTTTCAAATATACCGGTCATTTTTGAAACACCCTGTACGAAACCGGTCATTAATAAACATTACTGTAGAATTAGACTCTGAGCGGCAAAACTATTCTGAATGCAAATAAACCTGAAGATATCTAAGAATAAAAGTAAGACAGTTTACTGGAAATTGCAGACCATGGCATGTATATGAGGCTCACGGTGCAATTTCAATCTAGCTTTTAAAAATGTGCTTGTTAGTGAAGTTTCTGTACCAAGAGATAGAAAAGAAATCCTTTTTGAAATACGTACACGCATTTTGGTTACTTAGTGATCACCTAATGGAGACAGAGTATACTTTTCGTGCGCAGACCATTGCTAGGTACAAAACTGTTAAGGCTTTCGCGACCCGCCGGTCGATGTGACCGAGCGGTTCTAGACGCTTCAGTCTGGCACCGAGCGACCGCTACGGTCACAGGTTCGAATCCTGCCTCGGGCATGGATGTGTGTAATTTCCTTAGTTAGGTTTAAGTAGTTCTAAGTTCTAGGGGACTGATGACCTCAGATGTTAAGTCCCATAGTGCTCAGAGCCCATTTCTTTCGCGACCACGTGTTGACCAACTGCCTATTGGCTTGTGTCTCGGGTTCCTCGGCCGACGTTCATCTGATGATTTTACTGACGTTTCGCCAGCAAGAGTGGCTGGCATTGTGAAAGCTTCACCCTCCATTTCCCGTGGTGAACTGGAGCCGGGCTAGTGGCAGCAAACTATGTACCTGCCGCGCCAATGTCCGAGGGCTTTTCCGCGGTCATTTCCGGTGCGGTTCTCCTCTTGCTACCTTCGACGGTCGTTCTCTGCAGTACAGAAAGCCAGGATCAGTTTACCTTAAACCTTTCTTCTTTCTTGTTGAAACTGTTGGCGTGTTTTTGTATTTCTACAGCTTCACTGACCAAGCGGGTGTGATAGTGCTTCTCTACAGCCAGCCAGCACTTCCGTGTCAACTAATTTTATTACGTGGTCAGTCTCACTCAGTGCGTTCACTGCCACGGCCGATTTATCCACGTGCCCCAACCTTTAATGTCGCTATGTTCTTTGATCCTGGTGTTGATTGATCGTCCAGCCATTCCGACATAAACTTTTCCGCATGTGCATGGTACACGGTATATTTCCAACATTGCAAGTGGGTCTCTTTTCTTCTTTGCCGATCTAAGACAATCTTTGATCTTCCTTGTCCGTTTGAAAATCGTCTCTACGCCGTGTTTGCGCAATATACTGAGGAGTTTGTCCGTCACTCAGGGAATGTATGGGAGAAAGGCCGTATCCGACATTTCTTTTTCTGATTCCTTACTTCGCCGAGTGTTTGACTCTGTTACACTTCTTATATAATGTGTGGAGTACCTATTTTTCCTCAGAACACTTTCCAGGGATTGCATTTCGCGCCTGAGATGCTGCGGCTCACATATTCGTCCTGCTCGCGTTACGAGAATATTAATCATGCCTCTTTGTCTGGATCTGGTGGTGGTTTGATAGTTTGTGCAGGTATCTATCCGTGTGTGTCGGTTTTCGATACACGCTGTGTCTCAGGTTTTCGTCATCCCTTGTGACCAGGGAAATGGCAGTTTTTTGTCCTTTTCTACTTCGATGGTAAATTTTATGTTGGCATGGAGGCTGTTCATGTGTCTTAGGAAGTCACTGAGCTGTTCTCCACGATGGCTCCACACAACGAATGTATCGTCGACGTTTCTGTACCACACCTTAGGTTTGCAAGTCGCAAAGTCAATTTTATTTTTTTATTTATTTACTCGTCAAGTTCCGTAGGACCAAATTGAGGAGCAAATCTCCAAGGTCATGGAACGTGTCAGTACATGAAATTACTACATAAACGTAATAACAGATTAAATTAATGTTCATGAACCTTAAATGTCTGTCCATAAGTTTAAGTAAGCGCTATCAGCAATGCAGTAAAAAATAGCTTAATTTTTCAAGGAACTGCTCGACAGAATAGCAGGAGTGACCCTTGGGGAAACTCTTCAGCTTCGATTTGAAAGCGCGTGGATTATGCTAAGATTTTTGAATTCGAGTGGCAGCTTATTGCAAATGGACGCAACAGTATACTGCACACCTTTTTGCACATGAGTTAAAGAAGCCCGATCCAAATGCAGGTTTGATTTCTGCCGAGTATTAACAGAGTGAAATCCGCTTATTCTTGGGAATAAACTGATATTGGTAACAAGAAACGACAATAAGGAATATACGTATTGAGAAGCCAAAGTCAAAATACCCAGACTCGTGAACCGAGGTCGACAAGAGATTCGTGAACTGACATCACTTAGTGCTCGAACCCCCGTTTCTGAGCCAAAAATATCCTTTTAGAATGAGAAGAGTTACCCCAAAATATAATACCATATGACAATACCGAACGAAAATAAGCAAAGTAGACTAATTTTCGTGTCGAACGATCACTCACTTCTGATACTGTTCGAATAGCAAAAATGGCAGCATCAAGTCTTTGAACAACATCCTAAACGTGGGCTTTCCACGACAGCTTACTATCTATCTGAACACCTAGAAACTTGAACTGTTCAGTATCACTGATCATACGCCCGTTCCGTGAAATCAAAACGTCAAGTTTTGTTGAATTGTGTGTTAGAAACTGTAAAAATTGAGTCTTACTGTGCGGCGGCAGGGGTGGCTGAGCGGTTCTAGGCGCTAAACTCAGGAACAACGCGACCGCTGCTGTCTCAAGTTCGAATCCTGTCTCAGGCTTTGATGCCTGAACCATCTTACTGTGATTTAGCATTACTTTATTTTCTACAAGCCATGAACTGAGGTCATGTACTGTACTATTTGAAACTGAGCCAATGTTACACACAACGTCCTTTACTACCAAGCTAGTGTCATCAGCAAACAGAAATATTTTAGAGTTACCTGTAATATCAGAGGGCATATCATTTACATAAATGAGGAATAGGAGTGGCCCCAACACTGATCCCAGGGGCACCCCCCACTTGACAGTACCCCACTCAGACCCCACATCACAACCGTTATCAACACTGTGAATAATGACCTTTTGCTGCCTGTTGCTAAAGAGGTGAACCAATTGTGAGCTACTCCCCGTTTTCCGTAATGGTCCAACTTCTGGAGCAATATTTTGTGATCAACACAATCAAATAACTTAGTTAAATCAAAAAATAGGCCAGGCGTTCGAAACCTTTAGTTTAACCCGTCCTGCACCTCACAGAGAAAAGAGAATAGAGCATTTTCAGTTGTTAAATGACTTCTAAAGCAGAACTGTACATTTGATATCAAATCGTGTGATATAAAATGATCAATTGCCCTTACGTAAATAGCCTTTTCAATACGTTTTGCAAACACTGATGGCATAGAAATAGGTCTACAATTATCTACACTATCCTTTTCTCCCTTTTTATAAAACGGCTTTACTACTGAGTACCTAAATCGCTCAGGAAACTGACCATTCCTAAAGAGAAAATTACAAATATGGCTAAATACAGAGTTAACATGTGCAGCACAGTACTTTAATTTTCTGCTAGACACTCCATTATAACCATGAGAGTCCTTAGTCTTCTGTGATTTAATTATTGACTCAATCTCCCTCTTGTCTGTAGCACAGAGGAGTATTTCAGACATCAATCTCAGAAAGGCATTTACCAAAAAGTTATATGATATCCTGCAGAAACTAAATTTTTATTTATTTCACCTGCAGTGCTCAGAAAATGATTGTTAAATACTGTACATTTATCTGATTTATCAGTAACAGAGATATGTTTACTGTGAACTGACTTTATATCGTTCACCTTGTGCTGCTGACCAGACACTTCCTCACAACTGACCATATGGTTTTAATTTTGTCCTGTGAATTAGTTATTCTATTTGCATACCACATACTCTTTGCCTTCCTGACATCATTTTAAGCCCATTAAAATACTGTTTGGAATGGGCTACTTTAGCTTGATTGTGACTACTTCTAACATTTTGATCTAATTCCCGCTTTGTTCTACATGATATCCTTATCCAACTAGTCAGCCACCACGGCTGCCCATTACTGCTTGTACCCCGTTTAGAATGTTGTAATGGAAAGCAACTCTCAAAGAGCATGAGAAATGTGTTAAGGAAAGCATTGTATTTGTCATCTATGTTATCGACACTATAAACATTCTGCCACCCTTCTTACCTGACAAGGTTTAAAACACTCTCTATTGCTCTCGGATTAACTTTCCTACATAGTTTGTAGTTAAATATGACATTGGTTTGAGTATAAAATCCTTTTAGTGTTAAAATTTGTGCATCATGGTCTGAAAAGCCATTCACGCTTTTACTATCAGAATTCCCATCTAGTAATGAAGAATGAATAAAAATATTGTCTATTGCTGTGCTACTGGTCCCCTGCACCCTTGTTGGAAAAAGAAATAGTTTGCATCGGATCATATGAACTTAGGAGCTCTACCAACATCCTTTTTCTGGCACCATCATATAGAAAATTTATATTGAGGTCACCACATATAACCAGTTTCTGGTACTTCCTACAAAGTGAATCAACAACCCTCTCTAGCTTGAGCAGTAACGCTCGGAAGTCAGAATTAGGGGACCTATAAAAAACAACAATTAGAAGTTTAGTTTCACTAAATTCAACTATTTGTGTAGAACATTCCAACATCTGCTCAGTGCAGTGTCGTGATATGTCTATGGACTCAAATGGAATACTGTTTTTTTACGTACAGATCCACTCCCCCACCCCGCAAGGAACTCCTTGAGAAACAGCCAGCTAATCTGTAGCCGGGTAAAAGAAGCCTCTGAATTGTCAGATTATTTAAGTGGTGCTCTAATATACCAATAATTTCATAGTCAACATCTATAAGTAGTTCACTAACTTTATCTCTACTACCCCTTATATTTTGATGAAATATGCTAATTCCTTCTCTACTTGGAAACATTACATCCTCGGAAGGTGAGCCCTTAGTTAGAGGGTCTTCCCTTAAGCATGTATACCTATCAGCTGACTTCCATCTAAAAAAGGTGCCCCTCCAACACCAACTATTACCGGAATTTTTCCATGAGTGACACCACCACCACCCACTACACTGTCACCTATAAGCTTAGCCAGCATCCCCTTCCCATACCTATTGAGGTGCAGGCCATGCCTAGTGAAACCCGATCTAGTGATAGACCCAACTGGCACCACTGAGATGTTACCCATGCCCTCTGCCATCAGCGCCTAACAGCCGCATTAAGATGAGGTCTATTATGACGCTAAAATAGTTGCATGAAGTGCACATTAGTGTCACCAGTTTGAGTAGCTATCCTTACCAGGTCACCACCTACATCATATTCCCCATCCCTATCGAGACTGTTCCGTGTTCCACCATCACTACCTGATCCTCCTTCGTAAAAACATAACTCCCCTATACTGTCAGTTACCTGAGCCATCCCTGCACTAGGCTTCACAATGCTGGTGACCTGGTACTCACTCCCCAACACTTCCTATAGCTGCTGGCCCACACATCTAGCGTGAGAACTACCTAGCAGCAGAACCTTCTTCTTTCTGCTAGACTTTGCCACTAACCTTGGCCTGCTAACTGCTGAGGAGGGCTGCATGTTTCCTACATCTACAGCTACACGAGGCTCCTCTCCACTCAACTCGGACAGTTGGTCATATCTATTGCATGTACGCAAAGTAAAACCGTCTGAATACCTCCTCTTTCTAGTTACCTTCTTGTCAACTGCTAGTTCCCATTCCCCACCACCATTCACCCTCCTCAACCTATCTAGTTCCTACTTTGCGCATTGTAACTGCACCTGAAGGGCATTTATGCTACGCTCCTGCTCCTCTATCAACTTATTTCTACTACAGATTCTGCATTCCCAGGAGAGGATCTCACTAACATGACCACAGGATTCCCAACTGCACTCCCCCGAATGAAAATACTTTGAAAAAATCCCACACCATAACCCACTACTCACAAACATACGACAGAGCCCACTTCTCACTCATCGTAAAACTTTACAGTTACTGCACATATTTTACGTCTACGTTACCAAAGTTCAGTTACACCAGTAGAACTATGTAAGAACTAACAATAATGGTCTCGAAATTCTCTGCCTATTAAGAAAGAAACTACTCGTGTTAATACTAATACACCACAGCTAATACCAATACCAACAAAATTCCACAAAATTATTAGCTAAAACCAAAAAATTCAAATGGCCACTGGGTCACTAAGCGAAGTTAAGACACTGAAAGAAAATTCTACTGAAATATTTCACTTTTTTTTTTTTGGTCATCAGTCTACTGACTGGTTTGATGCGGCCCGCCACGAATTCCTTTGCTGTGCTAACTTCTTCATCTCAGAGTAGAACTTGAAACCTACATCGTCAATTTTTTATATATATATATATATATATATATATATATATATATATATATATATATATATATATATGCAGTCTCCCAATCTTGACTCCATATTTAATGTGATCCGTAAGATTACAAACTCACATTTTCACAGTCCTAAATAAGGCACCAGCTTAGTTACGATTCAGGTTTAATTTGCTGAAATTTCAATGATAAATGTTAAAATAAATTTCCAAATGTAAACTGATTTATTTCTTTTTATTTAAATTCTCTTATATATATATATATATATATATATATATATATATATATATATATATATATACACTCCTGGAAATTGAAATAAGAACACCGTGAATTCATTGTCCCAGGAAGGGGAAACTTTATTGACACATTCCTGGGGTCAGATACATCACATGATCACACTGACAGAACTACAGGCACATAGACACAGGCGACAGAGCATGCACAATGTCGGCACTAGTACAGTGTATATCCACCTCTCGCAGCAATGCAGGCTGCTATTCTCCCATGGAGACGATCGTAGAGATGCTGGATGTAGTCCTGTGGAACGGCTTGCCATGCCATTTCCACCTGGCGCCTCAGTTTGACCAGCGTTCGTGCTGGACGTGCAGACCGCGTGAGACGACGCTTCATCCAGTCCCAAACATGCTCAATGGGGGACAGATCCGGAGATCTTGCTGGCCAGGGTAGTTGACTTACACCTTCTAGAGCACGTTGGGTGGCACGGGATACATGCGGACGTGCATTGTCCTGTTGGAACAGCAAGTTCCCTTGCCGGTCTAGGAATGGTAGAACGATGGGTCCGATGACGGTTTGGATGTACCGTGCACTATTCAGTGTCCCCTCGACGATCACCAAAGGTGTACGGCCAGTGTAGGAGATCGCTCCCCACACCATGATGCCGGGTGTTGGCCCTGTGTGCCTCGGTCGTATGCAGTCCTGATTGTGGCGCTATACCTGCACGGCGCCAAACACGCATACGACCATCATTGGCACCAAGGCAGAAGCGACTCTCATCGCTGAAGACGACACGTCTCCATTCGTCCCTCCATTCACGCCTGTCGCGATACCACTGGAGGCGGGCTGCACGATGTTGGGGCGTGAGCGGAAGACGGCCTAACGGTGTGCGGGACCGTAGCCCAGCTTCATGGAGACGGTTGCGAATGGTCTTCGCCGATACCCCAGGAGCAACAGTGTCCCTAATTTGCTGGGAAGTGGCGGTGCGGTCCACTACGGCACTGCGTAGGATCCTACGGTCTTGGCGCGCATCCGTGCGTCGCTGCGGTCCGGTCCCAGGTCGACGGGCACGTGCACCTTCCGCCGACCACTGGCGACAACATCGATGTACTGTGGAGACCTCACGCCCCACGTGTTGAGCAATTCGGCGGTACGTCCACCCGGCCTCCCGCATGCCCACTATACGCCCTCGCTCAAAGTCCGTCAACTGCACATACGGTTCACGTCCACGCTGTCGCGGCATGCTACCAGTGTTAAAGACTGCGATGGAGCTCCGTATGCCACGGCAAGCTGGCTGACACTGACGGCGGCGGTGCACAAATGCTGCGCAGCTAGCGCCATTCGACGGCCAACACCGCGGTTCCTGGTGTGTCCGCTGTGCCGTGCGTGTGATCATTGCTTGTACAGCCCTCTCGCAGTGTCCGGAGCAAGTATGGTGGGTCTGACACACCGGTGTCAATGTGTTCTTTTTTCCATTTCCAGGAGTATATATATATATATATATATATTTTTAAATAAAAAGATATAAATCAGTTTACATTTGGAAATTTATTTTAACATTTATCATTGAAATTTCAGCATATTAAACCTGAATCGTAACTAAGCTGGTGCCTTATTTAGGACTGTGAAAATGTGAGTTTGTAATCTTATGGAACACATTAAATATGGAGTCAAGATTGGGAGACTGCATACAACACTGCAGTCATAAAATAACACACGAAGAACGTTGAAACATATGCAAGAGGAAATTAACCACAACCAACCGATTCAATTTTCACCCAAAGAAGTTGCATTCGTAGCGCAATCCTGTCTGTCATGTAATTACCACACACTGGTATACTAAATTCATACTAACTCTCTGTGAAATCTTCCTGAAAAGAATAGCTGAGGGCTAATTTGATGATTACACCACATGCTTCACGTGGTCAACTTGGTTTACACAAAGAGTGTAACTCCACAATAATTTTGATGATTAAATTAGATTAGATCGAAAAGCAATTTACAAAAGGAAAACCTCGAACTGGTTACTATCGTCTTACTATTAACCTGATTGGTCAAACAATTGTATAAGCGCGTGGTACTGGTCTCACAAAGTACACCCCACGTGGGTTGAACATAAAAAAAAGTTGCTATATTGAAAAATATTGTAAAGACGAGACGTTATAATCTCACGCATATTCGCATTTAAGATTGATGTTCTTAGTTAGAGTTACTGATCAACACGTGGTTCCACTTTACTCACAAAGTAGTGACAAAGCAACTACTGGAAGATATTCTGAACTCCACACCCAAAATACACTGCGTTGCAATTTAAGACAACATTAGATATTTTAGAGCTAAACCTGAAATAAAGGTGATTAAATTTTCAGTTAGGCTGAACTTAAGAAAACCACTGTCATAAGGATTTAGCAGACACGCGCTTAGCCGGAGATCTTACCACTTCAGATGCTCGCCGCGGACAGACTGACCTGGGCTCCTACCGAGGGTGCTTCCGTATACAAAACGGAAGTGGCCAGAGGGGCAGCTTCCTATACCAACATGACAAGGGACGGACAGGACCATACTAAGAATAGAAACCTCTCTGCTTTTAGAAAGCGTAGCTACCTGTTCCGACGTTGGTCCTACTGTTCTCTAGCAGACAGGCTTGTCTGCTACCCTCAAGCATGCAACTAGAAATACATTTGCTCATTCATCCTCTCACACAGAGGGGAAGGGGGATGACAGTATCTTATCATATACAGTATATAAAAGAAAGCGGATGTAGGTTGCGTATGAGACTGTGTGACATGAATTACATATAAACTGTGTTTTAAAGTGTAGTAGTGTGACAGATCGTTCTTGTTTATGTGTAAAAGTAACACGCTCCACTACTCAGTCTCCTCCCAGATAGAAACGCCACAGTAAATTTAGAAGAGGAATTTATGCCGTAAATGACAACAGATTTAAGAAATTAACATGAAAGGAATCCAACAGAGACCTTTCAAAGTGTCTTGATTTTTCTTTAGCCATGCTTCCATTATTAGCCGTAACGTCAGAATTGCCTCTCTCGTCCCTTTACTTTTCCTAAAGCCAAACTGATCGTCACCTAGCGCATTCTCAATTATATTTTCCATTCTTCTGTATATTATTCTTGTAAGCAGCTTCGATGCATGAGCTGTTAAGCTGATTGTGCGATAATTCTCGCAATTGTCAACTCTTGCCGTCTTCGGAATTGTGTGGATGATGTTTTCCCGAAAGTCAGATGGTATATCGCCAGACTCATATATTCTACACACCAACGTGAACAGTAGTTTTGTTGCCACTTCCCCCAATGATTTTAGAAATTCTGATGGAATGTTATCCATCCCTTCTGCCTTATTTGAATTTCGATTCTAATACTGGATCCCCTATCTCTTCTAAATCGACTCCTGTTTCTACTTCTATCACATCAGACAAATCTTCACCCTCATAGAGGCTTTCAATGTATTCTTTCCACCTATCTGCTCTCTCCTCTGCATTTAACAGTGGAATTCCCGTCGCACTCTTAATGTTACCACCGTTGCTTTTAATGTCACCAAAGGTTGTTTTGACTTTCCTGTATGCTGAGTCTGGCCTTCAGACAATCGTATCTTTTTCGATGTCTTCACATTTTTCCTGCAGCCGTTTCGTCTTAGCTTCCGTGCACTTCCTATTTATTTCATTCCTCAGCGACATGTATTTCTGTATTCCTGATTTTCCCGGAACATGTTTGTACTTCCTCCTTTCATCAATCAACTGAAGTATATCTTCTGTTACCCATGGTTTCTTCGCAGCTACCTTCTTTGTACCTATGTTTTCCTTCCCAACTTCTGTGATGGCCCTTTTTAGAGATGTCCATTCCTCTTCAACTGTAATGCCTACTGCGCTTTTCCTTAGTGCTGTATATATAGCGTTAGAGAACTTCAAACGTGTCTCGTCATTCCTTAGTACTTCCGTATCCCACTTCTTTGCGTATTGATTCTTCCTGAATAGTGTCTTGAACTTCAGCCTACTCTTCATCACTACTATATTGTGATCTGAGTCTATATCTGCTCCTCGGTATGCCTTAGAATCCAGTACCTGATTTCGGAATCTCTGTCTGACCATGATGTAATCTAATTGAAATATTCCCGTATCTCCCGGCCTTTTCCAAGTATACCTCCTCCTCTTGTGATTCTTGAACAGGGTATTCGCTATTACTAGCTGAAACTTGTTGCAGATCTCAATTAGTCTTCCTCCTCTTTCATTTCTCGTCCCAAGCCCATATCTTCCTGTAACCTTTTCTTCTACTCCTTCCCCTACAACTGCATTCCAGTCGCCCATGACTATTAGATTTTCGTCCCCCTTTACATACTGCATTACCCTTTCAATATCCTCATACACTTTCTCTATCTGTTCATCTTCAGCTTGCGACGTCGGCATGTATACCTGAACTATCGTTGTCGGTGTTGGTCTGCTGTCGATTCTGATTAGAACAACCCGTCACTGAACTGTTCACAGTAACACACCCTCTGCCCTACCTTCCTATTCATAACGAATCCTACACCTGTTATCCCATTTTATGCTGCTGTTGATATTACCCGATACTCATCTGACCATAAATCCCTGTCTTCCTTCCACTTCACTTCACTGACCCCTACTATATCTAGATTGAGCCTTTGCATTTCCCTTTTCAGATTTTCTAGTTTCCCTACCACGTTCAAGCTTCTAACACTGCACGCCCCGACTCGTTGAACGTTATCATTTCGTTGATCATTCAATCTTTTTCTCATGGTAACCTCCCCCTTGGCTGTCCCCTCCCGGAGATCCGAATGGGGGACTATTCCGGAATGTTTTGCCAATGGAGATATCATCATGACACTTCTTCAATTACAGGCCACATGTCCTGTGGATACACGTTATGTGTCTTTAATGCAGTGGTATCCATTGCCCTCTGCATCATCATGTCGTTGATCATTGCTGATTCTTCCACCTTTAGGGGCAATTTCCCACCCCTAGGACAAGAGAGTGCCCTGAACCTCTATCCGCTCCTCCGCCCTCTTTGACAAGGCCGTTGGCAGAATGAGGCTGACTTCTTATGCCGGAAGTCTTCGGCAGCCAATGCTGATTATTCATCAAAATTTAGGCAGTGGCGGGGATCGAACCCGGGACCGAAGACGTTTTGATTATGAATCAAAGACGCTACCCCTAGACCACTAGAAACAATAATAAACGTCAGTTGAAAACAGAAGCACGAAATTTACTAAGCGACTTCGACGCACAGAAAACTAAAAAATACAGTGAGCGAACGATTACAAAAGTTTATTAAGTTGTTATTTTGCCACAAATGGCTGAAAACTATTAAATTTAATACCTTTATTACAGTGCACAAATACGTTTGTCAGTACTTATCTTTATAACCGCTACAGCTGCAGTGCACGCCGCAAAATGTAAACACACTACTGAGGCGCGCGGCTTAGACGAACGACGGAAGCACACTCACGAATAATAGACCACTCGAGTCAATAACACAGGAAGGAAGAGTGAGGTTAATGAAAATCCGCTAATAAGTTACTTTTACGGCAAATATTAACACGATAAACTTTAAAATAAGTAAATGAACTCTAAAATTTCATAAAATATTAACGTGCAATTTCAACACCAATGCAGCACACGTGACGTCACACCAAAGATCTCAGTGCCTGTTCTTCGAAATATTACATGAAGAAGTTAGCCTCCATTGGACTAAGAGGACTACCCATGGCGATGCCTTCCAGCTGTTCGTAAAAATTGCCATTCCACGTGAAATAGCTCGTGGTGAGACATGTATGGAAGAGCTTTGTGATGTCTTGTGGGAAAATGGAATCGATGTGTTGCAAAGCGTCACTGAATGGCACTTTCGTAAACAAAGAAACAACATCAAAACTCGAACGTTGTTCTTATGGATCTCCAGTAAGAACGATTGTCAGCGCTCCTGGCCACCGACGTATATACTCGCACAACACTTGGGCTCTCTGCTCCCGCCACAAGTGGAGAAGACCGACACATAAATAAAGGACTCAGGACATTTCAATGAGAAGCTGAGAAAACTGAAACTTGCACCAAACGACATCATGGTCAGCTTTGATGTTGTTTCTTTGTTTACGAAAGTGCCATTCAGTGACGCTTTGGAGCACATCGGTTCCATTTTCCTGCAAGACATCACAAAGCTCTTCCATGCATGTCTCACCACGAGCTATTTCATGTGGAACGGCAATTTCAACGAACAGCTGGAAGGAGTCGCCATGGGAAGCCCTTTTAGTCTAGTGGTGGCCAACTTCTACATGTAACATTTCGAAGCACAGGCACTGGACTTAGCGACTTACAAACCTAAGTTGTGGTACAGATACGTCGATGGTACATTCGTTGTGTGGAGAAATGGTGAAGAACAGCTCAGTGACTTCCTAAGACACATGGACAGTATCCATGCCAACATAAAATTTACTATGGAAGTAGAAAAGGACAAAACACTGCCATTTCTTAATGAGTTGGTCACAAGGGATGGCGAACACCTGAGACACAGCGTGTATCGCAAACCGACACACACGGATAGATGCCTGCACAAACTACCAAACCACCACCCCAGCCAGAAAAGAGGCATGATTAATACCCTCGTAACTCGAGCAGGACCAATATGTGAGCCGCAGCACCATAGACGCGAAATGCAACACCTGGCAAGTGTAATGAGGAACAATGGGTACTCCACATGTTATATTAGAAGTGTAACAGTGAGAAACACTCGGCGAAGTAAGGAATCAGAGAAAGAAATGACGGGTGTGGCCTTTCTCCCATACATTCCTAGAGTGACGGACAAAATCCGCAGCATATTGCGGAAACACGGCGTAAAGACGATTGTCAAACCGTCAAGGAAGATCAAAGAGTGTTTTAGATCGGCAAAGGAGTAAAGGGACCCCCTTGTAATGTCGGGAATATACCGTATACCATGTACATGCATAAAAGTTTATGTCGGAATGACTGGCACGCACTGAGTGAGACCGACCACATAATAAAATTCGCTGACATGGAAGTGCTGGCTGGCTGTAGAGAGGCGCTATCACACGCTAGTTAAGAGAAGCTGTAGAAATACAAACACACGCGAACAGCTTCAACAAGAAAGAAGAAAGCCTTAAGGTAAAGGAATCCTGGCTTCCCATACTGCAGCGAACGACCGTCGCAGGTAACAAAAGGAGAACCGCACCGGAAATGACCGCGGAGAAGCCCTCGGACGTTGGCGCGCCAGGTACATACAGTCTGCACCTGCTAGCTCGGCTGCAGGTCACCACCGGCAATGGAGGGTGAAGCTTCGACAATGCCAGCCACTCGTGCTGGCGAAACGTCAGTAAAAACATCATATAGACGTCGGCCGAAAAACCAAAGACAGAAGCCAATAGGCAGTTTATCATTGCTAGGTAGTTATATTGCAGCACCACAACACGAGTCTATAAGCCACTTGCTGTCAGTGTACTATATTTTGATCATTGTCAAGTTACTAATGGCTTACTTTGCCTCTCTGAGTCGAAGCCACATGCCGTTGTACGAAATCTGTCATAACCAGAACGAAAATGCGAATTGTGAAAACCTTCGTTTAGGTCAAATAAAATTGTTGTCACTAGTTAAAGGAAGATAATATTACGGTCGCCAGTCGATAATTTTTATTCGGCAAGGAAACTGTAAGTAATTTTGTTCACTGTGACATGAGAAAACTATTTCAAGGAAATAATTTCGCAAGACGTTATTGACTTTCCTTTTTAATGTAGATTGTAAATTAACAAGAAACACATTATACTAAAATGTAGACTTTCACCGCCGGAAATATCATGTCCATTACAATTATCCGCGCTGTTATGCCGTGGTCGGTTGTTGAATTCTGTGTCAATTCCCAACGTTTCGTCTCCGACTGCGGGAGACATCTTCAAGGGGGTCCGTAGCTCGATGGAAGGTCCAACACACCCACTGGCTCGCTACTGACTGCCGCTAAATTCCGTGTCCGCGCGCTCCCGCGCCGCGGCGTGACGTCACGTGTTTTGAAAATGTCAGTGCAATTGGCCGCTGTCCGTCGCCGTCGATCGCCGTTGCCATCACCCAGTAGTGGACGAGTGGTACACATCTTCTTTAACACCGGCATCCATATACCGTTTAATTTTACGCCCTCCTCCTTTCGATTGAAATTATTAGGGTGTTTAGCGATTTCGATTGCCTCCCCGCAGAGCATTCCGTAATATCCGCTTGTGGCCGCTAGTACTTGCGTCTCCTCAAAGCGAATATTGTAGTTCCCTAGCTGGAAAGCATGCTCCACAACAGCCGATCCTTCCGTTTCTCCTCTTCCACAATTGCCCTTATGCTCTTCCAAAGATTTAGAAACAGTTCTTTTAATGGTACCCACACAAACATCTCTACAGCTGCATGGGATCCTATACACTCCAGCTTTTTCCAATGGTTTGGAGTGTCCTTGGCAGGCTTAAGGTATTCCTGTATCTTCCTGGTGGGCTTGTAACTTACGGTAATATTCCGCATCGTCAAGATCTTCCCTATTCTTTCCGTTTCATTTTGCACGAATGGCAAAACGTTATTTTTTTCTGATGAATCCAGGTTTTGTTTAGAGCATCATGATGGTCGCATCCGTGTTTGGGGGCATCGCGGTGAGCGCACATTGGAAGCGTGTATTCGTCATCCCCTACTGGCGTATCACCCTGTGTGATGGTATGGGGTGCCATTGGTTACACGTCTCGGTCACCTCTTGTCCGCATTGACGGCACTTTGAACAGTGGACGTTACATTTCAGATGTGTTACGACCCGTGGCTCTACCCCTCATTCGTTCCCTGCGAAACCCTACATTTCGGCAGGATAATGCACGACCGCATGTTGCAGTTTCTGTACGAGCCCATCTGGATACAGAAAATGTTCGACTGCTGCCCTGGCCAGCACATTCTCCAGATCTCTCACCAATTGAAAACGTTTGGTCAATGGTGGCCAGTCACTGCTCTTGATGAACTGTGGTATCGTGTTGAAGCTGCATGGGCGTACCTGTACACGCCATCCAAGCTCTGTGCCCAGGCGTATCAAGACCGTTGTTACGGCCAGAGGTGGTTGTTGTGGGTACTGATTTCTCAGTATCTAAGCACCCGAATTGCGTGAAAATGTAATGACATGTCAGTTCTAGCACAATATATTTGTCCAATGAATACCCGTTTATCATCTGCATTTCATCTTGGTGTAGCAATTTGAACGGCCAGTAGTGTATTATTTACTAAACTTCACCAGTCGCTTGAGAGGCGTCGTTCCCTGAAGAGCAAACTGTGCTTAGAGAGGAGAGAAATATATGTCGTAGTACTAAGGAAAGATTGGCTTGAGTTTATCAGAGTTTGAGTCGCTGAGTCTCTGTAAACGGCACTCCCCGATCAGCAACCAATACGTCTGACACGGAGCCCTGCACTGATCTTAATTCGATCAACAAACGGCCGCCGGCTGCCTTGGAGCTCCTGTGCTAATTGCAGTCCATAGATCTGACGGCGTCTCCTCCAGCGCTATTGAGTTGCAATATCAGGTTTATCCGGCCGTGTCTCGCTATCACTGCGCGGCTCCTACTGTTACAGTCCGCGTTACTCAGGGGTCGCCTCTTTCCCAGTGCCTTCCCTCTCAGACACAGCAACTGCTTCCTTATCTGTGGGCTTCAATTGTGCCTTTAGTTCCGCTACCTTCAGTTGTCTGTCTCCCTGCCTTTCGTATCGGGCAAAAACAGTTGTTACGGCGAAAAGGTTGCATGATACTGGCGAGTAATGAGAAGCAACGGAATTACACCTTTCTCACAAGGGGCCTCACAGATTTTCTTTATACTTATAGAATATAAAGATACGTGTCAGAACATTAATAGCCACAGCAGGACAAGGCAATTAAAAAGAAAAGAATTCATCGGAAAATATCGATTGATTTCTGAGAGCAGTTCAGCTCATAAATTTTTAACTTATTAATGTATCTGTCGGTAGCTGTGTGCCTAGTGTAGTGCATGTATAATCGTGAAACATATTGCGAAAACATTTGTTCACATCTCCCTAATACGTACTTTTTTATTTAAACACCGTATTTATTAACAAATGTAAAATTTAACTAACAAATATTTAATCATCAATTTTAAAATGCAAAATTTTTTATTTTTATACAATATTCATGCGAAAATGGAAATATTCACGATAAATCAAATGCTGGTAGAAGAAGGGTAAACATCAAACTGATAATAAAGTACTTCTTTATTTCTGTAGATTGAACGGTATTACTTGTGTGTATAACTGCTGAAAAAATGTTCAAATGTTTGTGAAATCTGTTGGGACATTTGTCCCTAAGCTTACACACTACTTAACCTAAATTCTCCTAAGGACAATCACACACACCCATGCCCGAGGGAGGACTCGAACCTCCGCCGGAACCAGCCACACAGTCCATGACTGCAACACCTTACGCAGCTCGGCCATAACTGCTGAAGTTAGGGAAAAGGTGTTTCGAAAATTTTAAGCTGTTATAATATTACCAGTAAACTGCTATATGTATCTGCATTCCTGTACCATTCAGTCGATTATGATGAAACTTTACTGAGTTATTGAGTACATACCTGCGATGGTCCGTGTGTGTGGGAGTGGGGGTAGGGGGGTGAGGGGTGGTAGAGAGGATGCGGTAAGGACCACCTATGGCCCACAGGGATGTGGGTGAAAAGGGAGTGACAAAGAAGCATACCTCCGGAACGCCGGGAGTAATTTCTATCAAATTTTGTATATATATGTCTCATTATTTACATAAAAATAGTGATGGTACGATATATCCTAACTACCCCTATGGCTGATGGTGGGGATAATAGGATGTGACATGTAGAAATATTTGGTAAAGACCGATATTATATTAGTACAAAATTCATTTTTTCGGGGCACTAGACTTACTGCTGGTGCCAAGATGACATTTCCCCCTTACGTTTGGGGGTAGATTTATGGGAGGCAAAGATAGTGATGCATCAGAACATCTCTGTAACACCTAATGGCATTTCTAGCAAAACTGGAAGTCATTTATTATCTGGATAAAGTTATTGTGATAGTAAAACAAATGTGACATAAAAGCAAAAATCAGAAAAGTCTGGAGCAATCTGAAACGAATTTGGTACATACATGACTGATTATGTTCATGAAAATAGTGTGCAAGGAGTGCAGTTGGGCATAGGATGATATTTAGGAAACCAATAAGTCTGCTCTGCCAGTGTGCTTCAGGGACAAAGATCATGTCCCAAGGCTCAGTAACACATATTATGAGTATATTTAAAGTCTTCTTTACAGTTGCAACAGGTGTAAAACTGCAGAGATCTAGACACAACGATAGTTCTTCTCTAAGTGACGAGCAGTTACTGGCAAAACTAGAAGTTTTCACAGAATTCAGACGAGACAGCAAGGCGAAATTCGCTAGAGATCATATATGCGTAGAAATATGTGTGAAATATGTTAAATATATGTATGTATGACAATTAATAGACATGCGCACGTGGGCGAAGCCGCCGTTAAGAAAGTAGCAATTTAATGCCAAAAAAAAAATTCTCTTTAACTTACTACGCTTACTTCTATGTATAAGTGCACCTCAGCAGAAACAATATGAGGAATGCAATGCATGCCGGACACAGACAGCTAAAAATAAAAGATGTTTTGGGACTTTAAATAAAAGCGTTAAACTGTGTTGGCAGAACATCACAGTTTCAAATATTGGAAAAGTTCGATGTCGACGATAAAACAATTAATAAAATTTTTAAATACTTACTAGTACAAAACCTAAAGCTAAATTTTTGGGAGAGGTTTCTGAGGCTTTCGATGAGCGAATGGTTGTTAGACAAGGAGATGGTCTATCCCCTATTTTGTTCAGTTGTGTTCTTCAAAAGTTGTGCAGGAATGGGAAGACGAACTCAGAAAGTATGGAGTAAATGACTGGGCTGTAGAAATGAATTTTAGAACTCAATATTTAGCTGTACCTAACGATGTTGCAATATTTTCCGAAGCCATAGCAATCGCAACAAGAAAAATCAATATCTTTAAAAATTGTAAAAGGAAAAGGTCTCCAGATCTCTTACGCAAAAACAAAACTTGTGAGAGAAGTATAAACCATGATTCAGACTTCAACAAGTCAAAGTATCTTGGCGAAGTGGTAGAGAAGAACGACCGTGACGGAGAGGTTAACGATCTCAGAGGAAAATGGAAATGGCCTTTCAGCTACCTAAGGATACGCACAATTGGAGAACTATCCCCTCTCAATCAAAGATTTAGCAATATGTAACAGTAATAAAACTAAAATATCGACACGCAGCCGAGTCCCTGGATATGAAAAGAGAGAAGAGGAGAAATAGGAAACCTGGAAAAGAAAGAGAGGGTAATCTTAAGAAATATATTGGGCCAGTAACGAAGAATACAGAAACATGTGCAGTAATGACCTGTACAAGAAAATTCAACAACTAAATTTAACGATGTAAAAACGTGAAATTATGTTTTGCGGGCATCTGATTCGAATGAATGAGTACAAGATGTGCAAGAAAATTTTTGAACATGTCAACCGCAAAAATTCTCTCAGTGCCAATGACTCTAAGATACCTGCAGCGATATGAGAGAGATGAATATTGAAGCATATGAAAGTCTGAACATAGAAAACCTAGGAAAAAAAAAACCTAGAGCGAAGTGAGCTGAAGCCTGGGAACAACAGCACTTTGATCGAATGATAATTACTGGAAAGACCGTAAGTTAAATCGGAACTAGTGATTTAAGTGATCTATGGAGAGCCAAATAAGGAAGAAGAAGAATAATATTTACTTTTTACTAAAAATAATTAATCTCTACGTCACAGTAGATTCGAATCAACAGCGTAACTATTAAAAGTGAATAAACTGAAACCGAACCTCGCATACTTTGGCAATGTAAGACGACCTCTGTCCACTGGTTAAAATTTCACTCTTTTTCAAAAGATCAGAATATCACAACATTCTGGCGTAATACCAGAAACGAACATTTCTTTGTGGGCATAGGAAAGTGACCTAACCAATGATTTAGTGACACCCGCACACGTGAGATGTTTGACACCTACTATTCTATCAGTCGCCTGTTACTTTTCTACATCTTGTATTTCGTGTCTCTTCATGTCTTGGTTGGTAAATCGCTGCCGATTGGTTATAAAATATTTCAAGAGATAAATATTGACCCTGTATTCCAATCCCCATGGAGAAAAACTACTACAATGTCATTTTTATTTAATAATATGACTGACAATACGCAAATAATTTGTTATACGTGATATAATTATTTTTATTTGTGTTAAGCAGTAATTATCAGAACAGGAATACCAGTCCATAATGAGCAAGAAGAGATAAGTCACTTTTGATGATAGAAAACATACTAGTTTCAAATCAGATAATACGTCTTCAATGAAACTGAGAATGTTATAACAGCACGTAGCAAGCTTTGAAACAGATTCGTCATATGTGTAACTTAAGGACAGCTATTCCAGAATTGTTCAATCAATTCGAAAGCGAGACATGCTTCCGAATTATCGAAAAAACCAAAAACGCTTTCGTCCTACGTAAAACCAATCATCGCAGCATACTTGTCCGTACAGATGATTGTTAATCAAGACGACAGAGAAATGGAAGTTAAGAGACACAAGAAGTAGGTAGTCACCATCATAGCTATGCCAACTGCTAATTCAAACGCTAGACTGCAGTAGTAGTCTTGTCAACAATCGTATTAGGACATGCAAAATTCTATATTTGTTCAATACAATTACTTGTATCACTATAGCTAATTGGCTAAAATTTGGCACCTCATGCACTCGATCTCTTTACGGGTGAGTGGAACACGTTAGTTTACATTTTTGTTACTGTAACACGGAAACATTTCTACATATTAAATGACTACCTATTTGAGTCATATCTACTGTGGGAATTCCAAACGTGCTAATAATTGAATATGTCATTGCGAAAGGTTCCTAAGTCACTTTTCGGGAGGGTGTGGAGGTGGGGGGGGGGGGGGGGGACAACTGAGATATAACCATTTTCGATATCCATGCACATAGGCACACATTTTAAACAGAAAAGTACATATGTCATTAATATCGTAAGGGTTACAAATTCTACAGGAAAATAAGCTGCGCTGCAGAAATCTTCGCAAGTCATTGACTTGGGTACCCTCCAACTTCCCCATGCGTGAATGCTACTATGACCAAAACGGTCCACTTTTCGGATTTCCCACGGGTGAGCGCATCGCCAGAACATTCATACACCAGTAAAATGGCGGAAAACGAGATTGCTTGTCGTTTCTCCTAAGAAAAGAAATAATGTGTTATAAGATATCCTATAGTGGAAAATCAGTTCTTCACCGAAAAATAGGCTTAATACAAGTAACATCAAAACCAACGACATGAGGATGCAGAAGGCAATGGAAACCACTGCATTTAAGATACGCAACGTGTATCCACAGGACATGTGGCCTGTAATTTAAAAAGTGTCACGATGATCTCTCCGTTGGCAAAAGATTGCGAAATAGTCCTCCATTCGGATATCTGGGAGGGGACTGCCAAGGCGTTGTGACCGTAAGAAAAAGACTGAATAACCAACGAAGGGATAACGTTCTACTAGTCGGGGCGTGGTAGGGAAGCTAGAATTTCTTAAAAGAGAAATGCAAAGGCTCAATCTAGATACAGTAGGCGTCAGTGAAGTGGAATGGAAGGAAGACAAGAATTTCTGGTCATATGAGTTTTGGGTAACATCAATAGCAGCAGAAAATTGTATAACGGGAATGGAAATTGTTCTAAATAGGAAGGTAGGGGAGAAACTATCTTACTGTGAACAATTCAATGATAGGGTTGTTCTTGTCAGAATCGACATCAAACCAACACCGACAACGATATTTCAGGTATACAGGACGACTTCGCAAGCTCAAGATGAAGAGGCAGAGAAAGTATATGAGGATACTGAAAGAGTAATACAGTACGTAAAGAGAGATGGAAATCTAATACTCATGAGGGACTAGAATGAAGCTTTAGATGAAGCAGTAGAAAAAAGTTACAATAGTATATGGGCTTGGGACAAGAAATAAAAAGGAGAAAGATTGACTGATTTCCGTAATAAATTTCAGCTAGTAATAGCGAATACTCTCTTCGGGAATCATAAGAGGAGGAGGTATAGTTGGAAAGGCTATGTGATACGGCAGGATTTCAGTTAGGTAACATCACGGTCAGGCAGAGATACCGAAATGAGGTACTATATTGTAAGGCATACCCAGGAGCAGATATTGACTCCGATCACAATGTGGTAGTGATGAAGAGTAAGCCGAAGTTTAAGAATTTGTCAGAAAGTATCAATATGCAAAGAAGTTGGATACGGAAGTACTAAGGAATGACGAGATACGCTTTAAGTACTCAAAGGAATAGCTCAGAACGCAGTACTGTTGAGAGGAATGGACATCTCTAAAAAGGGCAATCACAGATGCTGGAATGGAAAACATAGGTACAAAGAAGGTAACTGCAAAGAAACCATGGGTAACAGAAGAAAGAAGGAAGTACAAAAATGATCATTCCCCGAGGAATAAAATAAATAGTAAGTGCAGGAAAGATAAGACGAAATGGCTCCATGAGAAAGGCAAGTAATGGAAAAAGAAAGGACTGTCGGAAAGGCTTACTCAGTATATAGGAATTTCGAAACAACCGCCCTGAAATTAAAAGCAAGGGTGGTAACATGAAGAGTCCAACGGTAATTCCACTGTTAAATGCAGAGGAGAGAGCAGATAGTTGAAAAGAATACATTAAAAGTCTCTACGAGGGTAAGATTTGTCCAGTGTGACACAAGAAGAAACAGGTGTTGAAACCTCCTGGCAGATTAAAACTGTGTGCCCGACCGAGACTCGAACTCGGGACCTTTGCCTTTCGCGGGCAAGTGCTCTACCGTCTGAGCTACCGAAGCACGACTCACGCCCGGTACTCACAGCTTTAATTCTGCCAGTACCTCGTCTCATTCTGGAAACAGGAGTTGATTTAGAAAAGTTAGAGGCTGTGGTATTAGGCAGAAGTGATAAATAACATTACACCAGCATTTCTAAAGTCATTGGGGAAAATAACAACAAAACGACTATTCACCTTGGTGTGTAGAATGTGTGGGTCTGGCGACATACGATCTGACTTTCGGCCAAATAACATCCACACAATTCCTATGACTGCAAGAGCTAACAAGTGAGAACAGTATCTCACAGCCAGCTTAACAGCTCATGCATCCAAGATGCTGACAAGAAGAATGGAAAAGAAAGTTTAGGATGTGTTAGATGACAATTAGTTTGGCTTTAGGAAATGTAAAGACACCAGACACGCAGTTCCGACGTTGCGGCTGTGGATGCAAAACCGAAGAAAAATAAAGACACTCTCACAGGATCGATCGACTTAGAAAAAGTGTTCTACAATGAAAAATGAGCGAAGTTTCTTGAAATTCTGAGAAAAATATCTGTAAGCTAATGGGAAAGACGGGATATATGAGAACGATAA
Organism: Schistocerca serialis cubense; assembly: GCF_023864345.2. Taxonomy (NCBI): domain Eukaryota; kingdom Metazoa; phylum Arthropoda; class Insecta; order Orthoptera; family Acrididae; genus Schistocerca; species Schistocerca serialis. Next base: position 270,749,943 of record NC_064639.1, read on the forward strand.
AGGAAGCAAGACTCAAGAAAAAATCAAGAAACGTTCATACGCTTTGTGAATTGGAAAAAGCGTTCAACAATGTAAAATGGTACAAAGTGTTCGAAATTCTGAGAAACATAGGAGTAACCTACAGGGAGAGACGGGTAATACGCAATATATACAAGACTCGAGAGGGAATGAGGAGAGTTGACAACCAAGGACGAAGTGCTCGGTTTCAAAAGGGTGTGAGACAGGGAGGTAGTCTTTCGTCCCTACTGTTTAATCTCTAGATTGCTGAAGCAATTATATAAATAAAATAAAGTTTCAGGAGTGGAATCATAATTCAAGGCGAAAGGATATCATTGATACGATATTTGTGATACGATAATTGTGGATATACGTTGCAAGGTCTACTCTGAGACGAAGAGGTTGGCACAAGAGAGGAATTCTTGGCTGGTCGCATCAAATCCGTCAGAAGACCGACGGCTCAAAGAAGAAAAAAAGTTTGGGTAAGTGATTTAACGCTCTAAACTTTAGGTGCAACATTTAGTATGTTTCAGGAGCAACGTTCGTGGTTTGTTGCCTCTCAAACCAAATAATTTGAAATTCAATAACAGAATCATTGGTCAAAGGCAAACTTCCCTAACTGTTGTAAGGGTAGACACATTTGTATGCTTTCGTTTCTACAACAACATATAGTTCTCAATACTAGTACTGGTCACGGTGGTAGCATTCAATACTTGAAAGCAAAATGAGAATAAACAAATTAACTGTAGAATCATAATACAGCTGATTTCTTTGCCGAAATAATAAATTTCTTTGCCGAAATAATAACATGTTACAGCTTTTCAGTTTTAGTATGAAAAGCTATATAGACTGTATGACACCTGATTTTATAGACTTGTACCTGGTTTGTTAACTTTTAGGTGCTGTAAGAAATGTTTTGAGATTTTCACTGAAGAGGAGCAGGAAGAAATATTCTTAACTCTCTATCGGATGAACACAAAGGGTGGAGAGGATCGTCATTTCCAACGAATGATCGAAGTGGTGGATCGACTATAACATAGACCACGCTAGGAAGACAAGCCATTGAATATTTTGTTGCGTGAGAAAAAAGTGCAGGTTTGCATTCCTCTCCTTTTACTGTGTGTCTGATAAACAGTTAAGTAGCCTTCGTAGATTGCTACTTATGGGAAAGTCATCACATGATGCAAGGGACAGGGGATCCTGTGGAAGCGCTATAAAGGTAGAGCAAGTGAGTCTGATTTGAGAACACAGCGAAATATTTCCATGAAGCAAAGCCATTATTCTGGGAAAAGAATCCACTATTTAGAAGTGACGTTTCCTGTGAACGAACACTTCAATGAAAACTTTCCACTGCGATTTGGACGTTCACAAGTAGATGTGTGCCAGATTTGTGAGGAATTAAACAATAAAATCCTAGTCTGCATGAATAACCAAATTAATCACAAAAGAAGAAATAACAAATTCTTCAGTGTTTTAAAGAAAAGCAAGGAAAAATATATGAATGATAAGAACGCCGTGGTCTTAGTGTCCGACTTACCCAAAACTTACACCTGCCAGCAATACCAATTCAAGATATCTTCTGTTTGAGGTAGTTATCCATTAATATGTTTTCTATTCATAGAAAACAAAAAAAAAAAAATACAGTTTTATGTGTATCACGAAGACCGGGTAGAAAAGGTGAAAATAAATTGGTGTAATTTCTATATGATTATATTGACGAATTGTTCCCAAATAACGAATTAGAATTACGCGAATTTAGCGACAACTGTAGTGGAAAAAATAAGAATAACATTCTTGTTAGGCTACGCTTGGCGTTAACCGATAAATATATCAGTTTGATACTATTATCCACTACTACCCACTAAGAGGATATTCATTCTTGCCTGTAATAGGAAGTTTTGGACGATAAAACGTTCTCTAAAGGAGGGAGATTGGATTTACACAGTATATGAATATTGTGAGATTATTGTTGAGACTTCAAAAACCGGCGAATTTGCTTTTAAAATGGGTGAAACGAGTGATACTAACGGTTTTACCAAATGGTGGCCTCTACGTTATAAGAAGATGATGGTACCCCCAGAAACGTCACGTCCTTCTAGAAAAAGAAACAGCCCTTCATTGTACCCCGTTTAGTTCTCTCAAGCATTCGGGGGTAAAAAATAGTGTGTCGTAACAAGCCCTTGGACTGGTGTATTGAGAGAACACACCCTCCATCTGTCTCAGTCGGGAAGAGCTGTTCCACACACGTTCCCCACTGAAGCATTATATCAAGAAGAGAAATTTCCTAGAAACCTGATTAGATAGAAGATGTTTGGAAAGTCATACGATGTATCCGTGAAGAATGTACGAACTCTTACGAACAGATTTTATCCTGGCCATATGATGACACATAATTATTTGGCAAATGACAAAGCGCATCTGTTAGGTTCAGTATATGCGAAATGTTTTTAAAAATGAAAAGCCACCGTACCTAAAGTTTTCATTCTACGTGTATAGCAAACAGAAAGAGTATTTTTTGGAATTATATTTTACTCCTGTGATGTTATCCTATTAACGTATGTGAATAGTAACAGAGTTCTTCCTGTAACAATAGCATTTAATATGTTCAATGCAGAAAGGTACCCAAGTCACCTGTTTGGGTATATTTTAGTTCATTATCGAACATTCGTCGGTACGACATCTATTTCATTTTATAAGAAAACTAACTCATATTTTGTCTGTGATTGTGTACTCCTCAGTTATTGGGCTGGACAGTTTTCTTGCTGTCTCTTAAAATTTTCTTCACATGAGTTAGGTACCCTTTTGCAATGACACATTCAGTTGTAAAGGGAACTTAGAAACACTCTGTATGAAAGTGCATCAGTCACCCTAAAGACACGTTCCAATCCCCTACGACCGGCTCGATGTATGCAACCCAACTTACACGGCAGATTGCAGGGACAGCGTTTCGCAGTCGTCCTCCAGTCCTCGCAAATACTGTATGTATTACTTTCTGCACTTTACAATGGTGTCTTCCTTTCCATGAGACATCCGCTTTTTAGCTGTGTCGTTGCACACGATCCAGGCGACACAATTTAACATATTACACAACCATAAAACTATCGATTCAGTTATATGAATGCAGAGAAGACGTTCATATAGACATCGTTGCAGCGTGTTTGTACAGAGAAGGGGCTTGCGAAGGGCAGACTAGCACAGAGATATGCATCAAACGTGTTGTCAGGCTGAAGTCCAGAACAACAACAGCAAACACACAAACATTACCTTATCTAATGCGGACAAGATTACAGCAAGCAACTCAGGGAGCACTGGATAGAGAATACTAATGAAAGTGGTGAAATTAGTACTATTTTCTGCATCTTAAGGGACATGGTATCATTGTTACGATCTGTGATCTCCCTCTACGATCTGTGATCTCCCTCTCAGAAAACTATATACACGGAATGCAAAACATAACGAAGTTTTTTTTTCTTTTTTTTTCAGATATGGAGGAAGTATGCTAAAAGTGGCCCAATGACCAAAACTAGACAATAACTGCACTCATGAAACAGCTAAGGATAACGTTATACTAAGAAGAATATACACTATCATATAAGTACATTGATAGAGACTCACATAAATATGTTGGTATGTAGAAGAGTTCCAAGCACAAAAACAATTCTTTTATGCAAAAAGAAATGAAAAGAAAAATATATCAGCCAATGATAAATATGACAGTTGCAGTGAAAGAAATATTAACAGAATAAATGCAGTACAGGACTTGTCCGGAGAAAGGAAAATGAAACCAAGAAAGCTACTAATAACTAAATAAATATTTTACTTGTACCCAAAAGAATAATTAAAGATACTGAACAACCACCATCATAAAGTCAAAAAGAAACTACACTGCACTTCAGTAATGTACATTGGTACCACATTACCAGCGTAAATGAAAATAAAAAAATAGGAAGAATAGAAACCTGCGCGGAAAAGAGGTAGGCAACACATATGCAGAGAAAATTCTGTTGTAATCAGAGATTAGCATGAGATTTGTTGATGGATAACAATGATCGGGCCACTCAGTGGAAACAACAAATGGAAAATCTGAATGGTGACAAGATGTCAAAGAAGAAGAAGAATTGTTGGGAAAAAAGTGAGAACTTGGCAGAAGAGTGGGGTCTACATACCACGAAAGATGAACTTCAGCATTTCCTGCAGAAAATATGTAATGAAAGCAGGTCAGTAAAAAAAGATCAAAATAGTTTTCGAAAAGTGTAAACCAAAATTTTCCTTTATATTTCTTAACATATAGAGAAAAAAAACAATAACAAAAAAAGTAAAGGCAAGCCACTGCGCAGTAAGAGCCCATGTTATCCCATACCTGTAAATAATGAACGCAGCAAAGCAAAGTAAATCGGAAAACAGAACGTAATAAGGCGTAACCAGTCCAGAGTTAGATCAAGCACAGAAACAAGGAAAGGTGCTCAGAAGGATACTAAATATAAGAATGTATGCATACATGATTTTCAATTACTTGCAACAAACATTCGATAAAGTTAATCGTGATGTGCTATTTGCTATGATAAATAAAACTAGGACCGACTGGAAGCATAGAGGTCATATTTACAGAAGTATACAAAAACCACAGTATGAAAATTATTTCAAGTGAGACAGAAATGAGACCAAATCTACCTACATAAATGAAGAACCCATACAAACCGTGAGGGATCAAACAAATGGAATTTAAGTCAATAGAAAAAACATTCATTGCATCAGATTACTAGATGGCAAAGTATTACTTGCATCTTCAGATAACGAAGGGAGAAATATATAGCATCATCTGTTTCTATAAAAAAGAAGAAAACTGAATTTAAATGAGGCGATCACCGTACTATAGTAATAGCAGATAATAAATAATAAAAGTATTCAAGTGAATATAGAGATTGAGGGATAGAAATAAGTAAAGCAGATCTGTTACCTTGGTTGAGCGAATATATTTTTAGTAGAAGTGACGAAAAGCTACTTTAAGAAATCACACTTACGACCCAGAAATATAGTCTTAATACTGAATTCATGAATGCAGAAATGAATAAGACAATCATATTGTAAACTCTGTGGCACAGAAATTTATGTGTAGCTCACACATGGACACCTGGAAAAAGACAGGAAAAATGAGAATACGTCGGAAGGTGAACAGAACAAGATTAAAAGAAAGGAAAACAGATCTCTAAATACTATAAAATTAAAACAGTACAAAAGCATAAAAAGAGAAACAGAAGTAATATTTTTATGGGTCGTATCCATCGGAACCTGTTATAGCATTAACTGAAGACGAGGTGAGTCAACGAACAAAGATTATTTCCTCGAAAAATGGACACTGAGGGGACGTAAGTCATGGGATAGCGACATGCACATATGCAGATGGCGGTAGTATCATGAACACAAGGTATAAAAGGGCAGTGCATTGGTGGAGCTGTCATTTGTTATTTGGTAAGCGTTATAGCGTTACGGAGATTTTTAGCAAACTCGAGTGGCAGACTCTTCAAGAGAGGCGCTCTGCATCGCGGTGTGGCTTGGTGTCCAGGTTTTGAGAGGGTGCGTTTCTGGACGAGGTATCGAATTTATTGCTTCCCCCTACTTATACCCCCAGAGGAGAGCACGAATGTAAAATTAGAGAGATTAGAGCGCGCACGGAGACTTTCCGGAAGTCGTTCTTCCCGCGAACCATGCGCGAGTGGAACAGGAAAGGGAGGTAATGACAGTGGCACGTAAAGTGCCCTGCGCCACACACCGTTGGATGGCTTGCGGAGTATAAATGTAGATGTAAATGTAGATGTACTCATGTGATTCAAGTAAAAAGATTTACGACATGTTCATAGCTGCACGACAGAATTAACAGACTTGGACGTAGAAAAATCTTTGGAGCTAGACGCATGGAACAATCAATTTCTGAAGTGTTAGAGGCTTCAATTTTCCGAGACCCACTGTGTCAAGCGTGAACCGAAAATACCAATTTTCAGACATAATCTCTTACCACGGATTACACAGTGGCCATCGGATTTCGCTTAATAACCGAGCGCAGCGGCGTTTGAGTAGAGTTGCCAGTGCTGACAAGCCACATTGCGTGAAATCAGCGCATAAATCAATGTGAGAAATACAACGAACATATCCTTTAGGGCAGTGCGGCGAATTTGGGCGTTCATGGCCTGTCGCAGCACGCTGACTCGAGTGCGTTTTCTAACAGCACGACATCGCCCGCAGCGACTCTCCCGGGCTCGTGACCATATCGATTGGACCTTAGACGACTGGAAAATCGTGGCCTGTTGGATGAGTCCCATTTTTAGTTAGTAAGAGCTGATGGTAGGGTTCGCGTGTGGCGCAGACCCCACTAAGCCATGGACTATAGTTCTCAACAAAGCACTCTGCAAGCTGGTGCGGCTCCATATTGGCATGGGCTGTGTTAACATGGAACGTAGTGGATCCACTGGCCCAACAGAGTCTATCATTACTGGAACTAGCTAGGTTCGTCTACGTGGAGACTACCTGCAGCCCTTCGTGAATTTCAAGATCCCAAACGACGATGAAACTTTTCTGGACAATGATGCGCCATGTCTCTGGGACACAACTGTTCGCGGCTGGTCTGAAGAACACTGTGGACTATTTTAGTGAGTACCACGTACACTTATGAGACATAATCAAGTGGTCAGTTCGTGCAAGAGATCCTGAACCGGCAACACAATCGTTATTATCGACGGCTATAGAGGCAGTGTGCCCCAATATTTCTTTAGGTGTGTTGTAACGCGTTAATGAGTCTTGTCGAGTCCATCCTGTCGAGCTGATGCACTACGCCAGGCAAAATGAGGTCCGACATAAAATTAATAGGTGCCCCATGACTTTTGTCACCTTACCATGGTTACAAAAACATGCAGAATGGTGAGTTGGTCAAAAGACCAGCAGATGACAATATACCATGGTTTCATCAACAAGATTTACTCTCTTTGAAATGAGTTAAGAAATATATTAATTAAGTGCTGTTCCCCAGTTCCGAGCATCACGTTTCATTGCTGGTGTTAGCTTCATAGTATTTTGAATTTATTAGAAATCTAAGAATGTGGACATACAGTTTCCAGCCAGTGAATAAGCTTATTTCAGGATATGTAGCACATACATGACAACTGAACCAGCACAGGTTTAGTACTAATGCATAACACGTCAACAGACATTGAAAGAGAAAGTGTTCAAAACAAATATCTTCACACGAGTAAGTCACTACAGTATTACTAAATGAAGGCAGAAATTATGTAGAATTTACACAGAGAGTTCTATCTCCCAGGGCCTTTGTTTTAGTAAGAGTAGAAAGCGAGCAGCTCCACAATCGAACCACAATGATTTATTAATGTAGGCAGTCCAAAGTAAGTTCGTCCTGTGTCCGTAGTTGTTGGTAAGGCCAAGACAAGTACAACTATCAGTGGTTAACAAGTAGTGAAAAAAAATTAAGTGAGCAAGTAAGATCCAAATAATCAGCCAACAGAAAATGTATTTTACTGACGATTTCCAACATTACACGACTGAATTTGAGCTAATCTTAAGGATCTCCGTATCTTACAAACCACCAGCTGTCTCATTCTATAAGAAATAGTAATCGTTATTCAGTGTTGATTTCTGTACATTTCCCTTAACTTCTCCAATTCCATATTTTATTCTACTATAACTAGATATGCTTTGTTGATACAGTATTTTATATACTGTCCTAATGATAACAGCAAGAGACACGATAGCGGTAACAAGCAGTAGCAGAGTAGTAGTTCTGGTTGAGCTGTGGGACATTTCATACAGAGGCCTCTCACTTATACTGGTGGCAGTCGTTCATTGTAAGTGTATGTGACCAGTTACGTGTAACTGGGAGCAAGGAGGTAGCGCTGAGTGGCATTACGCGACGTGAGCGGCATACTCGGGGATTCCTGTCTTTTCGGTGGAAATGTGTACAGTTAGCAGTCCGCTGTTTACGTAGGTGTGTTACCATCTCCATGGACTGAACATCACATGAATTCGGAAACCATGGCTTCACGTGTGTGTTGATGGCACCGAGATGGTGGTTGAAATTCGGAAGAAGGAAACTTGACTTGGGAATCCGTCTCACCTCAGGTATGTCGATTTTATGCTAGGTGCCCATGTCCACCTGCAGATAGCAATTTTGAATTTGATAAACAAATTCTGTGGCCTGAGTCGAGTGATTTTCCTGTCGGTGGCCTCATATACTGAGGAATGCTTATGTGCTCGTTTGTTGCTGTACTGGGCTACCTCTAGCAGTTTTGAGTACGTTTCGTGGCTTGTGGCTGATGAGGACTAATCTGTATATTTACTATTGCATAATTTTGCGTTCTTTTGTCATACTACTAAGTGATGTGGCTTGTTAGTGTCCACAAAAGTTCCGCATTTTCATATTATCTACGGAGCTGCATGCTCTTGTCATTGCTCTAAAAGGTTTTTGACGTTTGTGCTTCTTGTGTTTGCCAACCTTGTCCCGCTCTGTGGTGCATGTACATTTTTTTTAATGGTATTAAGATTAATGCAGTTTGCAGGTTGCAGGGGAGCTAATGGTTATTTCATAATTACTGATTGGAGGCCAGAAGCGAGCCTGGCGCTGTTTCCCTTGTGTAGAAGCAAAGTTCACAGCTAATTTGAAAAAAAAAAAATGTGAATAAAAAGCATCTTGGAGTTCTGAGGAATCTTTTATACTTCATTGTACGGAGGGTTCGTATACCTTTTTAAAACAGTTTGCCGGCTAATTTGATGTATGCACATTAGTATAAGCTTTTTAGCGTTGTAGCGCATTTTAATGTGCTCTCCTCTTGTGCTATTATCGCGCTGCACGTTTGTCTCAGTAGACTTTAGCTGATGTATTTAGTGCCTGTATTACTGGCAGCACACAGCCATTAATTGTTTGAGCTGTTCGTTCCAAATTGAGCATTTATCTTAATTTATTTCCCTCAATTCTGTGATCTTTTGCTATAATATGTAGTAGTGCTCATAGTTAACTTTATAACTTTCTTAATAGTCCGAAGAAATGACACCGAGGTTAATTAGTAACGTCCATTGACGTCAAATCCTTTTGTTAAAGCTATTTTGAAAATCAGTTATAGCGCCAACGACAGGTGGCTGTTGGCATATTCCTGCATTTGCTGATGGTAGACTGTTTTAAAATTTAAAATGATTTTCGCGTTCACAGTGAGCCACGCCTGTACCTAAGTTCAGTACTCTGTGTATGTTTAACATTTTGAAAGGTCTCACATATTATAACATTTCATTTCCATGTGCAAGGAACTTAAATGTATTAAAAAAAAGTTGTAGCATGGCCGCCAGCAACGCGGTATTTGGTTTAAAATTACAGGCGTGTTATTTTTGGTGGCCGTTTTTGTATTCCAGTGAAATATTCCGTAAAAACGTGATTGGGTCTAAAAGCCGTTAATTTAGTCGTTAAAGATTATTGTTATCGCTTGAAATGTAGCACTTGGTCGCAAAGTGCTGATATTGTGTTGACTCGTCCCCGTATTTCATTTTAGGCGCTCCCGTATTTTTGAAATAGCTCTGTGCTTCTAAAGTTTCAAAATTGTGCATATTTTTTTTTAGTTAAATGTTTGCTTAAAGGTCCTTATTTCGTACACCTTAATTGTTGTCCTTTTCTGTTAAGAGACTATTTTGTTTAATACATAACAAATTTTTGTGTGTGGAAAAGCTGTTTGCTTTTACCAGCACGTTACCACTCACCAAAAAGCTCTCTACGCCTTAAGTAGTGTTAATTTTGTCGGAAGATTAAATGCAGACGTAATACATAGCTGATAGCGTTCATCCTGTATTATCATGTACATTCTCTGAAAACGTTTGTCTGGTAAATATCTAATACAAAAATGTTATTTACTGTCTCGAACTCACATTCTTACACAGGTCAGCTCTTCTTCTTTATTGCCATGCTGTAAAAGTCGCACTTATTAAGAGTTTCAGTTTTCTCAGTTTCACTATGTTCCATTTTCCGTATACGATGGGGTAACCAAAAGGAACCGAATTAATTTTATGATGGGCGGAGCTTTTGCAGTACCGCGTTTTGCTGATAAGAGCACGTGGAGCGAACATTCCACAGCCAGTAAGTCGATTACCGTCGCTGAAGTTTAGGACTCGTTTCAGTGGCGTGAGTTTCGTTTTTCCAGTGGCTGATTTTCGTGAACAGCGTGCGGCGGTAGAATTCCGCTTTTTGGTCGGAAAAAGTGGAAAAGAAACTATTAAAATGTTGAAAGCGGCGTACAAGGACGATGCTTTGGGGAAATCTCAGGTGTCCGAGAGGTTATCCCGTTTCAAATGTCAAGTGATGAGTAACCTCTTTCTCATACTCCTTCCAAGGTCTGAACACGTGAACACATTCGTGAAATCACCAACGAAGACCATTGAGGAAATGATGGATCATTGAGGAAACTGTGGAGCTGTCGGCAGTGACTTGCAGTTCAGAGCGGAGAAGATTTGGGACTGAAGAGGGTGACTGCCGAATTCCTTCCACGACTGCTGATTATTGACTGTTTAGCGAAAACATGGTCGCGTCGAATGTGTGCTTTGAAGCAACAGTCCTGAAACGATCCAAAAGTGAAAGACTTCTCCTCGCCCCAAGAAATCTCGTCAGGTGAAATCAAACATTAAAACAAATTTTGAATATATTGTACGTCTGCGGCGGAGGCAGCCTGCTTTGTGGCAGTCGGGTGACGGGTTCCTCCATCTGTACGACAATACTTGACCAAAAATGGTATGACACCTTTCCCTCACCCCCCTCACTCACCCGATATTTCCCCGTGTTACTTTTATTTGTTTTCTAGAATGGGAAGAGATATGAAAGGAAAGGGTTTTGCTGATGTTGCTAAGGTGAAGGAAAAAACCACACAGGCCCTGTCACCCACCACATATATGGATTTAAACAATGTTTTGAAAAACAGAATAAAAGGCTAGACAAGTGTGCTAGTGACAGTGGAGAGCTATGGGAAGCGGTTGAAGGTTTGTGCTTCTATTGTGAATCAATGAGTTAAAAAAATAAGTTCGGCTTCTTTTGGGTACTCCTCCATACCCAACTTCATCTTTAGCAACTACTATTCGCCAAAAATAACTGATCTTAGAGGTATTATTAAACACCTTCATATCTACACAATACATATAGTGGTCTATGACTACTTCGATTTCTAAAATTCGTCTTCATACAGTTATAAGCAACGTAAGTTCCAATCACACTTACAGATAGAAAATATATATAACTTACAAAAAATATATTTCAATTATTTGTTAAGAAGAACATGGGACGACGCCGACACGGATGAAAGATACTGATCTGTCAAATGCAAATGTCTGAGGAGTTGTGCAGCAACATTTAACCCCGTGTGTTTCACATTTTCAGTAAACAATGGCATTTTAAATTGGATATCAAGTATCTCTAATACCAGCATTCTCCTACATACCGTGATAAGTGAAAACATTACCACTACCGTCCATCGGTAGACTGGATGCCCACCAGTGACGTTGTGGACTCGTGATGTGGTAAGGGAACTGTACACAGAGGTGACATTAGTCATGGGATGGCGATGCACACAGAAACAGATGGCAGTAGTATCTGGTACACAAGGTATAAAAGACATTGGCCGAGCAGTCATTTGAACTCACGTGATTCATGTGAATAGGTTTCTGAAATGATTATGGACGCACGACGGGAAATAACAGACTTTGGACGCGGAATGCCAGTTGGAGATACACGTATGGGGTATTGCATTTCGGATATCGTTAGAGAATTCAGTGTTCCTAGACCCACAGTGTCAAGAGTGTGTAGAGAATACCAAATTCCAGGAATTACCTCTCACCACGGACAACGCAGTGGCCGATTGCATTCACTTAAAGCTGGCCGGAGTGGCCGTGCGGTTCTAGGCGCTGCAGTCTGGAGCCGAGCGACCGCTACGGTCGCAGGTTCGAATCCTGCCTCGGGCATGGATGTGTGTGATGTCCTTAGGTTAGTTGGGCTTAATTAGTTCTAAGTTATAGGCGACTAATGACGCCAGAAGTTAAGTCACATAGTGCTCAGAGCCATTTGAACCATTTTTTGAACCATTCACTTAACGATCGCGAGTAGTGGCCCTGGCGTAGAGTTGCCAGTGCTAACAGACAAGTGACACTGAGTGAAATAACAGCAGAAATCAATGTGGGACGTACAGGAACGCATCAGCTAAGACAGTGCGGTGAAATTTAGCGTTAATAGGTTAAAGCAGCAGACGACCGGCGCGAGTACCTTTGTGTACAGCATGTCACCGCCTACAGCGACCCTCCGGGGCTCGTGATCATATCGGATAGACCCGTGACGACTGGAAAACTGTGGTCTAGTCACATGAGTCCTGATATCGGTTGGTAAGAGCCGATCGCAAGGTTCGACTATGTAGCAGATCCCACGAAGTCCTGAAGTTGTCAACAAGGCACTTAGCATGCTGGTGGTAGCTCCATGATGCTGTGGACTGTGTTTACATCGAAAGTACTGCGTCCTCTGGATGTTCGGCTAGTTGGAGACCATTTTCAGCCATTCACGGACGTCACGTTCCCAAACAACGATGGAATTTTTGCATATGACAATGCACAATGTCGCTGGGTCACAATTGTTCGCGACTCCTCTGAAGAACATTCTGTACAAATGGTTCAAATGGCACTGAGCACTATGGGACTCAACCTATGAGGTCATCACTCCCCTAGAACTAGAACTACTTAAACCTAATTAACCTAAGGACATCACACACACCCATTCCCGAGGCAGCACTCGAACATGCGACCGTAGCGATCGCACGGTTCTAGACTGTAGCGCCTAGAACCACTGGGCCACTCCGACCGGCCATTCTGTACAGTTCGAGCGAATAGTGTGATCACCCAGATCGTCCGACATGAATGGCTGGCTGGCTCTGAACACTATGCGACTCAACTGCTGAGGTCATCAGTCGCCTAGAACTTAGAACTAATACAACCTAACTAATCTAAGGACATCACACACATCCATGCCCGAGGCAGGATTCGAACCTGCTACCGACATGAATGCCAGCGAAAATTTGTTAGGCATAATCAAGAAAATTCGTGCATAAAATCCTGCACCGGCAACACTTTCGAAATTATAGACCGTTACAAATGCAGCGTTGCTCTGTACTTCTCCAGCGGTTTCCAACGAAATTGCTGAGTCAATGCCATTTCGAGGTGCTGCACTATGCTGGGAAAAAGGAAATCCGACACGATTTAAAGTGGAATCCCACGACTTTTGTCTCCTCAGTGTATAAGCCGAACGGGCACGAATGAGGAATCATTCTAGCGACAGCACGGGCTTCAAATGGGGAAAAACCCACTGAGATGGGTAACTTTAAGAAATAACAGACTGTTATGGCACAAGACTGTTATGGCCCAGCGCGTTGGAACGAGCATCTCGCAAACGGCGGAGCTCAAAGCTGATCGGTTGTCTGCGTCCTGCTGTCGTATCAATGGAAAATGTTTGAAGGACGGTAGAACTATAAGTAGATGTTTGACGTCCATATCCTATCACAGAGCGTGCAGCTCACTTACATTCCAGGACTCTCAAAAAGCGGGACAGGCTGCAGTCTGTAGCAGATCTGGCGACAGAGTGCAATAGTGATTCAGGCTTAACTGTTTCGGAGCACACTGTTCAGCGTAAATTTTTTAACATGGTGCTCACCAGCACATCTACTCGTTACGATTTTGACACAACGACATCGTCAGTTACATTTGCAGAGGGTAAGGGATCATCGAGACTGGAGAGTGCATCGAAGGAAACGCCTCAGACGAATCACGTTTCTTGTTACACCAAGTCGATGATCGTGTCCGGATGCATCTCAATCCAGGCGAAAAGACTGCTCGAGGAATGCACCTCTCCACAGGCGAGTGAATATGGTTACATTTTTATGCTAATCGATACATTCGGCTAGTCTTCCATGCGATCTGTAGTAGCAATCGAACGTACCAGGACAGTAGTTGACAGCGTGACCGTTATTGTTTACTACCTGCATCGCTTGATGCTTAATGTCTTCCCCGACGGCGATGATTTTTCCAGCACGCTACATCTCCATGTCACAAAGCCACACACGTCATACAGGTGTTTCAGGAGCACTATCATACAGACACGTTGACGTGTTGATTAGTGTATCCGTCTGATATGAACCCGACTGCCTCAGGTTCACAACCACAAACCACCTGCCCGTAATTTACAAAAACTGCCTTACATATGCGTAGATATCTGTTGCACATACCTCTACAAACCTCCTAAATATTTTTCGAATCCCCACCGCGCAGTATCCCTACTGTATAGCGTCAACTACGCTGGTGGTCGCAGTATTTTAGGCTATCAGTGTATGTGCTAAGGAAATTGATTTCTGTCGTGCACCTTGCATGAAGTATGGAGAACATGACGTACAACACAGCAATAGATGCACTTATCTGAGACGTATCACTTGGTATTTTTTTTACTGCTGATAAGGTACAGCTAATTATTTATTTATTAACATTGTAAGCAGTAATGTCTCAACATAATTTCTCGAGGTCGCAAGCGGTAACAGCGATGTACAGGCTGTAATGTGTATATCTGTTCAGGTATGTACGTCGTACGCTAATGTGTACACACATCAGTGTATTGCTTATTTTTTCTCTTTGTGGAACCGTCTTCCCGCATACATATCACATAGTTTCAGTATGAATTTCTTACGATGATTTCATTGTGCGTTAAAAAATTACAATTATTTCGGCACTTCATCTGAAACTGTGTCTAAATTTTTCTTCTCATACACACGTTTTTACCATGATGTCGTATGTCTCACCGTGTTGCTTAGCTTAAATAATGTCTTTATTATCTGATCATGGAGAATGCTGTGGAATGGCATGTAAGTAACTTCACACACAATACAAACCAAACGATCCTGCAACTTATTCGATGCGATCCAACGAAATATGTCGTTTATACGAAATGTTGGTAGTTGTTTCTTTGTAGCATACGATTTCGCGACGTTTAATTCTTCGACGATAGTTAACAAGTGCCCCCCCAAGAACCATGGAACTTGCTGTTGGTGGGGAGGCTTGCGTGCCTCAGCGATACATATAGCCGTACCGTAGGTGCAACCACAGCGGAGGGGTATCTGTTGAGAGGCCAGACAAACGCGTGGTTCCTGAAGAGGGGCAGCAGCCTTTTCAGTAGTTGGATGATTGACTGATCTGACCTTGTAACACTAATCAAAACAGCCTTGCTGAGCTGGTATTGCGAACGGCTGAAAGCAAGGGGAAACTACGGCCGTAATTTCTCCCGAGGGCATGCAGCTTTACTGTATGATTAAATGATGATGGCGTCCTCTTGCGTAAAATATTCCGGAGGTAAAATAGTCCCCCCATTCGGATCTCCGGGCGGGGACTGCTCAAGAGGACGTCGTTATCAGGAGAAAGAAAACGCGTTCTACGGATCGGAGCGTGGAATGTCAGATCCCTTAATCGGGCAGGTAGGTCAGAAAATTTAAAAAGGGAAATGGATAGGTTAAAGTTAGATATAGTGGGAATTAGTGAAGTTCGGTGCCAGGAGGAACAAGACTTTAGGTCAGGTGAATACAGGGTTATAAATACAAAATCAAGTAGGGGTAATGCAGGAGTCGGTTTAATAATGAATCCAAAAACAGGAGTGCGGGTAAGCTACTACAAACAGCATAGTGAACGCATTATTGTGGCCAAGATAGACACGAAGCCCACACCTGCTACAGTAGTACAAGTTTATATGCCAACTAGCTCTGCGGACGATGAAGAAATTGAAGAAATGTGTGATGAAGTAAAAGAAATTATTCAGATAGTGAAGGGAGACGATAATTTAATAGTCATGGGTGACTGGAATTCGGTAGTAGGAAAAGGGAGAGAAGGAAACGTAGTAGGTGAATATGGATTGAGGCTAAGAAATGAAGGAGGAAGCCGCCTGATAGAATTTTGCACAGAGCACAACTTAATCATAGTTAACACTTGGTTCAAGAATCATAAAAGAAGGTTGTATACATGGAAGAAGCCTGGAGATACTGACAGGTTTCAGATAGATTACACAATGGTAACACAGAGATTTAGGAACCAGGTTTTAAATTGTAAGACATTTCCAGGGGCAGACTTGGACTCTGATCACAATCTATTGGTTATGAACTGTAGATTAAAACTGAAGAAACTGCAAAATGGCGGGAATTTAAGGAGATGGGACCTGGATAAACTGAAAGAACCAGAGGTTGTACAGAGTTTCAGGGAGAGCATAAGGGAACAATTGACAAGAATGGGGGAAAGAAATACAGTAGAAGTAGAATGGGTAGCTTTGAGAGATGAAGGCAGCAGAGGACCTAGTAGGTAAAAAGACGAGGGTTAGTAGAAATCCTTGGGTAACGAAATATTGAATTTAATTGATGAAAGGAGAAAATATAAGAATGCAGTAAATGAAGCAGGCAAAAAGGAATACAAACGTCTCAAAAACGAGATCGACAGGAAGTGCAAAATGGCTAAGCAGGGATGGCTAGAGGACAAATGTAAGGATGTAGAGGGTTATCTCACTAGGGGTAAGATAGATACTGCCTACAGGAAAATTAAAGACCTTTGGAGAAAAGAGAGCCACTTGTACGAATATCAAGAGCTCAGATGGAAACCCAGTTCTAAGCAAAGAAGGGAAAGCAGAAAGGTGGAGGGAGTATATGGAGGGCCTATACAAGGGCAATGTACTTGAGAACAATATTATGGAAATGGATGAGGATGTAGATGAAGATGAAATGGGAGATACGATACTGCGTGAAGAGTTTGACAGAGGACTGAAAGACCTTAGTCGAAACAGGGCACCGGGAGTAGACAACATTCCATTAGAACTACTGACGGCCTTGGGAGAGCCAGTCCTGCCAAAACTCTACCACCTGATGAGCAAGATGTATGAGACAGGAGAAATACCCTCAGACTTAAAGAAGAATATAATAATTCCGATCCCAAAGAAAGCATGTGCTGACAGATGTGAAAATTACCGAACTATCAGTTTAATAAGTCACGGATGCAAAATATTAACGCGTATTCTCTAGAGACGAATGGAAAAACTGGTAGAATCTGACCTCGGGGAAGATCAGTTTGGATTCCGTAGAAATATTGGAACACGTGAGGCAATACTGACCCTACGACTTATCTTAGAAGCTAGATTAAGGAAAGGCAAACCTACGTTTGTAGCACTTGTAGACTTAGAGAAAGCTTTTGACAATGTTGACTGGAATACTCTCTTTCAAATTCTGATGGTGGCAGGGGTAAAATACAGGAAGCGAAAGGCTATTTACAATTTGTACAGAAACCAGATGGCAGTTATAAGAGTCGAGGGCCACGAAAGGGAAGCAGTGGTTGGGAAGGGACTGAGACAGGGTTGTAGCCTCTCCCCGATGTTATTCAATCTGTATATTGAGCAAGCAGTGAAGGAAAAAAAAGAAAAATTCGGAGTAGGTATTAAAATCCATGGAGAACAAATAAAAACTTTGAGGTTCGCCGATGACATTGTAATTCTGTCAGAGACAGCAAAGGACTTGGAAGAGCAGTTGAACGGAATTGACAGCGTCATGAAAGGAGGGTATAAGATGAACATCAACAAAAGCAAAACGACGATAATGGAATGTAGTCGAATTACGTCGGGTGATGCTGAGGGAATTAGATTAGGAAATGAGACACTTACAGTAGTAAAGGAGTTTTGCTATTTGGGGAGTAAAATAACTGATGATGGTCGAAGTAGAGAGGATATCAAATGTAGACTGGCAATGGCAAGGAAAGCGTTTCTGAAGATGAGAAATTTGTTAACATCGAGTATAGATTTAAGTGTCAGGAAGTCGTTTCTGAAAGTATTTGTATGGAGCGTAGCAATGTATGGAAGTGAAACATGGACGATAACTAGTTTGGACAAGAAGGGAATAGAAGCTTTCGAAATGTGGTGCTACAGAAGAATGCTGAAGATTAGATGGGTAGATCATATAACTAATGAGGAGGTATTGAATAGGATTGGGGAGAGAGAAGTTTGTGGCACAGCTTGACTAGAAGAAGGACATATTCTGAGGCATCAAGGGATCAGCAAACGGTATTGTTGCTCGTGGGCGGTTCCAGAGGCGTTGCAACAGAATGGTATGCGGGTGAATTTGGAGCTGCGAGGAACTTATATGCTTGCTGCACTGTGAGGAGCTCGTGCCGGATGGTGGTTAGCGATTTCCCGGCCTCAGTACAGAGACTTGGTATGGTCTCGGAACTATTAGCAAGCGTGGCTAGCCGAACCCGCCCGTGCTGGACAGCGTCAATGAACTTCAAATAAGATGGCCTCGCCGATCCAGTTCTGCGATTTAGATGGAAAAGGACTTCATATTTCTGTCTGATAACGAGAAGAAATAAAATGAACGCCGATCCATACACCGTGCACCCGTAGTCCAGTAGGGAACGCACGAAGGCCTTATAAAATTGAAGCATCGCGCGCCCTGTCTGCTCCTCAAGACCTTTAGCTAAGGCCCTTTTTGATGTTCAGTGCGTTCATGGTTCTGACCTTCAGGTCTCCCATGTGTGGCAACCACGACAATTTGAAGTCAAAAATGAGGCCCAGAAACATCACAGAGTCACTAAAATGAAGGATAGTATCCCTCGTATGCAACACGAGTAAATTAGGAACACTACGAGAACTATTAATATGAACAGACACACATACGAACTCACACACACACAAACACACTTATTGGCGGAAAAGCGAAAACCCGTCTTTGCAGCTCACTTCTCTATCCTCCGAAGTGTGAGTTGCAACTGACGGCTCGCTGTTTGCAACACTGGAAGAGGAACAGAAAACAGTAAAATCGTCCTCAAATAAGAAGCACTGTAGAGAACTACCGCAGATGTAACACTGTTTATGGCTGTGTCGTAGAGGGTAACACTTAAAACACTGCCTTGAGGGACACCATTCTCGTGTTCAAAACGATCAGACAGCGAGTCACCAACTCGGTTCCTGAGACAGGAAAGACCGTATAAAGATGAGGAGGTGGCCACGAAAGCCGCATTGATGCAGTTGCGTGAGAATACTTTGTCTCCAAGTAGTGTCTAATGCCTCACTGATATCAAATAAGATGCCAATAAAATCAAGTCTGTGTAGGGAAGACTGCTGAAAAGTCACCTCTAACCGCGTTGGGTTGTCGTCAGTGGATCGAATACTCCGGAATCCGCACTGAGAGCGGCTAACGAGTTCCCCGTTCTCTAACAACCAGACCAGACGACGGCTAACCATTGACAGCAGGGTCTTTCCTACACAGATCGTTAAGGCGATACTCTGATGACTACTGGGACATATTCGATCCTTTCCTGGTCTGAGGAGAGGCGTCAAAAGGGCCTCTCTCCAAGATTTGATGAAGTTATCTGTCTGCCATATAAGGGCAATACATTCGGGGAGGATTTCCTTTGAAGCTGGTGGCAAAGGTCGAAGCGTGCAGTACCGGATTTGGTCATGATTGGGTGCAGTATAATGAGTCTCACACAGGGCCTTTTCCAGCTCCCACATGGAGAAAGGATGGTTGTAAGACTCAGAATTGTTGGATCTGAAGTCAAGTATTCCCCTCTCTGCAGTCGCACAGTAGCGCCGAAACACCGGATCCTGGCTGGCGTTGACAGTACTTTGGGCAAAATTCTCTGCCAGCGTCCAAACGATGTCTCCAGGTGCTGTTTAGGGACATCCCTGTTTCAGTACTGCTGTTATTGGTAAATTGTGTTTACCAGATATCCTCCCCATGCCTTCCCATACTTTCGTACACCAAGTGGAATGGTTGATACAGTCCAGGAACGCTTTCCACGAACTTTCCTTGCTCTCCTTGACTACGCGTAGAGCTCTGGCTCTCGCGACTCGAAAGGATATTTGGTTGTCTGCTTTAGGGCGGCATTTAAATAGTCGTAGCGCTGCACGTCTGTTCCGAATGGCTGAAGGGCTGGCATCTGTCCATCAAGGTACAGGTGGCCTCCCAAGACGCCCTGAGGATTTTGGGAAGGGTAAATCAGCGGCATGATGTGTAATTCGCGCGATGTGGTCTACCGATTCCTAGACGCTGTTGCGAACTTCAGTCACAGCCAGCTGGCTAGCAGCGTCCAATCAGACCTGCTGACCATCCAAGTTAATGGCTTCTCTTCATGTAGTGCACCATCCAGCAGGTGAGTGCGGAGTGGGATATGGTCACTGTGATGAAGGTCGTCAGTGAGCTTCCATTGAACAGAGTCAGCAAGGACTGGAGTGCAGAAAGAGAGGTCGATGGCAGAGAATGACCCAGTAGCAGTGCAGCAATGCGTTTGAGTACCTGTGCTGAGGATGCACAGCTCTTGAGACGTCATGACCCTACCCTGAGGTCTAGTAGAGGTCATGATGGGCATTGAAGTCTCGAAGCAGGTGAACTGGGCATGGGAGTTGATCCACATGGTCTATGAGAGCCTAAGGATTTATTGCATCTGCCGGCCGGAGTGGCCGTGCGGTTCTAGGCACTACAGTTTGGAACCGCGAGACCGCTACGGTCGCAGGTTCGAATCCTGCCTCGGGCGTGGATGTGTGTGATGTCCTTATGTTAGTTAGGTTTAATTAGTTCTAAGTTCTAGGCGACTAATGACCTTAGAAGTTAAGTCGCATAGTGCTCAGAGCCATTTGAACCATTTTTATTGCATCTTGCATAGGTAGATACAGCTAATAGACAGTGATCCTCAGACACCCAAGAATTTCGACAGAAACTGTTTGTAGGTCATCAGTCAGGGGGAGCAGAGGAGGGACGGATATTATTGATAAAGGTAACAACACCTCCCTTCTGTCTGTCGTCAGTCAAGTCGTTCGTCCTTTCGTTGGAGGGTATAGCCACATAGTACATTGGAGTCAGTGGGTTTAAAAATAGTTTCTTACAATACCACTTTCACTTCCTCTACACGGGTTATGAACACATTAACGTTGAACAGTAATATGGGGACCATCTATCATGGGGTTGCACATTCACCTCGTCTTTCCTCTGGGGAGGGGAGCCCACAATGGGTGGGGGCTCAGTCCTGGCGTGAGATGGTTGCCCCAGTCCGATATCAAGGTCCATTATTTCTACCGAAGAGTCAAGAGAGACGTCAGATAGTATGATGTCGACATCTTCTGACATTTTACTACCCGACTCCGTCGGTGATGGACGTTTAGCCTTTGATTTTATTGCCCTGGTTAGGCTTCGGATCCAAACCTATGACAGTGGTAGAGGTACCACTGGACGGTGAACCAGAATGAACCTTTGGAGGAGCATGGAGGTCCGCAACGTTAACGACAACGGCTGATGTTTTGGGAGAAAGTGTAGGCTTTGAAGCAACTGCATAGACCCAAATGCACTGGAAACACAGGTTCTAGTGCTGACACTAGCAATCTCCGTTTGGGTAGCAGCATCGGTCTTCTCAAGAGGTTATTTACGAGCAGAAGATGTAGCGAACTTTATTGACTACATGGTCTTAAAGATCTTTTTAGCTTCTTCATATGAGATACGTCTGGTTGTTTTTGTTTGCTGTATCTTCCTTCCTTCAAGATAGACACTGCAGTCCCTACTTCAGCAGGGTGACCGCCATCGCAGGTTACACACATTGGGGGAGATTTACAAACAACGCCTTCATGGGCAGCCTAACTATATTTACCACAATTGACTGCTCCCTTACAACTTGAGGTGGTGTGCCCGAAAAACGCGGTGGCATGCAAAACAGCGCATTGGGGTAGTAAAATAAGGCCACGCGGTGAGGTGGAGGAAACCAGCTTTAACGGGCTCTGGAAGCTTTGTGCTCCTGACTCAGTATAAATGAATACAATGCTACTATATCAACTTCCATCCAGTTCATCGGACCACTCAGCTTTCAGTTATTCTCGGAGAACCAGAACCCTCTAAGTCAGAACACCTTCGCTATAGTTCAGGGTGTTGTGCAACTAACTTTCTATTGCATACTCCCAGAGGCATTGAGTTGTCTAGATGTTCTTCATTTTTTGGGAATTGGGTGTCCCATTTCGTAAGCGTTTGACAGATTTTAAACTTCCAGCGATTCCCTATAAACCTTTTTGTATATAGAAAGTTGACACTATCCCAAAACTCCCATCTTTCCGCTGAAATGGAAATGCCGTGTGGCTGGGGCCTCCCCTCGGGTAGACGCCACTGCGGCGACTTGCCTGTCGATGGGGATGAAATGATGATGATAAGGTCAACACAACACCCAGTCCCTGAGCGGAGTAAATGTCTGACCCAGCCGGGAATCGAACCCGGGCCGTTAGGTATGACATTCCGTCGCGCTGAACACTCAGCTACCAGGGGCGGACATTCAGTTTAATTGTAAGAAAAACATTCTGAGCACCATAATGCGTTCAGTTTCTCGATGCTGACTATGTCTGTGTAAAGTCTGGAGGATCGGCTACATGAGCTCTCTTCTTTGATTGGGTATTGGTACCTACCAACTGCCCATCCTTTCCGATGGGAGATTTCGAAGGATCCACGCTGGTCCTGAGAGCAGCTAGGGAAATAGGGGTCCACTCAGACAGAGCCCGTGTGCCTGAGTAAGCCTTATACAACTGAAGTGCGGAAGGTTCCCCAGGCATTTCATCAGCGCGTGGCAGACCTTGAGATTGATGGTTTACTTATAGAGCTTTATTCTGTGCTTGCGATCAGGGCAGTCAAGCCAAGATCCCCGTACACTGAGACATACAACGTTTCACTGCCACCCCAACGGTGGTCGCTGAAGCATGACCAGAACTTACGGTACACAGGACTGGCGATGCTAACTGAGAAGGACCTCTGTAGCACAATTGATTAAACAAGGAATAGGACAATAGGAAACGTCCTGCAAGATAATGACGTACGTTGGTAAGAGAGGAAAGCGTGTGTGTGTGTTAGGGTGTTTGGGGAGGGGGGGGTGGAGATGTAGAGGAAGAAGAATATTTGAATACAGTAAGCTGGTCAAAGTGGATAGAAGGTTGAGCAGTTTTGCAGATACCAAAAGACTCGCGCAGCATACTCTGAGGTGACAAACAGTCAAAAAGTCATCCCATAGCGATATTCACATGTACAGTACAGAAAGTATAAAAGGATAGTTCATTGGCGGAGGTGTAATTTGTACTGAGGTGATTCAAGTGAAAACGCGCCACAGGAATAAACAGACAATGAACACGCCATGGTAGTTGGAGCTAGACACAGGGGACATCCAATTTAAGAAATCCTTACAAAAATTCAATATTCCGAGATCCACAGCGACAAGAGTGTGCCGCAAATACCAAGTTTCAAGCATTACCTCTCACCACGGACAACGCGGTCGCATGCGACTGAGAGTAGCGACGTTTGCGCGGAGTTGTCAGTACTAACATCCAAGCAACACTCCTTGAAATAACGGCAGAAATCAACGTGCGACTTACGACGAACCTATCCGTTAGGACAGTGCGACGAAATTTGACATCAGTTTGCAATGGCAGCAGACGACCGACGCGAGTGCCTTTGCTAGCAGCATGACATCGCCCGCAGCGTCTATCCTAGCGCCGTGACCATGTAGGTTGCACCATAGATGGAGTGCCATGGCTTTGTCAGATGGTTCCCGATTTCAATTGGTAAGAGTTGATGGTATCCTTCGACTGTGGCGCAGATCCCACGATGCCATGGACCCAAGTTGCCAACAAGACACTGTGCAAGCTGGTGGTGGCTCGATAATGGTGTGAGCTGTCCTGGCTCCGCTGGTCCAACCAAACCGATCACTGGGACATGGTTATGTTCGGTTACTTGGATACCATTTTCAGCCGTTCATCTACTTCATTCTCCCAGATGACAATGGAGTTGTTATGGATGACAGTGCGCCGTTAGTTTGAAAACTGGTTTGAACAACGTTCTGGACAATTTGAGAAAATGATTTCGCAACCCAGGTCACCCGACGTAAATCCCAGCGCACATTTATCGGAGAAAATCGAGAGGTCAGTTCGTGCACAAAATCCTGTATCGGCAACACTTTCGCAATCATGGACGGCTGTAGAGGAAGCATAGTTCAATATTTCTGCAGATGTCTTCGAAAATGTTTTTGAGACCCTGCCACGACGAGTTACCGTACTACGCCGGGCAAAAGGAGGTCCCACACGATGTTGGGGGGCATCCCATGACTTTTGTTATTTCAGTGTAAATCCACATGTTCAAATTAACCAGAATTGTTTGACTGAAGGTGTCTGATAATACCAGTGCTGCATGTGTGGTTTTCTTACTACCGTGCGCAATATATTTATTTTATGATAGTGTTACTTGGACATGAGTAATACAGGGTATAAGCGTTGCCGTTGGTCATCATAATCTTCTGCCTTTAATCTTCTTGCTTTTCGATCAACGAGTCTTACTTCATATACATATGTGCGCAGAAAAACATTTCTGTACGTAAAGGCTACGCTTAATACTTGAGCGGATTTTAGCTCGCAAATTATCTTCTAAATATTTATGCGATTCATAAATACATTTTGGTAGCAATTACTTTTTTTATAGCAAAGAGCTTCTATGATGGTTGTGGTAAAACCTCACTGAATTAGTAATGTTTCATTAGAAACCGACAAACGAGCTGCATACAGTATTAACTAGCGCTAAAAGAGTATGAATTTTTCGTCTCATTTCAGTGCAGTTTAAATTACTGGAAATAAAATAGTCATACACTGACACAAGTATTTCTGGAAAACAAATGTGTTAAACGTTTTTCACGTGAATTATTCATTGCAACTGAAGCAGTGCTGAGGTTCTTGAATAAAAAAATACGAATATTATCGAATCAAATTATGAAGAATTTTGTGTCCGAGGGTTTAAACCACAAGTGATGCTCATATGTTTTATGCAACAAACTACCATTTACTGTCGTAGTGAAGGCTTTAATTTCGACCTGTAGTGGAGAGTTTACTGATAAGTAAAGGTTGCGTCATTATGTTATAAAAGTACCTTATGTAAGTGGAAGGATGTTTGGGATTTAAGGTCCATTGACATGAAGTTCATCAGAGATAAACACAAGAACATAATCAGAAAAAAATACGGAAGTCCGCCATGACATTATACACAGACTTTTCCCTTAAGCTTTTTAGAGAAACAGGGGAAAATATGAATGGCGATGTTCAGACACGGCTTTGAACAACCATCGTAACGAATGTGAGTATAATTTCTTGCCCCCATCTCACATTGATGGGTTATTAGCACAACATGCGGTTTCAGGTGGTAATACGACGTAGTGGAAAGAGCTTAACAAGCTTAGCCAGCTTGAACTAACAGTGAACCTCTTAATATTCTTCTGTTCCATACTGGTGGACGAAAGTAATCAATTTCGTCGAAATAGATATTACTGCATGGCACGAATTGATTACACCAAGTGCTTCCATAAAATAGTAATGTTCTACCTTGAATAGAGGCTTTAACGTAAACGTCAACAGTAGCAATTCAGAGGCACTGAAATCTAGTCGATTTAAATCAGAAGATACCGAGGGAATTTAATTACGAAATGACACATTAGAAGTAGTAGAAGATTTCTGATAATTTGGCAGCAAAGTAGCTGACAAACGCCGAAGGAGAGAGGATATAAAATGCAGAGGTACAATTAAAAAAACACTTATTCTGAAAGAAAGGCATCTATTTACATCGATTTGTCAATTCGATAACACAGGGACATGTGCGTTTGGGCGGTGTGGAGTGAGGGTGGGATTCTTTACGAAGGGGGGGGGGGGGCAGAATTGTAGTTGAACAGAACGGGAGACGTTAACATGGCGAGTCGCATCAAATGACTCTTCGAACTGAAGACCACAATAATAACTACATATCGTGTATTAATTGGCATACGGGTAAAACGATCGAGGTTTACATAATGTTAAAGACCAATTAAAGACACGAAGACTAAAGTAAAAGATAATTTTTTAGAAACGTTGGTCATTTTGTAAAGTAAAAGATTATTTTTTAAAAACCTTGGTCATTTTGTCCTTATAGTGAAACCACATTCCCTGTTTTGTATAGGCCTGTTTGTCTGGACGTAGTTTTCGATCTCGTTTCACAATAGACCTTATGGATAAAAGGGTATCATTTCTTTTAATAGCCCAAAAGCACATACAGATATATGTTTCAGAAATAAATCGCTTTCAGCTGTAAATGCAGGTTTTGTAACTTCAAATTATATCTTCAGGTGTACATTCTTCAATAAAATACTAAGCCCACGATACGGGAAGAAGGGGAACTCAATCTCGTAAAAATCCTGTTATCTGCAACAACAAAAGATTATGAGAAGTTTGAGTTCTCCTACATGCCGTATAATGAGCAATGGAAATAGTTTTAACTACTTTGTTTGTTATTAGTAAGCTAGGCGATTCTTGCAATGTTAACTACACAATTAAACTTGAAAAGATCGTAGGCTATTGCAACCGTAGTACTACAAAGGTAATACGAATATATAAGGAACGTAAATAAACTATCTCTTATTTCAAAAGTAGTGACCACAATTGTTAATACGTTAATTCCGCTGTGAGACAAGACGGTCAGTGCCTTCATGTAAAAATGTTTGCGGTTGCCTACAAAACCATGGTTGCACCCAGGCATGCTGCTCTTTGTCCGAAGCAAATTAATCTCCGTAAATGTCTTTCTTCAGGAATTGAAAAATATGGAAAATGCATGGGGAGGGACCTGGAATGTATGGAGGGGGTGTAATGTCTTCCCATCGAAATCTGCAGGGTAGTCGAAATAACCTTGCCAACATGGGGGCGGGTATTATTCTGGAACAGAATGATGCCACCCGTCAACAATGCTGGGTGTGTGGACTTGATGGTGCGATTCAATTTTTGCAAAGACTCGACGCACCTCCGTGAGTAATTTGTGGCGCCTGTTGTTTAGACTACGGTGCAGAGCTTACACATCCACCATACAGTGACGATCTCTTCCCATTTGCTTCAGACGAAAAGGTACACGCCTGGATACAACCATGGTTACACCTTTTTTTCCTTCACTTCCCTGATTTAATTTATGCGGCTCGCCACAAATTCCATTCCCGTGCCAACATTTTCCTTTCAGAGTAGCAATTGCAACCTATTTCCTCAACTATTTGCTGGGTACATCCCAATCTGTGTTTTCCTCTACAATTTTTATTGTCTACAGCTCCCTGTAGTACCATGGAAGTTATTCTCTGATGTTGTAAGAGATGTCCAATTATCCTGTCCCATCTTCTTGTCAGTGTTTTCCATATTTTCCTTTCGTCGCCGATTCTGCGGAGGACGTTCTAATTCCTTACCTCATCAGTCCAGCTTATATTCAACATTCTTCTGCAGCACCACATCTCAAATGCTTCTATTTTCTTCTTTTCCTCTTCCCACAGTCAATGTTCACTACCATACAATGCTGTCCGTCTTCGTCAAATTAATGCCAATGTTTGATACTAGCGGGCTTCTCTTGGCCAGATACGTACTCTTCGTAAATGATAGTCTGGTTTTGTCCTCCTTGTTCCGTCCATCATGGTGAACCGTTAATTTACTTTCAAATTTTTTCTTAAAGAATTTACTTTATTTACTAGCGATTCATCAAGATCGTTAACACATTTAATTACACTAGGAAGTATTTGCCAGGAAGTAACTGATGGAAAATGAAATTACTTTTAGCAAATGTGAATTTTATTCCTAAAAGGTTTTCAGAAACTGATTTAAAATTATAATCAGAAAAGCACCCTCCTAATGTCAAGTTACAATTTTATATAGAGGCTGAAAGAACAATATTAACAGTAGGAGCCGTCGGGCTGAGAACCTTGCCTGCTCCCTTTCAACACGGCTGTAGTCATGACCGCTCACGACAACCTCTGAAAGAGTACACTGGTGGAAATCTACAACACACCAGATTACGTTAAGGAAAAATTTTTTTAACAACTCACACAAACACGTAAACTATGCACCCCGTAAGAGGGACGGAAATGGTACTACACTCAAATTATTTGCAACTGAAAGTGCAATTTTTTAAGGATTCTTACGGTGGAAGGCTGGCAACCTTATAACCTAAAATGACTATTTAAATAAAACCCATAAAGTGCAGACTTACATAAAAGGTACAAAGTGCTCTACATTACACATATACGACCTCGCAAGATGATAGGCAAGATAAAAGCATATTTCAAGAATTCGGCCTTTAAGCAATAAATTCGTTAACACCGAATCCGACAAATGTGGCAGAGGCAGCTATTAACGTATGGCAGATTGACAGGGGGGGGGGGGGGGGTTACTAAACAACCCGAACCGCAGATTCCTCTAAACCTCCCCAATTCCATAAGGGAAAAACGGACCACTCAATTCACATATAACCACTTCCTGTGGGTGGGCAAACGGAGAAGAATGGTGGGACGACCCCAAAACAAAGCGGCTGGTGACTTCACCAACAAAACAAGTAGAATTTAACAAGTAAATGGAACAACATATCTGCAATCACTTAACTTCTAACAAACTGCGATTTCTGGCGAAGACCTGGCACAGCACCACCCAACGATCTCCCGAACCGTCCGCTGCCAGCCGCTTCAACGGACGCAGCAAGGCGCGCCGATCTCCCGTCGCACGGCGTCGCAGCTCGTCCCGGTCAGCCCGATGTCGTGGTTTCGCTCCTGTTGCTCTCGCGTGAACCGCGAAGCCACTACCCCTTTCTATACGGCGCTGCGCACTGGACCCACGTGGGGACCTCACATGCGCCGACGCTCAAGGCGGACCAGTCGTCTCGTGTCTCAGTGTACGACCTTCCAACGGACCGATCCAACCGCCAATGACCGTTGCCCGAGCAACTCGAGCAGACTGGCGGCCTAACGCGCAGACTCAGATGCAGGAACTCAGCCCCGACCTGGCGACCACTAGCTGAGTTCTGTTACTGGCGGAGTGGCAAGACTCTCATTTTCTGGCTTTAAAGCTTGATCCAACCGACAGACATACTAACACTCCGACGACAGACAGACACTAACTGCCGCACAAATACAAACGAGAGACAGACCAGCAACTGGTGACGCGAGACTGACCTAGCCTCTCTCCGACTGACTGACAGAATCACCTCTTGCCGAGCTCTTAGCTCCCTTTAAAAGCACGTGAACAGGCAACTTTTCCACTTTACCACCAGGGGGACACCAAAGCTGCGATTGCCACAGCGGCGCCACCGCCAGAAACGGAGGGCGACTACTTTACACTACGCGCTGCGGCGCGCTCTTCAAAACAGCAAATTCTACCATGGCTCACATGGGTCATTTTGCTGTCTAGTTAGCAGAATTCCTTAACTGCGCCTACTTCGTGATCACCAATTATGATGTTAAGTTTCGCGCTGTTCTCAATTCTGCTACTTTTCATTACTTCCGTCTTTCTCCGGTTTAGGATCGACCCATACTCTATACTCATTACTCATTAGGCTACTCATTCTGTTCAACACATACTGTAATTCCATTTCAGTCTCACTCAGGACTCAGGATAGCTTTGTCATCAGCGTACCTTTTTCGTTGATATCCTTTCACCCTGAATTTTAATTACACTCTTGAACCTTTCGTTTATTTCCGTTATTGTCTCTTCGATGTACAGATTGATTAGTAGGGGAGAAAAACTACATCCCTGTCACACACCCTTTTTAATCCGAGCACTTCGTTCTTCGTCTTCCACTCTTGTTTCTCCCTCTCGATTCTTGTACATACTGTGTATTCCTCCTTTTTTCCTATAGCTTACACCTATTTTTCCCATAATTTAGAAAATGTTCACCCATTTCTCATTCTTAAACACTTTTCTTAAATCGATCGATCCTCTGAACGTGTCTTTAGTATCCTTCAGCCTTGCTCCCACCATCAGCCACAACGTCGGAACTGCCTCTCTGGTGCCTTTAGCTTTCCTAAAGCCGAAATGTTCTTCATCTAACAGATCATCGGTTTTCTTTTCCATTGTTCTGTATATTATTCTTGTCAGCAACTGGGATGCGTGAATTGTTAAACTGATAGTTCGATATTTCTCGCTCTTATTGCCATGCTATCTTCGGAATTTTGAGGACGATATTTTGCCGAAAACCTGATGGTACGTCTCCAGTCGCATACATTCTACACACCAATGAGAATAGTCGTTTTGTAGCCACTTCTCTCACTGATTTCAGAAATTCTGATGGAATGTTATATATCCCTTCTACAAAATTTGATCGTAAGGCATCCAAAGCTCTTTTAAATTCTTATTCTAGTTCTGGATTCCCTATCTCTTCTCTGTCGACTCCTGTTTCTTCCTCAGTCCCGTTGTCAGAGAAGTCCTCTCCGTCGTACAGGCCTTCGATGTACTCTTTTCACATATCTGCTCTCTCCTTTGCATTTAACAGAGGAATTCCCATTGCACTCTTAATGTTTCAACCCTTGCTTCACCGAAGATTATTTTGGCACTGGTATGTGCTAAGTCAGTCCTTCCGACTTTTTCGATTTTCGCACATATTTCATGCAACCATTTTGCCTTACCTTCCCTCCACTTTCTCACTGTTTCGTTATTAAGTGACTTCTATGTCTGTATTCCTGAATTTTCCTGTACTTTCTCGTACTTCCTTCTTTCGTCGATCCGATGAAGTATGTCTTCTGTTACCCACGGTTTATTTGCAGTAATCTGCCCTGTTCCTTTGCTTATCTTTCCAGCTGCAGCTGTTATAGAGATGTCCGTTCCTCTTCAACTGAACCAACTACTGAGCTATTCACTGTCGCAATATCTATGTCTGAGACAAATTCAATCGTCTCGCTTCAGTCCTTAGTACTTCTGTATTCCACTTCTTTGCGCACTGGTCTCTTAAATTCAGCCTACACTTCGTCATTACAGAATTGTGATCAGTCCAGGATCCGTAGTTAATCTCAAAAATTTTTCCATGTCGGCATTGAACACCTTGTCTCACAGTGGGATATGTTTATTAACGTCTATGGCGATTAGCTCCGACATAATAACTAACTTTTTTCCCATCTGCCTCGTTTTCATTTGACTGCTCCTTATAGTTAAGTCCCTAATTTGTTAGAACCAACGCTCCTTGTCAGCTATAAATCAGAAGAATTAACTGTTTACTCCACTTCCCACCGTACGTAATGACAGGGACTCAGTGTCTTTCCTACCGTCATGTGACTTGGGTGTTGGTTTTGCAGCTCAAATCGAGAGAAGTAAAAGCGTGTCCGGTCCTCGTCTGCCTATGCTCCGAGACTGTAACGGATGCTAGACCTTCATCCACGAGTTGGCTCGGTGCTAGATTTTTTCAACAGATCTGTACCTATTTGCGAAGATAGTATGGCCTCATCAATCACGATGTCTGAAATACCACAGTCTAAAATGTAGGCTTGTATACAATGTAGATTTGAATATCGTCTGTTACGGTTTCAGTTGCAACCTGTAGCGTTTGCTGACATATCTCTGTTCAGTATATCCTACAGGATGGCACACTTGCCTGGTGGACGGGTCCTTGTTGACTGCAATCTCACACTCTCTATTTCAGAGCGACGAAACGGAGAAATGATATGCGTGATGGGTTAGAGCACTGCTGAATTCGAGCCCTAAGAATTGTTTGCAATCTGAACAACAGCACTGTGTGAGGGACTAATTAGAGTCCGAGGTTTCCAAAGCAACTCATATTTTACCAAGACAATGCCCGATCATAAATAGAGCTGAATTCTCAAGCGTTCTTTGAACTTGCTTACCTGGTCTGTACAGTCAAGTGACACTGGATCCCGATAATATTTCAAAGTAGTGAAGATATTGGCAATTCGTAATTTCTGACAGTATTTCTCTTGGATAGCAACGGTTTCTCTTAGTAATTTACGATGAACATGGGCAGTCCTCACCGGACGAAACCTTTGTTTTCACGGTTACCGACCTGGGTCAGTTACTGACCACTCACCAACAAGGTATGAGGTCTGAATATGGTCAGTAACTGACTTAAGCAGCTAGCCACAAAAATGGAGGTTCTTTGCTGTGGAGATTTTTCATTTTAAAGTATTGGGAATTTGCTTTAAATGCTACGAAACATAAAACTGTGCATGTAGAATCGAATGATGACGTAGTAGGTACAGCAAATGGCTGACTTCGATTCGCTGGTTGCGTACTAGGGAAAACAATCGTGCGAGCTATTCTAGAACATTCCTCTAGAATTTTGGCCCCGTACCAGACAGAATTAACAGGATATACTGAGCGTACTCAAAGCACGACAGCATGAATGCTTACAGGTATGTTTGACCCTACAGAGTGTCACGGATATTCTAAGAAACTGAACTGAAAAAAGCTTGGAAGTAGAAACAAACTATCCGAAGAAAGCATACTTCAAAAGACAACTTTAACCTATGAATCCAGAAAAATACTAAAAGGCCCCACATATTGCTCTCGCAGTTTCGA
The DNA here is from genome assembly GCF_023864345.2 of Schistocerca serialis cubense. Classification (NCBI taxonomy): domain Eukaryota; kingdom Metazoa; phylum Arthropoda; class Insecta; order Orthoptera; family Acrididae; genus Schistocerca; species Schistocerca serialis. Next base: position 270,782,353 of record NC_064639.1, read on the forward strand.
CAGAACTAGATTAGACTGACTATAATGTGAATGGAACGAGGAGAGTCCCTAATCATACAGTGGGATGTACTCTCTGCCATAGCAGTGGTTTGCAGATTATGGATGCTGATCTAGAGTTGGATTAAGTTTGATAGGCAATCATAATGAGTTATCATAATGGTTTGAAGAATAATTCTTCTTTCACAAAATTTTCGCTGACTCGTGCTAGAAACCACAGTAATGTGCAACATTAAGAAAATTGTTTAATTGAACGTATCTAGATAGGAAGACTGTAGTGACTCTCGGCAGATCATTTAAATTATCTATTACATATATATGATTGTGTTTTTTTATAGTTACCTTCATTTTTTACACTTTTGCTGTAGCCACATTTAAACATATCACTGAACTTAACCTATCATGTCGCACAGTGCACATGGTCTTAAATTAGAATGTTTTAAACTACAAAAACACTTATTCATCACATCTTCCATATCTTTCGCCCCGGAACAAAGCATTCAACAAGAGAGAAAATGTCTAACCTCATCTTACGCAGTCTGCCTTCACTTAAATTGACTATTCAGATAATCCAGTGATAAACAGAACTGAACCCTTTAAGTAATATAAAAAGAGCTTTTGACATAACAGTAAAATAACTGCCAGTATATACCTTTGGGAATAGCAGTGAATAAACCTTCTCACTTTATTACCAGATTTGATTGTATAGGAAGAACTGTCCCCCACGACCGTGGTGTAATTCAGCACAGAAAGAAGGTCAGCATCGGTCGAAATATCATCCGTCGTTTATGTTGTGGATCTAGAATTCAGCTAAAGGCCAAGCTATAATATACTCAGTAAATACAAAAATAACATAGAAATCGGAGGCGCGAGAAAGCACAATAACAAACAGTCATGTTACAGTTAACACTGCCAATTGCACAACTGCATACAATTAAACCATAGTTATAACGGTACATAGTACAACATAACTTTCGTGTGTATAAGCATAAGTCAGACTGAGCCTGCTGTTTACAGATCCTTAGAGTTAACATCGGTTTGCGTCATGCTGAATGGGCAACGCCTTCCACTTGCATTATCCATATATCAAAATTGTTTGAGATAAAACCAATTCACAACATTTTAAATTAATACGATTTGTATTTTGCTGTAACGATTAGTAGTATTTATTTAAATTCTTGAGTATAAATATTATACTAACCTATCTTTATATAAACATAATGGAAATAAAGGGCTTTGCCCATCCAAAATGGCGTAAACCGAAGTTAACGATGTGGGTCTGTAGACAGCAACCTTAGTTTGACGTGCCTGTAGATGCCACAGTTAAACAGTAACACATATTTTTATAACTATGCTGACTACCTGTAACAGCATGTAATTGTTCACTTGGCATTTTGTACAACTGTGTAATGGTACTCGAATAGTGTGTTTTTCCGTTGTGTGGCTCCTATGTTATTTTTGTATTTATAGCACTGATGACGGATACTTAAATCTAAATCTGCAATAAGCAGAGATGATAGTAAGACCTATGCTAACCTTCTTCCTGTCCTGAATCTGTTATGTATATTTAAGGCTGTCGTGAGGCGTGGGATGGTAAACATTTACACCAATGGCTCAGGAAAAAGCAATTGCACATGGTAATTTTAGTTGTTTGCGAGAGGTATTTATATATACCACTGTCAAAGAGTTACTGAAAGTAGTCCATAGAGAACACTTAAAGGCGAGCCTTCAGACACTCTCGCACTCTGCACATACTGGCCACGGAGGCCACAGTTTTCCGACAGTTAATAAAATAAAAACACCTCGAAGCTTACTGAAATAACTAAACCTTCCGTTATCGTAAGAGTGAGCACGCTTATCTCTTGAATGCCACATGTCCTCACCTCATTTTAACTACCTGATACCGAGCGAGGTGGCGCAGTGGTAGCACACTGGACTCGCATTCGGGAGGACGACGGTTCAATCCCGCGTCCGGCCATCCTGATTTAGGTTTTCCGTGATTTCCCTAAATCGCTCCAGGCAAATGCTGGGATGGTTCCTTTGAAAGGGCACGGCCGACTTCCTTCCCCATCCTTCCCTAGTCCGATGAGACCGATGACCTCGCAGTTTGGTCTCTTCCCCCTAACAATCCAATCCAATCCAACTACCTGATAACTCAAAGGATCTGAGTCTCAACAAACACACGGTACGCAAAATCTCTAATACACCAAGAACTCCCTTTCCAGAACGTTACTAACACGCCACATATTACAACGTAACAAATTCTCAAATAGTTACGAAATACGAGGCGGAGAAATGAACACGATAACAGCAAGTTAGCTCGAGGAAAGAAACAGGGCAAGAAACTCCAGCCAACGTCTTGGCATGCTAATTTACGCAACGTTTTATGTACGGAAACACGTAAGACACTACAAAGTAAAGCATTTATGTACTAAACAAGCAAGGTAATAAACTAGGGGCAGATGGGCACGTTGGTTTTGAATACACTGCACTCATCAGAATGTAATTATCGTTTCCCGGAATTGATTGACTGATTGATTAATTAAACCTGATAGAAAATAGGTTATGGTGAAAGTGGTATAATTAATCCTCGCTCATTCCCTCAAGCGACGTATCACTTCAGGTACTATGCGGCGGCGGCGGCGGCGGCGGCGGCGGTGGCGGTGGCGAGATCTGTCACAGACAGTGTCCACGTCCCAGGTCCTCGCACGACTACCTTCACGGGACTTTATCGGCAATCAATTGTTAATCGGTTTCCTCTAAGTTCTTTAACACAGCAAAAATTTTCCACTTGACCAGTAATCATAAATTGTGCTCAGCTTGACAGTCATTTGTCTCACCAACATGAATGCCAGAGAACGCAAGAGCAATTAACGCCTGTTTACGATACATGGGAACATCTACTCGTGCATGTGAAAGATACACCCGACGTCTATCAAACCGAGAACTGAAATATTACATACAATCCCATTTCACACAGTTTGTAGTGTTTGTGACCAATGGGAATAACTCTCTACGATTTATGTGCCCAAGTAGGCAATCATAAAGGAACTTTATTGAATCTAGTAAACAAACACAGTAACAGTTTCTTGGAGCATCTGACATTTAGTCTGATTGGCAATCACTGAAGCACGGAAAGTCCTAGAAGTTAATCACTGTAATTGCACTAAGCCGGCCGGTGTGGCCGAGCGGCTCTAGGCACTTCAGTCTGGAACCGTGCGTTCGCTACGGTCGCAGGTTCGAATCCTGCCTCCGGCATGGATGTGTGTGATGTCCTTAGGTTAGTTAGGTTTAAGTAGTTCTAAGTTCTAGGGAACTGATGACCTCAGGTGTTAAGTCCCATAGTGCTCAGAGCCTTTTGAACCATTTTTGCACTAGAACGTCCTAGTAGATAGTCACTAATGTTGCAGTGGAATGTTCATATGTAGATAATGTCCACAGTGATAGTGTCCCGAGGCGGTGAGCTGAGATTCGAATAACACACAACGTCCCGCGAAGCCGTTGGCGGAGGACGTAGTTCGGCAATGGCCTAGGGTTTGGACGCGGTGACGAGGTGCTTCTTGGTCTGCACAGTGTTGTGACCTCTGACCGATGGACCAGTAGGCACAGATGGTGTAGGCGACAGAGCAGTGAAAGAACTCCTGTCCGAAGGACGCCTAGGTGCTGCTGGTCTTCAGCACGGAGCGCAGAACGTGCTCGACGAAAAGACTCCGACTTACGGGCAGCTCGGCCTGAGTTGTATGAACTCCGCTTTTAACCTGGGCATGCTTGCCTATTATCCAGGAAGGGAAAACGCCGCACTTTACTCTCATCCAAACATAGGTACGCCCAACCCAAGGATACTAAAGGAATCCTGTGTGCCTGCCCGTCTTCCTGCTGCGCTACACCAAGTAGCACTTATTTCCGTACGCTTCGATCGTATTATTATGAGCAGGCTTCGTAAGTTGATGAAAAGTCTTTTTATCCGAGTATCACAGGATGAGACTCAATGAAAATTATGTTCAATTTTGGTCATTGTAGACGATAAAATGGAGGATTTTATTCGTCCTTCAGTTCCTTTTCAGCGTATTCTGGGATAATTTATTTCGATATGAACAGTTTTCTCTGTAACTTCACCCTTTTTCGACTAGTACTGGCTTTTCTAAATTCGAACCATCATCAGATCACCTCATAAACATGTTTTCTATAGTGAGCAGAACCATCCGTGAAAATCGATATATCTTGCACTTAAGAACCTGAACATCTCTGTTAGATTGCTATGTCAGCTAAAGCATGGTTTCCTAAATCTAGTTTCTGTAACCTAAGCGCTTTCAGCCAAATATGACCAGTGTTATGCCAATTTAATTACTTTTTTCCAGGATGTGTATTGCGGTTTCACTTAATTCATTCTAAATGGCCAAAATAGTGCATCCTAAAGTTCCAAAATGCATTTTGGCGTACACAAAGGTCGTTTTTCATATTGTGTTAATCTGAAAATACATATCCTAGAGAAGGAACTTTTCTTTCCTATTAAGATTTCTTCGACAACGTTGCATGCTACTAGAATGTGGTGTTTAATATGGATTGAGCCATGTTTTCTTTTCCCAATTTCAATGTTCGCCCTAAATTTAGAAAGCCTATATACTGCTAAATGGCCTGCAGTCCTTTGCACGCATTTCCACACACTTGTCAGCCTTAGACTTTATCTTCTTTCAAAATATTTATGTAATGAAGAAACTGCTGGTCAAATTTACACGTGGTAACACACTCGAGGTTCCCGAATGAGTGTTTTGTAACTTTCCACATAATATGCGTTGTGATACACCTTGCGATTTATTTGATGCTGCCACATAAAACACGCGAAGTTTTTTCCCTTGTTGACTTGAAATCTGTTTCGTGACTGGTATATAGCAGTGGCAATCGGTATAAAGTCAATGTTCTACGAAAGTAAAAGTACAATGTCTTAAGCATATATGTCTCAAGTTTACTACTAATGAAGTAGATACATATAAGACCCAAACAATTGTGATAAAATTACAAAATTTCTTTCATAACACTGTTAACAAAATAAGGCGTTTGCATTTCACGGATGAAGAGTGGCAGAAAGAGCTTATTGTCTTGTGTTATTGCATTGTTGGTTCTTAGTTCCACCTCTGTTGTTCCTAATGTCTCAAAGATTCTTTTCGTCATTGATTTTGTCACGCTTTGTAGTTCTCACAGCAAAATTGTTGCCCAATCTTCAGGTATCGCTCTTTTCGTCTCCCATACGGCCTCAGACTGCACCCCACTGGGATAAACACGTCCGGCATGTATTCCCCAAAGGTTTTCCACCTGTTCAAATCCGAGCTACGTGCAGGCCATGGCAATACATCGATGTCTTTATCTCAAAACGACTTTTTGTTGTAGCATTAACATAAATAGATGCATTATCTTGTTGAAGTTTCGTCCCGTAGGTCTTCATACACTGTCTGTAGCATCTCAGTATACATGTCACAGTTCATTCTAGTGTCCAGCCAAGCAATAGTCAATAGTGGCTTACCAAAGTTTCTGCTCATTCGTACCTACTTCTCAGATCATGCCATAATATTAAATCTATCCTGCCCATCTAAATTAAACTTCTTCTCATCACTGAAAATCACTGCATCCGATTCTGAAGTCCAAGACATATGTTTTTCTAAAGTGTTTACGTTTGGGTTTAGAGCAAGTATTTGCAGTCGTTTCTTAAATGGAAGATGTTCGTCGTGTGACAAATTTTGTCTTATGCGTCTGGCGGTTAATGGCAAATGTAAATCAGCAGCAAGCTGAGAGGAATAACAATCTGTGGTTCTTCTTTTGCGCTAAAATAACTCTTTCTATACAACTGTTCTCATTTGCCCATAATTTTAGTTCTGTCCATATACCACCCCCGACTAAAGAAATTATCAGTCACTGTACTTGAACAGCTCAACTTCTCGGCGATTTGACGATTAGAGAGTTCCAGTTCCTTGTACGTACTGATTTTTGCTTTTTCATCACGTGATAATTATTTCCGCGTAGCACTGTCAAAAACGTGGTTAATGTACGCAGCCTCTTTCCTATCTGTAGTGAAGACACGTACACACAGACTAACACCGCACACAGCCGATTGTATTTATACCGAGATCCACCCTGTATCACCTGAATTGTTGATGTCTTCTCATACACTGAACTACTGACATCAAATGCGGTGCCATCTGACTGCATCTGTCGGTATATTGAATTTCATACCACTGCATACACACAGCGCGCAACTGTTCCAAAGTAGAAGGTTAATCTTCCTGCAAATATCCAAGCCTTTATATTGATTTTGCCAAACTTCTCCACAATCTCCTTTAAGTCTGGTTTGTTAATGTTGATCCCTCCACCGTTACGAAAAATGAGCTGGGGTGAAACTACTTCAGCGTACGTAAATCTGGCTATGCTGCAGTCACGTTGAATTGAAAGCGCAACCTGTTGTGCGGCAGGCTGAATTGGTGCCGTGTAGCTTGATGGCTAGCGGAAATCCATGTTGGACTGCATTAACTACTGCGCTACACCACACATGCATTCTTGTGTGTTAGTAGCGGCTGCTTGAGTTGCTTTAACGGTTGCGCCGGAGCTAAAAGCTCTGGACTACGTCCGGTGGGAATACAGCCCAGAGTGCTAAATGGCTGCAGAGTGGTTGGGTCTAAATATCCTTCCAGCTCCTTTTTTTTTCTTTTTGAATCATCGGTCTTATGAGTGGTTCGATTAGACCCGCCACGAACTGCTCTCCTGTGCCAACCTCTTCATCTCAGAGTAGCACTTGCAACATCCATCCTCAGTTATTTACTCGATGTATTCCAATCTCTGTCTTCCTTTACAGTTACTGCGCTCTACCGCACCCTCTAGTACAATGGAAACTATTCGGTGGCGTCTTAATAGAAGTCCCGTCATCCTGTTCCTTCTCAATGTCAGTGTTTTCTACATATTCCTTTCCTCTCCGATTCTGCGCATAACCTCTTCAGTCCACCTAATTTTCAACATTCGTCTGTAACACCACATCTCAAATACTTCAAATTTCTTCTGTTACGCTTTTCCCACAGTCCATATTTCACTAACACACAACAGTGTGTTCCAAATATTCATTCTCAGAAATATTCTCCTCAAATTGAGGCGTATGTAATATACCAGTAGACTTCTCTTGACCAGGAATGCCCTTTCCGGCAGTGCTAGTCTGTTTTTGATATCCTCCTTGCTCCATCTGTCAATGGTTATATTGCTGCTTGGGAAGTAGAATTTCTTAACGTCACCTACTCCATGATCACCTATTTTGTTAAATTTCTCGCTGTTCTCATTCCTTCTACTTCTCATTATTCTCGTCTTTCTTCGATTTAATCTCAATCCATATTTTGTACTCATTAGACTATTCATTTTATTTAGCAGATCTTGTAATTCTTCTTCACTTTTACTGAGGATAGCAATGTCATCAGCGAATCGTATCACTGATATACTTTCACTTTAAATTTTAATTCTGAATCTATCTTTTATTTCCGGCATTGCTTCTTCGATGTACAGGTTGAAGAGTCAATTTGTTTCTTATACCCATTTTCATCCAAGCACTTCGTTCTTGGTCGTCCACTCTTGTTCTTCCGTCTTACCTCTTGTATATATTGTATATTTCCCGTCTCTCCTTATAGATTACCCCTATTTTTTCAGACATTCGAATATCTTGCCCCATTTTACATTGTCGAATACTTCTTCCAGATCAACAGGTCTTATGAACGTGTCTCGATTTTTCTTTAGTCCTGCTTCCATTACCAACCGCAACTCCAGAATCGCTTCTCTGGTGCCTTCACCTTTCCTAAAGCCAATCCATTGTCATATAACATCTCCTCCATTTTCTTTTCTAGTCTTCTGTGTATTATTCTTGTTAGCAACTGAGATTAATGAACTGTGAAGCTGACTGTGCGAAAATTATAGCACTTCTCAGCTGTTGCAGTCATCGGAATTGCGTGGATTATATTTTTCCGAAAATCAGGTGGTATGTCGCCATACTCATACATTCTACACGGCAACGTAAATAGTCGTTTTGCTGCCACTTCCCCCAATGATTTAACAAATTCTGCTGGAATGTTATATATCCCTTTTGCCTTATTTGGTCTTTAGTCCTCCAAAGCTGTCTTAAACCCCGATATTAGTACTGGATCCCCTATCTCTTCAAAAACGACTCCTGTTACTTCTTCTATCACATCAATCATATTTTTCCCTCAGAGAGGCCTTCAATGTACTCTTTCCACCTATCCGCTCTCTTCTCTGCATTTAATAGCGAAATTCACGTTCGACTCTTAATGTTACCACCTTTGTTTTTAATTTCACCTAAGGTTGACTTTCCTAATGCTGACTCAGTCTTTCCGACAATCATTTCTTTTTCGATTTCTTCGCATTTTTCGCGCAGCCACTTCGTCTTAGGTCCCCTGGACTTCCTGTTTATTTCATTGCTCATTGGCTTGTATTTCTGTATTCCTGAATTTCCCTGAACATCTTTTACCTTCTTCTTTCATGGATCAAATGATATATTTGTTCTGTTATCCATGGTTTCTTCGCAGCGACCTTCTTTGTACCTATGTTTTCCTTTCCAACTAGCCGGCCGAAGTGGCCGTGCGGTTAAAGGCGCTGCAGTCTGGAACCGCGAGGCCGCTACGGTCGCAGGTTCGAATCCTGCCTCGGGCATGGATGTTTGTGATGTCCTTAGGTTAGTTAGGTTTAACTAGTTCTAAGTTCTAGGGGACTAATGACCTCAGCAGTTGAGTCCCATAGTGCTCAGAGCCATTTGAACCAACCTTTCCAACTTCGGTGATTGCCCTATCAAGAGATGTCCATTCCTCTTCAACTGCGCTGCCTACTGAGCTATTCCTCATTGCTGTACCTATAGCATTAGAGAATTACAAGCTTACCTCGTCATTCCTTAGCACAAGAGGTTCGATTATTAACGACCCAGCGTATAGGTGTGTTGCTGCAGATTATTTTTGTCTGAACTAGAAAGCAAGTGTCGTTAGCGGGATGGAAATGCGGCAACCCGCGGCACCTAGCTGTATTGTTGGTAGCTGACCGCCAGGAGACACAGCACTTACAGTGCCAGCTTCACGCAGGAGAGACCATTCGATGTACCGTGCAAAAAACCTTGGGGCACGTTTACATTTACATTATAATCAAAGTGGACTCTATGCACACACGACAAACAGACAATAGTCATATCAGAGCGTGAAGGCTTTTATGGCTGGTGTCTTTGTTATTAAAACTTCCGGGCTAATAGGCTGTGGTCGAACAGGAGACATTTTTCCCCCTGACATTTTGCTGTCGTTGATTCACCTCGGAAAATGTTGCTCACAGTTGGCAACGAAACGACAGGAGGAAGAATTTCTACTGTTCGATCACGGATTATTATTCCGAAAGTTTTAATTAATGGGAACGCTACTCCAACTCGGCTTATCCTCCGGTGAGCATGTCTGCACCTATTGCACTCATTTTTGTTGCTATGCGGCGCAGCAGTTCACCCGCAGCAGTTTGAAGCCGCACAAAATAAATACAAGCGACCGTAGAGGATAATGGTATAATGTGAGATCTGTACATCGTTTAGAACTGTATCTTGTGGGGTGCAGTCTTCGCGACGAAAATGACGTCACGCATGTGTAACTGAACTAACCTCGTTGAAGCAGAGTACTCAAAACGCCCTTAATTGCATGTCACCTCCTTTCCAACTCGTCGCAAGTTGGGCTATGAACGAACGAGCCAGCGAGCAGCTACCACACGTACCGACAACTTATAACTGGCTTCCAGATGGTCTTTCAGTTTTGAGGTAAGGGGATGCTGGAGTGGAGGCTTTGGGGCGGGTCACAGGGCACCCCATTTCTTTTTTTTATTTTTATTTATTTATTGTTACGTGGGACCAAATTAAGGAGAAGTCTCCATGGTCACGGAACGAGTCAATACACGAAATTATAACACGATATTAAATGGCTCTGAGCACTATGCGACTCAACTGCTGAGGTCATCAGTCGCCTAGAACTTAGAACTAATTAAACCTAACTAACCTAAGGACAGCACACAACACCCAGCCATCACGAGGCAGAGAAAATCCCTGACCACGCCGGGAATCGAACCCGGGAACCCGGGCGTGGGAAGCGAGAACGCTACCGCACGACCACGAGATGCGGGCTATAACACGATATTAGAAACAGATAAAATGAAATATAAAAAAACATATTCAGGTGACAAGTCGTAAGTTTAAATGAAGAAAATCAACAATGTAACACTGAAATTTGCTTAATTTTTTAGCTCTTCCAGGAGCTCCTCGACAGAATAGAAGGAGTGAGCCATGAGGAAACTCTTCAGTTTGGACTTAAAAGAGTTTGGGCTACTGCTAAGATTTTTGAGTTCTTGTGGTAGCTTATCGAAAATGGATGCAGCAGAATACTGCACTCCTTTCTGCACAAGAGTCAAGGAAATGCATTCTACATGCAGATTTGATTTCTGCCTAGTGTTAACTGAGTGACAGCTGCTAACTCTTGGGAATAGGCTAATATTGCTAACAACAAACGACATTAAAGAAAATATATACTGTGAGGGCAATGTCAGAATTCTCAGATTTTTGAATAGGGCTCGACAAGACGTTCTCGAACTTACACCACATATAGCTCGAACAGCCCGTTTTTGAGCCAAAAATACCCTTTTTGAATCAGAAGAATTACCCCAAAAAATAATACCATACGACATAAGCGTATGAAAATATGCGAAGTAGACTACTTTTCGTGTTAAAGTGTCACTCATTTCAGATACTGTTCTAATGGTAAATAAAGCAGCATTTAGCTTCTGAACAACATCCTGGACATGGGCTTTCCACAACATCTTACTATCTATCCGAACGCCTAGGAACTTGAACTGTTCCGTCTCGCTTATAACATGCCTATTCTGGCTGATCAAAATATCGGTTCTTGTTGAATTGTGAGTTAGAAACTGTAAAAACTGAGTCTTACTGTGATTTAGCGTCAAATTATTTTCCACAAGCCACGAACTTATTTCATGAACTACATTATTTGTTACTGTTTCAATATTACACACAAGATCCTTCCTTTGCCTAAGGCGATACAGGTGTCCACCGTACCGCTCAAGGCGAATTCTGCTCACTCGGTGGTTTAGTCTCTTCTTTGCTGAGGACACAGCCTCGTTGCCCGTGGGCCACTTGCGACAGCCACAGCGAGGCACGCTACGCAAGCAGCGAACTCTTCGATGACCGCTGCGCGCCGGCCTCCAGTGACAAGTGGCACTCGAGCCACCCCGACCCGCTCCCCGCAATGGCAATAGGCGAACGCTGGTGGGTGGTTGCCCTCTGCAGCAGCCGGAATGCTACTCCCATGTCTCGGGGCGGAAGTCGACCGTGCTGCCGGAAACCTGGTCTTGCCCGCTGCTGTCTGGCTCCGAGTCCCTTGCGAACTCAGAGGATTGAACCTTCTCCCCGCCGAAGAATTGAAATGTCGTCCTCTTTGGCCTCCAGTGTAGCACAGATCTTTGTCAAAGTGCTTTGTGACACTAAAGGCACTGGTATTACTTGACTGCCACCTGTTTATACTGGGCAGTGCGCATATGTTTTGCGAATGTGTCTCTTCAAGTAACGTACTGACACACATCAGGTTTGCGACATTGCGTTGGTTTCGATGGCAGTTAGCGGCAAGACTACTCGCAGTCCCGCTGAGCCCGCCATTTTGGAAACTGTTGCTCCCACGTCAGTTCAGCTACTTTGCTACTCCTCGTTGCACAAAGTTACCATCAATAAACCCGCGCCTAAGTTAGGGGTCCGGCTGTAATCCACTGCCGCAAATTCACACTAAAGCTACCCTATATGGGGCGCCGCTAGAGTTTCCATGCGTAAGTAATAACTCGTTCACGTAGAAGTGAGTTATGAAATTCGATGAATCTTAGAGCGAAAAAATGCAAGTGACCGGATGGCATCATTGGCCGGGAGTCCCCTATTCGGGTAAGTTCGGCCTCCAAGTGTAAGTCCTATTTCATTCGACGTCACATTGGGCGACGTGCGCGCCGCTGATGAGGATGACATAATAAACAGTCCCCGAGCGGTGAAAATCTCCAACCCGACTTGGAATCGGACCCGGGCACGCTTGCATGGGAGGCGAGCACGTTATCACCCAGCTAAGCAGGCGGACATCTTATAGGAATACTCTGTGTCTCATGTAGCCTAAGGATCAGAATCTCGCAGTTCACAATGAAGTCGATTAGTGATAGGAAGATGTTAAAAAAACTTCGACAGTTAATGTCATAAAAACTGTCCCACAATCCGCCTGCGCCGCGGATACAGATATCACTGAAACGCTAATTAGGTCTCATTTCTCTCCTCGGAAACATATTTTTGTTTCCAGTCTTAGGCTCTGGTGGCTCTGAACACTATGGGACTTAACATCTATGGTCATCAGTCCCCCAGAACTTAGAACTACTTAAACCTAACTAACCTAAGGACATGACACAACGCCCAGTCATCACGAGGCAGAGAAAATCCCTGACCCCGCCGTCTTAGGCTCTGATGGTGTCTCAAACATTTCCAGAAAATACAAACACTATCCACCGAACATGTGAGTCAAATCACTTGTGCTTTGATTGTGTGGAACTAGTAATATATGAACAAGTGGCATACGATCCAAGAGCAGTGATAAATAATGTCGTTTATTTTTAGTCACCAGTAAGTGAATAAATAATAAGTAAATAAATAAATAAATATGTGTTTTTATGTTGCAACCGTTAAGAGGAATATCCTGATTTTTTGCAGTGATCTACAACGTTCGACAGCTTTTCGAAGCGATTATATAATATCTCCTGCCTTGACTCAGATGATTTTCAGTGTAAATAGTAGTGTGAATTATGGATGTGCGCCTTTGCCAAATCATCTATGGTAATATCAAGTTCATCGTCGATGTCTAAACATCGATGACCGATAGCAATCGACTCAAATCGTAGTTAAGTGATAAATTAATAGAATTGCATAAAAAGCAACATAGATCTAATATCATGCTTATTAATCAATGATGAACATTATATACTTCATAAATTTTGGTATGCTAAATGATGAATAAATAGGACGGCGTAAGAAGCAACATAGATCTTCAAAAATGGTTCAAACGGCTCTGAGCACTATGGGACTTAACATCTGAGGTCATCAGTCCCCTAGAACTTAGAACTACTTAATCCTAACCAACCTAAGGACATCACACACATCCATGCCCGAGGCAGGATTCGAACCTGCGACCGCAGCGGTCGCGCGGTTCCCGACTGTAGCGCCTAGAACCGCTCGGCTACTCCGGCCGGCGCAACATAGATCTAATACCACGTTTATGAACTAATAAATACATCAATATTTAACAGTACATGTCTCATAACATTTGGTATACATGCTGTACAAACAACATTTTTGAAAGATATTACCCTTTGAGTCTGTTGCGTTGTTGACTGATAACAGATATGTTTCTTTAGAACAGTCTTTCAGAAGCAGGCTACCTCTGAATCGCTTAATAGTAGTTTTTGATTCTATACTTCTAATGGATCACGTTTAAGACCTCGAAGGCGATCCTTCAGTTAATAACTGAAATATGATGGTATGTCTGTTTTACTCTATAGATCATCCCTAATACTCTGTATTGTTACTTGTCAGATATCCTGATATTCTACATACTAGGTAGTGGAATTATTTCACGGTTTGCAAGGTTCTTTTCCTAATTTCTTGAGTAGCCACTTCTATAGACCACAGAATGTCACAACCATCTGCCATATCTACAATATCTGCTGCCATTAGTGATATTATTAATCAATGGCGTAGCTGCATAAAGTTTTCATTCATAAAGAACGTTGAGTTATCTCTAGAGTACATTTCTTGAACTAGTATGAGGTCTGAATATTTTCTTAGTTCTTGAGTTGTTGCCGCTCTTTGTTTAAAATCACATTCTTATTTTTTCCACACATGTCATCACCTCTGGCAGTTTATCAGTCTTTTCATCGTTTCTTTTTGCTATAAATTCAACCTTCGGGTAACGTCGTTGGCCTATATTTTTATACTTAACATCGGCGTTGTGTCAGATAACAGTACAGATAATGAAAAACTATTTTCTAAACTCCCAGCATCGATATTTTGTAAATATTGATGTTCATAACCAGTTTGAACACGACAATTTCGTTTCTTCTGTCAGCGCGTTTGTTTCCAAACCAAGACTGTGCACGATTGGCCCTCTTTTGGCTACGGCACAGAGACCCGGATAAAATTATTTCACTCTCATCGGCGGCCGGTGGAACGCCAAGCGCTCCGTGTCCGTCCGCTTTGTGAGTGTTCTGATGGAAACACGGCGGCGGGCTTTGTGCAACCCCGGGCGCGCCGGCGCTGGACACGGACCATTGCCCGCAGGTTCCGGACTGACGTCAGCCGGCTTGCCCAACACGGTCGAACCCGGCGCTTGCTGCTGGCGCTTCTGGTTTCGCACAACGTGAGCTGGAGATACTACGTTGCTGAAACCGTCGTTTATGTGGCCCTGAGAATGTCTCCAATATCACAAGTGAATTCTATGCCTCCCGTCTTCCGGATTTGTTTACTTCCTAAGGTGGTAAAAATAAATGAATATATTGATAAAAAAATTGTGGTAAGTTCTATGGGTCCAAATTGCTAAAGTTATCGGTCCCTAGTCTTGCACACTACTTAATGTAACTTCAAGAAACTTACGCTAAGACAACACACACACCCATGCCCAAGGGAGGACTCGAACCTCCGACGGGGAGAGACTCGCGAACCGTGGTAAGGCACCTGAGACCGCACGGCTATCCCGCGCGGCAGTATACTGATACAAGGAACTCATTTCCGGAGTGCATTCTCCTAGTTATTCCAACAACAGTGGCTCTATGGTTAATGGTGTGCCTCTGGGTTTTCAACTGAGTTGTTGTTTTCATTTTGTGCACAATACTGTAACGACCGAGGCTGCAGACTTCTTCACGTACTCCCAGTTGTTCCGGTATACTTATGTACTCAATGTCTGAACTCTAACCACACTGTTAACAATTGTTAGTAATATACCGCTTTTTATAGCTGCTATCTTGTATAAGTAGTTTTGTTATAGTGAGTGATGGTAGGTAAGCTAGTAATTTATAAACATCTGGGTACAGCCTTGTGTACAAATGCGTAAGTGTATTTAAAAATGTCTATGGTGCCGGTATATAAGTACATAATGAATGTGTTTACATAACTTCGCCGTCTGTCGAGTCAAAATAAAAAAATATTGACAACAACAAATGATTTTCTCGCTTATTAATTATTATTTGCATGATCTTAAATCCACAGTTCTACTGCAAGGACATAAAAATTTTGTAATCTGGAGGCACTTGAACATGCCATTTACAGCTTTCAAAGAGAAAAACGCGGTTTTTCTAAGTGCTGACAGTCGTGAGTGTTTGCTCTTGAGCTTTATTTATGGCCATTCCAAACGTAATTATAGACACTGAAAAAAGGAAAGATTGTTATAGAAGAAAGAAACAAGTAAAAGTTGAATCCTATTCAACAATACTTTTTTAAAATTATAAGAAATATAATTTTGCTCCCTCAAAAAAGAAAAAAAATCAGTACAACGTACTCATAGGAAAAAGGATAGCGAAGAAGAACACAATAAATAGATAAACAATTGCTTAATTTCTGACTTAGTCGCCTGACCATATCATCAAAGCTGAATGAAACAAGGCTGAACACGATCTCTACGACGAAATGGATGCCTGTTCGAAGAAATTGTACAGTTTTTATACCTGCTATAACGTCAGGTGCTCTCACGCTTCCGAGTGTTTATATTTTTTTAACTCATGATACTAAAAAGTATCAGATAGATTATATAATGGTGAGGCAGAGTTTTAGGAACCAGGTTTTAAATTGTAAAACATTTCCAGGGGCATATGTGGACTCTGACCACAATCTATTAGTTATGAACTGTATATTAAAACTGAAGAAACTGCAAAAAGGTGGGAATTTAAGGAGATGGGACCTGGACAAACCGACTAAACAAGAGGTTGTACAGAGTTTCAGGGAGAGCATAAGGGAACAATTGACAGCAATGGGAGAAAGGAGTACAGTAGAACAAGAATGGGTAGCTTTGAGAGATGAAGTAGTGAAGGCAGCAGAGGTTCGAGTAGGTAAAAAGATGAGGTCTAGTAGAAATCGTTGGGTAACAGAAGAAATATTGAATTTAATTGATGAAAGGAGAAAATATAAAAATGCAGTAAATGAAGCAGGCAAAAAGGAATACAAAGGTCTCAACAATAAGATCGAAAGGAAGTGCAAAATGGCTAGGCAGGGATGGCTAGAGGACAAATGTAAGGATGTAGAGGCTTATCTCACAAGGGGTAAGATAGATACTGCCTACAGGAAAATTAAAGAGACCTTTGAAGAAAAGAGAACCGCTTGTATGAATATCAAACTCAGTACTAACCAAAGAAGGGAAAGCAGAAAGGTGGAAGGAGTATATAGAGGTTCTATACAAGGGCGATGTACTTGAGGACAATATTATGGAAATGGAAGAGAATGTAGATGAAGATGAAATGGGAGATACGATACTGTATGAAGAGTTTGACAGAGCACTGAAAGGCCTGAGCCGAAACAAGGCCCCGTGAGTAGACAACATTCCACTAGAACTACTGACGGCCTTGGGAGAGCCAGTCCTGACAAAACTCTACCATCTGGTGAGCAAGATGTATGAGACAGGCGAAATACCCTCAGACTTCAAGAAGAATATAATAATCCCAATACCGAAGAAAGCAGGTGTTGACAGGTGTGAAAATTACCGAACTATCAGTTTAATAAGTCACTAACGCGAATTCTTTACAGACGAATGGAAAACTGATAGAAACCGACCTCGGAGCAGATCAGTTTGGATTCCGTAGAAATGTTGGAATAAGTGAGGCAATACTGACGCTACGACTTATCTTAGAAGAAAGATTAAGGAAAGGCAAACCAACGTTTCTGGCATTTGTAGACTTAGAGAAAGCTTTTGATAATGTTGACTGGAATACTCTCTTTCAAATTCTAAAGGTGGTAGGGGTAAAATACAGGGAGCGAAAGGCTATTTACAATTTGTACAGAAACCAGATGTCAGTTACAAGAGTCGAGGGACATGAAAGGGAAGCAGTGGTTGGGAAGGGAATGACGCAGGGTTGTAGCCTCTCCCCGATGTTATTCAATCTATATATTGAGCAAGCAGTAAAGGAAACAAAAGAAAAATTCGGAGTAGCTATTTAAGTCCATGGAGAAGAAATAAAAACTTTGAGGTTCGCCGATGACATTGTAATTGTGTCAGAGACAGCAAAGGACTTGGAAGAGCAGTTAAACGGAATGGACGGTGTCTTGAAAGGAGAGCATAAGATGAACATCAACAAAAGCAAAACGAGGATAATGGAATGTAGTCGAATGAAGTCGGGTGATGCTGAGGGAATTAGATTAGGAGCAAAATAACTGATGATGGTCGAAGTAGAGAGGATATAAAAGGTAGAATGGCAATGGCAAGGAATGCGTTTCTGAAGAAGAGAAATTTGTTAACATCGAGTATTGATGAAGTGTCAGGAAGTCGTTTCTGAAAGTATTTGTATGGAGTGTAGCCACGTATGGAAGTGAAACATGGACGATAAATACTATAGAACATGTACATTATGCAAGCAGGACATTTCTGGTCAAGAGAAGTCTACTAGTCTCAAACGTAGGCTTCAGTTAGCGGAAGAAATTTCTGAGAATGTGCGTTTGGAGAACATCACTGCATGGTAGCAAACACGGGCTTTGGGAAAACCGGAACAGAAGAGATTCCAAACATTCAGAATGTGGTGCTTTAGAAGAATGTTGATAATTACGTGAACTGATAGGGTAAGGAACGAGGAGATTCGGCAGAGAATTGGTTAGGAAAGCAGAATATGGAAAACATTGACAAGGAGAAGGGACAGCATGATAGGACATCTGTTAAGACATCAGGGATTAATTTCCATGGTACTAGAGGGAGCTTAGGGAGTAAAAACTGTAGAGGAAAACAAAAATTGGAATACACCCACCAACTAATTGAGGTCGCAGGTTGCGGTTGCAACTCTTGAGATGAAACTATTGGCACAGGAGAGGAGTTCTCAGGGCATCAAACCTGTCAGAAGACTGAGTATTCAAAAGTCTGCAAGAAATTTAATAGATTTTTAACATGATTTATGTTCACTGATACAAAGGAAGAGGTGTTAAATTCCCTACTTCACCTAAAAATGGATTCTTTGTCTCTCTTTAATTTTTTCCACTTTATAAAGTAGCCTACGTCGTTCCTCAGGGCTCAAGCTATCCCCGTACCAAATTTCATCAAAACACAGAGTTACTTCGTCAATTATGAATTAATATAGATTAGGCTTTAAATTAGCAACACGCGCTATACTCTTTGATATTCTTTTTTTATTTTATGCTCACAATGATCTTCCTTGAGATGGATATTGTCTCAGCATTTCCCAGATTTGGTGGTTGGTATGGCCGGTGAGATCTTAATAAACTGAGTGCAGACTCCCAAGCCTTGTTTAAATTGAAACTTCTTCTCGGTTTATTGGGTTTCCCGACATCCTTGTTTCGATATACCTCTTGATTAAACTGTTCCAGAAACACCAAACTCGTGCAAACGCCTCTGTTGGAATAAAGCGGTCGGAAAAATTAACAAACTGGGATGGAGGTTTCAATTCAAACAAAGCTAAGGATCTGGCACTCAGTGTTTAAATATCTCGCTGGCCATTACATCCTCCAGAGCTAGGATACACTCAGAGAATATGTGTTTCGTGGATATCAGTGTAGTCTGCACGAAACGAAAGAGTATCAAAAAGTGTTGCTGTTTCAGGAAGTGAATTCAGATATACACAGAAGCTAGAGTGCAACTCTACTTTACAGTCTGGTTGACATCCAGGCAGCGAGCTCCTGAAAAAGTTAACTGCCTCAGTCGTCGAAATATTGTGCATAAAATTGAAGCATTAGCTCGGTTGACCGCCCAGAAGCAGACTATTAATCATCCACACTGAGAAAACCTCAGAGAGAAATTTGTTTCCTTCTTTGCATGTAGGAACAAAAGAACTTCTGTGATAATTATCTGTGATCAAATGTCACGTTGTAGGCCTAATTGTTGTTGCCTGGTTGGATGGTTCATCCTTAGTCCCAAATCCGTTATCAATATACTGATCGCTTCTGTAGCATGAACATATAATACGTACTAAATGGGAAAACTTAGAACGGTCAATAGATGGTGGAAAAAACGGTGGTAGCTCACAGAGACCTGATGGCATTGAAAAGTGACACTACCATAGATTGACTGCATGCAGAGTATTTTCCGTTCTCATTTTCCCTCAAAAATCATGTAAAACGTGTTTTTCATCGAACATCTCACGTTACGAACTTTTGAAATGAGGCAAGTTTCTCGCATTTCCCACTGCCTTTCCGTCGTCGTTAACATAGAAGGAGTAATAAAAATATAGTCCCTAGTCGAAGGTATCACTTAGTCTACCAAACAACAAGACTGGTTTCCTGGCACTTCAGTCGCTATTTGTCTGAGGTAACCAATATTTGTTGCCATATAAATTGTTGTGTCTAGACAAGACAGCCTAGACACATTGAGAGGAAGCCGAAAGGCACGCGCTTAAACTCACGCAGGCTGGCGTGATACGTAATGAATGCTATAAAGAAAAGTACGTAGCTTCTGGAATACTTAACTTTAATCCACATTTGTAGAACGTCGCTCTTGATGATACAGGCTTCACAATATTACTTATCAAAGCTATGGCGCCTTGCTAGGTCGTAGCAAATGTAGCTGAAGGCTATGCTAACTATCGTCTCGGCAAATGAGAGCGTATTTGTCAGTGAACTGTAGCTAGCTACGTCGGCTGTACAACTGGGGCGAGTGCCAGGACGTCTCTCTAGACCTGCCGTGTGGTGGCGCTCGGTCTGCGATCACTGACAGTGGCGACACGCGGGTCCGACGTATACTACCGGACCGCGGCCGATTTAAAAGCTACCACCTAGCAAGTGTGGTGTCTGGCGGTGGCACCACATAAATTACTTGTGTCAATTTCTGTAGCTTAGCAGTTATTCCTGCTTCTCGCGTTGGACGAGTTGGATGTCTTAGTTCCGTGGCTTTGCGTGTGGTCTTAGTTTTCCTTTCAGTGTCACGTGACTCCTTGTGCGCATCGCATTGCTGTTTCTCGCCTAGGGCTTGGTGTTTGTGCAGCCCTCCCTTACGTGACTTTATGCCGTGATATCCAATATGCTTCCCACAGCTGTTACAGGCATGAGCAGCCTGGCTCTTTGAAGATACGCGACTGGTTGGTGGACAAGTTTAAGTTTACTACAGATCACGTGTATTCCGATTCTGAATCATATGTGATTTATTTTTAATTTCTTGACCCATTTCAGGTTGATAGAAGACTATCACGTCACGCTTCTCATTGTGTTGGTTCCAGTAGCACGGTTCTTCTGGCGAATGCAGAAGTGAGCTATACAAATGTTGGAGCTTCTTAATCTTCCACACGATGTACATGACAGTTTTCGGAGTTGCAGTCTGCTTTCTGGGGATGTGCGTCTTATTGGAAGAGTACACTGGTCTTTTCATCACCATTTATAAGTCTATCGTCATTTTAGGTCAGAAGATATAGTGATTAAAAACAATATTCCCTCTCACTTGCAGGGTACGTGGTTATCTAGTTCGTATTACTTACACTGGAAAGGAAGTAGACTACTTTACTTGTAATCAGAGTATCCACCTCGGTACCAACTGTCTGCGTCGTGTGGTGGTATTAAAACCCTCTTACGAGCTGCTTAAAAAATTGACTTCCGCGGATATTCACCCACAGGATTCTGCAGCTGATCAAACGCCGGTTATTGAGGATCAGATTGGACCTTTGATGGATAATGCTCTTGATTTTTACCCGCTGGCTTGGGAAAAGGCATTAACATCTTCATTTCCACTTATTTAAAATAAGCGTCGCGGAATGCGGTACAATGATGCAGCTTACAAGACTTTTCCCTTTGCTGGCCATTCGGATAGCTCTCCATTGAAGGACTCTCTTCACCGGCCTCTATTTGCGGACTAGGTTTCCACGGGTGCTTCTGCAGCAGACCAGGTGGTTACTGATAATTCATCTAGCTATTTTGCTGTCATCGATGTCGCCCCGCTGAAGCCGCCTGTTAAGGATTCTGTTTCATGGTCCACATTGTCTCTCGCCGCTCCATTGGAAACCTCTACTGTTATCAAAGCTTCCCAAACTCATTCTGCAGCTTCTGTAGCGACCTCCAAATCACAACCTCTTGATGAGCGTAACATGACTGATTCCCATGGTAGGAGGACCCCGTCATTATTCAAATCTCTCTACGCGAACATCTGTCCGTCGATGAGTGGGATGCAGGTCTCTTCCTCTCTGTATGAAATATACTTCCTACATGGTCACCCACTCCCCTCCCCCATATAATCGCATGAGGTAACGGTAATTCCAAGGAGCCGCAGTAAACAACGTATGCAGCCTGAGAGAGTCGCATCACGGAAGGAGATAGAACCGTTGGGAGGTATGGGAGATGTTCACATTTCTTCTCCGTCCGCTTCGTCCATTGATTCTGTCACGGATACCGGTACATAGCTCCATTAGATGATGGTATTTTTTGTAGCTTTTGTTCCGTTTTCGTTTTCTATATGCAGGTATCTACTTTTCTCACTTTGAATATTAACGTGGTTGGTTCTGAATTTCGGCTCGCCGATTTGCAACAGTTTATACATGGCTTTGCCGAAGACGTTATTCTTTTACAGTAGTATTATATGAATAGTATTCAACTACAGGCTCTCGACATTTTTTAATGTGGTTTCCGAAATTTATGTACTGTATCTTTATAGGAAATGAATTCCATTATGGCCGGCCGGGGTGGCCGAACGGTTCTAGGCGCTACAGTCTGGAACCACGCGACCGCTACGGTCGCAGGTTCGATCCTGCCTCGGGCATGGATGTGAAGATTTAAGCATTTTTCCCACCTGCTGCTAGAGAATGGAACGCGAAGCACCCTCTGCCAGGAATTTAAGTGTGAATGACAGAGTACTGAGCAGACGTAGATGTAGATTTATGCATCAACGTGACGTCCTAGTGAATTCCTGATGCGCTGATGGATTCTTGCCGAATTGTACGTCTTGTACAGTGATTCCGTATACAAGACGTTTCAAGTGCCCCCACAAATAAAAGTCTAATGTGTTCACGCCGGAAAGGCGTGGAGCCCAAAAAACTGATGCAACTCTACTTACACATCTGAAACGGAATCTGTTCTTTAGAAACCTACTAACATTAACATTGAAACGAGGTGTAGTTCCATCGTGCATGAGGTTTTGTCGCACTCATAAAGTCAGGTGTTCTAGCAGAAGAAGTAGAGTATTTTCTAAGAAAGCATGGTAAGTTTCCTCGTTGTGCCTGGGCGGAAGAATATGAGGCTCTAACATTCAGTCACCAACAAAGGCGCCCCAAACGGTGACAGAAAATCTTTGTTGGTGAGACGATTGTACAATCTGTGAGGATTCTCCGCAGCCCAAACGTGCTACTGGTGAATGCTTTCCGTCTGATTTCAGTCACATCCGTGAACAGCACATTCCACTAAAGTGAGGATCATCGTTCGTCGAATGAATCGTTGCAGAAGAGCACCTGTGCGAGGGTTTCGACTTCTGATAGAGCCTGCACACGCTGTACATAGTCCGAACGCATCAGGTTCTCATGTGGCACTCGCCATACACCCATGAGGTCAACGTAACTTATTGAAGCAAACTGTCTTAGGCTGACATTAGGCTTGTACTTAACTGCTCGAAGAAGTGCCTACGCCAGCTGAAGTTTCCTCCCTCAAGTCGCAAGCAGCAGGCTTGAACGTCCCATGCTCCTTAGGAAGACGATCAGTTGCTTCAAACGTTCTCTTCCGGGGTACAGTCTTTCTCGAAATCTCTGCCGATACAAACGTAGATCGCCACGCCCATTACCATCTCCTAATACCTACAGCATAAGGGCACCTGCCAACTCCACATCTGAATACACTCAAATTGCGCAAGACCTGCAACGAAGCTCATGATGAACAGTATTGTTCTAAGTACTTGATGCTAGTCACATACCAAGCAATCAAGTGAGTCACATGTCAACATTACGTTAGTTTAATTGGAACAGCAAACAGTGGTGGTGAACCTAAGACTTACAACGTAATGCACATTCTAGCCAAACGTAGCCAAGAGGATATTTCGAACGTTTCATGTAAGAAAACGGTTCATATGATACATTTTATCCCTTTAAGTTTGAGGAATGTTTCCTGAAAGTTTGATCATACCTTTTGTTGCACCTGTATATACACATGTAGCAACATCGAAAGCTACAAGGTCACGAAGCGAATCAACAACGCTGCATCCGTTCATTATTTACTGTCGTCAGCGTAGATTTGCATATTACCGTGCCCATTTTGTTTGCAAAAGCGTTTCGTTACTCTCAGCCATCTGCAGGCGAGTGGAGTGAGCCACACGTGCCGCGGAGGCGTGCAGGCCGGGCGTTCCCCGTACGACTTTGACCTCAGTGGGATCTGCCCGCGGCCGAAACGCCTTCCGGAGGTCAGCAGGTTGGTGGCGCGTGGGAGAGCCGCCACGGCCTACCGACGCGGCGACCGCCCCGGCCGCTGCTGCACGTGCCGTCTGCTGCGCTCTGCACGTGTGCCAACCGGACAGGACTGATACTGTACATGATCACCACATTCAATGACAGGACGCGTTAATCTCCGAATCGCTGAGGGACGCTTCAGAATCCTAGAGATTTCCTTACAGATTAAAGCACAATGCTTGACAAGGATTCCAGCAGGGTCCCTGGGCCTCCATGGCAGAGTTATCAGAGCACTCACTATCGTACTCACCCTTTTCACTCGCACATACTGATTTTAGATCTACCGGGTGATCAAAAAGTCAGTATAAATTTGAAAACTGAATAAATCACGGAATAATGTAGATAGAGAGGTACAAATTGACACACATGCTTGGAATGACATACAAAAGTTCAAAAAATGTCCGACAGATGGCGCTTCATCTGATCAGAATAGCAATAATTAGCACAACAAAGTAAGATAAAGCAAAGATGATGTTCTTTACAGGAAATGCTCAATATGTCCACCATCATTCCTCAACAATAGCTGTAGTCGAGGAATAATGTTGTGAACAGCACTGTAAAGCATGTCCGGAGTTATGGTGAGGCATTGGCGTCGGATATTGTCTTTCAGCATCCCTAGAGATGTCGGTTGATCACGATTCACTTGCGACTTCAGGTAACCGCAAAGCCAATAATCGCACGGACTGAGGTCTGGGGACCTGGGAGGCCAAGCATGACGAAAGTGGCCGCTGAGCACACGATCATCACCAAACGACGCGCGCAAGAGATCTTTCACGCGTCTAGCAATATGGTTGGTTCTAATAAAACCCCATGTCACTCCAAGCATGTGTGTCAATTTCTACCTCTCTATCTACATTATTCCGTGGTTTATTAAGTTTTCCAATTTACAATGACTTTTTGATCACTGGGTACATCTATACTCCGCATACTGCCTTACAGTGTATGAGCGAGGATAGTTCACGTCCAACTGTCTGTTAGCCATTCGCGAATGGTGAGAAGGAAGGATGATTGTTAGTAATCATCAGTATTAGCCATGTTTTCTAGAAGTTACTCCTTATGGTCAATTTGAAAAACCTATGTAGGTGGAAGTAATATGTTCCCGGCTCTTCTCGGAACGTGCTCCCTCTGAATTTCATTAGTAAATCTCTCCGTGAAGTACAGCAACTGTCTTGTAGCGTCTGCCACTGCAGTTTATTGTGCTTTTCCGTAACGCTCTAACATCGACTTGACGCTCCCGTGAAGAAACGCACCGCTCTCCGTTGGATCTTGTGCTGTCTTCTATTAATGTAACCTGGTAAGGATTCCGGACTTACGAGCAAGAATCGGTCGAACAAGTGTTTTGTAAGCCACTTCTTTCATAGATGAATTACATTTCCGTAAGTCGTTCCTGTGAATCTGATCCGGGGATCTACTTTTCCTACTATTTACGTCGCCATTCCTCTTATGGTTACTCAGGATATTAAATACCACCGTTTCGGTAGTTGTTGTTTCAAGTCATTTCTAGTGTACTGATCAAGTACAGGATTTATTCGCCTATTTATGCCCAGTATGCTACATTTATTTTCGTTCAGGGTCAACTGCCAGTCCCTGCGCCAAAAATAAGTCCTATGCAGTTCTTCCCGTACTTCGCTACACCCTCTGGCTTGCTGTCTTCTTGCAGACAAGGTCATCATCTGCAGACAACTTCATGGAGCATCCCACGTTATACTACAGACCATTTAGGCGACATATACATAGTAAGCAGTAACAATCCTATTACACTCGTTGGGGGTACGCCAGAAATTACCTTGACATTTTTCGATTTGGTTTAGTTAAAGAGTTATGAAGACCTGAAAATGAGATTTTTAAAAGCCTGTTTGGTTTAGTGTGCCCTTCTTTCCACCCGAGTTTTTTCGTCACCTACTAGAATCTCGCTGCTCTCGGGCCGCTAAAACCTAGTATTCCTGCCTACAACCTACCAGACCTTGCCTCCTACATTTTACGCTCCGAGGGTTCCCCAGACACCTTGCAGGGCTGTCACACATGGAAGGAACGATATGGCGTAATATAACTCTTCACATGTCGTTGTATTCTTGCGTTTCTCACGGTTGTTTGTTTCATGGTACAAGCACATGTGCACGCGTGCATGAAGAATGCAGTTCAATTAAAAATTGTTCCCATTCCCCAGTTTTGACCAAGACTTTCGGGAGACATCCCTAGGTCGTAAGGTAAATGCCGATATTGGTAATTCACTACAAAATATTATCGTTTAAGACTCCCTTAGAACTATCATCTCACCCTTCGTGCTCTGTGTGAAGAAGTACAATCGACAACGTCATTAGTGTTTATGTCGGCAAGTCTTTCGACTCCTTTCTGACAGCTCATCTGTTGCTAACTCCATTTCTTTGTGTATGGATTCTTCTTTGTTGACCAGGCACTTTTAAATTTAAATCGAAGAACTGTTATCCGGTTAAGTGAGATTTCCCCTTTAAAATACTTGTGGATGGTGTTATTTTTCTTACATAGAAAAACGAAATGCTAAGTCTAAACGGTTAACCAAAGATGACTGTTTAAATCTCTTACTGACTGGGGAATACCCCGTCTGTAAAGACTTTGGGGTGGTAATTAAATCGAAATATGATATTTTATTGTCAGTCATGTACTCGTTTACGGGAGAATAACATACATGAGCCACTGGGAAGAGTTAGCATAATGTACTATGGAATCTAGGGGATTTCAAGGATATAAATACTGAGACGATTCCACATTTCTAAGCTTACAGAAAAAGATTGAAACGTTTATTTATCGTTCCATAACAAATTGTGCACAAGAAACATATAAAAGTCCACTATGCCGTTTCCAGAAGTTTTGAGCGTACTTTGTATGAGAGGATCACGTCAATTGTATGTGGGCTGACATAAATCTTCTACAGAACAATGAATGTAAGGGTCGCACAATAGTTGATACACGCCGTTTCTCAGTGACATGAATGGTAAATATGACAGACGTGCCGAACAAAAGAGATGCGAGAAGTGGTGGAAGGACCGATAGAGACCGAGCGTGTGGAGTATCAGATCACCTGACAATCAGAAGCTTTGAAATTCACGTTACGTTCCTGACGGAAATAACTGTCACGTTTTAGCTATAAACGCAGCTGGGCTGTGGGTGATCAGGTGGAGATCTTAGTGACAGACAGGTATGAACATTGCCGTACAGTTATATATGGAAGTATTAGCGGAAAAGAACACTGAAATATAGCTCGCGAAACGAAACACAATACTCTCAATGATCTGTAGATGCCATTATAAACCGGAACCGATATCAGTTCCGGCATAGTAATGTTGGAGAATGAAAACGAGGCAGTGAGACTTTACGCATACCACCTCGTTTCGCAGTGTCATATATCTGGAAGTCAAGCAACGCTTCTTCGCTTTCAGTCATATTTAGTACCATCAACACCATATTCCACAATGAATCCAACCCACATGTATTAAACAGCTGTAGACCTCTCATTACAAATTATTTAATGTGTTAAATCGTTCAAATGGCTCTGAGCAGTCCCCTAGAACTTACAACTACTTAAACCTAATTAACCTAAGGACATCATACACATCCATGCCCGAGGAAGGATTCGAACCTGCGCCTAGAACCCCTCTGCCACAACGGCCGGCAATGTGTTAAATATTTCATGTTAAGCATGTAATGGCGAAGAAGTGCAGCAGAAGTTTGGTATTAGGCTTAAAGCTTGTTGGAAGTTGTTAAGTGCTCTCAAAATGGAAACGCTAGATTAATATAGTGTGGACAATTTGCTCTCCATTTTAAGAAAAAGCTAACCTTGGAAGCAATGTAATAGCGGATAAACTTTTCACTTTCATCATTTTGTGTATGGGGGGGGGGGGGGTGGCGGGGGGGTTGGACGACGGGGAGAGGGGAGAATGTCAGTGGCATGAAGTTTCATAATGGTTTGAATTACTGTTTACAGTTTGTTGGGGATAGCTAACTGCTCTAACCATGTGGGCATCCAGCAGAACTGAAGTTGGATGACAAGCACGGATACGTTACACCACGCGGCTTCAGATCTATGATGGAGTTCAGGTAGCGGCATGCCAGACGCTCGACAACCCCTAGCCCATGTTCTCAGTCAGTGAGAGATCAAGAAAAAGTGGTGGCCAGGGCTGATCAAGATAACACGAGCGATGTCCCGTCTCGCCTTCTAGTGTTGAAAGGTAACGGCAGAGAGACCTCAATGGCAGGCCTTAGTCATCGTCCTTTGAACATCAGAAATATAAAGCATAATGTCCAAATCAGCGACTATGTTAACCAGAGGAATAGTGTTGTGTACCTAATGGCAGCACGTATTTTTATGTTTAGTGCTCGATCAGTGTGAGGACTAAAAAGGCCATCTGGTAATATTTGTTCTATTTGGAGCCTCCATACCGGTGTACTTCCATCGTGATGCTGAACACAGAGCAAGGAAAAGATGACGTCTTACTACTCTTGTATGCAGTGCTATCGCTGGCGCAACCCTGACTGATGTCGCGGCCTAGGTAACTCCAGCAGTGGCCACCGTGCTGACAGACTTTGGTGTTCCAGGCGTCATCGCACTTTCCGTGTGGATATATTATGTTTCTGTTAACAAGCCAACTCCTGACTCACTATATGTGACGTGACTATACGATCCTGATCGACCGAGAGAAGAAATTTGTCGATTTGGCAACAAATTAAAATATTTCAGCTTTACCTATATTTATCTTTGTTCTACAGTTTTTAGCTGTGTATGCTTTTGATTTTATTTTTGAAAGATTCATTGCGTATTTTCAACTTTAGTACGTTTTCAAAATTTATGCTTATAGTATTATTCAGATTTAAGTTTGATGTGTGTTTTCGATAGTTTTTGGTAGTATCTGAGCATTCCAGTCCATCTGACGGACAACAAGGTAGTAGCGTTTGAACACGCACCATGACAATTTTTGGGGTTGAGACCTCGCTAAAACTGTTGTAAGCACTCATCGCATCTGCCATTCAAGTACTAGCAAAGAAAATTTCTTCGGACAATATTCTGTAAACCAACTATCTTTAACTTGTTTGACGCCGATTTAATGTGCTCGGATACAAAGAAATCAGGGAGTTTAGAACGAGCAGTAATTTAAAGGTATTAACTTACACATCCAACCACAGCAAAGTCTTGTCCTGTACATAACGTAACAGCATTTCCACTTTTATTGCAGGTATTAACACATTGTGAGATACCTCTCTTTCTTCATTGAATAAGTATATAACTATAATCGTGAAAGAGTGGAACTCTCATTAATGCTGTTCGCCCACTGTCGGTCTTAGATGTGCAGCACACACGGCATAAATTCACGGCTTGCAGTAGTACCACCTGAAATTGGTAAATACGTAAGGGAATCATATGGTCATACACAAAATAAAGACAAAACTTCTAATTCATAGGAAGATAATCGCTGTAAATGACTGAATGAGAGAAAGCCCAAAGAATTAACGGAGAATATAAAAAAAACTAAATTGCAAACAAAATAAGGTTTATCAAATTAATACAAAGTATGAAGTGAATAATGGCCTTAAAAATTGGAGTTCAGTAAATGTAGGCTTGAAGTACAGATGAGATTTATGAAATATACGGACTATAAAGGCAGTGTCTCGAAACTGAGTAAATCAAGAGAATTAGAATTAAATGTGAGAGCCATTTGGGATTCCTAAAATTTCAAGTATCTATTGGTCGATAAAATCAATCGCTGGAAAACACTAGTGAACTTCTACTCTGAACTCCGCAGATAAATGTATACTGCGCAACAGTACTAAGCGATCACTTATTTGAAACCTCGTAGGGGCCTCCGATTTCAACGTATAAATTAGAATTTTGGTTCAAAGGTACCTACAACCTTCCTCTGTAGTAATGAAAGAACGTAGCATCCTGCTACGTCACTCCTGGACTCGGCGACGCTTCATACACTCAGGTGTCGACACATGCGGAAAAAAGGCCACTGCTCGGAAGTTCATGTGACTTGGAAGGTGAGTTAATGATGCCACATGGGCACCAAATTTCACCCCAAACCTGCCCAACGCCACTGCGGATACGCCACACATTCAGGAAGTCGTTACAGCATCATTTACCTGTATCTCACTCATTCTTTTGACATCTCCACGGTTTTATTTTGGGTGGCTGTGGTAAACATTTCAGATACTCCCTCTAACAATACCACCACTTGCAAAGTAGGTTAGAAATAAGATTAATAATGATACTCACGCAGCATATGTTCGCTTTATCGGGCAACAACAAAGTTATTGACTGTGGATGGTTTCTTCAGAATGGAAGTAACGAAGTCACTGTAAAAATGTCATTAATTTTGGCACTTATCTTGAATGGATTCCCACGTAGATTACGTCGAAGTTGTTATGGCTCATCCTGTTGATTCTAGGGTGATTCCACTTTTACTGCTAGAAGGTTTAGATCTGTATTTTAGCAATATTTGAAAACCTAATAAATGCGTTTTTCAGGATATTCTTAATGATCAAACAATCCCAGGTCAGTACAATGGTATGGTAGAAATAATTTTTGACTTGATGTTCACGATCCTTATTTTTATTAAACTTCTTGTAAATTCACATATAGTTCTTCTTAATTGTCACATCATCAAGAAAACAGTTTTGTATCAATCTTCATGTATTTAATTTCCACTTTAACCAAACACAAGACTTGACTGTTCTTTTACAAAGCGAAATAACAACATAACTCCTGCAAAGTGAAACAAAGACTGCTCTGTGCCTATTCGTGCCAAAACGGTTACTAGTAAGTCAAAGATTATGACAGTCTCATAGAAATGAATACACGCAAGAACCATATCACTGTAATATATCGATACATCGGAATACTTACACATTAATAAAACCAAATGTGAATATTGTCACAAAAATATGTCTGTTACTTCGCAGAAAATTAGTACGATATTACTGGTACCGTGAACTGGGGTTGGAGTGCCGTAATGGTCACGTAAATAAAGAACCATTACAACCCCTTCTTAGAATTGACACGGGAAGACCTCAGAGGGTGGCATAAATTGTGTCAATGAAACTACCCCGTCCCCTGGAGCGCTAATTCCCACACATTTCTCGGTGGAAAACTACAGTTTACAGAGCAGTGCGCAAACAGGAATACATTCTTGAAACCTATTGACACTGCTGACACCCTCGGGGGTTTCAGCCCTTCTCTAAGGACGTTGTGGGGCTGCAGTCCCTTGGAAAGTGATCACATTCCTCTGGAGCGCAGCGTGGCCGCAATCTTTTCTTTTGTGTATAAGTTGGCAAGTTAGAACCATTAGGGATTGTTCAAAACCACTGAACGAAATTCGAAAGTGATCCGAAGCAGTAAAGGTACTCAGTCTTCTCAACCATCTTAAATTCCGCCCCCTCTAGCGCGATCACGCGGGAGTGCAACAGTAACATGTGTGTAAGTGAAACGAGCAATGGTCTCTCTAAGACCCCCCCCCCCCCTCCCCCCCACCCCAGTTCGCCAACACCTCAAGTCCCACCCATGTACCTTTGTTCAACACCTTACGAATGTACCTTCAGAAATCACGACGCCAATTAGTCTGGCAGCTGCTGTATCGCCGGAGTGTTAGGCAACTACTTGGACATCCCCTTGAGTGAGGTTTGTCTACCTCCAGGCAGAATAGAGCAGGAAGGAAAGCACGCACCAGGCCGAACTGGTGTTTTGGAGTTACTGCCAGATACATTTATAACGCGAGCAATAAAGTTGCGTGGGTGACATCGAGAGTGTTGCCGAACAAGAGGGTTTTAGAGTGACCCTTTGTCTTTTATTGACACACATGTTAATGTTGCACATCCGTGTGGTCACGCCACAAGAGGGCAGAAAACAGGAGGGTTGAAAAAGCCCAAGTCCTTTTACTGCATAGGATCACTTTCGTTTTCATCGAAAGGCTTCGACGCGGAAGTCGCTGAAGTGGCGTCAAATCGAAAGACTTGCACCAGGCGAACGGTCTACGAGACGGGAGGCCCTAGTCACACGACATTTACATTTTTATCGAATTTCTTTGAATGGCTCTTAGTGGTTCCAACCTGTACATGAAAGCAAAAGTAGCGGTCGCGCTGCACTCCAGGCGATGGAACCCGACACCATCTTTAGAGTAGTGTTGAAACGTCCAAGGGTGTCAGCAATGTGAAAGATTGTCAAGAATATCTTCCTGTCGCTCATCTCACTGAGAAGTGCTGTTAGCGACGGCAAAATGTGTGGAATGAACATCACAGGGATACGGAGTGGCTTCATTGACGTCCTTTATGCCACCCCCTGAAGCCTTTTTGTGTCGATTCGAAAGGCAATAAGTCTCAAATTTTTTCGTAAGCCACCCATAAGTAAAACGCGTGTTTTCAACCCAGGGCATCTCCGTGGCAGAGACGTCCAAATAAGAAGTAAAATATGGGTAAGATGGGCTGTGATGATGTCTTTCATCACTTGACACGTCCACGATGGTGTTGGGTAGAATTGTGGGGAAATTTGGTGACAATGTGACAACGTCAAGCCAACATCCAGCTCACGTGAACTTCCGAGCTGTAGGCTTTTCATCGCGTGTGTTGACAATTTGCTGTTTGAAGCGTCTCCGAGCTCCGAGGGTGACGTAGCAGAGTCCCCAGGTTTAGAGCCATTACAGACGTATCTTCCATCCAAAATTCAAACCTATGCTTCGCAATGGGAGGCAATTACATGGTTTCGAAAAAGTGATTCCTTAACTTTTTGCGCAGTGTATTATAAAATTATGCCAAATTTGTCAATGATCACCCAAAATTTTCACTCTCGGAACAAAAACCATTTCACACAGGTGCCTCAAATTCTTGAAAGTGCGTAGGTGACGACCAACACAGGTTCTTTCTTAATAACTACCAAACACAACAGACACCAGTCACTAATCCCTACTCGTTGTAAGGTCTTTGGTTCACCCACTCAACCATTTAACAGCCAATTTAATAAAACTGTTGCTTTATTCAAAAGTAAATACATTCCCACTCGGATTCCGACAGCTGCGCCGTGCTGACGGCACCTCGTGGGCCGGCGCATTCCGCGCGGCTGTGGCTACACCACGGCTATTCGGAGGACCACTCTTGCCTCGCAGTAAAGGCAACAAATGGCGGCAGCTCCGGGCCGTCCAGGAGGTTCGTCGGCCCTCGCATCCTAGAAGACGAGCATATGCGTAACTATCTTCTTCCACCGGAGACGCAGCGGCAGCCAGTTGAAAACTTGTAGCATTGCACCGCGGCCTATTTACTTCGGCGAGTTGACCTGGAGGGGAGAATGATCGCAGCCAACGGCCGACGACCACCGCTCCGACTACATCACAGCTCCGGTAATCGTCTCAGCTAGCGGATGCGCGACGGGATTCCATTTGACCAAGACCTAATAACTCTGAACGTTTTATTAATTGTGAAATTTTCAACCGTGAAAATCACATTTACAAAAACACATCGAAATATTTCGCTGCTTTCTGAGCAGGCCTTAACTTCATACTCCAAAGGGAATAATACCACCTAGATGCGGAAGGAAATTACTAGTCACTTTTGAGAAGAGTGGTTTCTCAGCTGAGTTTAAGTCAAGAAGAAACCTTTTTCCTTCTGAGTCATCAGTCTTCTGACTGGTTTGATGCGGCCCGCCACGAATTCTTCTCCTGTGCAAACCTTTTCATCCCAGTGTGGCACTTGCGACCAACGTCCTCAATTATTTGCTGTATGTATTCCAATCTCAGTCTTCCTCTACAGTTTTTGCCCTCTACAGTGTCCTCCAGTACCATGGAAGTCATTCCCTCATGTCTTAACAGATGTCTTATCATCCTGTCCTTTCTCCTTTTCCACATATTCCTTTCCTCTCCGATTCTGTACAGAACTTCCTCATTCCTCACCTTATCAGTCCACCTAATTTTCAACATACGTCTGTCGCACCACATCTCATACACTTCGAGTCTCTTCTGTTCCGGTTTTCCCACAATCCATGCAATGCTATGCTCCAAACGTACATTCTCAGAAATTTCTTCCTCAGGTTAAGGCCTATGTTTGATACTAGTAGACTTCTC
Source organism: Schistocerca serialis cubense (assembly GCF_023864345.2). Taxonomy (NCBI): domain Eukaryota; kingdom Metazoa; phylum Arthropoda; class Insecta; order Orthoptera; family Acrididae; genus Schistocerca; species Schistocerca serialis. Next base: position 270,816,111 of record NC_064639.1, read on the forward strand.
TTGGACAGGAATGCCCTTTTTGTCAGTGCTAGTCTGCTTTTGATTTCCTACTTGCTCCGTCCGTCGCTGGTTATTTTGCTGCCTAGATAGTAGAATTCCTTACTTTCATTTACTTCGTGACCAACAATCCTGATCTTAAGTTTCTCGGAATCTTACGTGGTGTAACTGATTTCCGCATTTCTCCCTTGAACCTAAGGCAGTTTCTGTTGTTGTTAAGCTGGCCGGGCTGGCCGAGCGGTTCTAGGCGCTACAGTCTGGAACCGCGCGACCGCTACGGTCGCAGGTTCGAATCCTGCCTCGGGCATGGATGTGTGTGATGTCCTTAGGTTAGTTAGGTTTAAGTAGTTCTAAGTTCTACGGGACTGATGACCTTAGAAGTTAAGTCTCATAGTGCTCAGAGCCATTTGAACCATTTGTTGTTGTTAAGTTACTTTATGAGACTTTGTCAGTTGTCAGATGATGAATACATGTGTTAAGTGCTACCTGGCTTTCCATGTTGGCTATTTCGATGGTATCAGATACATTGCTCCCAATAGGATTGCTTTGTTTTCTGACCTTTCGACAGCGTGTGTTAAAGGGAACAGGGATAACCCATTAAATTACAAAACACGGAGAATGCACACACCAATAAATGTTCAGAATAATGATGACGTACACATATTTTATCTATACTGGCAAATTTATTCAAAATGTCTCTCTGTGCTCATTATGGTGGTCCGCCTCACAGTAGAGACACTAAATTCAAATGACTTGTGTCTTTACCAGCCGCCTTCGTATTTAATTGCCTAATGTATCACCAAACATATTAAAATAAAGTTAGATGCCTCTGGCATTCACATTTCTCTTCACTTAGTGTGTACCTACAGGGGTCTCTAACATCTGACAAGATTTCCATATTCAGTGTTATTTAATCAGTCTGTAAAATCTAGATGTACGTGCACCACATGTCTGGGCTGTTCCCGAGGAAACATGTTTTTAAGTTTTCACGCCATTGAGGAACACCAGAAAGCTGTTTTTTTCGTAACTGCGCTATGTTCCCGCCTGCGTGATGTGTCCACGTGCTCTGAATTGCCGGCCACTGTGGCCGAGCGGCTCTAGGCGCTTCAATCCGAAACCACGCTGCTGCTACGGTCGAAGATTCGAATCCTGCCTCGGACATGGATGTGTGTGATGTCCTTAGGTTAGTTAGGTTTAAGTAGTTCTACGTCTAGGGGACAGATGACCTCAGATGTAAGTCCCATAGTGTTTAGAGCCATTTGAACCATTTGATTTGCTCTGCATTTCACTAGTCTGCGTATACTAACCGGCGTCAGTGGCCAGGGATGTATGCACGTCTGGCTGTCAACTACACGGCAGTAAGTGTAATCGAAGACTTTGCTTGCACTGAACATTTGCAATTTTTTATTTGCTCTGGTGTTACTTTTTTAATGAGACGATATGGTTTTATTAATAGCGTGGATTACACTTCTAATATGCATTAAAGTGGACAGAGAACCTATTTGGAGAATACTTGCTGATTAATGGAATTACAACATCAAAAGTGTGAGAAATAACAAAAATTCACTTCGTGTGTGAATACAGTGCAGTAAGAAGAGTATATGAGAAAATTTGTTGGAGGCTTACAAACCTAGTACGCAGAGCTGCCTCCCTCTGGTGACAACGACTCCAACCCGGCTGGCACTGGTGGGCCTTCTGTTTCAGAATGAATCACCGAGTGGGGGTCGTAGTGGTGGTGGCGATGGTGGTAGTGGTGATGCATTAGATAGGCATGAACTTAGCTTGTAAGACACGGGTACGGCACTCCTTGCTGTTTCAACACTGTACAAGGCCTCTTCGATCACAGGGTTTGGCGAATGGTGGTGTGGCAATCGTCTGGCAGTCCACTATCAGATCATTCCAGTGCATGACAGATTTGGTGAATTTGTTGGCCAAAGCACCAGTCGAACGTCCTGTGTTTCGAGGTACGTCAACATGAGAGGCTGCGTTGCTTTTTCGAAGATAGTGAGATATCAGAGACAGGGAACTTTACACGTCGGAAATGTAGCACTGTCTGCCCAGATTACAGACGATGCGAACCACAGGTAATTGTGTCTTTAACCAATGCCACTACACACAAATACACCAAGCGCTGGACAGATTTGACGGTGAAAAAGGCAGTCTGGCCGTGCCGTTCCTCCACACTCAGATACGTCCAGCGAGATATTGTACACAGAACTGAGGCTCAGCTGTCCATTATTTTCGTTTGACAAGAAGTGGCTCAAAAACTATCGCCTTGCTGACAGTCTGTGGTGCTCCGTACATCGTCGTAGTGGCCACATGGATATCCGTCTTGCAGCAAAGAAGCCCATTCTCTGACTTTAGGTACGTGATGCATTCAGTCATGCGTGATTGAGAAAACACATATCTGCCCTATCATTCGCCTGCGGGTTCAAATGGGTTGGAGTTAGGACTACTTAAACCTAAGTAACTTAAGGACATCACACACACGTTTGGAAATAGGAGAAAAATAGTCATCGGAAGGGCCGGATTATCATATAGAAAAATCAAAAGGGCTTTCGGTGGAATTAAAAGCAGAGGCATCAACATTAAGGGTCCAAGAGCACTTCCTCTGTTAAACACAGGAGAAAGAGCGAATGGATGAAAAGAATGTACTGAAGGCTTCTCCTAAGGTGAGGAACTGTCCGATGACTTGACAGAAGACGAAATGCGAGTCCGTATGGAAGACATAGGTGATTCAGTATTAGAGTCAGTTTGGTAGGGCTTTCGAATATTTGAGATAAAGTAAGATATCGAAGCTACCAACAAGAATTATATACAAAAGGATGGGAAAGAAAATTGCAGAAGTGTTAGCTGACGATCACTTTGGCTTTAAGTAAGGTAAAGGCACGAGAGAGGCAATTCTGACGTTGCACTATGCGTTGTCAGCAAGACTTATGAAGAAAGGTTTCAAGATGTAAAATGTTGAAAGATTTTCGAAATTCCGAGAAAAATAGGAAGAAGCAATGACGGAAATAAAAGAAAAGTTCAGAAGTGGAATTAAAATTTAGGGTGAAGGCATATCAGAGATAAGATTCGTTGAGAATACTGCCACAATTAGTGAAAAAGAAGGAGAAATACATGCACTGTTGTATGGTAAATTGCCTAACGAGAACAGGATATGGATTGAGGGTTAACCAAAGAAATAAGAAGGTAAAGAAGAGCAGCAAAAATGATGTTAACGATAACTGTAATTCCAAATTTGGCGAACACAAATCAGATCACGTGGAGGAATTCTGTTCCCTTGTAAGCAGAATAACGCATCATGGACGAAGAAAGGGAAGACATAAAATGCAGACTAGCACAACCAAAGAGGGCGTTGAAACTTCCTGGCAGATTAAAACTGTGTGCCTGACCGAGACTCGAAATCAGGACCTTTGCCTTTCGCGGGCAAGTGCTCTACCATCTGAGCTACCGAAGGACGACTCACGCCTGCTCCTCACACCTTTACTTCTGCCAGTATCTCGTCTCCTACCTTCCAAACTTTGCAGAAGCTCTCGGTAGGGCACACAGTTTTAATCTGCCACGAAGTTTCATATCAGCGCACACTCCGCTGCAGAGTGAAAATCTCATTCTGGAAACATCCCCCAGGCTGTGGCTAAGCCATGTCTCCGCAGTATCCTTTCTTCCAGGAGTGCCAGTTCTGCTAGGTTCGCAGGAGAGCTTCTGTAAAGTTTGGAAGGTACGAGACGAGATACTGGCAGAAGTAAAGCTGTGAGGAACGAGCGTGAGTCGTGCTTCGGTAGCTCAGATGGTAGAGCACTTGCCCGCGAAAGGCAAAGGTCCCGAGTTCGAGTCTCGGTCGGGCACACAGTTTTAATCTGCCAGGAAGTTTCATATCAGTGCACGCTCCACTGCAGAGTGAAAATCTCATTCTGCAAAGAGTGCGTTCCTGGCCAAAATGAGTTTAATAGCATCAAAAGCCGGCCCTGATTTGAGAAAAAAGTTCTGGAAATGAACGTTTGAAGTAGAGCATTGTATGGAAGGGAATCAAAAACCGGAACAGAAGAGAATCTAACCTTCTGAGATGTAGTGCTTCAGAATAATTTCGATAACTAGGTGGACTGATGATATATGAGGAGCTTCTCTAGAGAACCGGTGAGGAAAGGTACATGTAGAGAACACTGACAATATGAAGGCCCAGGATGAGAATTTAAGACATCGGGAATTAAATTTGTTGGTGCTTCAATGACATGTAGACGGTAATCAGTACAGTGAAAGACAGGGATTGGAATATATTCAAGAAATAATTCTGGACGTTTTGTACAAGTGCCAATCTGAGATGAGGAGGCTGGCACAAGAGAGAAATCCTAGGTGGACTGCATCAACTCATACAGAAGCCTGATGAAAGAAAATGCCTTTTCCCTGTTATGAACATGTCATCAACTTATAGTAGTCCAGGACAGTTGATTCTGTTGGTGATGGCACTCACCCAGTTGAAGTAATGACGGTAAATACTTGAGGTAGGCCTGTGAGAAAATCCGCAGAGCCTTAATACTACGGATCCTATATTTGATGGCCGATATGTCTCAGTGCTTATTACAAGACGGGCAAGTAATTTTTCCAGAAATCCTTCATTCCACCACTCAGTGAGAACCGCTTTGTGGACAGGAGTTCATGTACATAGTAATGGTTTACGACGATCGATTGATATGTTTTCATTTGAATTCCCCGTTATTTAATTTAATCTAGGAGACCGATGGCTGTTGCCGGCCGAAGTGGCCGTGCGGTTAAAGGCGCTGCAGTCTGGAACCGCAGGACCGCTACGATCGCAGGTTCGAATCCTGCCTCGGGCATGGATGTTTGTGATGTCCTTAGGTTAGTTAGGTTTAACTAGTTCTAAGTTCTAGGGGACTAATGACCTCAGCAGTTGAGTCCCATAGTGCTCAGAGCCAGCCAGCCGATGGCTGTGAGCGAGTCGTGCTGTATGTTTACTTTTCGAAACAGTGTGACCAACAGTGAGCTCGATTATATGTATCTCCTATAAAGTCCTTCTTACAAACTCGAAATGCGACCGCTCACAGTCTTCTCACATTCGACCAGATACAATTTCCTCCACTGATTCGGCCAAACAACAATTCTAGTATCAGTCGTGTTGAGTGTTCAGCTACATAACCTTGAATGCTTAACCTGACAACGCGTGGAGGCTGTTAGTGATGTGTCGGAGCCGTTTAGCATTACAGTGAAGCGATTTTATTTGTAAATTCTTCGACAACCGTAGAGTATGACGCAACAGCAATTACGCTTATGTGACTGATCAAGAAAAGTTATACGTTTTAGTCTGTGGTAAGTGGTTTGCGGCAGTCCAACTGATTCAATTATAAAGGGTACACATTGCCTTACACTGATTTGACTCAGAGAGGTATGACGATGGTTTTCCAGTAACACTCATATCAGAAGACGGACACTCTTTTGGTTTCATGAAGAATAACTATTTCAGAATAATTTATACACACGTACATACATCATCTCAGGAAAGCCGGTACAGAGGGCCATCAAGAGTCCTGGTTGAGGTCAAGACCATTAAACTGAGTGAGATCCTTGATGTAAACCCAGGAGTCACAAATGTTTAGGGAACGCCGCGGCCAAAGTAGCAACAACCATCCAGCAGCAACCATCCGGACTGGTTTCAGCACGTAGGTATGTAATTCCCAGTTGGCTAGAGCGCCGCAGATTTCTCCTTTCAAGTTGCATTTGGATGTTGATTTAGAGAATATTGTGCTATGCCTCGTGTAAGATGGAAGAAACGTCTACCAGCACATGTCAGAGATCTAGAACGGTAAGGTCGTGGCCATTAAATCCTTGGTTTATGTTTCTGCAACACTGATGCTTTGGTCGAGAGCACACACCTGTCGTTTGTTCTTTGAGTCATCAGTCTTCTGACAGGTTTGATGCGACGAGCCACGAACTCCTTTTCTCTATCAGCCTCTTAATCTCAAAGTAGCACTTCAACACATCGTCCTTAGTTATTTGTTGGGTGTTTTCCAATCTCTGTCATCCCCTAGAGATCTTTTTACCCCCTAATACTCCATCAAGTACCGTGGAAGCTATTTCTCAGAATCTTGACACGGGTTATATAATCCTGTCCCTTCTTTGTCTGTGTTTTCCTTATGGACCTGTCTTCGCCTGTTCTGTAAAGAACCTCTTCATTTCTTGTCTATCGCAAGTATCTCATACGACTGCAGAATAGTTGGATTTGGTAAGGTCATATTCAATTTCAGTTCTACGTCCAACATCGTAATGGAGGAATCCGCCTGTAAATGCTTCGAGGACTGTTAAATGGTTCAAATGGCCCTGAGCACTATGGAACTCAACATCGGAGGTCATCAGTCCCTTATAACTTAGAACTACTTAAACCTAACTAACCTAAAGACATCACACACATCCATGCCCGAGGCAGGATTCGAACCTGCGACCGTAGCCGTCGCGGAGGACAGTGAACGTTGAGCGACTGCATTCGTCATCGTCGAGCCGAGCAAGTACCATGACAGTATGAGTCCACATGTGGTTCGTATAGTCGGTAATAAAGACATCAGCAATTTCACTTCTAAAGTGTTAAACCCGGTGTACGTGCCTATCTGAGAGGTTTCCGTGATGTTATCTTTGAATAACTTAACGTAAGACACCACCACTCGCTAGCTGCTACGATTAATTAACCACAGAATAAATTTGAAGTAGCATGGAATGACGTGCCGTATCGCCATTGAAGTTCAGTTCGACTCGATTCCCCGGCAATATGCAGCTATTATTGTTGCCAGATTTCCCAGACCGGTGTACTAAATTTCCTTCCCTGTCCATGCCTCAATGACTTACAATTTTAATAGCGTACACGCACAGTAATTGAAATTTCATTATTTGCTAACTTCCCTCGCGTGGACATTTCATTGACTCTAGAAACGAACAACTGGGCCTTATATGAGAAAATCATTTCATAAAGGTATAGTTTCTTTCAGTTTGAGCTGAAATATCACATATAACCCTGTATTACCGAGGACTGTTTGCTGGGCGCCAGCTACTGATATGGTCGCTGCATGCTGACTTCCTCAGCAGCATTTTGAGAAGATCATGCAGAGTACTTTTAGGATCCTCTTGTTTGTGTGTAGCCTGTTAAAAGATTTAGTTCCCAGTGGGAGAGAATACAAGCGTTTTCTTCTATACATTCTCCATTTGACATTTATCGTACTGACAGACCGTGTGTTCATACCACGAAAGCAACCTTGCTTCGTAATGATGGTAGGAAACTTGTCGCACTAAAATACAACTTTCGCTTCCTGGTCCATACTCCACTCGAAACTTGAATGCCCTGGCTTTCTCGATATAGTTCCAAACTATGTGGAACATAAACGTGCAAATCCCCGTGGTGTTTGTAACATACAGCACATGAACGTGTAATTGACTAAAGTCGTCTCCGCAATCGAATTGTCACACATACGGAGGATTGAACCGACTCTACAATTGACAGTTTACACCTAGGGATTTCCATTAAACGAAGAATCCTGTTGTAGTCATTTTTTATTAATTTTTCGCTTCTTTTTTAGAAAAATAAAGAAATATAATATGTTTTGCTTCGCTACTTTAGAGACAACAAGTTACAAAAGGACTAAACAATTGTATTAAGGTGTTAGGGATCTTAATAATAATAACAATAACTATGACACACAATCTACAGTAATTTATAAGAAGCAGGTAATATTTACGAACAGAAACTACTATTTGTACCGTGGAAAAGGGATGTTATATTATATACCCGGGAATTTAATACACAATTATTGATAAGTATCTCCGGGATTTCAAAAGATGAGTGTCGAAAACTAAAAGACGTACATAAAAGACATACCAACAACATTACTCAGACATAGGGGAATAAAATACGTTACATGGACATATGACGGGAAAGTTTTTGTTTTCATATTAGAGCTCATTTTCTAATCCTCTACAAAATCACATTAACCATGAGAAAAACACAGAAACAGAACTTAACAGAATTGAACGAAACGTTTTCTAACATAAAACGTTCAAAATACCCACTTGGTTACTTTTGATTATAATGTACAGTGCGTGATATGTTCACCTGAAGATGTGGCTTTTAGTGCCAAGAAAAAGGTAGTGATCCAAAAAAAAGAACTAAATACAGCTGAAGTGGTTATTAATACCCAAGAAGTAATTCTTATATTCACGTCAGTAATTGTTATGGCAGTTGAGTGAAGGTAGCCCTCACATCCTTTCTTGTGCGACTAAGCAACTAACTTCATTGTTCTATAGTCATCAAGCACGTAGTATCAATAGTTACGTGTTCTTAAGAGATTTGGTTTCCGGTTCAGTGCGATAGAAGTGTACTCTGTTGTAGTGTTGCCATATGCTTCACCGATTGGCAGATGGTAATGGCCGTGGCGCTCATCGTCTGGAGCGGTAGCGCTTGTGCCCCTACAGGAAGCAATTGATCGTCGCGACTGGGGGAAGCCTAGAAGTACGAGAACATTTCAACTGGTGGGGGTACTTCACCGTGCTGCCGACAGCTCTAGTGTTAGTGTAACATAATTAAATGTAACAAGTAACGTTGACCACATGGCAGTCTGAAGAGTGCTACTTGAAGGCTTGCTGTATACATACGACACATATTGTGTGCAGGCAGTATCAGCAGCTGATATTCATGCATGGACACACTTCTCTGGGTGAATCATTTAGTTCTTCACATTATAGTGCAAATGTGCTGTTAACAGAAGAGTTTCAATGCAGACGACTGACGTGTTGAAGAGCTGTAGAAACAAACCTGTAACGTGGAAATAAGGCGTTTCCGCATCCATGCCCATATGAAATATTAGCGATTCCGGCAATGCTCCCCAACTGCTAAATGCGTATGGGAATTGGATGTACATCTCCCGTCTGTCTCTCCTTTCTGTCTATCCATTTCCTCATCCTCCCCAGTTTATCCATCTCCTTCTCCTCCCACCCTTTATCTGCCGATCATTTCCTCCTCCCCCTCTCTGCCATACTCTTGCTGTCCTGTCTCTGACCATCGCATCCTTCCCCCTCTCTATGTTCATTTCCTGCACTCTGTCTGTCCACCTTCTCTTTTTCTCGGACTCTGAGCCATGCTTATCGGTGTTGCAAGGCACACGTCGGTTGGAAATTGTAGTCTCGCAACATGAATTTACTTCGAATCTTTATACATACTAATTAAAAATTCGAAGTAAATAAGTATATACATACCATGTAAAAACTATATATATATATATATATATATATATATATATATATATATATATATATATATATATACCATGTAAAAAATTTATATATATATATATATATATATATATATATATATATATATATATATATAATTCGAAGTAAATCAGTAAAGAATTTTCCGAGGGTTTTGATAATAACGTTAACCACCTCCTTGTCTTTATACAATGGTATGGATGTCTGTCCAAATCTTTATTAGTATATTGTGTAAAAATATTAAGTAATTCAGTTGAGGGCTCTTCGATATTCTTAGATTCAATATTTCTGTATTTTAGGACATACATACTTAAGTAATACAAATATTAAGAAGGATATAGCCTACATGCGTCCAAATGTTTGCTAGAATATGGTGTGAAATTTGATGTAAATCGCCCAGAAATTTTCCAGAGTTTTACCAATAACTTACCCCTCTTTAAATCGTTTATAGGTGTATGCATAGTGAATATAATAAAAATATGTAGCTTATCTCCATCTGAACATTTATTGGAGTATTACATAAAATACTGAAGAAAATCGATCAAAAATTGGTCAAGAATTTTTCCAGGTTTGGGTAACAACATTAAACTACAACTTGTCATTATTTAGAAGTACAGGTTTTATATATGTATTTATATACCGCATGTGTATACCGAAAAACTATCCAGTGTATGTCTGACCAAACTTTTATTACATTATTGTGTAAACATTTGAAGTAAATTGGCCAAGAACATTCAAAGATTTTTGCTGAAAACCTTTCCCCTTTATGTCCGATGTACATATTAATGTTCATGCATATTTCGAGGAAATTTGAATCCTTTGACCATCCGAACATTTGTTGAAGTATCATGTAAAAATCTGAAGTAAATCGGTGACAACGTTTGAGAAATTTTCCGACATCGTCAAACTACGATTTGACTTTACATAGAAGTAAAGATTTTTTTATTTTTTTTATTTTTTTATTTTTTTAATTATTTATATTTTTTTTTAATTTTTTTGCAGACCTTGTGGGGAATGTTTACTGAAAGTTTGCCCATAGACAAATCATCCGCTCCATACTTTCGAAAGAATTCAGTTAGCGCCTGTAGACGGACAGCCAAGTGAAGAGGCTTCCAACGCAGGTTGCTGGTGAGCCGTCATGGGTAATTCATGTCAGCGACTTCATGAATTGCAAGAACACATTGACCCTTGTCCCAGCACATACGGTGCCCATCCTAGAAATCTTTAATGTGAGTAGAAAACTGGGAGAGACGTTCTGTCAACCGAAATGTACCTCTTTTCTGTATACTTTGTAGTTTCCGTGGAGTCATCTTCTGAAACTACGACGGTACTTATGCATAACCCGGAGCAATATATTGGAAGTGATGTGTCGACAGAAGTGCCGACATAGTGTGATTCGAGGGGACCGCAATGCACGCTATAAACACACGAAGGATGGCGTGAGGTCTGAAACAGGATACGTAATGAATGCTATAAAGAAAAGTACGTAGCTTTTGGAATACTTAACTTTAATCCATCCTTGTGGTATACATCGTTCTTGATGGGACATGCTTTATACGATAAGTATCAATTGATATGAAAGGCTAATGGCGCCTTGCTAGGTCGTAGCCATGGACTTAGCTGAAGGCTTCGTCAGTGTAGTCGCTAGCAAAGTCGTCCGTACAACTGGGGCGAATGCTAGTACATCTCTCTAGACCTGCCGTGTGGTGGCGCTCGGTCTGCTATCACTGACAGTGGCGACACGCGGGTCCGACATGTACTAATGAACCGCGGCCGATTTAAAGCAAGTGTGGTGTCTGGCGGTGACACCACAGGAAGAAATACAAAATGGGCAAACCTGGCTGGTAGGTTTCTAAGAAGTTCGAGAATATATATATATATATATATATATATATATATATATATATATATATATAAAAAGAAGTCTTCAGAATAGTAAGAAGCTGACATGGCTAATATATTAAGTGCCAAACTGCTGCACACAGCAGACTCAAATGTCTCTGAGCACTATGGGACTTAACTTCTGAGGTCATCAGTCAACAGTCCCCTAGAACTTAGAAGTACTTAAACCTAACTAACCTAAGGACATCACACACATGCATGCCTGAGACAGGATTCGAACCTGCGACCGTAGCGGTCACTCGGTTCCAGACTGTAGCGCCTAGAACCGCTCGGCCACTCTACATCTACATCTACATTGATACTCCGCAAGCCACCCAACGGTGTGTGGCGGAGGGCACTTTACGTGCCACTGTCATTACCTCCCTTTCCTGTTCCAGTCGCGTATGGTTCACGGCAAGAACGACTGTCTGAAAGCCTCCGTGCGCGCTCTAATCTCTCTAATTTTACATTCGTGATCTCCTCGGGAGGTATAAGTAGGGGGAAGCAATATATTCGATACCTCATCCAGAAACGCACCCTCTCGAAACCTGGCGAGCAAGCTACACCGCGATGCAGAGCGCCTCTCTTGCAGAGTCTGCCACTTGAGTTTATTAAACATCTCCGTAACGCTATCACGGTTACCAAATAACCCTGTGACGAAACGCGCCGCTCTTCTTTGGATCTTCTCTATCTACTCCGTCAGACCGATCTGGTACGGATCCCACACTGATGAGCAATACTCAAGTATAGGTCGAACGAGTGTTTTGTAAGCCACCTCCTTTGTTGATGGACTACATTTTCTAAGCACTCTCCCAATGAATCTCAACCTGGTACCCGCCTTACCAACAATTAATTTTATATGATCATTCCACTTCAAATCGTTCCGCACACATACTCCCAGATATTTTACAGAAGTAACTGCTACCAGTGTTTGTTCCGCTATCGTATAATCATACAATAAAGGATCCTTCTTTCTATGTATTCGCAATACATTACATTTGTCTATGTTAAGGGTCAGTTGCCACTCCCTGCACCAAGTGCCTATCCGCTGCAGATCTTCCTGCATTTCGCTACAATTTTCTAATGCTGCAACTTCTCTGTATACTACAGCATCATCCGCGAAAAGCCGCATGGAACTTCCGACACTATCTACTAAGTCATTTATATATATTGTGAAAAGCAATGGTCCCATAACACTCCCCTGTGGCACGCCAGAGGTTACTTTAACGTCTGTAGACGTCTCTCCATTGATGACAACATGCTGTGTTCTGTTTGCTAAAAACTCTTCAATCCAGCCACACAGCTGGTCTGATATTCCGTAGGCTCTTACTTTGTTTATCAGGCGACAGTGCGGAACTGTATCGAACGCCTTCCGGAAGTCAAGAAAAATAGCATCTACCTGGGAGCCTGTATCTAATATTTTCTGGGTCTCATGAACAAATAAGGCGAGTTGGGTCTCACACGATCGCTGTTTCCGGAATCCATGTTGATTCCTACAAAGTGGATTCTAGGTTTCCAGAAATGACATGATACGCGAGCAAAAAACATGTTCTAAAATTCTACAAGAGATCGACGTAAGAGATATAGGTCTATAGTTTTGCGCATCTGCTCGACGACCCTTCTTGAAGACTGGGACTATCTGTGCTCTTTTCCAATCATTTGGAACCCTCCGTTCCTCTAGAGACTTGCGGTACACGGCTGTTAGAAGGGGGGCAAGTTCTTTCGCGTACTCTGTGTAGAATCGAATTGGTATCCCGTCAGGTCCAGTGGACTTTCCTCTATTGAGTGATTCCAGTTGCTTTTCTATTCCTTGGACACTTATTTCGATGTCAGCCATTTTTTCGTTTGTGCGAGGATTTAGAGAAGGAACTGAAGTGCGGTCTTCCTCTGTGAAACAGCTTTGGAAAAAGGTGTTTAGTATTTCAGCTTTACGCGTGTCATTCTCTGTTTCAAAGCCATCATAATCCCGTAGTGTCACTCTGGCCGGCCACACAGCAGAAACCTGGGCAGTGAAGGACAGAGAAAAAAGTAAGTCACGAGCAAGTGAAGTAATGTTTTTGAGACATAGGTCTAACATAAATGGAAAAGTTGAGAAATGAAGAAAAGCTTTGGAGGCAACATATGAGGTTCAAATGGTTCAAATGGTTCAAATGGCTCTGAGCACTATGGGACTTAACATCTGTGGTCATCAGTCCCCTAGAACTTAGAACTACTTAAATCTAACTAACCTAAGGACATCACACACATCCATTTCCGAGGCAGGATTCGAACCTGCGACCGTAGCGGTCACGCGTTCCAGACTGAAGCGCCTAGAACCGCACGGCCACACCGACCGGCCAACATATGAGGGCACACTACAAAGGAAGATTAAGAAATGAATATTAAAATTATGTGGGTATTCGAAGAGAATTAAGGAAACGAGGATGCCTCGGAAGATACGTGAGATGAAGATGCAAAGCTGTAATCCAAGGGTTAAAAGACGTGGAAGAAAGCATCGATGATTGAGGAGAGACATGGATCAGAATAGCTACAGAGAGGTCAGGGGAAGATGGAGAGGCTTGTGTTCACAGCAGATACTGCCAGTGGCGGGAAACCGTACAAGGCGTTAATAATGATCGTCACGTTACCTCACGTACAAATAATTTTTGTTTTTCTGCCAGGAATATCCTTTAGGACTCGGTAATGTGTAGGAGGCAACGAGTACTTGGCGAGAAGAAGGCTGTGTCCCCGTGGTGGCAGGCGCCGGCGCGGCTGGGAGCGTCCTCGCTTTTAATTACTGTAGACGTCGGAACGGTGGCTGCACTTGGAACTCAGTCCCCCTGCAGTCGTAAAGCCGGCTGCGCCGCGCCGCGCAGCACCGCCTAGCGTGACGTGACGCTGCCTGTCTGGCCACACGATGCCGGCAGTAAAGCGGCGGCAGCCCCTCGCTCTTACGCAACGCGCGTCACGCAATGTCAGTGCCAGCGTAGCGGGGCATAGGGGGCCATTACTGCGGCCATACAACGTCCACTGCGGCGTGTCAGACTTCTGTGTCCTCGTCTTACGTACATCCTGTAAGGGATTTCGCCGGCCGGGGTGGCCGAGCGGTTCTAGGCGCTAAAGTTTGGAACCGCGCTACCGCTACGGTCGCAGGTTCGAATCCTGCCTCGGGCATGGATGTGTGTGATGTCCTTCGGTTAGTTAGGTTTAAGTAGTTCTTAGTTCTAGGGGACTGATGACCTCAGAAGTTAAGTCCCATAGTGCTCAGAGCCATTTGAACCTGTAAGGGATTTCAGTTTCTCCACAGATGGCCGTGGTGTGTTTCAAAGCATCCCAAAGTCCACCCTCACAGTGAGCGTGGCAGTGAACTTGGCCGTCGAGCTATACCAGTTTCGTGACGTAAAAATGGAATTTCGGGTTATGGAGCGTTCCCGAAGAATGAAAGGCTCGTGACAGATTTTTCGAGTGTCTAGCGGTTACCTGGTCGTGATCCTCCTCCCAAAATATGCGTTAGTACAAATGAAATGACACAGTTTCAGAGATATTATTGGTGTCATACAAACAAGATTTTATTTGTATGGACTGAGGTGGGAATCGAACCCGGGTCTCCTACCTAATAGGCAGGTGCGTTAGTCACTAAGGGTAAGCCGTCTTGACACAGCATTTCACTCACCCATACGGATTACACTGGCACCCCTTCCCTCTAGCTCCAAATTTCTCACTGCTTGTCCTGTTTAAATTCCCCCCTTACAAATGAACAGAACTGCCGAGGCTCTCTGTCTTCGGGAATAGCACCTCAGTATTGAACGTAACTGTGCCATACAGCCTGAAACTCAGCAACAGGTACTTGCACAAATGAAATGATACTGTTTCAGAGACTTTACTGATCCCATACAAACATGATTTTATGAATACAGACGGTCTTTGCGTTATTGTACAAGCTTATACTCACCTGGTATACAGGATGTTCCAAAAAGGACTTTGCAGCTTTAAAAATTCATATAAATTTATTGAAAGAAGATACATAGCTAGATTTAGTCTTATTTTGTAGAGAAACAGATCACGTTTTTTACTTTAAGTAAAGATGTTGTATGTTGCTTCCGTTGGTTATCCTGCACACATCCCATCGGAAGACAATTTCTTCCCAAACTTTCTGTACCATTACAGGTGTAACTTACTCAGTTTCGGCGTAAATTCATGCTGTAAGTTCAGGTAGAGAAGCTGGCACAGGAGGTACAAACGCCATATTGTTGATTAGCCCCCAGAGAGACAATCGAGTTGTGTCATGTCTGGGGAACGTGGGCGTTATGCAGTTGGCGCATCACTGCCAACCATTGTCCTGGATAGCGGTCACTGAGGCAATCCTGGACGTCAGCCAGGTAGTGGGGTGGTGCACCAACTTGCTCGAAGTAAATATTTTGTTCTCGGTCATCCTCATCGATCTGTGGTATCAGAAATAGTTGTAACATATCCAGGTTGGTTGACGGGTTGATCTGGGAGAGGGAACCAAACAGCGATCCCGTCGGATTAGGGCAGGATGGGGAGGGAAGTCAGCCTTGCCCTTTCAAAGGAACCACTCCGGAATTTGAGAAAACCCAATTCAGGATGGTCTGATGCCGGTTTGAACTGTCGTCCTCCTGAAGGCGAGTCCATTGTGCTAACCACTGTGCCACCTCGCATGATCATATCCAGGTACGATGTCATCAGATGTACTTGGACGACCAGATGATTTCTCATGTCTTACCAGTCACCCTGTTTCTACAAAACATTTATGCCACTCAAAATTATAGCCCCACTAAAAGGATCTTTAGCGTACTTGGTACGGAAATGACGCAGAACTGCTGTCGTTGACTTCGATTCTTCAAACCAAAATACTCAGTGACCAAGCGCGCGTCTAGTGGAAGCAGCCATCTTTAACGCAACTGCTGCTAGCGCTCCTTACTGTGCGATTCGGCACTAGCGAACTACGCAAGACAAAACTTGATGTATTCCCGCAAATTGACCATACAATCACCTCTGTAGGTACTATGAATTAACTATCTTATATAAATTTTCAATGTTGTAAAGTCCTTTTTGAAACACCCAGTGTACATGGTGATTTAGCTGGCCCTACCTGTTGGTCTTATGCAACCTGCAACATCATCAAATACCACGTGCAAGATTCCCATATTCTCTCTCTCGCTTTGCGCCAACCTTTACTCACACAGAAAAAAATGAACAAGACCTTTTTGTACGATATTTTATGTAGCTAAATTTGTTACTCTGATACGATTGCACTAAAGGACGTTGAGCCGTGCGGCGTGATCGATACCTCGCGTCCGGTGAGCTGTACACTGTCTTTACTCATAAGAGGATCCTTGGTTGGCAGAATCTGGGCGGGAGAGACAGGTTCCAATGATGGAAAGTCGAAACTGGCAGTCGGGGTGAGCAGTTGTGCAAAGACCCATTTACATGTTTCTTCGAAAGGCGTGCCTAGTATTTCCGGAGCAGGCATTTTTCTAACAGAGTACTGAGCTTTGCCCTTGCGGGACGGAGCGGTGAAGCTGTAATCGCGGCGTTTTCGCAGGTCCTAGAGTTGTGCGTCCCAGGATGCAACAGCCCCGCGTTATACTGATAGCCATACCAAATCTGACGGGTATCTGTGCGGATATGGAGACAAACATGAGGCTTTTGTTGAAGAATGGTACCTTTTTTACAACTTTCTAGAGACCCAGCTTATATAATAGACTCATAAGGCCTTAGCCAACGTGGCCTTCTTGTGTTGGCACAGGGAATTGCTCAGTGCGACGTGCCACTACAGTGGTTAGAGTTCGCAAAGACATGCAGCTCTGTTGTGTGGATGAAACATGATAGTGGGCCCTTGGGTAAAATATTCCTAAGGTAAAACAGTCCCTTATTTGGTTCTCTGGGCCGGGACTACCCAGGAGGACGTTGGCATCAGGAAAAATGGAACTAGAGTGTGGAATATTAGAACACTCTAACATGGTAGGTAGGTTAGAAAAATTAAAAATGGAAATGGACAGGTTGAAGTTAGCTACACTGGGAATTAGTGAAGTGTGGTAGCAGAAGGAGCAGGACTTCCGGTATGGTCTGTGCAGGTTTTCAACAGAAAATCAAATAAGGGTAAACGTAAGAGTCGGAATAAAAATGAATACCAAAAGAGGAATGCAGGTTAACTATTATGAACAGCATGGTGAATGCATTATAGTAGCCAAGAAAGATAAGAAACTAACACTAACGACAGTACTAAAAATCTGTGTGACACTTAGCTCTGCAGATGATGAAGGATTTGATCGGCCGAAGGGCAGCAAAGATACGAAAATTTTCTAATCCGTTTGTTGCAAATCGATTTGAGCTACTGTGTAACAGACTACGGTGCAATCATATCCGAGACAAGATACCCATCGTAAATAAAATCGCACGTCGCAGCATACTGACATTACAGGTAACAAGATTCGAGCTCGATTCTTCTAACTGTTATATGTAATGAGTATATGGTGTCATGTGCGATTTGTGTTTCTATGAGTCATCATGTCATGGATATAATTGCGCTGAAGATAGCTACACAGTAGCTGAAATGCATCTGCAATAAACAGATTATGAAATGTACGCTTCCTCTTATCTTGAGCCCATCAATACCGTTGTGGAGCACACTGTTCCTAATGAAAGCAAAACTGGAGATACTATGCAACTTTTGTGGAGGGGAGAGAGAAAGGAAACGAAAGAAACTAATTATATCAGCTGCATCGCAACTTTGCACGGAATAAGCGTCGATGAGTAAAAATGTAAAAATGTGTGTGGGGCCGGGTCCCGAACCAAATATCTCCTGCTTATTAGACAGCTACGTTAAACACTGCGCTACCCGGACAGAGTGTCCGGATAGACTGTTTATGACAAATGCACGGAGCACTCCAGCATGCTCCCCAGCAGTCCCTTACTCCCACCTAGCGCCACCTACCCACAGTCAAGGCAAATCTTCCATGGTAGCTGTTTTAGGTCCCCGCTGGAGGTCAAACGAAATGTGCATCTGCAGTGAAAGTTTTTAGTTTATTGCCCATCGAGGCGAATCAGTTATATGAATGTGTGCTGTCTGGGTCCAAACAAAAGGCACCATGCATTCACATTAACATGAAGATGATGAAGAATTTGAAAGAATGTATCAAGACGTAAAAGATACTCATATAGTTAAGTGGGACGAAAATGTTATTGTGACGAGGAACTTTAATTCGATAGCAGGAAAAAACGAAATGGAAAAAAATGTAGGGGAATTAGAGTGAGGGAGAGGCATGTATGGGAAGCCGCCTCGGAGAATTCTGCACTGAGCATAGTTTAATAGGTCCTTACGGTTTAAAAATCATGATAGAGGTCTGTATACATAGAAGATTAGTGCACATACTTTAAGGTTTCAAATAGTTTATCTGATATTTGGAATCAGATATTGTGGGTGTCAGGTGAAGACTCTGGCTATTGTTTATTGATTATGAACAGTAACTTACGCCTACATCTTTATGTTTAGTCCGCAAGCCAACTTGCGGCGTGTGGTGGAGAGTACTTCGATAACATTGTCACCTCCCTCTTCTCTGTTTGAGTCACGAATCGATTGCTGGTAGCCCTCCGTGCGGGTTCGAACCTCTGACTTTACCTTCATCGTCTTTCCGCGAGATTTACGTAGGAGGAAGTAACACACTTGATGGCTCTTCTATGAAGGTACGATCTCGAAACTTTAACTGTAAACCACACCAAAATAAAGGACGGAAGTGTTACAGCGTATGCTACTGGAGTTTCTCGATAATTTATGCAATGCTTTCGCTCCCACTAAATACATCTGTAACGGAATGCGTTGCTCTTCTTTAGATCTTCTCTGTTTCCTGTATCAGTCCTATCTGGTACGGACGGATACCGTCCTGGCTAGCAAAATGCAAGTTTTGGTCGGACGACGGTTTTATAGGCATTCTCGATTGCGGGCAGACTGAGGGTTCTTCCGATGAATCTGTCATCTGCGTTTCTTGCAATTTGTTTTATGAAAGCTGGGGAAGCAACTCAGAAACAGGAACCCCCCCCCCCCTTCTAAGAAATGAATGTTACAGAGAAACAGACTTTCCGAGCACAGGTGACAACAATTCAAGGAAACACAATTCTTATTTAGGCTCTAGTGTATGCTTGTTATGGAATAATTTCCACAATAGTGATAGTGGAAAATTGACAAGTGATACTCCACGTTTTGAGTTTACATTGTGTAAATCGTGATGTTCTAAAGGTTATGAGAGTTTGTTAGTGTTATATTCTTAAATTAATAGCGTGACACATACACTTCTGAAAGTTTAAGGCATATGTGTTCCAAAGGCTGTAATTTTCTGTTCTATAGTTTCGTGGACGTAATGCCAAAGCAATGTGTTGCTCAGTAACTATTAATTCATTAAAATACTTGTATACTATAGATTTATGCTATTTAAACAATTTGTTACTACTATATTAAAACATTTTATTGTTATTACTGACATCGTAAACATCTGTGGCAGTTTAATGAGATTATGGAGAGTTTTTTTGGCGAGGGGTAGAAAGAGACAGCAACAAAACTGTAATCCAACCGGACAGCTACATCGACTTCCACACCCCCACTCCCACCCCCCCAATCCCACCTTACCACACCACCGATGAAACCCTGCCTCCCGTCACAATCCAGTCCCTGCAATCCCCTAGAGGGGACGATCAGGCGATAGACGTCGCTGGATGCATATATGGAGGGCAATCTGATCAGCACACTGCTCTCCTAGCCGTTTTCAGTTGTCGTTATCAGAGCCTCTCCTTGTCGGTCGGGTAGCTCCTCAACTAGGCTTAAAATGGCTGAGTGCACCCAGCTTGCCAACAGTGTTTGGCAGACCCGGGCAGTAACCTACCCAAGACCTACCGAATCCCGACAGACCTTGACTTCGGTGTTCTAGCTGGGACTTCTTTTAGGACTTCTTTTACTACTGGGACAAGGCCGTTGGCCATCGGTTGTCAAAAGCGTTCTGTATTTGACACTTTTCATTTTATAGCCGTTCGTTCCACGGAAGTGTGCATTTTCGTAAGGCGCCAGATCATTGAAGATTTGTATTTGTTGTAATATTGTCACTACATATTGTAGATTAAAGCCTTTGGGAGATCGTTAGACTGAAGAATCAAACAAAATATGTCAACTGTACTATAGTGGATAGGACAGGGGCTGTGATCTGCGTGACTGCTGGTTCACCTTCAGCCTTCTGCAATTTCCTTTTTACCCCTTCAAATTTTCTAAAAGAGACTGGCCTTTCTTATTAAGTAAGTATGAATATGCTCTGGAATATTCAATGCTATGTATAAATACAAGCGCTCATTGTTAACGAGTTAGTTTAATCGAGTTTGTCTGTGAGTTAAAGAGCATGGATGATACCATTTCAAGACTTCCGTGCATGTTAATGGCAGATTACCTCGTAATTCAGTGCAGTGTATACTACAGACAGAGAATGCCCAGCATACGAGAATGGCGCAAATATGCAGTTTAATAGGTACAGAGACAAAAGAGCACTGTGTGCATTAAGTTAAAAGTAGCGAATGTCACGACAAACATTACTGAGCCGGCGTGCTTTGCTGAGTATTTAAAAAACTAAATTGTGGTAAACCGGAATTAATGACTCCAAAGGAACATCAAAGCCGAAGCTTTAATATGCGTGACATGTTTAACACTGAAAGTAGAAACTAGAGACAGGAAGAGAAAGCCAGGAGGAAAATGCTCATTTTCGACGATTTTCAACAGAGCTAACGTTGCTGCTTTATGTGCATCCACTTACGTAAGCAAACTGTATTGTTCGTCATACATGTTGCATAAATGCTCTACGAGATGCCACGGTCATTCTGTTATAGTAGTTTTAATCGTGTGGTTTGTGTGCCATATGTCGCTGGCAACAAATGTTGTTGGATCCCTGGTTTTGTATTACAATGCGTGATTAGCGCTGCACCTTGTTGCTCAAGACGTGCTGATTTTCAGAAGTTTCTCACAGATTTATTATGATAGTTGCAAGTGTGGATGCGCAGCGGGTAACATGTAGACAGGAAACACACTAGTCACTGTACACCTGCCCATTAAGAGAGGAAGAAATGTAAGTGATTAATTTCTGTCAACTGCTGCCGACGCAAACCGAAAAGTTTAATAATAGTTATTCTTGTATGCCTTGAAAACAGCGGTGATTCAAAATGAATCCTTACAGGATACAAATTGCATTTTATAAGTAAAAAAAGCAGTTTACCGCGTAACTACTGTGCTTTTATGGAAAGAAAGAAATTACTTTTGATGCAAGTAGAGTTTACTTGCAGAAATAAAATATATATCATTACTGTTATTTTGTACTCAACGACATCAAAGGCAAGAGCTTCCTGTCATTATTGATAAATAAGAAAGCTGTTTGTGAATAACATTAAGATGTTTTGTGTAAGTGCAGTAAAGTAGTGAAGCTGTGTTTGATATTTCTTTGTGTTTATTTTAATTTACCTCTTTGTTGAGGAAATTAAACTTTATAATACTATATGATAAATCAACCCCAATTTCACATTATGAATCAACTGTTTTTGAATGAAATCTGAATTAAACATTGAACTTTCAGTTTTGCTATAAACATTATCTTTATTCTTAAGTAGCAGACAGTAAGATAAATACACTCCTGGAAATGGAAAAAAGAACACATTGACACCGGTGTGTCAGACCCACCATACTTGCTCCGGACACTGCGAGAGGGCTGTACAAGCAATGATCACACGCACGGCACAGCGGACACACCAGGAACCGCGATGTTGGCCGTCGAATGGCGCTAGCTGCGCAGCATTTGTGCACCGCCGCCGTCAGTGTCAGCCAGTTTGCCGTGGTATACGGAGCTCCATCGCAGTCTTTAACACTGGTAGCATGCCGCGACAGCGTGGACGTGAACCGTATGTGCAGCTCACGGACTTTGAGCGAGGGCGTATAGTGGGCATGCGGGAGGCCGGGTGGACGTACCGCCGAATTGCTCAACACGTGGGGTGTGAGGTCTCCACAGTACATCGATGTTGTCGCCAGTGCTCGGCGGAAGGTGCACGTGCCCGTCGACCTGGGACCGGACCGCAGCGACGCACGGATGCACGCCAAGACCGTAGAATCCTACGCAGTGCCGTAGGGGACCGCACCGCCACTTCCCAGCAAATTAGGGACACTGTTGCTCCTGGGGTATCGGCGAGGACCATTCGCTACCGTCTCCATGAAGCTGGGCTACGGTCCCGCACACCGTTAGGCCGTCTTCCGCTCACGCCCCAAAATCGTGCAGCCCGCCTCCAGTGGTGTCGCGACAGGCGTGAATGGAGGGACGAATGGAGACGTGTCGTCTTCAGCGATGAGAGTCGCTTCTGCCTTGGTGCCAATGATGGTCGTATGCGTGTTTGGCGCCGTGCAGGTGAGCGCCACAATCAGGACTGCATACGACCGAGGCACACAGGGCCAACACCAGGCATCATGGTGTGGGGAGCGATCTCCTACACTGGCCGTACACCACTGGTGGTCGTCGAGGGGACACTGAATAGTGCACGGTACATCCAAACCGTCATCGAACCCATCGTTCTACCATTCCTAGACCGGCAAGGGAACTTGCTGTTCCAACAGGACAATGCACGTCCGCATGTATCCCGTGCCACCCAACGTGCTATAGAAGGTGTAAGTCAACTACCCTGGCCAGCAAGATCTCCGGATCTGTCCCCCATTGAGCATATTTGGGACTGGATGAAGCGTCGTCTCACGCGGCCTGCACATCCAGCACGAACGCTGGTCCAACTGAGGCGCCAAGTGGAAATGGCATGGCAAGCCGTTCCACAGGACTACATCCAGCATCTCTATGATCGTCTCCATGGGAGAATAGCAGCCTGCATTGCTGCGAAAGGTGGATATACACTGCACTAGTGCCGACATTGTGCATGCTCTGTTGCCTGTGTCTATGTGCCTGTGGTTGTGGCTCGGTCGTATGCAGTCCTGATTGTGGCGCTCACCTGCACGGTGCCAAACACGCATAGGACCATCATTGGCACCAAGGCAGAAGCGACTCTCATCGCTGAAGACGACACGTCTCCATTCGTCCCTCCATTCACGCCTGTCGCGACACCACTGGAGGCGGGCTGCACGATGTTGGGGCGTGAGCGAAAGACGGCCTAACGGTGTGCGGGACCGTAGCCCAGCTTCATGGAGATGGTTGCGAATGGTCCTCGCCGATACCCCAGGAGCAACAGTGTCCCTAATTTGCTGGGAAGTGGCGGTGCGGTCCCCTACGGCACTGCGTAGGATCCTACGGTCTTGGAGTGCATCCGTGCGTCGCTGCGGTCCGGTCCCAGGTCGACGGGCACGTGCACCTTCTGCCGACCACTGGCGACAACATCGATGTACTGTGGAGACCTCATGCCCCACGTGTTGAGCAATTCGGCGGTACGTCCACCCGGCCTCCCGCATGCCCACTATACGCCCTCGTTCAAAGTCCGTCAACTGCACATACGGTTCACGCCCACGCTGTCGCGGCATGCTACCAGTGTTAAAGACTGCGATGGAGCTCCGTATGCCACGGCAAACTGGCTGACACTGACGGCGGCGGTGCACAAATGCTGCGCAGCTAGCGCCATTCGACGGCCAACACCGCGGTTCCTGGTGTGTCCAGTGTGCCGTGCGTGTGATCAGTGCTTGTACAGCCCTCTCGCAGTGTTCGGAGCAAGTATGGTGGGTCTGACACACCGGTGTCAATGTGTTCTTTTTTCCATTTCCAGGAGTGTATATATATGGGATCTGAAATTTAAAAACCTCTCTCACACCGGCCTGATTTAGCTTCACTGATCAGGATAGTGAAAACATGCGTATATTAAGGGAATTTTCATTCACGAAGTAGGCTTATCACATTCACACAGTTCAGTACTGTTCTATCCTGATTAAATTGAGCTTAACTTAAATTCCATAAGGGAGTGAAGCAATTTCTAAGTCTCGGTGCGACGAAAATTGTCAGTCGATCTCCTGAAAACATTTGTGATCACATGGGGAAGACCAGAGTTCTGCTGGTAAGACCGTGTTAGCCTATTTATTGAAAGTAATAAACTGGATATCTTGAGCGTACAAAACGGCAGGTTCGTCCAGTGTAAATCAGACGTTCCTCACTGATTCCGTGCAACACAGCGTAGTACGCAGACACTGTCAATAATACAGGGCTATTACAAATGATTGAAGCGATTTCATAAATTCACTGTAGCTCCATTCATTGACATATGGTCACGACACACTACAGATACGTAGAAAAACTCATAAAGTTTTGTTCGGCTGAAGCCGCACTTCAGGTTTCTGCCTCGAGAACGCAGTGAGACAAAATGGCGACAGGGGCCGAGAAAGCATATGTCGTGCTTGAAATGCACTCACATCAGTCAGCCATAACAGTGCAACGACACATCAGGACGAAGTTCAACAAAGATCCACCAACTGCTAACTCCATTCGGCGATGGTATGCGCAGTTTAAAGCTTCTGGATGCCTCTGTAAGGGGAAATCAACGGGTCGGCCTGCAGTGAGCGGAGAAACAGTTGAACGCGTGCGGGCAAGTTTCACACGTAGCCCGCGGAAGTCGACGAATAAAGCAAGCAGGGAGCTAAACGTACCACAGCCGACGGTTTGGAAAATCTTACGGAAAAGGCTAAAGCAGAAGCCTTACCGTTTACAATTGCTACAAGCTCTGACACCCGATGACAAAGTCAAACGCTTTGAATTTTCGGCGCGGTTGCAACAGCTCATGGAAGAGGATGCGTTCAGTGCGAAACTTGTTTTCAGTGATGAAGCAACATTTTTTCTTAATGGTGAAGTGAACGGACACAATGTGCGAATCTGGGCGGTAGAGAATCCTCTCGCATTCGTGCAGCAAATTCGCAATTCACCAAAAGTTAACGTGTTTTGTGCAATCTCACGGTTTAAAGTTTACGGCCCCTTTTTCTTCTGCGAAAAAAACGTTACAGGACACGTGTATCTGGACATGCTGGAAAATTGGCTCGTGCCACAACTGGAGACCGACAGCGCCGACTTCATCTTTCAACAGGATGGTGCTCCACCGCACTTCCATCATGATGTTCGGCATTTCTTAAACAGGAGATTGGAAAACCGATGGATCGGTGGTGGTGGAGATCATGATCAGCAATTCATGTCATGGCCTCCATGCTCTCCCGACTTAACCCGATGCGATTTCTTTCTGTGGAGTTATGTGAAAGATTCAGTGTTTAAACCTCCTCTACCAAGAAACGTGCC
This sequence comes from Schistocerca serialis cubense, assembly GCF_023864345.2. Classification (NCBI taxonomy): domain Eukaryota; kingdom Metazoa; phylum Arthropoda; class Insecta; order Orthoptera; family Acrididae; genus Schistocerca; species Schistocerca serialis. The sequence continues at coordinate 270,841,526 of NC_064639.1, forward strand.
AGAACTGCTTGCTCGCATCAACGATGCTTTCGAACTCATTGATGGGGACATGCTGCGCCGAGTGTGGGAGGAACTTGATTATCGGCTTGATGTCTGCCGAATCACTAAAGGGGCACATATCGAACATTTGTGAATGCCTAAAAAAACTTTTTGAGTTTTTGTATGTGTGTGCAAAGCATTGTGAAAATATCTCAAATAATAAAGTTATTGTAGAGCTGTGAAATCGCTTCAATCATTTGTAATAACCCTGTAATCAGTTAAATAATACGCGAACACACTTTCTTTAGTTTAGTTCATGTCTTAAATTCCTTCTCACACAGAATCTCATCAAGATGGAGACTAGCTCAACAATACATACATATACATCTTCGTTCTTTCACGGCTAATCGGCAAGATCTGAATCATTCTTTTCATAAGAGAAAACATAGGTAGCAGAGAAGCTATTCCATGGAGTAAATGCACGCACCAAGGAATAATAGGGCTTGAAACTACTCGTACTTTGCATTGATAATCATCGTATATCAAAGTTTAGGAATCGATAAGATGAGATATTTCGAGATATGTACTGAGTTATATAATTGATAAAATTTCTGAAAATATCGCGGAGAGACCGCTGCAAGAGACATTACAGGCAGTGCAATCTTGTAATGCAGACAAAAGTGTGTCTGAGTTGGCCAAATTGAGTACCAAACGATCAAAGTTTTCAACTGTGGCGAGAGTGCTGTAGGACTCTGTTAATGTTGGAAGATTGTATTTTATTGTTGCTGTTTTCAGTGAAATTTTAACCTCGTCTTGTAACAACAATATTTACTGCATCTAACAGAGGTGAAGCTGGGATGGTGTATTCTATTGCTGATTTCTGCTCTCTTGTCAGCTGCTCGTTTAGTGTTTGTTAGGATACCACCTTTCCGTTGGGCTCATTTCAGGTGTTGATGGTGTATTATAAGACTGATTATTGTGTGTTTTCTTCTTCTCCTTTTACTGATATATTATTCTCTTTCCCATTGTTATTTTGAAGTTGGTGAAATTCAAAGAGGCAGATTATTTTATCGTGAAACTTATTGTGTAAGATATTAGGTTTTAGTATTTTGTTGAACTGAGCACTGAATAACCTGCTTGTGCCGTCTTGTGCGTGTTCTCGAACTTGTTGAAGCTAAATAATGAATATATATTTAAATATTGTTAACCTCCCTCACAAACCCAGCCTCTTCCTGTTCTTATCGTTTCCTGCACCACAGGATAAACTGGTCTGCAATGGCACCGGAGGAGGTTATAGCATTCCGGTTGTCTGATCTCGCAGCACGGCAACGACGTACGTCAGCTGAACTCCTGGACGGAACCTGCAATTCTTGGCTAGGTCAGAAGCTTCCATAACTTTGAACAGACTGCTACTGTAGTATTGTGATGGCGTATAGTTTCTTGCATCAGCCTCTATACCTACACGCTGCGGACATACTTGGCTTGTGATTACGGACTGGAGAGGAAATCTTCTGGGCAACGTTTTATGCTATCAAGCACTGAACATGCCACTCCGCCAACTTTTAATTCGTTTCTATACGTAAACTGTTCTTGGTTGCTTCAATAAACGCTGCCCGCTACAGTGACTAACAAGAAAATTTACAGATTTGTGTTTGATCTTTGATACGAGTGGTACATAAATTTCACTTAATGTAACTGAACCACGAAAGAAGTAGCATATAAAACCCCAGTTTTCAAATATTTTCATCAGTCTGGGGCCTTGAAATAAGGAATCTCCAAAGAGATATTGCGTGTTTTGTCACTGTTTAATTCAATAAACAAAAGAACGCCATGCGACGCTCATCACATTCTAGGAGTTGCAAGAGACGTTGTGCGTAAGGGAGATATTTCCTGCCGAAATCCTAAGACTTGTGGACTTGCTAATCAATTAGCCTACCGATCTTTGTTTGGAATCAATTTACTCAGGATTTTATTGGCAGTTCGAATCTGTCATCAGAATTAAAGGATTAATTTTATTACTCTTTTCATTTGTGGTGAGAACTGGTCTGTACAGATGCTGTGGCCTCACAGCTTGCATTATGTGCTTGACAGAGTCACTGAATCACAAATTCATCGCTTCCGCTGCACTCTTCAGTGCTAAAGTAACGAGTAAGCTGTATACATCTCCAATTATCAACGAAAAAATTTTAGAACGCAGATTTACACATGTCAGTCCATTTATGCAACACATATACCTTTAGGGACAGTCAAAATTTCTTTCTCTAGATAATGCTTGATGATCCGTGCTGTGGCTCGCATTGGTGCTGTTTGTAGGTTTCCGCCCTCATTTGCAGGTCTGACGTATCGATGAGTTGGCATGGTTGCGGTTGTCTGTCTTCTTCTCGTGTTGACTGGCGCCACTCGGTTTCGCCAGCGTTGTACAGATGTCCGCTAGGGGCAGCAGCGGCGGTTATCCATATGTAGTAACTGTTGCCCTATCTTTGGGGCGAAGTCTTTGTTTTTCTGCGTCATGTGAGCGTGGCAGTTCGGTTGGGGCTCAGGAGGAGCCAGGTCCACACAGTGCGAGAACATGCCAGGACTGTTGGCGGCGCACATGGACTGCCAGATGGAAGGGCTGTGGTCACGAGGGTGCACGACCTTGTCCTAAACCGGATCCTGCATGCTTTAAGATGAGTGCATTTCAATTCAAGTAGAGAAACCTCCACCATTGTGACATCTCTCGATTCTCCAGTGACGGGTTCGTGTTGCTAGCGTCGCTGAGGCGAAGAGCACTGAATGGAGTGCTTCGGGAAAGCGGATCTGATTAGCTATCCTCGCCTTCTTATTACTATTTACTGCGTTCAACTTGTTACAATTTGTTAAGTTCAACCAGCGGTATTTTTCCTGCCTGGTGGCCGCTAACGCCCCAGTTACCTGCCCTGGGGGTTAGTGGATGTAACGGCAGTGTACTTTTCCCCGCCTTGCCGCTGCTGTCTGGTAAGGCGTGTAGTTTTGACTGCTTGCTTGATTGTAGGCCGTTTGTGATTCTTCTGCTCTGGTGGCAGTGATTCATTTCTCGTTCTGGGCGCTCTAAGCACAGTATTTTTGGGACATAGTGCAGTCCTCCGGTTCTCGCTTTGGCATATTGATCCATAATTAAATTTGGTTTATTGGACGTCAGGTATCTTCAGCAATATTATCGTTAGTCATTCGTTAGACTGCCATTAGTCTCAGTTATCACCTTGTAAAGTGAATGCAACTCTTTGGCTGCCTATCTCATCACTCGCGAAGGTGTTTGTTGCCGGACCTTCTCAGAGGTCGATTCCTGGAGCACCGTCTGTGACTGGTCCTTGTGTTTTATTATTGTATTATTTATTACCATACCTAGTAATGCCTACATTAAAGGTTATGTATGTCTAGTTAATAGTTCTGGTCGCCTTCTGGAATAAATCTAGCAACGTAAGGGTTGAGTTACAAGGTTTACCATCGCCTTACTTCACCCATTTGGTGGACAATTGCTTGTTTCTTTTAATTAACCGTTGCTTGTATTTGCTGTTTTACAGCAGGTTTCTAATTTTTTTATATAATTGCCGTCCCTGGCATGTAAGGCCTTCAGTCGTGATTGTGGTCTTTTGATTAAAAAAAATAATTTGGTATTTGTATCTTAGGAGTAAGCCTTAAAACCTTATTTACTGCCATTTCTGGCATATGATACCTTCTGCTGTGTTTGTGGCCACTTACCTTTTACTATTTCAGTACCTGTAAGTTGTAAGTAGCAGCGAGTTCTTGAACATTGTTAATGTATTGCCATTCCTGGCGTGTAAGGCCTTCAGTCATGATGACAGTGGCTTGTTTATTTTAAATAAAAACATGATTTTTATCTGTATTTTATGGTGATTTGCTAAATTGTAACGCACTGAAAACACTATTATTTACGCAGTTGTTTATTCCTTCATTAATAACGTGTGATATTCCTTATTTATTGTTAAGTCTGGAATTACTGTTTTAAAAATAAATGTGTGTAATTGTAAAAGTCAAGATATAAAATATAAGGCTAGATATAAAATAAAATTTTCCAGTAAAAACCTGGTCACGTGAATGGCGGCAATGCTTCGGCAGTGAGAAAGTTGCCATGACAACACCGCTTCTCAGAATGAAGCCTTTTCCACCAAAGCGCTTCCGCTTGATACGTATAAAGAGCATACAGTTGCATCAGAATAAATGAACTACCGTATCTGATAGACGTCAGGTGTCGGCACTGACACCACTATAACGTACACGCTGTATGTCCTGTCAAACGCTTGTGAAGCTGACATTTACGTCTCACGTGCATCAACCGCGCTGTCACTTTCTCCACTACAGCAAAACACTTCCATCACACTGAACGCACTGTTTCACAAAAACTACTGAATTTGACCCGAATATAAATAACCGTCTGCAATAACACTGCCCATCGGGCTTCGTACAAATGCACTTCCGGGAGTGGTTAAACGGCTTCTTGAGCGTTAATTTGTTACGCTACCTCTTTACGGAAATATAAAAAAAAATAGATTCTCCGTGACATGGAAAAATGAACTCGGTTCATTTCTGTTTACTTGGGTTTGAGTCCTGTAAATTTTTTGAAAAGACAACGTTTCCTCCTGGAGTGTTATTAAATTCATTTAATCACCACGACCGTGATATCGGCTTACACTGCCCTTTCCAGATGATGCTTCCTGAAGTTAGTTTTTACTGGACACTGCCCTCGTATGATTCGCGTTTAAAAACTGGTGAAGTCTCAGATCGTGTTACACGCATATCTGAAAACAGAGCGTTATACTGTCAACGGAAATGTGATTTTGGAGGTATTGATGCAGGCTGATTCTACGGGATAAAATGAAAAGTGAATACCAACGTAAGAAAATGGGAATGGTGGCTACTGCAGTGAATACAATCGAAGCAAAACGATTGAGATGCTGTTTGGGTGAAAAGCGATGGTTTAAGAATACGATAGAATGCATTCGAAGTAATACTGAGAGAAGAGAAAGCCTGGAGACAGCATGGGAAGGAGTCGGAAGAGATGCAATAGAGAGGAATTTGTAGGCGGAAGATTGGAAAAATTGAAAGTAGAGTGCGAGGGACAACTATTTCAGCCGGCCGAAGTTGCCGTGCGGTTGAAGGCGCTGCAGTCTGGAACCGCAAGACCGCTACGGTCGCAGGTTCGAATCCTGCCTCGGGCATGGATGTTTGTGATGTCCTTAGGTTAGTTAGGTTTAACTAGTTCTAAGTTCTAGGGGACTAATGACCTCAGCAGTTGAGTCCCATAGTGCTCAGAGCCATTTGAACCATTTGAACAACTATTTCTCAGCAACTCTTTCTGACCATGTATGCGTAAGCCAGATGTGGCTTAAATTCAAAGAGATACTATCGACGACAGTGGAGTAATATATACGAAATATGTTAAGAAGAGATGGTAATGACCCCACAAGGTACAGAAAACAGGTAAGATCCCTGTTGCAGAACCAACGAAAAAAATTGTGTCAAATTTTAAAGAATGCAAAACCCTCAAAACTGGTAAAGTTTTATAGCAGCTCGAAATTTGGCGCGAACTTTAATGTGGGAAGTTTTTAATAGTTTCCACAACGGAACCTTATCTCGAAACCTAGCAGAAAAGCCAAAGATGTTATAGTTGTGTGTAAAGTACAACAGCGGTAAGACGCAGTCAATACATTCACTGCGCGATAACAATGGTGAAGTTGCTGTTGATAGGGCCACTTAAGTACAGTTACTAAACACGGTTTTCCGGGATCCCTTCACCAACGCAGATGAGGTAAATATTCCAGAATTCGAATCAAAAACGACTGCCGATATGAGTAACTTAGACATCCCCGGTGCAGTGAACCGGCTAAATCACTACATAAAAACAAGGCCTCCGGTCCAGATTGTATACCTGTCAGGTTCGTTTAATAGTCTGCTGGTAAAATTCCTCCATACTTAGTAATCATATACAACCACTGCCTCGTAAAATGCTCTGTACCTAAAGACTAGAAAGTTTCGCCAGTCACACCAATACGCAGCAGAGGATATACGAGTAATCCACTGAATTACAGCTCGTGCTCTTGTGGTAGTGTTTTCGCTTCCCGCGCACGGGGTCCCGGATTCGATTCCCGGCGGAGCCTCGAGATGACTGGGTGTTGTGTCGTCTTCATCATCATCATCATTCATCCCCATTACTGTCGAAGGAAGGCAATGGCAAACCATCTCCACTAGGACCATGCCTAGTCGGCGGTGCGGGTCTCCCGCGTCGTCCCCTACGCTCCTCGGAGTATGGGACCTCATATCATCATCACCACTAACATCAACTTGTAGTTTTGCAAAGTATACTTAGTTCGAGCATAATGAATTATGTCGGAGAAAACGATTTATTGATGAACAACGAACACGAATTCAGAAAATGTCGTTCTTGTGAAACGCAACTAGTTCTTTATTTCAATGAAGTAATGAGTGCTATCGACACATGATATCAAATTGCTTCCACATTTCTAAATTTTCTGAAGTCTTTTAACACTGTTCCTCACAAAGCGACTTCTAATCACATTGTGTTCCAATGGATTACAGTTTCAGCTGTGCGACTGAAGCCATCATTTGCTGTCACAAAGGTCACAGTTCGTAGTAACTGACGGGAAGTCATTGAATGAAACGGAAGTAATATGTGGCGTTCCCCAAGGAAGTGTTACAGGCCGCTGTCACATGTGATTCTGTTCTCCTGCAATACATGGATTTTGATAAGGCGTTCGACCTGGTCAGTCATGGCTTCCCGGCGCAGATACCGAAAGCGGTTGGTTTCATAATTGTCGCGCTCAGGGTCTTGTCTAAGTTGTTTACGGGACTCCCAGCTTCTGTGGCTGCCAATGGCCAACTGACACATCCGATTACCATCCGTAGCGGTTTTTGTCAGGGAAGTCAACTTTCAATGCGTTGCTTGTTTTATAGCTTCAGCCCTTCTTCGAAGAATCTTCACTCGGACAATCTTGGGCAAGACGATCTCGGTGCACGCATACGCAGACGACGAGTGAGAGTGTTGCTCCGTTCTCACGCTGAGATTCCATTGCTCAAGGTCACGTTGGATGCCTTTTGCCTTGTATCTGGTGCCTGCATCAACGAAGACGAATGTTGGTTGATGAAATTACAGGTTTTTGGTAATGCGGTCGTTTCGTGGGCGACGGCGGTCTGTATACATAAATATTTAGAAGTCAAAATTGATCGTTCTCCACTCGAAATGGCTACATTTACCTGAAAGCCGGTTACGGAGTAGAGAGGAGGAGGGATCCTGGAACTTGAGAGTCGTTGCATTAACCTGCTTCAGAGAATTTGGATCCCAGACACCAGCATCTTGCGCAAAGCGTATTACATCGTTCAGATTTTTCCCCTTGGAAACTAAAACGACTGACGGTATGTTTTTTATGGTATCGTCACATTTTTCTGTATGAATTGTTGGCGCGTATGCATTCCCCCGTCGCTTTGTGACTTCCCGATGTTCAGAGTAAAGCGTCTTTGTTATTAGTTCGGCGCTCCGTACTGACTACCTCTGAAGCAATTCACGCTTTCATATCTGGGTGATTTTACTGTCCAGCCTCGATCATCTTGTGGATGTTGGTCGAGTAAATTTCCAGTTAATACTTCCAAGAATTGTATATTTCTGTCAGTTGTTTTGGGGCTGATATTTCCATTACCATATTTTTGTTATTGAGTGGGAGAGGGTTGCCTGTACGGCGCCTCTTTAAAGGGCACCGTAAATTTCTTGGAAGACGCTGTGATTACATCTTAGACTTCCGGTTCTACCAATGGTGGTGGCGTCCTTGTGGTATGAAGTGGAACACAAGCTGTTATCTATCAGTTACCCCTGTTTCGTGTTAAACTTAGTGTCTCGGATCATTGTAGTTGCTGTTCTGTGAAAGACACGCTACATAATGAATTTACGTAACATGCCCTCGAAGTGAACTTGCGCTTGCTTATAAAACAATAAGCCTTTCCATCTCCAACCGTTGAGACTGCCCATTGGGCTGATATCCTATTGCGTCCAGACTACTCCTAAACCCTGAGGGCAAAGCCAAAAACACTGCTTGGTTGCTGAGCCGCTATGGGCAGTAATTGTAGGTGGAGGTGGCGATTGGAACCCACTCGCCTTCCAGCAATATGTGGCCTCTGCATACTGGAAGTTTCTGTGCCTGTCAATGTACACTCCTGGTAATGGAAAAAAGAACACATTGACACCGGTGTGTCAGACCCACCATACTTGCTCCGGACACTGCGAGAGGGCTGTACAAGCAATGATCACACGCACGGCACAGCGGACACACCAGGAACCGCGGTGTTGGCCGTCGAATGGCGCTAGCTGCGCAGCATTTGTGCGCCGCCGCCGACTGTGTCAGCCAGTTTGCCGTGGCATACGGAGCTACATCGCAGTCTTTAACACTGGTAGCATGCCGCGACAGCGTGGACGTGAACCGTATGGGCAGTTGACGGACTTTGAGCGAGGGCGTATAGTGGGCATGCGGGAGGCCGGGTGGACGTACCGCCGAATTGCTCAACACGTGGGGCGTGAGGTCTCCACAGTACATCGATGTTGGCGCCAGTGGTCGGCGGAAGGTGCACGTGCCCGTCGACCTGGGACCGGACCGCAGCGACGCACGGATGCACGCCAAGACCGTAGGATCCTACGCAGTGCCGTAGGGGACCGCACCGCCACTTCCCAGCAAATTAGGGACACTGTTGCTCCTGGGGTATCGGCGAGGACCATTCGCAACCGTCTCCATGAAGCTGGGCTACGGTCCCGCACACCGTTAGGCCGCCTTCCGCTCACGCCCCAACATCGTGCAGCCCGCCTCCAGTGGTGTCGCGACAGGCGTGAATGGAGGGACGAATGGAGACGTGTCGTCTTCAGCGATGAGAGTCGCTTCTGCCTTGGTGCCAATGATGGTCGTATGCGTGTTTGGCGCCGTGCAGGTGAGCGCCACAATCAGGACTGCATACGACCGAGGCACACAGGGCCAACACCCGGCATCATGGTGTGGGGAGCGATCTCCTACACTGGCCGTACACCACTGGTGATCGTCGAGGGGACACTGAATAGTGCACGGTACATCCAAACCGTCATCGAACCCATCGTTCTACCATTCCTAGACCGGCAAGGGAACTTGCTGTTCCAACAGGACAATGCACGTCCGCATGTATCCCGTGCCACCCAAAGTTCTCTAGAAGGTGTAAGTCAACTACCCTGGCCAGCAAGATCTCCGGATCTGTCCCCCATTGAGCATGTTTGGGACTGGATGAAGCGTCGTCTCACGCGGTCTGCACGTCCAGCACGAACGCTGGTCCAACAGAGGCGCCAGGTGGAAATGGCATGGCAAGCCGTTCCACAGGACTACATCCAGCATCTCTACGATCGTCTCCATGGGAGAATAGCAGCCTGCATTGCTGCGTAAGGTGGATATACACTGTACTAGTGCCGACATTGTGCATGCTCTGTTGCCTGTGTCTATGTGCCTGTGGTTCTGTCAGTGTGATCATGTGATGTATCTGACCCCAGGAATGTGTCAATAAAGTTTCCCCTTCCTGGGACAATGAATTCACGGTGTTCTTATTTCAATTTCCAGGAGTGTATCATGACTTATTCGCCAACATGTTGAACCTCGTATTTCGTTATTAGGGTATCGATTGAGCTGACCGGTCCTTGCATCCTTGCCACGACTGCTTTACAGTAGTATTGTTACACTGCTTATTTAATTCTTGTGACTCTGTTGGTCTTTTTTTATAGTTAATAAAAAATGAAAAGTGGTTGCAGGCAATGACTGTTTTTGTAAGTGTAAAGTGGCGATGCCATATAGTATTAACTCCGCTCTTGATTTATTCTATTTTGAGTAGCAAATTGTAAAGTTTGAAAGTTAACCCTCTTTGGGGGCTATATAAAATTATGATTGATGTATGCGAAATCTAGTTTACTGACAACATTTATTTTCCCAAAAAACAATGATTAACATAATTTATGCAAAACACGTTATGTCAGAATATTGTAAACAACTCACAGGTGGTTTAAGACCACAATGGACAGTGATCCTGGTGGCAAAAGCGAGTCAAGTACTCTGGCCCTAAAAAAGTGATTAACGTAATCTGAATTAATCTGACGCTCAGCAGACTTTGACTATTCAAATCTACAGAAGTTTATATCGGTGCAGTTGAGAGCAAATGACGATTGGGATTTGTACGCCGTGACAAGGCCAGAGCTGCATTACGTTACCCTGTTTGCTTTGTGCAGCGATGTAACTTGCATCTGGCGAGATGCGTGCGGCGGAGGCGAGGAGTAAAGCGCCACCTGTCAATCGTTCGCAGCCACGAAAGAAATGCAAAATCTCACGGTCTAGGGACCAAGCAGACGGATCGCAATTTTCTCTCTACCAGAGCCCTGAAATCATGATAGATTTAAGTGTGTGACCCACCCGTTCCCCGTTCGCTGGTCGTACCGTGGACCAATTTGGCTCACTTATACGATTGAGTGCACAAGGATTCCAAACTTCAAGACTGATAAATCAAAAACGAATAAGTGCGCCCTCGGAAATCGAGTAGTCTGAGACGTTTGGAGTCAAACTGTCAGTACAGTAAGAACTTCACCACAGGCTCCTCAGTCTAACTACTGGCAAATAAAGTCAGTCTTTGGACACACATGCCAGAGCTTCCAGCAGAAGTTGCTTCCGGACCGAGGTCCAGAGCCCGAGTACCTCGCACCTCTCCAGATACAAAATTCCGTTTTCTCGTGAAGTGCACGACCGACACCGCCTTCACACCGTCTTGAGCCAGTCACAGGGATTTAGAGGCGCTAAATCTCCCTTCCTACACCGTAACACAAACTCATGTCGAACCTACACTGGACTCGCATTCGGAAGGACGACGGTTCGATCCTGCGTCCGGCCATCCTGATTTAGTTTTTCCGTGATTTCCCTAAATGGCTTCAGGCAAATGCCGGGATGGTTCCTTTGACATGGCACGGCCGACTTCCTTCCCCACCCTCCCCTAATCCAATGAGACCGATGACTTCGCTGTTTGGTCTCTTCCCTCAAATCATTCCAGTCATGTCGAACCACCACAAGAGTTAAGAAACCTGCGCCCCTGGAAAATACGAAACCGCCAGTTACTGGCCTTTTTTAATTTTTCGCAGAGGGACAAAATGTTTTTCTCTGAAGGAGCGTCACTTCCAGCAGCAGCAAGCGGACAGTACAATCTTAAAGATCTTTATCTAAGTCGTCTGTGCCTCAGAGCATGTTAGCCCTAGCTATGAGATGTCATAAAGATTCTATCTCCAAACGTTTCTCAGACGCCAGAGTTTCTTATACGACAAAGGTGGCCGATGGAAGTGGGTCACATGCATATTCACAGTATCGTAAACACGTAAATTTGTGAATTTTTATTAGGCATGGCGCTGCACACAATGCCTGATTTACAACTCCACTGTGTACATGCATCCCTTCAATCCGTCGCCCTCAATCCAGCCTTCGGCTGGAGCCAGTGTAGGTATAGCGGCATTGTCCTGCTGGAGACCTGTCTCGACTAGGAGGTGGTCTGTCTGCCCTGTGCGGCTGTGGGCCTGTCCGGGAAGATTTACTGAGGGATAGGCCAACAATTACTTTCAACTTCCAACATGCAGTTTCTACAAACTACGAACCATAAAAATATCTCACACCTTAAGCACCCTACCAGACTCCATTAACGTCTGCTCAGGCCATTAACTTTCTAGAGTCCCACACAAGTTGCGTAACTTTTCAAAAAAATCCTTATGAAAAATAGGTGAGAGAGTAACTTGCCCTCTCAAATTAAAAAAAGACACGTAGTATCCAAAGAAAGGGGAAACTGGATAAAGGTCGGCAAAACGCGTACCTAGAAACCGAGAGGTTGTTGGGTTGGAGCTCTGGTGGACCAAGGATGTTTAGATTTCGGTGCAAACTATCCTTAAAAGAAAAAAAAGGGATAGAAATTCGTTCATACAGGGCGTCTCTTGGTCGAAGCCACTCGTTGCCTAGACTTTCCTAGCACCTTACAAAATAAAAGAAGGGATGCTGGTTTGTCTTTAATTCTTGGTCGCGGCTGTTTTCCGCTTGATATTTTTTTAAGTTAAATATCGGGAGATGAGATAGGTGGTAATGATAATGAGCTTATGGCATTGGTGGCCGGGAGACCCCTCGCGGGGTGGTTCGGCCTCCGCTCCACAAGTTCTTTAACGCCACTACGGCGACTTGCGAGTGAATGAGTATGAAATTATGATGAAAGACACACAGCACCCAGTCATCTCGAGGCAGAGAAAATCCCTGACCCCGCCGGGAATCGAGCCCGGGACCCCGTGCTCGGGAAGCGAGAACGCTACCGCAAGACCACAAGCCGCGGACAGATAGGTGGTAAGCTTAGCATATATAATTTACTGAGATTTGCTTTCATCGTGATATATAGTACAAAATTAAAACTAAAGTATATTGCTACGTATATAATAAAAAATGGTAAGGTGCAGCACACGTTAACCTGGAAATCCAAGTTCAATTAGTGGTCGGACACAAATTTTCAGCCGGCCAGTGTGGCCGAGCGGTTCTAGGCGCTTCAGTCTGGAACCGCGCGACCGCTACGGTCGCAGGTTCGAATCCTGCCTCGGGCATGGATGTGTGTGATGTCCTTAGGTTAGTTAGGTTTAAGTAGTTCTAAGTTCTAGGGGACTGATGACCTCAGATATTAAGTCCCATAGTGCTCAGAGCCATTTGAACAAATTTTCACTATCGTCGTCCCATTATACAGCTGACAGTTATTCATATTCATAATCGCAATTTGGAATACATTTCATGCAATTAGTTTCTGTCCTACGCCTTCCACAGTCTCACAAAGCAGAGCGTCGTTGAAGGCCATCTGATCCCGACAATCGGCCATCTCGTTTTCTCAGTGCTACTTTAAAGCAGCAGTACCGTGTACTCATCTCCCGTAATACTAGAAAGTCATGTCTATCCTTACACACCTTTATGCTTCAGTAACAAATAACGACGGGTACGAAGTATCCGCAACGCCACAGTTCTCAGACTCGTCACACTCGCGAAACAACAACGGGGACGAAGAAAGGCCATTAGCACTTCTGTAACAATGACATCTTATTGCGAAGTATGCAACCCACAACATTAGACTTGTACTGGTGCCGTTTCTGAGCTCTAACAGCTACCCAGATGCAATTTCCAAAAGCTTCCCTCACTTTCTGAGGACGTACGTTTGCCGTATTGCACGATGTGGAAGTGAATCATGGCCTATGACGAAAATGATAAGGAAACTAAGAGGTGGTACTGTAGAAGGAACTTGGTATGGTGCTCTGTGCATAGCTTTCTGTGCACTAAGCTTGGGTTTTGATTACAAATAATCGGTGATGGCTGCCTTCTCAAAGAGAATCGAGGACTGGCAGGAGGTGGCCTTAAACCGGAAGGCTGTCCCTAAAGATTTAAGTACTAGGAATAATCAATAGCTTGAGAAAGCAAAAGTTGGCGCAAAACACTTACACATAATATATATCTAGAAAACCTGTTGCCTGTTACTGAAGATGATTTTCCATTCACAAAAGACTCTGGCTTCGTCGTCCTTTCAGATAACGGGAAGGGACTAACAGGAGAAAATCTTTAAAAACTCAATGAAACGTAATCATTCTACGAATTGGAGCGTAGAATTGCAGCTTTCTGTGTATGGCAGGGGGCTAGAAAGTCAGAAAATGGAAATGGTAGGCTTTTTGTATACATATATCTAACGGCAGAAAGAGGGGCTCGTTTGTGAGTCCATGCAAAATGTTCCGAGAAAAGGAGGCTCTATAAATAAAATAAAACTGGCACTCAACTTTTATTTTGAAAGCTGGATAATAAATTGCATATTAAAAAGACAAAGTGGAGGCAAACCACAGTACTGTGACAGTTGGGCCGGAAATCCGACCCACAGCTACATCTGCAAGCTGGCCGTGCGATGGTCTCACCTAGGCAGGTACAACAAAACGCTGTCGCACGCAACGGCTTTACGAGATGAAACAAAGCTGCGCGCCTTTTTGAGATTTTAATATTTCCGTGTTAAAACTGAAGACGCGGCGTCTAGGGCAAATATTCGGGCCGTTCTTCCGTTTGTGGAGCTTTCAGATTAAAATAATCCTTTGGGGTTCCGTGATTAAAACTCGCCCGTTTCGTTCCTCTAACTGTAACAACGACATACCCACCCCCTCCTTCTTTCGCCAGCAGAAGAACGGAGGATGCTCTCGTGCGGAGGGCTTGCGGTCGCGGTCTGTCCGCCTCTTTGCGGGAAACTGCTCCTCTACCATCCTACCTCCACCTTCCCCCACCCCGTCCGCCCACGCTGAGCGGAGCCGCTGTTTATAACTTATGCACAGACGCACAAGCCACTTACTTCTCTCCGAATGGGTCTGCGACGGACAGAATACGGACGTCAAACAGTGGCATGGCCCTGCGAGCTCTTCCTAATATTTTACGCGCGCACGTATGTCAGCAATGATAGGGTCATTTTAGATTTTTTACTCAAAACATCGGCATAGTACCTCCGATAATATTAGGATTAAATAAATTGATTACTTTATAGGTGTGAACTTTTGTTGAGTACAGGGTAAAGAGAAAGAGTTAATGATTCGATGCCACACATTCAAGGCAAGGCTGATGAAACCAAAAAATTACGATTATGTAGATTATGGAATTGAACGGCCTGGGGATAGAAATTGATTCAGATAGTCACGAAATTACTAACTATTTGCATGTAAGTCCTATGTGTGAGGCGAGGATAGCCAAGAGACGATTTTTGTAGATCGATAGCCGCCTGCATTAAAAATGTTATTAATTATCGCCAATATCCTGACTAGCAATTGTAGACTTAGAGAAAGCTTTTGACAATTTTGACCGGAATACTCTCTTTCGGATTCTAAAGGTGGCAAGAGTAAAATACAGGGAGCGAAAGGCTATTTACAATTTCTACAGAAACCAGAAGGCAGTTATAAGAGTCGAGGGGCATGAAAGGGAAGCAGCGATTGGGAAGGGAGTGAGACAGGGTTTTAGCCTCTCCCCGAAGTTATTCAATATGTATACTGAGCAAGCAGTAAGGGAAACAAAAGAAAAATTCGGAGTAGGTATTATAATCCATGGAGAAGAAATAAAACTTTGAAGTTCGCCGATGACATTGTAATTCTCTCAGAGACAACAAAGGACTAGGAAGAGCAGTTGAACGGATTGGACAGTGTCTTGAAAGGAGGATATAAGATGAACATCAACAAAAGCAAAACGAGGATAATGGAATGTAGTCGAATTAAGTCGGGTGATGCTGAGGGAATTAGATTAGGAAATGAGACACTTAAAGTAGTAAAGGAGTTTTGCTATTTGGGGAGCAAAATAACTGATGATGGTCGAAGTAGAGAGGATATAAAATGTAGACTGGCAATGGCAAGGAAAGAGTTTCTGAGGAAGAGAGATTTGTTAACATCGAGTATAGATTTGTCAGGAAGTCGTTTTTGAAAGTATTTGTATGGAATGTAGCCATGTATGGAAGGGAAACATGGATGATAAATAGTCTGGACAAGAAGAGAGTAGAAGCTTTCGAAATGTGGTGCTACAGAATAATGCTGAAGATTAGATGGGTACTGACGTAACTAATGAGGAGGTGTTGAATAGGATTGGGGAGAAGAGGAGTTTGTGGCACAACTTGACGAGAAGAAGGGACTGGTTGGTAGGACATGTTCTGAGGCATCAAGGGATCACAAATTTAGCATTGGAGGGCAACGTGGAGGGTAAAAATCGTAGAAGAAGACCAAGAGATGAATACACTAAGCAGATTCAGAAGGATGTAGGTTGCAGTAAGTACTGAGACATGAAGCAGCTTGCACATGATATAGTAGCATGGAGATCTGGATCAAACCAGGATTGAAGACCACAACAACAACAACAATGCCGACTTTCACCTACAGAATAAAGTTGGGCCATTATCAGACCAATTCCAGGCAACATAATGTCCCAGAGAGGTCCTTCCAGAATTGTTACAAAAGGCACAGTTGGGATGGTCATACAAAGAAGAGCCACCGTGGTCTGTCGACTTCCTTCTTCCTTCCTTAAGAGGAGTGGTCTTAAATAGCGTCCAAGGCTTTTCTGGGCAGTCTTAGACAGGCTGACACGCGCTGCAGCATTAGCTTTATCCTCCCGATCATTAGTACCTCTGAGAAATGAAAGCTAAAAATTTAATGGAGGACTGCAACTTTACGTCGATGAAATCATTTGACGAACTTGATCAATGAACGTTGCGGTGATAGCTCGAAAGTACAACCGCTGCTGAAACACAAACACATCCATGCTGCTTCTCAGGTAATCTGCTGTTATCGTATCATTGCTTGACGGACTCTTTCTCACTTACCTTCATTTCCTACACTTTTCGCCATTTATTGTGCGCGATTTTCTCCATCCGACAAATCAATGACAGGCGGTCCAGTAATCTTTAACAATTGGAGCTTAAACCATGAATACCGTGCTATCACTGTAATTGCTCAAGTGCATTTCTAGTTCAGGTAACTTACAGCTTTATTCAGCATGTTTATGTGGGCCTATCTTCGGTCTTATCTACGTAGCGCAGTCTTTGATTTCTGTTAGTGGCTCGACATAATTAGAGCGATTAAGCGAAATAGCAAGACGATATACGCCTACAAGCACTAGGGGATACTGATGGTTGGGTCACTGTCAGGACAAGAACTTGCAAGGCAGGTGCCCCTTTTTGTAAGATAAGGCTGTACCAGGAGGGGACTACTACAACGTTACCTGAGTGACATGTTCTGTACCATCTATGATGTTGATTTACCGTCCAATATTTATTTAAAATAAACATAATACGACAACTGCGTTCCTCAGAAACGTTTTTGTGACTTATCTCCGTTTACATGGATCCAAGGATTATTACTAATGTTAAAATTCGAGGTGTAGTAATACATTTACGAGATGAAAGGGATGCAGTTTCTGTCGGAGAAATATTTCTATGACAGAATAGAGTGACAAAACATAAAGATGTAAGAATGCAGGGGTTAGCTGCATAACACTGAATTGCCACGAATACTTGATCGAAAACTCGTTGGATTTTAACCACTTAACACGGCTGAAAATCCGAAAGTATCTTATTCATAAACTATTTCACTAGGTTGTATGTAAGTGGGTAAGTTTTCTTAGTCATGTCCATAACTGGTGCTACATTATGAGTGAACATTTCGACTTTAAAACATATACGTGTAATAAAGCCATTTACTTACACGGATATGGTGTCTTTTCTTTCGGACATATCGATATAAGCATATAGTCCTGGCAATACCGGCCATGACGTTCTTCTTCGGTGCGGATGCACACATATTACCCGAACTCTTACGGGACTTGGTAAGAATGTCTTCCACGAGTAATGAGTCGAGTCGAATACTACGAATGTGGACATATAACTATAAGGTGATAATGTGGTACCCGCGGGAGGTGTGCGCGAGATAGTCCCTGCAGTCGCATTATCCTCAGTGCCCTCGGTGTCTCATATGGTGTTCGGTCAGAGGGCTGTTCGCCCTCTGTAATAAAAAACTGAGTAATGGAATACGCGATCAACTTGTCTTGTGACGTTCACCCAGACCAAACCAACGAACAATACCGAACAAAATGAAGAAAAAGAACAATGGATAGAGTGTCGTCTGCTATGTAAGCAGGAGATCCCGGGTTTGAGTCCAGGTTGGGGCACACATTTTCACCTGTCCCTGTGAACGCCCGTCAGCAGCTGAAGGTATTAATTTATAATTCTAGTTCCGATAAAGCCTTTTAATTACGCTGTCTTTTTCTTTTTTTTTTTTAAAAAAAAAAAAGGAGATAGATGCTATTAAATATTCATATTGTCCGTGCGGTCGTGTACCTGGTGCATGTGAGCGCTATGCGATATTACTATTGCATGGTTGGATATACAAACACTGTTGTTCATCCAACCCAGAGCCACTTCCTCCACTGCAATATTCATTGAACGGTGTGAAGCAAGGGTTTCAACCCTACATGCAGACACTATACTAGGAGAATAATGTTTTACACAATCATCCAACTACTTGCCAGTCTCAGTTGAAGACTTACTAGTGGAGAGAAATAACTTTGTAGAAAGACAAATCATATGTAGACTCAATAAGAGACACGTTTTTGTCCTCTCTCCTCTAGCCCCCCTCCCCCACCCCCACCCCTCGATCTTATCATATGGGGAGCATCTATATTTATGTGTCATCAACACCTCAACACAAGAGTTTAGTTGACTGTTACGTGTCAAGAGAACAATATTTGTCACTGATGTCCACGAAGCAATATCAGGCACAATAGTAATGTACGCACTAGAAAATGCTTTGACAAAGTTGAGACATGTAAAGTCATGATGTGGATGCAGGAAGGTCCCCATGCTTGGGAGTCACATGCTGGGATACGTGTGCTTTCCGAGTGTCATGTCGAAAAGCGTCGAAGCGATGTGCTTCGTCTCTTTTCATTCCGCGACACTTTAGTATGTATATTAGTTACTTTTTTAAATTAGTTGGACATTCAAGTTGATAACATCTCAATTAAATCCAACCGAAATCAGTTGGATTGCGTAAACACATGTTTATTTCTATTTAGAATACAATGAAGTGTTGGAGTGGGTGTTATCTTTCTTTTCTTTTTCATTTCAGCACCTGTAGTTAGGCCTTGTCTGGATACTGCGTAGGGATGAAAACGACTTCGGAGAGCTGTGTCCACTCCAGAGCAGATATGACATTCCAACTCGGATATTATCCTAGCCCCTATTGAGTATACAAGGAAAGTACCAAGCCTAGGGTTTTAAGATTGCGACTGGGCCACCAGCTGCCTGTTGTGCTGCCCACTTCTGGAGAGACGGCGTCAGTGAGGTGGCCCGGCCAACAGATTTACTGATATAGACATCCGCAAAATGCTGCTCTGGTGGAAGGAGGATTCTTAAACACCACGGACGGTTTTTGAGCCATTCTTAAGAGGCACTTTCTAGGGGAGATGAGGATGTTAGAAACTTTCTAGAAGACCTTGCAATTACTGAAAATAATCATCACACGATTCAGGCACTAGTTCAGGACATAGCAGAACATTTTTATTGCTTTCGTGTTCCCACGCTAGAAAAGAGCGTGCCAGGGGACTAAAAGTAAAATACAGGAACTGACTGGAACATTGTGACGTAACATTTTTTAGATTCGAGTTTCTGGAAGTGGGTCACCGCTCCACTTGATTGAGGTGGCTAAATATGTCCCGATTTAGTGGGAGCACAGTAGCGCCAACTTAATATTTTCATTGGCAATTGCTAATTGAGGTACAAAAAAAAAATATTCTCAGAACAGATGTTCTCTGCTCTCCTTCTACACTTCGGGTTCTGTTTCCAAGCGACGCACTTCGGGGTTTGCTCTGTGTTGAGACACTTTGGTCAGTACGCTTCAGGCAGATGCTTTCAAACAGGTGGACTTCGGGAGGAATCGACACCATCCTCACCCAACACATTCACACTTCAGTGATGGTGAGGTCGACATGTAGCGCCGGTGATACAGGTGACGATGAACTTAGTAACCGTTCATAATTTCATTATAAGGGTGAAACTTTGCTGGGGCATGCTCAGTTGCATAATAACTTCACTCGCTTCCTGGGCATGATAAAAGATCGAATCGCTGATTTTGGTCTGTCACTTTTAATATGACAAGAAGGCGAATTTACCATGCCATATTTTCCTATCCTAAATTTTGCCAACCACAGTTCATTGAACTTTCGTTTCTTCACCTTATTACAAATGTTTGTCATATCGACAGTAAGCTTTTTTTGAATTATTTGACAAGGCTTAAGAGACCACCTGTTGTCAATAAACTCAGGAATTTCATTTACGTTTGATTTTAATATCATAGTAAATCATCCCTGTGCATAACTAGCGAAAACTTGTGATTACCGCCGCCCTTAGAGTCATTTGTGGGTCAAAAATTAGCATTTAGTTTTCTGTTGTGCAAAGTTTAATTAGAAGCGTTTCATTGTGCAGGGATTAGGTAGGCAATTAGCTAGCTTCATTAATCTCTCTTTGACAGATTGAAGGTCTTGTTTTGCTGTCCATGACCAGGATTTCGGGAATTACTGTAATCTTTTTGTGAAACAGTTAGGTCAGAAATGTTCAACAAGTAGCAAAGATTTTGATTATAGTCATTTAACACTTCATTTCTTTCATTGCCAAGTGTTCGAGATACAATAGAACAGCTATATCATAGATTTAGATTAAGTTGCTGGCGTCAGTATTTTACAGATGTGTTTTTCTTGTATCTTTTCTCATGTTTTGTGGGTTGTGTTCCACATACTGTTGAATAATCGTCGTCGTGTCATCTGTGGTGATTTTTCTCTAACATATTTGAGTATTCTACGGTTTGACTGGGAACGAGAAGCCACATCAGGTTATTCAGTCTAATGTTAATGAATCAACAGACGTGGCGCAAAATCAGGATAGGAGAGAAATAGATACTTGAGTGAAGCAGATAATCTTTTCTAAAGAACGCACAGCTAACAGTGCATTCGGTAACGAAACAGATGTGGAACAAAAACATGCAGTTAGCAGGCACTGTGGGATATGATAGCGAGGAAGAGGTCACGGCTTGCGTCACGATAAGCTGACACGATAGCAAAAGACAGAAACTTCATTGTGGAGCAAAATGATCGGCCAGACACGCCACCAAAGATGTATAGTCGATTCAGTTCGCGGGCGATAACTTCAAGTAGAAGAGATGGGCCGTGAGGCACAGATTTTACTGCACTAGAATTTTTGAGGAATATGGAGAGGAATGAGCCCTCGCGCGACAGTTCAATTTATCTTTGCGCGAATATTCTCCTTGCCTCATAAATCAATTGTGGTCCGCTCTTGGATTACGACCAAAGGGTATGATGATGGGAAGCAAAAGGTTAGGTGTGCTCTCTTGGTGAGCGACTGGGAGAGAGAAACAAGGTCGGGAGGCGTTTGTTGAGACGGATTGAGCTCTGGTGCGCTGGTAGGGATAGTTGTGCCCTTGTTACGTAATTGAGTGGCGAACAGATGGAGCACGCCTGTATTCCGGTGGTGTTCTGAAGCGCGTCGTGGCCGGAGTGTTCCCTGGCCTGGGGCATAGCGGACGGAAACTTCTATTACACGCTTCAGGAAGAGTCATAGTAGATGTGATACGGCAGTGCAATGATGACTTCTCACCGGGATCGTGAACATCTTGTCGCCCACTTGCTGTGATGACTGCTTAATGGTGGGCTCTGATAAATTTCACAGCGAAACTTTTATTTACTGTAATTTTTATAGGGTAACATATCAGCCATATCGCACACTCTTTGTCTACCACCGTAAGGAAGAAGACCAGGAACAAATTGGGAGCGATTATTCATCCAAAGATAAAATTTGTCCTCATACTTGTGAGTTAATTAAATTGTGCTGAGCGAGGGCAAGTCTGGTGAATGAGATTTTCACGGTGGTTACATAATTTGCTAATTATGTAAGATACTGGTCGGAGCCATTGATAGTTGCTGAAGGCAAAATAGTTAAATTTTTTTGAACGGTGGTAATCTGAACAGATTCTTTTAAAATATTGTCTGTGCCTTTGCTCTGACCCTGTTCTTTTATTTCTTTCACGTGTTTCAAGTAGCTCTGACACTGTTCTTTTATTTATTTCACGTGTTTCAGGTATCTTAATAAGCTCCTAGGGCTTGTACTGATGGTTGACGAGCTTTATGTACGTCTTGAGTGGTTCCTTGTTACAGCCATGTGTAATTATACCATCACCTGATGCCAGTAGCTATTCCCGCTGATTCTGGGCGTAATGCCTGAGTCAGTTATTACTGTAATTCTTGCGACAACATGCAACCTTTCTGATGTGTCAAATTTGGTAGGTGGCTCAGAAAGTAGAGTCCTGTGTAAGCCTTTAATTCTTTATTTATCTTTGTTAATGTGTTGCCATTTCACTTTAGTTGCTAGAAAACATCACTACAAGAACTCTTGCGCTTGCAGCCACAGTAATGTTTAAGAGTTTAAAGTTTATTGAGTGTTTGAAGGTTTAAAAGAGAGGTTACGATTGAGTTTTCTTCTGTAATGCTTGCTTGTTCGAGGCCATTGTGGGCATGATCAGTTCAAGGTATAATTAATATCCTGATTACCCTTTCGAATATTTTATCTTTAATAAATGTGTTGTAACGTATTATGCTTTTGATAGTGAATCCAGCCCTTCACTATTCCAGAACATTGCTCCTGGAAAACGCCTCATTTCAAGGAACAGTAAGCTAAGGAAGGAATATTTCAGGATGTTGGCGCTAAAACTTGAAGCGTTTAGGAATGAAATAAAGGAAGATACAAACGGTAAGATAGGAAACTGAGGCAGAAACAGAGAAGACTAGGATCCAAGGAAAAAAAATTAAAATGGCGGAAGAGGCAAAAGAAGAGGCAATGGAGGCGAGAAAGGGAGAGGAGATATGAAGGCAATATTAGAAAAGAGAAAAGAAGCCAGGGAGTAACCTACTGTAGCTAGAAAAGAAAGCAGGGAAAAATTGATACACACAACAGCAGAAACGAAGGACTTCAGAAAAGTAGCGAAGAAAGCAAAATATTAAGCCACAGAGGTTAGGAAGTGGCTGAAGGGGGTAAAATGATACCTAAACAAGCGCTGGAAGAAACGAATGTTCGATTAGAACAACTTACGCTCATAGAAGATTAGATATAAGTAGGGAGAGCAAGATGTACCGGTGAATAAGACAGAAGAGTGGATCGATAGTGTTGAAAAATGTATCGTCAGCAAACTAGTTGAAGCCACTGAATGGTTAGAGTCGCAAATCAAGAAATGATGGTGAGAGAAGTGCACGATAGAGATACGGGATGAGGCAGCTCAGTCACAGCTTCTGATGCAGTATGGGAAGAAATTCAATCTCTACTCAAATTCAGACAGGCACAAGATTGAAGAAACCAAAATACTGACGGCTTGAGAAAACCAGTAACCCAAGTTATATTATTAGAGGCAGGCGTGAGGCAAACCCGCAAGTTGGTCTCCCACTGCAGGAGAGCTAGAACTGTAGAGTGTGGAGTATTTACTGACCACACCGTTCATACCACGGCAACGTCTGGATGAGGTTTCTTAAAGAGTCAGAATTATATGTTGTGAAATGATGTACGTATGCTGAGTTTCCAGATTAGTGAATTTGCCCCATGATTAGGAGGAAGTTGACTTTCTTTGTGTGTTTTTCTTTAAGCAACACAGAAGGTGCCCGAAAATGTGGATCGCAAATGTCAGCCACAGCCTGCAGTTGTGTGATGCATTCAGCTGAGAGTTTTACAAACACTATTCGATAGCCACAAAGTAAATACACAGAAAATTAAGCAGGGAAACAGAGACAGAGATGATGAAAAGAAGGAGAGCTAATTCAAGAGTAATTTGAACACGTCAAAGAGGATAAATAAAGGAGGAAACTGTAAGAAAGGAATCAGAATAATTGAAAGTACCAAACACGCTCATGTCAGGTTTACATCAATCTGACGGTAATATAGAAAGAGATTGAAATGTGTTATTTCACTGGTATGGATGCGAATGAGAGTGGTAATACTATACTGTAAAACACATGTATGTTTTTGCTTCTGACAGTACAGCCTACGGATTCGAGTGACGTGCAGATGGAGCAAAAGGCTAGAAGAAGTAAAAGGATAAAGGAAAAGTATAACAATAACAGGCAGAGAAGTTGAACAACAGATGAGAAGAGTGATAAAAAAGAAAAGGAAACGGAGACACCCAGAGTAGGTAGTGCAGTCGATAGGCTGAGGTTTCATGTTCTTTTCAACTTATTATGTTAACGGTGTTTAGATTAGACATAAATTGCATAAAGTAAAATATAATATGAAATATTGCATGAGGGGAGAATGAATGATGATGCGTAGTTTCTAACAAGATAAATGGACGAACTCTCAGCTCTTTAACGTTAGATTATACATTTATGTTCTTCTTCATTTAATCAGTTGCGAAAGATTAAATAATAAGAGAGAGTTTCCAGAATGAGAATTTCACTCTGCAGCGGAGTGTACGCTGATATGAAACTTCCTGACAGATTAAAACTGTTTGCCGGACTGAGACTCGAACTCAGGATCTTTGCCTTTCGCGGGCAAGTGCTCTACCAACTGAGCTACCCAAGCACGACTCACGACCCGTCCTCACAGCTTTTCTTCCGGCAGTGCCTCGTCTCCTACTTTCCAAACTTCACAGAAGATCTCCTGCCAGCTGTGAGGACGGGGCGTTAGTCGTGCTTGAGTAGCTCAGTTGGTAGAGCACTTGCCCGCGAAAGGCAAAGGTCCTGAGTTCGAGTCTGTCAGGCACACAGCTCTAATCTGCCAGGAAGTTTCATATCAGCGTACACTCCGCTGCAGTGTGAAAATCTCATTCTGGAAACATCCCCCAGGCTGTGGGTAAACCATGTCTCCGCAATTTCCTTTCTTCCAGGAGTGCTAGTTCTACAGAGGTCGCAGGAGAGCTTCTGTGAAGTTTGGAAAGTAGGAGACCAGGTACTGACGGAAGTAAAGCTGTGAGGGCGGGGCGTGAATCGTGCTTGGGTAGCTCCGTTAATCCGCCTTCGGCAATGCTGCGGCACGGACGTCTGTTTACGTCCCTGCCGGTGAAGTTCGCGCTCGCGCAGTTGTTAACCTCTTCGGCGTTCTCGCGCGTTTTTAAGACTCGATATAGAATGGCACATGCATACCGAAAGCCGACTCTCAAGATTAGTTTTTAGAATGAATATGCGGGCCCGAAAGCCTATGAAATCGAAAGGTTCCTACGAGACGAAGTTAAACTTGATTACAACGAACTTATTGGAATACACCTCTCCATAGTGAGCAGTGTCGTTTACGACGATTAACGATGCAGTATGTGACAATCATCCGAGATACTAAACATGGACTCAAATTTCGTCACTCTGATGGACATGTTGAAGTAACTGTTGATCACGCAGGACTGGGCTTACGAAACATACGTATTTTCGAACTTCCCTTCGAGGTTCCGTCTGACTTGGTCATTGACGCCTTACGCCCATATGGAAGAGTGCTTAGCCACGTAGAGAAAAAATGGTCCCACTTCACGACTTACCCCGTTCTCAATGGGGCGCGTCAAATCAGAATAGAACTGACACAACATGTACCCTCATACTTGTTCATCGGCGGATGTAGAGCTATAGTCATCTACGATGGACAACCCAAAACATGCTCAGGCTGCAGGAAAGAGGGCCACGTCCGATCCGAATGTAGACAGCGTAGGATTGTGCAAGTTCCAAATGGCGAACCCGTGCCTCCGTCCACGTTGACGCCGCTGACAGTAACGTATGCGGACACATTTCGAACAGATCCCATCCCGAAGAATGACCAGCTCCAACATCCTGACAGTTTACGGCAACCGACTGCAGCAGAGACCGCCACCTGTGACGAAACGACGTACAATTCCGCCACTCCGGCGCCGACGACGCCGTTAACCGACCGGAAAGGATCGGTAGGAGGTGTGGAAATTGACCCTACGGTTGTGCCGACAGCTGCTTTCGTCCCTGAGCACCGGGAGACTTTTCCGCACTCGGACACGGAGGCGCACATGCGCAAACAACGATCGCCGAAGCGCCGCAAGAAACGACGGCTAGCGCCGTCCGATACCTGCTTTCTGCAGTCCACGCAGACGGACTTGCGCGTAGCGTCGATACAGTGCATCCGGATACGCAACGGGAGGTTCTACCTCCCACACAGCAGTACGACACGAATCATACGAGACAGGTGTTGAATACAGACACACCGGACGGGAAGCCGACGGAAGGAGTCCCTCCTCTCACCGCAGCAACGCCACCGCCTTCGGTCAGCCAGGCCGGAGAAACATGAGGGGAGCTGGACCTCCAGCACAGGAACTGTGACGACGAATCCGATAATGACGCACAGACCGACGACGCAGCAGCAATGGCGGGTGCTGCGTCCATCGGATGTTAACCACGCAGAACACGTAGACTGCCGCACAGACAGCACGTCGCCAAGCAGCAGCACACAAATTGACATAAGCGTTCATGTGCGCTTTACGCACTGAGGAACAGCGGCAGGCATATCGAACAGCCTCTATTAATATTAATACAATCAGAACACCGGTCAAATTGCAATTATTAGGAGACATGTTGCATGCCTCAGCCGTCGAGATCGTTCTTCTGCAGGAAGTATGTGTTGAGAGCTTCCCCGACCTCTATGAGTACGATACATAAATTACACCCAATACAGACGGCGGCAGCGGAACAGAGATACTTCTACGTGGCGGCATAGTAGCCGAGGACGTGGTGTACCTGCCGTCAGTGCGAGGACTTGCGCTCACAGTGCTGGGAGTACGGATCGTTAATATTTACGCACCGTCGGGGTCCGACAGTCGGCGCGATCGATCCCGATTTTACGCAGAGATTGCAACACTATTCTTAGGCCGTCATGAACATGTCTTATTTGGAGGCGACATCAACTGCGTGCTCGCACTAAAAGATCAACACCCACGTTATAATTCATGCCCTGAGCTGCGGCAACTGATAAAGGACATGAATCTCATTGATACATGGGAGACGATACATGGCGACAGGCGCGGATACACCTACGTCACGAGTCACTCTGCAAGTCGTCTCGATCGCATTTGCGTAACACGTCGTCTCGAACCTGCGTACCTCGATGCGAAATTGTGGCCCGTCGCCTTTTCAGATCACATAGCATATATATGCACTGTCTCCCTGAGTCGTCAACGAGTGTGGAGGAGTTGCAGTGTTTGGAAACTGAATACAGCACACCTCAGGGAACCTGAGTGCAGACGCTTAATCGAAGACACTTGGAACATGTGTGAACGACGCCCCCCGACATATCTGACGACGTTGCAGTGGTGACTGGAATGCGTTAAGCCTGCATTGCGCCGAGCGTTAATTGCTTACGGAAGAGAGCAGATGATGTGGAGGAATTTTATTTCACGATGTTTGGGGAACTTTCTGTACAAGCGCCTTCACAAGGTCGTAGTGATAAACGAGCGGAGGCCCAAATAATTTCCATTACCCGCCGCCGTTTGGTGGGCGTCGCAATCCGTGCCAGGGCCTTTGAACGATTCTGTGGAGAAGCACCGTCGATGTATCACGTTATCAGAGAAAAACAACTTAGCCGCAGAACCTTATTACAGACGGTCGTACTGCCAGATGGTCGCCCTATGACAACAGAAAAAGACATTGTCAACGCTTTTGTAGAACACTACGGTCATCTCTATGAAGAAGCGGAACACGATCGACAGCTTTTCATGAGGTCCGACGAACGCTCTCCGCGTGTCTCGACGAGACGGCCAACCGGGAGTTAACAGGGGAAGTCACAGTCGACGAAGTAATGGAAGTGCTTGGTAAGGGAGCATCGCACAAATCGCCGGGGCCCGACGGGTTTCCGTTAGAGTTCTATCGTACGTTTAAAGATCTCATGACTCCACAGTGGACTGCCATGTACTGCGAATTGATGTCTCCCAACGTGCCTCTTCCACCCACCTTCGTGGAAGAAATGATCATTCCCATCCCAAAACCATCCGGCGGCACAGGGATACAGGCCTACCGGCCACTGACCCTTCTTCATTGCGACTACAAGTTCTACACCAGGATACTTTCAGTTCGCATTAAACGCGTAATATGCCAAGTGATATCACTTGACCAAACCCAGCTAGGAGGGGATAGCAATATACAAACGGCACTCAGCGACTACCGCGATGTTATCGCACTGGCAGCAATATGTCGTCTCCGGGGTGCATTGGTATCGATAGACTTCGATCACGCCTTTGACAGGCTGAGCCATGCTTATCTCAAGGAAGTGATGACGCAAATGAAGTTTCCAAAAAGTTATGTCAAAGTCGTTATGGGACTACTCCAAGAGCCGCATCCAGAGTGCTCATCAACGTACGCTTGGCGGTGCCCATCACCATCTCACGATCGGTCAGACGAGGGTGCCTGCTGTCGACGATATTGTATGCCATCGCTGTCGAGCCGCTGCTCTGCGGGCTCCGGAACAAACTCCAAGGAATGACCATAAGGCACAACAAGTTTATATGCAGAACATTCGCAGATAACCTAGCGTTTTTAACACGGTTAGGCGACGAGGCAAGAGCGGCCCTGCATTGGATTAATTTGTATTGTATGGCTACGGTCGTATGAACATGGCAAAATCGGGAGCGATGAATATCGGGAGAAGACTCCCGACAGGAAACGTAGCACCATACAGCCGATCAAAAAGATGAAATACCTAGCAGTTACCTTCACTACAGACGTTCGACGCATGGCGGCACTGAGCTACTGACATCTTCTGCAAACAATTCGTGTGTGTGTCCGAAGTCACAGGTTAACGGCACTGGATATGATACAACGGGTCACCTTTGCCAACACTTATCTAGCTTCTCGCATCCCCCACCTGGCACAAGTTCTTCCTATGCCGGTGGTGTTGGCGCGCCGAATCCTGGCGGCATTAGGATATTTTGTGAGCACATGTCTGCTTTTTAAGTTCGGATACGAAACCCCCACCCTTCCTCGCAGTCATGAAGGTCTTGGACTAGTCCACATACGCGACCGAGCATTGACTATTTATGTAAGCACCATGATAAAGGTGCGGACACGACACCGGACAAGTCTGACGGGCACCGTGGTAGACGAACTAGCTGCACCTTCTCGTTCGGCTCCGGTAGCGGTGTCTCACATCTCACCATCGTTTGCCCATATGCGAACCTTTTTTGTGCAACACAGTTAGGTACATATGGAACTACCGACTACCAGGACGGCAATGGCACATGATATCTACCGCGTCTTGACTCGACGACCGCCGAATAATGCTGTAGAACGCCGCCAACCAACAGTTACGTGGTCAGTGGTATGGCGTAAAGTGCACCACCCACACCTTGACACGGGAACGCGCGCACTGTGGTATTAGGTGGTAAATGGGAAATACGTGTCTCGTTCCAGGCTGCATACAGCTCGTATGGCAGGCGAGTCCCTGTGTCCGCAGTGCAATGTTATAGACACCTAGGAACATCGCCTGATATGCGGGCCTTCGGCAGACGTATGGTGTTTGGTCAAAAAATGATCGCCATCCTCCTTCGGGAAGTGCCGCAAGCAATAGAACCACGGATACCACTTCTCCCAGATATGACCTGTTATCCCCGAACAAAGACAAATGCAGTGACTTGATTCGAGGTTTGACAGTGCGTTATCATTTCCGTGACGGCAGTAAGAATGTACTCGACTTTTGAGCCTTACTACAAGAACATCACTCACAGCTTATGAGACATCCGAGATATCGAACATATTACGTTAATTTTTTAGGGAGTGCCTTGTTTGATCCCCCACCCAGTTTGGGTGTCCCGGGTCGGATAATGTAATTATTGCCCGTAAGTATCAGAACAAGAAAGTACCAGGACAGTGGAGAGGACCCACCACCACACGTGAAGACGTACCAGACACCAACGCGAGGTATGACGGGATTAGCGAGGTACGCACCCAAGAAGAGTGATGTGGTCCGTTATTGTTTTGTACTGACAGAAGCAGGATATTTTTTTCACTTTATTTAAAAAACGACCACTTATTTACGTTTCCCAGAAATATTTTATTTTGTAAAGGTCATCGTCTTACATAAAAAAACTGAAAGAAGCAGTTTATGTTTGTTATTGTTACACCATTATGTAAAAAAAGTCCACTTATTTACGCTTCCCAGAAAGATTTTATTTTATAAAGGTCATGGTCTTATATTAAAAAAAAGTTGGTAGAGCACTTGCCCACGAAAGGCAAAGGTCCCGAGTTCGAGTCTCGGTGCGACACACAGTTTTAATCTGCCAAGAAGTTTCAAGAGACAGTTTCGTTATCGTTTGCTGAGGTTCTATTTACCTCATAATTAAGGGCCATTGATAAAACTTAACCTTGTTTCACGTACTTAAAGTTATATCAAGTCTTTCAGGAGGAACTGTACCCTCATTGTAAAAGAATTTTTAACTTTATATAAGGTGTCATGTAGATCTAATGTTAGGAGTACAAATTAATGTTGGAATTCTGAGTGCTTTGCAGATGAACGTGCAACCCAACAGATGTGCAAGCAGCAGAGAGTAGACGGCTCTTGCCATAGGCCAACACAGGTGGCCGGAGGATGGGGATTAGGCCCACGACGAGAATGCGAAACCGCTGGTCCAGCTGAGCTGAACCACTTTTACCGCAGATGGGGGTAGGCGGTACGAGCAGTCCAGAACCAAACGACAAACAGCAGCGCCCACTTGTTTATGACTTGGGATCACATGGCTAAACATGCCGCATTGTATGATACAGCAGAGTCGAACGAGTGATAGATGGCCGCTAGCTTACCTATGAGGACAGACATATGCCGTATCAAAGTCAACAAATCCCGGAGTGCCCATGAACAGCAGTGGTAGGATATTTTTTGAGACGGCAGAAGGTTAACTAACAAAAGCACGGCCTGATACAGTACCTGCTTTGATAGAGACAATTCGGGCAGTCTGTGCCATACGCTTAGCTGCACAGACAATCCATGTGGAATACAAATGACACTTTTCTTCAGGCTGTACTGTGAGAGGAGGATCAAATGGCATGGTCTTCACTTACCTATCCTTGCACTACCATATCTGCTGATACTTTCCAAAACCCATGACGGAACTGAAATTTGGAGCAAACACTATCTGCATACCACTATAACAGCAGATCAAGCAGCAGTATGACGAGAGAATATGAAGCAACTTAATCCGCCTCAAATGGTAGGATCAGTAGACAAGCACCCCACTTGGCAGAGGACGACATGTGATGGATGATAGAGGCAAGGAGAACACAGTGTGTTATGTGAATTCTCAGAAACCTCACGGCAACAATGTAGAGAACGACCACGACGTCCACTTCCACGTGATACCACCAAGATGAAGAGACGACAGTACAATACATGCGCATGCGCAAGCCGATGAGCTAGCTCTACGACACCTGAACCCAACTGCGCGACAAATCCTCGGCCTCCCTAGGACTGAACCACATACCTCTCGCCACAAGCCGGCCTGGGTGGCCGAGCGGTTCTAGGCGCTACAGTCTGGAACCGCTCGACCGCTACGGTTGCAGGTTCGAATCTTGCCATGGGCATGGATGTGTGTGATGTCCTTAGGTTGGTTAGGTTTAAGTACTTCTAAGTTCTAGGGGACTGATGACCTCAGAAGTTAAGTACCACAGTGCTCAGATCCATTTTGATCTCTCCACAAACTTAGACAAAGACGATGCTTACAGCGTTCTGTAAGTGTCTGCCATCTGGAAACTTACGATTTCTGATATTTCTTTCTTTCCGGAAGTTGTAATTTTTCGTTACGTTTAACGCTTTGCTTATATTCTATGCTTGATACGTGTGTTTCCTTAAAATTACCCTCATGAAGAAAATGGCTCTGAGCGCTATGGTACTTAACATCTGAGGTCATCAGTCCCCTAGAACTTAGAACTACTTAAACCTTATCAACCTAAGGACATCACACATATCAATGTCCGAGACAGGATTCGAACCTGCGACCGCAGCAGTCGCGCAGTTTCGGACTGGAGCGCCTAGAATCGCTCGACCACCGCGGCCGACTACCCTCATGAAGAGTGTGAAGCAACATAAGATATACACACAACATAAGATATACACATTTTAGCAAGTAGACGTTTTAACCTTTAATGAGATGCTTTTGTAATTAATTTGCCACATCTATACATTGTGTATAACTTAGACAAATACACTCGAAGTCACACGTGTAAAAACTGCAATTGTGGAATGTGCATTGGATTTTACTCTTTTATTTTTAATTTAGTTCTGATAAATAGGGAGTTACTTCTGCTTGTTTATTTTTGTTTAGTCTAAATATTTTGTTTGTTTTCATTTGTATGTATGTGTGTGTGTATTAAGCCTGCGCCGGCCAAAGTGGCCGTGCGGTTAAAGGCGCTGCAGTCTGGAACCGCAAGACCGCTACGGTCGCAGGTTCGAATCCTGCCTCGGGCAGGGATGCTTGTGATGTCCTTAGGTTAGTTAGGTTTAACTAGTTCTAAGTTCTAGGGGACTAATGACCTCAGCAGTTGAGCCCCATAGTGCTCAGAGCTATTTGAACCATTTGGTTCACAGCCCCACAACAGACCACAGCAATCAGAATCAAATTAATACGCAACACCAAAGAGAAATCCGGGAAGTTCAAGATCAGCTGACACAGGTAATACAAGAATTACGTATTTCAGAGGCCACTCGCGCTCCAATACGGGAAGAGGGACATAGAAATACGGAACAGCCACAAAATAATAACTCAGGGCACTTCGGAAATTATGAAAGAAATTGGCAAGGTACACCAAATTTTGAGATGGAACCGCCGAAACGACGTAACAATGACCGACATGTGACTCGCCGACATGATGATTTTGACTATAAGCTGTTCATTACTACACGTAAACTCAAAACATTTAAGAATTCTGGCAACGACATTCATCCACAAGCATGGCTCCATCAATTCTCTCATTGTTTTCCTCCCAACTAGTCATTAGAGCACAGATTAGAATTTATGTGTGGCTACTTAGAGAATGAACCAGCTGTAAGAATGCGATCAGTCATTCACGATTGTCACAGTGAAGGAGAATTTTATCATGCCTTCCTCTCAGCATATTGGTCTCAAGCTACGCAAGACCGAGTAAAACATAGCATCATGATGATGAAACACTTTGAACAATCTGAATTTTCCAGTTTTGTCAAATATTTTGAAGACATGTTGCACAAGAATCAATACCTGTCAAACCCAAACAGCCCTTCAGAAATCATCCGCTTTTGCTTAATGAAATTGCCTGAACATTTATGAAATATTATTTTGGCAGGACGTTGCAAAGACGACATTGAAGCTTTTCATGGACTCTTACTAGAACTAGAAATTGACTCAGACAGTCGCGGGATGCGAAAACATGAAAACAATCACTACAGGTCACATCCGTCACAATTCCGTGACGACAGAAACAATAACTGGACACGACAAGTCTATTCTTACAACGCAAATCGTGACCAAAACAGACACCACCCATATGACAACCACTGGCAGAGTAATAATAGTTACAGAGAAAGATCGCATTTCCGTAGTAATGAATATGACAGAGATTACCATAGAAACAGACAATATGGGAACAGAAACAATTATTATCCAGGGAGACAGAATAACTTAAGACGCAACAGTTCAGCGCGCAGTTACGATTTCGGGAGAAATTCTCCACCACATGACCGACAAACAAGAAACAATGTAAACTACCGACAAAACGACAGACCTGAATTTCATCAGAACTGGCGGGATTCAAACAGAGCAGGGCCCCCTCGACAAGGTGAATTTGTAGAAGTTAGGTCTCCAAATCCCATAAACGACGCGCGCCAACAAAGAGACAATAGGCAATGACTCACACCGGGGCAGCCACGAAATGTACGTATGAAACTGACGACGCAGCTGCCGTAGCTGGTAATTACGTAAAAATGGAAGACATTAGGGACATCTTACTCCAGGAACACGACGTAAAACAGAACAACATTGCATATCCTGTGATTCACATTACAGTAAATGACGTAAAATTTACGGCAGTACTTGACTCTGGCAGTCCCATTTCGTTAATTAGTGAAACAGCCTTTTGCAAATGTAACATATCGAACGATTGCCCCACACTTCCGTTACGTAAGATTAAATTACAATGTGCAATCTTGGGAAAAATTGTAGATGTACGTCAACAAACCAACTTAGAATTCTTTTCTCAAAGCCACAGCTTCATGTGAACTTTCTTATTGTTCCATTATTGTCGACGGAAATTATACTGGGAGTAGACTTTTTGAATGAATACAAAGCAACCTTAAACTTTCACGATGCTGAAATAAGTTTAGAGAAAGAAGGTAAGTCAATAGCTTTGAAATTTGAAGATTGGCTCTCAAACCATGACGAGGAAATTAATCGGCTTTACCTTCTGTTAGACAACAGTTCGGAATTTTCTACGGAACTAGACACTAAAAATCACTCTGCAAGTACTGACAGGGATGATATCGACGACATATTTGATACTAATGAGTTAATTCAGAATAAAATTCGAGCAATTGAGAATTGTAATGACACTGATAGGCTAACCTTTTTGAGATTTTAAAAGCACATTCCACAGTTTTTACTCACAAAACAGGAACAATCAAGGGATTTCAATACCAATTTTGTGTTCGTGAGCATATTAAATTTTGTGTTAGACCATACGTAATTCCAGCACATTAGAGGGACCGTGTTAGAACAGAAATACAATCTATGCTTAACGAGGGCATTATTGAGCCTGCAGTAAGCTCATACAACAATCCATTACATGTTGTTGAGAAGAAAAATGGATCGATCAGACTTGTCTTAGATTCGAGACAAATCAATACTATCATCATTCCTGAAACAGACAGGCCGCAAACGATGGAAGAACTTCTTCAAAATTTTAATGACGTAAAAGTGTTGTCTCCTATTGATCTCAGATCCAGCTTTTATCAGATCGAACTTCATCCAGAATGTAGAAAATACACAGCTTTCCTTTGTTTCGGCGTTTGTTATCAGTTTCCGAAACTTCCTTTTGGTTTGAACATTTCTTCGGCAGCATTCATTCGGGCGCTAAATTCCATATTATCTGAGTTCTTAAAACGTCACATCACCTTATATGTGGACGATATTCTGATAGCAGAAGCCTCATGGGAACAACACAGTCGCATCCTCAACAGCGTGTTACATATTTTTGCAGGATCTGGAATTACAGTTAACTTTGAAAAATCTGAATTCGGTAGGTCAAAGGTGAGGTTTTTGGGACATGTTATTTCTTCTGAAGGTATTCAGCCGGATCTTGAAAAGTTAGAAGCAGTAAGAGCCATTCCAGTTCCATCCACAAAAAAAGTCCGCAGTTTTCTAGGTCTCGTAAATTTTTACCATCGTTTTTTGAATATGCAAATTCTAGTTACACCAAAACTTCGTTCTCTCACTGGAAAAAATACTATTTGGAACTGGGACGAACAAGCACAGTTGGAATTCAATTCTTCGAAAGAATCGCTACTTAACGCGACAATACTAGCTCATCCAGATCTGTCACAAGATTTCTGCCTTAGCACGGATTCTTCTAAAGTCGGTCTTGGTGCCCATTTATTTCAAGAAGCCATAGAAAATGACACTACTGTTCAGAAAACCATTGCTTTTGCTAGCCGACTGCTAACAAAATCTGAAAAAAATTATTTCGTTACTGAATTAGAAGCTTTAGCTATCGTTTGGGCATTTAACAAATTCCGTTTCTTTCTTTCTGGTAAGCACGTAAAAGTATACAGTGATCATCGTGCATTACAATTTCTTATGTCTTCAAAATTAAATCATGACAGGTTAAAACGTTGGGCACTGTTTTTGCAATAATTCCGCTTCACAATAGTCTACATTCCCGGCAAGGAGAACATTGTTGCGGACGCACTGTCACGCGCACCGGCTGGGCTTGAGAAAAGTAACACAGAAGGCAACCTCGAGAAAAATGTCAGTATTCTTTACAATCAGAAAGTCGCCTTTGAAAACTTCATCACCACATCTTTAAGGGACATTGCTCATGAACAAGATAAAGATCCGATTTGGAAAGACATCAAGAGCAAATGGCATGAAAAGACACACACACAGATTCGGCATTATTACCTGGTTAGAAACTACATACTCTTCAAACGCTGCACTGTTGATGACAAGCTATGGGTACTTTGCAATCCAGACGATTTTGTTAATAAGCTCATTTGGTACATTCATTTCAGCTACGCACAATTTGGTCCACGAAAATGTTATCATATTCTTCGAACGACTTGTTATTTTAACAATATGGAAAAGAGAATTCCAAGAGTCTTGTCTATTTGTAAACTTTGTCAAAAGGCGAAACCATCTACTGTCTCACATCGTGCTCCGTTGTTTCCTATTATTCCTTCTAAATTAATAGAATTTTCTGCTGTTGATCTCTTGGGACCGCTTGTTAGAACATCTAATGGATTTTCGTACGTTCTAGTCACTGTTGAACTTACTTCAAAATTTGTTTCTTTCACTCCGTTACGTAAAGCCACTGGACGGTCTGTATCCAACGCCTTTGTTAAAAATTTCTTACGTGAAGTTGGACGCGTTAGTAAAGTCATTTCAGATAACGCACCGCAGTTCAGATCAGCTGCTTGGTCACGCATGCTTCGGAATCATAAAATCAAACCTGTTTTTATTTCATTGTACTCACCACATTGTAACCCGTCTGAAAGGATTATGAAAGAAATCAATAAGCTTTGCAGACTTTATTGTCACAGAAAGCATCGGCATTGGGACAGATATTTACACTTATTTCAAAATGTGCTGAATGAAATGCCTCACGACTCCATTGCTTTACCACCTACTCTTGTACTGAAGAATGAAGAACCACCGAACAGAATCAGAGAGCTTGTACCTTTCCCGAATACACGTAAACTTCGACACAAAGACATAATTGATTTGGCTCTTAAAAATATAAAATCTGCAGCAGACAAAAGGGGAAAACTACACGGTAAAGCAAATGCAAAGAAATTATATATTGGTCAGAAAGTTCTCATTAAAGCTCATTCATGGTCACATAAGAAGAAACACTTGAGTCACAAATTCTTTCTAGTTTACAATGGACCTTACAGAATCTGACGTATACCACATGATAATTGCGTTGAAGTTGAAACTCTGCGTACTAGGAAGAGTAATGGTTTACACCACATTTTACATGTAAAACCGTTTATTGAAAGATAATCTGCTTTTTAACTTTGTCTTTGCCAAAAAACTTTTCACTTCACATTTCTAGTATGCATTGTCAGACTTAGAATCTGTTAACATGCAACAATGTTTGAAGTTAAATATCCAATTAAGAACCTGGGCAACTTATTTAGACAGTAATTACGAATGCATTGTTATAGTGAACAGATGACACAGTGTTATACATTCTTGCAACAAGTTGTACGATTACGTAACGACTATCAGGCTTACATACTCAGAACTTATAATGCTAATGAGATATTAATGCAACATTTTGGTTTACTTGAAAAGATTTTATTTGAAGTACATTCGGTGAGATTAAAGATGACTTAGCATTTGGTTTCTTTGATAGCTACACGATTATATCACGACGCTATTAATATGTGACACAATTTACATTGTTGCTTTTGCGGTGTTTCTGTTTTATATCTGCACAGTTTTTCTGAATTATTCTGGGAAGTAAAACATGTTTTAGTAGTAACTTTTGTGGTATAGTAACAATGAGACAGCTTTTTTTGTAGCACAACAATACGTTACAGTGTAGTACTTTCTTGATCACGACGATATCTATATGCATAGCATTTCACTTTTGTTTATGATGAGGTAAGTACATTGACTTCGGCAGAACTTAGATTTCGGAGGACGATAACTACGACACTTCCACACAATTATCTTACAGCAAGACGCACATTTAGCGCTAAAGGACATGTATTTCAGTGATTAATTTTGTCCTTAAAACATTTATGTTTAACGATTTTTGAACTGCAATGATACAAAGGTTTTCCCTGATACATTTCATTCCATTGCTGTAATCTGTAACACCTGAGGGTATAAATACATTAATCCTCAGGGGGTACACGCTTACTTTGTGTACCATGTGTTTGCCAATCACAAGGAGCCCTAGCTAATATGGTATTTGCTTATACAACTTTACACATCGGTACCATATTTCTGTAACACAGAATTACACAGCTATCTGATCATTTAACTGGGAGAGACAAACATTTATTTTACTACATCAGTGACAGATGTTTACGTAATTACACCGTTGGATAACTTCACACTTACGAAATTGTATTTTGTCTGTACTTTGTGAACTGTTCATACTTTTTTGGAACCGTTGTGATACTATGAGAGCTTTAAATGATGTATTTGGTATGGGATCATGATTTTAAAGTAAGTTTGAGGTAGATGACACTATAGAAATGAGCAGAGAATTTTTTTTAGGTTTTGAAATTATTGGAGGAATCTACGACGATTTTGAGAATTGACTGAGATGTTGTGATATTATTACGACGACGATGTGTATTATGCTTTTGAGGTATGTTTATGATCAATAAGATGATGATACCGTATATGAGGAGTTTGATTATGCTACGTATTTCTTATGATGAAATATTGAAGAAGTGTCAACGAATATGTATATGTATAAAAAGGTAAGGAATAATTAGTAGTGGTTAGGGACTATGCTTTGTGGAAAAGGATGTTGGAAACAAAGAATCGTACTTTAAGAGTTATGAAATGTGTGTAAACGCGTGAATGTGTCACAATGCCGGCGAAAATTTTTTGGACACTGTTATATTCATAAGATTTTGTATCTACACATTTGCAACGCAAATTCTCGACCCGTGAAATTTTGTATATGAGACTGCCACTGTAGTGCAAACTGGTGTTGTAAATATTTCGGTAAGAAAGTTAAGTGACCACCTGCACATAATGCGTCGTGGGCACCCAGCTTGGCGACAGTCGCCTGGAAAAAAGCCATTTGTGTGTGCCTTTCAGAGGCACCGCTGGAGAAAAAAGGAGGTCATTATCCTCGCTATTGACATTCCTTTGTAGAAAGTATCGCAAATTCGACACACTCGGACTTGAAAACATATGATTATACTGTGGAGCTCTTAATTTATGATATTTACTAAAATGCCTAATGAAACGATAAGAAACATTTCACGGCTATTGTCTTGCTAGTTGAGAGAAATGCCATATGGCTTGCTTTATGTATTTATTTACTCATTTTGTTTAATATCTAGTTTCTAGCTGCACTGCAGCATTGGTTAAAATAAAATTTAATAGATGTACTAATATAAATATTTTATGCCTACAGATCCAGTAAATAATTTTATGATTTATTCAAAAAACGAAGGAGCATTAAAAGACATTTCCCTTCACAGGAATTGCATACGGAATTTTCTTTTCAACTACTTGGTAATTTTTTTGGTAGAATAACTTCTTGTGGTGCACCACTTTAATTACATAGACATTACGATGTGAATATACATTTCCCTTGTCTGCATTGCTGTCTTTAGTGTAATTTTATTTTTTTTGCTTGAGCTATGTCATGTGTAGATATAAGTTATTTCATTTGCTGCTGCTGTTTGCCAGGCATAGTGTTACTAAATTTGACTTTGTGTTACTCTGCTAAGCCAGTTTACTACTGATTTATTTTTCTTGTTTGCTGCTCATTGCCTGATATTAGTTGTAATATTGTTGCTTAGTTTGACAATTTGTATTTTTTTTTGTCCTTGCTGTTTGTGTTAATTTGTTATGTGCTGCTGCATTGCCTCATCCCTTGGTATATACAGGGTGATTCAAAAAGAATACCACAACTTTAAAAATGCGTATTTAATGAAAGAAACGTAATATAACCTTCTGTTATACATCATTACAAAGAGTATTTAAAAAGGTTTTTTTTTCACTCAAAAACAAGTTCAGAGATGTTCAATATGCCCCCCCCCCCCAGACACTCGAGCAATATCAACCCAATACTCCAACTCGTTCCACACTCTCTGTAGCATATCAGGCGTAACAGTTTGGATAGCTGCTGTTATTTCTCGTTTCAAATCTTCAATGGTGGCTGGGAGAGGTGACCAAAACACCATATCCTTAGCATACCCCCATAAGAAAAAATCGCAGGGGGTAAGATCAGGGCTTCTTGGAGGCCAGTGGTGAAGTGCTCTGTCACGGGCTGCCTGGCGGCCGATCCATCGCCTCGGGTAGTTGACGTTCAGGTAGTTACGGACAGATAAGTGCCAATGTGGTGGCGCTCCATCCTGCTGAAATATGAATTGTTGTGATTCTTGTTCGAGCTGAGGGAACAGCCAATTCTCTAACATCTCCAGATACTGTAGTCCAGTTACAGTAGCACCTTCGACAAAGAAGGGACCAAGAACTTTATTGGCTGAAATGGCACAGAAAACGTTCACCTTAGGCGAGTCACGTTCATACTGTGTTGTTTCCCGCGGATTCTCAGTGCCCCATATACAGACATTGTGACGGTTGACTTTCCCGTTAGTGTGGAAAGTTGCTTCATCACTAAACACAATCTTTGAAACGAAAGATTCATCTGTTTCCATTTGAGCAATCGATTCTTTTAATCTTATCAGCTGCAGACAGTGCTTGAACCAATTTCAGACGATAAGGTTTCATAACTAACCTTTTTCGTAGGACTCTCCATACAATTGATTGTGGAATTTGCAGCTCTCTGCTAGCTCTGCGAGTCGATTTTCCTGGGCTGCGAACAAATGCTTGCTGGATGCGTGCTACATTTTCATCACTCGTTCTCGGCCGTCCAGAACTTTTCCCTTTCCACAAACACCCATCCTCTGTAAACTGTTTATACCAACGTTTAATACACCATCTATCAGGAGGTTTAACACCATACTTCGTTCGAAATGCACGCTGAACAAGTGTCATCGATTCACTTCTGCCGTACTCAATAACACAAAAAGCTTTCTGTTGAGCGGTCGCCATCTTAGCATCAACTGACGCTGACGCCTAGTCAACAGCACCTCAAGCAAACAAATGTACAACTAAATGAAACTTTATAGCTCCCTTAATTCGCCGACAGATAGTGCTTAGCTCTGCCTTTTGTCGTTGCAGAGTTTTAAATACCTGAAGTTGTGGTATTCTTTTTGAATCACCCTGTATATCTGAGCTCAGTATATTTAAGTTAGCTTAAGAGGGGGTATACTATATAAGAAACTAACTATGATGAATTGAAATAAATGCATTGACAAGCTATAAGAAAATGGTTTGGCCAAAAAAGTAGTGCACAGAGGAGAAAAACTATTTTTGAAAGAGGATGTGAACAGAATACAGAAAGCATGCTTGGATAAGATTTTTTTTTTTTTTTTTTTTTTTTTTTTTGGCTGGAGCAAATGTTGAAATAAGAGGGACGATATATGGAATGAAGTTTTGGGTTGGACTGCAGTACCAAATGTTACACTGAAAACAAACCCTGTCCTTTCCATTGTGTTATCCCCCTACGTGTTTGTGTACTCTTGTATATTTGTGTTTTTCCTGTCTTTATGTGTTTAGCTAATAAGAGTTATGTTGTAGAATTTTTCTGATAATATGTTATTTTCCTTGTAAAGATGTTTAGACATTATTTATTCCATTCTGTTTTAATGCTCATGTGTGAACTTGATGTTTCGAAAGTTATTCTGATCTTTTATATATGAACTTGTGTCATAATTCCTGTAACACTGATGTATATGTATATTTCTATTCTTTTGTAAAGCCTGTACTACTACAGAGTTATCTGTATTGTTATGTTCTTTAATGATGTATTTTGTACCTTTGTAATTGTATTCTTATGTTATAAAATTGTAATTGACACCAGTCCATCATATTATTAATTTTTAAGTTAGATTTCACTGCACAAGTTTCTGTTGGTCATAGTATATGGACAATATGTGAGAAGTAGGGACTGTTAGTGTTTGCACGTGTGTTAATAATTCTGCAAAGGACTGGATAACAGCATTGCTGGTTCTAAGGACATTTCAAAAAATTTTTGTGAGTGCGCAAGTGGTGGTTTATGGACTTTTTACATTCTCCGCAAGACTCTTCGATGGTGATTGTGCACCTGCACAGTCGCAACAGATGGCTGCTGGCCGTCTCTACAAGGACTACAGTGGGTCTACACCTTTGCTGACTCACCAGTACCATTATTTCTACAAGGACCGCAGTGAGTCTGCACCTCTGGTGGCCCACCAATACCGTAATTCTACCAGGACTACAGTGGGTCTACTCTGTGATACCTACCTACCAATAGTCTTCAAAACTTCGAATGACTCTGTTGTGGGTTTGCGCTGTTGTGGCCCATTACCTGTCTGCATGTCAAGAGTCAGCACTGTCTTTCCGTTGGAAGGACAACACTACTTCTTCAAGACTGCATGGAAATCCACTACTTCCATGTGTATTTTCGTTTACTGCTCAGACTTTGAGTAAAAAAACACTGCAAATTTACTGTGATGAATGATCAGGACTGTCTTTATGGACTGTGAGAAAATTTTAGCTTTTGACCAACATTGTATCAATAAGTGTGTGCATTTGATATCTTTGTTATTGTAATTATGAAAATTTTTATCAAATCACTATTGGCCACTGCCCAAAACAATTTGTAAAATTTTTTGTGGGGAGCATGGGGGCTATGTAAGTAGGCTGTTTATATTTTCTTATTGGCAACGTTACGTAGCGCTCTGTATGAAAATCACTGGCTGTGCTGTGTGCAATCTGTGGCTAGTTTGCATTGTTGTATGCCATTGTACTGTTGGGCAGTTGGATGTTAACAGCGCGTAGCGCTGGGAAGTTGGAGGTGAGCCGCCAGCAGTGGTGGACGTGGGGAGAGAGATGGCGGAGTTTTGAAATTTGTAAGACTGGATGTCATGAACTGCTACATATATTATGACTTTTGAACACTAGTAAGGTAAATACATTGTTTGTTCTCTATTAAAATCTTTCATTTACTAACTATGCGTATCAGTAGTTACTGCCTTCCATAGTTTGAATCTTTTATTTAGCTGGCAGTAGTGGCGCTCGCTGTATTGCAGTAGTTCGAGTAACGAAGATTTTTGTGAGGTAAGTGATTTGTGAAACGTATAGCTTAATGTTAGTCAGGGCCATTCCTCTGTAGGGATTTTTGAAAGTCAGATTGCGTTGCGCTAAAAATATTGTGTCAGTTGAAGCACAGTCATGTATAATTGTTCTAAGTAAGGGGACGTTTCAAGGCTATCGGTTTTCCTGCTGTGGTTTCGGGGGTATTTCAACCGAGTGCGGCTGTTTTGCAACTGAATAGTGGAATGATTGAAGGTTTGTCTATTATTAAGAACCACAAAGGTTGCGATGTACAAACTGTATTGTATTTTCTAAGAACACACAAATTCTGAGGCAGTTGCTACCTTCGCCTTACACGTCTAATTACAGTTATATCTCTTATTGGTTGCTGATTTTAGGTATTTCGTCACACGCAATGATGATGGTCAACATCCACAACAATCCTCACTACAATCCATGGTTGTTGCTGGCCGACGCAGTTGACGCGAAACACGAAATTCGGCACTTGTCACTTTCTGTTTCATATCTCTCGCGAATCGGCATTAGTGAGGGTCAACCCCACGACGATCAGGGGGACTTGCTCACTCGTCATACTCCGGTGAATTTTACCGTTTACAACTCACTCGACCACCATTCTTGCCTGTCTCTCCCACACTACTGCTCGCTCGACACTCACTACTACTACTCCGCACTCGACACTCGTCTCACTGCCTCCTGCAGCGCTTGACAATCGACTCCTGTCTACT
The DNA here is from genome assembly GCF_023864345.2 of Schistocerca serialis cubense. Taxonomy (NCBI): domain Eukaryota; kingdom Metazoa; phylum Arthropoda; class Insecta; order Orthoptera; family Acrididae; genus Schistocerca; species Schistocerca serialis. The sequence continues at coordinate 270,884,954 of NC_064639.1, forward strand.
ATCGACCTGGGCGTCGGATACTACCATCTATGTTCGTGGGATCACGGATCCCTTACAAGTAGCTTAAAGGTGGTTCTATGAACCCTCTGACGGGCACTTAATTGTGAATTGCAGAGTAATCATGTGGATTTAGAAGAAAGTTTGGCCACCACAAACAATGCTTTTACTCACTCGGTTATTTGTTTGCACGGTTTCCCACATACGTTTCCATATAACAGTGTTTCAACGTATTCGTCCCAGTGGCTTTATTTTCTTTGCAGTAACAGGTATTTGTATTTGCTTCACCTCCCTGAACTGTTCCATGCGTATTTGGACCTATCTAGCTGTTACTACCCTCTGGTAGAATCTTGTTTGGTTTTCGAATCCCCTTTTCGTCTGGTAAGTTCATTAGAGCAGGATATTTTCCTATTACCCTTACCTATTACTGTTGGGATGGCTATACCTTGTGTGCCTTGCGAGTTCTCCGTCTGTCTATATAACCTGTAGTAATGTTACCTTCAATCTATGAAAGGGCGTGAGTCACTACAAAGTCCTGCAATATCTGCCAGTCTGCCCTACTGAAAAGAAAATACTTGTGGATTTGTTTCTTGAGCCGCGAGTGTCAATGTTTCTGATTATGGCATTTGATCGCTGTGAGTCACAGCGTCGTGTAACTTTCAATGACGTGATGAACCCGATAGTTTTTATATTTGCAAATAGAATGATACATCGATGACACTCATCTTGACGGCAATAAGGATCGCTGTTATTTATTTATTTATTTATTTATTGTTCCGTGGGACCAAATTAAGGAGAAGTCTCCATGGTCATGGAACGAGTCTATACATGAAATTATAACAAGATAGTAGAAACAGATAAAATGAAATATAAGAAACGTATTTGGGTGACAATTCGTAAATTTAAATAAAGAAAATCAACAATGTAACACTGGAATTTGCTTAATTTTTCAGCTCTTCCAGGAGCTCCTCGACAAAATAGACGGAGTGCGCCATGATGAAACTCTTCAGTTTAGACTTAAAAGTGTTTGGGCTACTGATAAGATGTTTGAGTTCTTGTGGTAGCTTATTGTAAATGGATGCTGGAGAATAGTGCACTCCTTTCTTCACAAGAGTCAAGGAAGTGCATTCCACATGCAGATTTGATTTCTGCCTAGTATTAACTGAGTGAAAGCTGCTAACTCTTGGGAATAAGCTAATATTACTAACAACAAACGACATTAAAGAAAATATGTACTGTGAGGGCAATGTCAGAATTCCCAGACTATTGGATGGGGGTCGACAAGAGGTTCTCGAACTTACACCACATATAGCTCGAACAGCCCGTTTTTGAGCCAAAAATACCCTTTTTGAATCAGAAGAATTACCCCAAAAAATAATACCATTTGACATAAGCGTATGAAAATATGCGAAGTAGGCTACTTTTGTTGTTGAACTGTCACTTATTTCAGATACTGTTCTAATGGTAAATAAAGCAGCATTTAGTTTCTGGACAAGCTCCTGAACATGGGCTTTCCACAACAGCTTACTATCTATCCGAACGCCTAGGAACTCGAACTGTTCCGTCTCGCTTATAATATGCCGATTCTGTCTGATAAAAATATCGGTTCTTGTTGAATCGTGAGTCAGAAACTGTAAAAACTGAGTCTTACTGTGATTTAGCATCAAATTATTTCCACAAGCCACAAACGTATTTCATGAACTACATTATTTGATAATGTTTCTATATTACACACAAGATCCTTCACAACCAAGCTGGTTTCATCAGCAAACAGAAATATTTCTGAATCACCTGTAATACTAGAAGACATATCATTTATATAAATAAGAAACAGCAGTGGCCCCAGCACCGTCCCTTAGGGAACGCCCCACTTAACAGTGCCCCATTGGGACTGAACTATCGCTACCACTCTCAATATTGCGGAGAATTACCTTCTGCTTTCTGTTCTTAAAGTAAGAGGCGTACCAATTGTAAGCTACTCCCCTTACTCCATAATGGTCCAATTTCTGCAGTAATATTTTGTGGTCGGCACAGTCAAAAGCCTTCGTTAAATCAAATAAAACAGCTAGCGTTCGCAACCTTTTATTTAATCAGTCCAAAACCTCACAGAGAAAAGAGAATATAGCATTTTCAGTTGTTAAACCATTTCTAAAACCAAACTGTACATTTGATAGCAAATTATGTGAATTAAAATGCTCCAGTAACCTTGTATACACAACCATCTCGATAACTTTAGCAAACACCGATGCCATAGAAATAGGTCTATAATTGTCAACATCATCCCTGTCTCCCTTTTTATAAAGTGGCTTCACTACCGAGTACTTTAATTGGTCAGGAAACAGACCACTTCTAAAAGAAAAGTTACAGATGTGGCTAAATACTGGGCTAACATACATTGAACAATACTTCAGTATTCTGCTAGATACGCCGTCACATCCATGAGAGTTCTTGGTCTTTAGTGATTTAATCATTAATTCAATCTCCCTCTTGTTAGTATCATGGAGGAGCATTTCAGGTAACAGTCTCAGAACACTTTTTTCTGCAAGCGCTATATGATTCGCTGTTGGGACTAGGTTTCTATTTAGTTCACCTGCTATATTCAGAAAGTGATTATTAAATACTGTACATATATGCGACTTATCAGTAACACGGTCATTGCCACTATGCACTGATTCTATATCCTCGACCTGTCTCTGCAGACCAGCCACTTCCTTTACGACTGACCATATGGTTTTAATTTTATCCTGAGACTTAGCTATTCTATCTGCATACCACATACTTTTTGCCTTCCTAATAATATATCGACATGACTTCAAGAAAGGAAAGAAAAAGAGTATTGCAATGTTAATATAAATTATTTTGTAACGTAATGCATTAATTTTCAGAGTTTCTAAGAAGGAGTTACAAACCAGGACGCACCTTGGTTCAGACTTAAACTCCATTATATCACTCACAAGACATTTCATATGTTCTGTCAGTTTGTTAGCTATGTGTATGCTCTAGTATCTAACTCAGTTCTTTAGTAATGTAAATCAGAACTTACTTTTATGTTAAAACTTTGTACTTTTCTGGTAAAAGGTAATAATGGTAATTGTAACCCTACCGAATAGCTATGTTACTGATGCATTTTTATACTGAGCAGAGGAATTTTGAACCTTTTACTCATAGTTTGATTTTTCTGACCTTATCAAGTGATAAAATGACATTGGTGACTGTCTTCCTGCTAGTTGATGTTCGTTATGGCACTGGAACAACTTTCAACAACATAACACTTTTCTGATAGCATTTAAGAACGCTATTCATATGAAGTCAGCTGTGACTTTCCAGTTGCAGCTACCACCATCGCATGTGTGAAGCTCTGGCCCACTCTCCAACCCTCTGTCCCCATAGACTGACTGGCAGCTGGTAACAATCTAAGCTAGAGGAGACCATCCCTGACTGAGCTACGAAAAGTTTAAAATGCAGTGTTAATTGCACTTCTTCATTTCAACTTCAGCACGACGTGCTCTGTCATCACCGCTAAAAGACGGGTCTCAAATTCCGATAAGTTGACCTCATTCACGAGAAACAGGAGTTAGTACTTGTTAACTATTCAGTAACCATGAAGGGCGCTCAACATATTTTTTTCTCGGCCAGTTTCGGTTGAAAAAAATGCAGAATTTGTTATGGGTTATCGTGGAATATTCTCGCTTAAGACCTGTTGTTTCATGAAGTTGTAACAGATGACGGCGCTATACGTAGCCTTCAAAATGGCCTCTAACGGAGGTGAGTTCGAAGCAGCGAGCTGAGTTCCTTTTGGACAAAAGCAGAGCTTAACTGGTATTCATAGGTAGCTGCAGAATTTCAACGGAGACCTGACAGTGAACAAAAGCAAGACGATCATTTGTGAGAGGCGTTTGTCATCATCGTAACAAGGTCGCAGACATGTCCGATCTCCTGCGTGCCAGCTGGACGCACACAACTGTGACTCCTACGATGGTGGAACGTGAGGGCACTATCATTCGATAAGATCGACGGGTCACAGACAAAACACCTTGCTGCACAACTGCACGTCTCTCTTGAAGGAGCTGTTACACTTGTCCACCAGCCGGGGCACTCAAAGGTGTGTGCGAGCTAGGTACCTCGCCGCCTAACAGAAGACCATACAAAGCAACGAAGGACCATCTGTACGGAATTTCGGTCCAACATCGTCATAGGCAACGAAACTTCTTCTTCTTCTTTTGCATGTGCCTTGTCCCGCAGTTTTCGCAGGGTCAGCATTGTTACAATCGGATTTGGCATGGTTAATTTAAAGGGATGGCCGGATGCCCTTCCTGCGGCCACCCCATACCCCCTCGGGAAGGAATCACTGTACCCCAGCTGTCTGCGTGTTTCCGATGTCTGCGGGTAGGGTAACTGAGGCGGGCTATGAGAACCAGCCCGGTGTTCACCTAGTGGGATGTGGAAAACCGGCTAAAAACCACATCCAGGTTGGCTGGCACACCGGAGAACGTCGTTTATCCGCCAGGCGAATTCGATCTGGGGCCGGTGCGTCTACCCAAGTCCACGAAGCAGCGCATTAGCGCTCTCGGCTAACTCACAGGCAACGAAACAGTAGTTCATTATTTTCAACGGGAAAAAAATGGCAACCCATGGAGTGGTGGCACACCATCCCTCCTCCGAAGCAAAATTTCAAAGCCACGCCCTCAGACCGCAAAGTCATGGCGACGGTCTTCAGACACACTTCTGTTTGATTTCCTCCTTTACGATGCAGTTATCAACTCTGAAATGTCATGATCAATAAAGTCCCAAAAATCGAGATTCGTTCTTCCTATAACAGTTATAATAGGGTTAAGTTTCACTTCAACCTTAACGTCACTATACTACAGACTTAATTAAACTACCCTCTAGAAATTGATGAAACGACTTCAGCTTGTTTGTCACCACAAAAATGCGAACGAAATGCTCCTTCTCCAACACAATGCAAGGCTCACACGCATTCGAGAGGAATTTACAAAACTTCATTGGACTGTTCTTCCTCATCCACGGCACAGCCCTCCCGGATCTTTCGGCCTCCGTCTGTTTGGCCCAATGAAGTGTGCACTCTGTGGGAAGCGGTACGTGGATGGATACGTGGATGGTGGGGAGAAATTACTGACGCAGCAAGTAATCGGCTCCGACGTTGACTAGTAGAGCTGTACAACGTGGGCATACAGGCCCTCCCAGCAAAGTGGCCGAAGGTCATCGCATTGAACGGAGATTATGTTGAAAAATAGGGTTTTGTAGTCAGTAGGGTGGAGAATAATATGATGTATTGGAATCCTCAATTAAACCGACTTTCTTTGAACGAAAACTGTGTAGTGTTAATTACTAAACGCCTCTCGTAATATTTTCTCCAAGAAAGGTTGAACATAATCATTTGCGTTCTGATACACTTTATACAGATAAATTAGAAGTGTTATTTCAGCAAAAATACAGCAAGGTAGTAATTAATGAAGCATTTAGTTGCATCACTGCTCCTGTTCAGCAAATAGACAACAAGGGAGTAATGAACGAAGCATTCAGCTGCGTCACTGTTCCTAATTATCATATTCTCGTCAAGTTTGAAAGTCGCAGGTTACATAGCAATGAATTTCACTCGTAGTTCTAATATAATCTTTGCAGACATTTCACAGTGGTATACCTGTGCGAACAGGTCATGCATGCTCTTTCAGCTATTTGTTTGCGAAACAATGCTATAAGTAAGATTTTCGCCTTATGCGAGTTCCGCTTAGCTCAGTCAACCACACGCAAGAGCACTTGAATGAGTCACGAGGTCGACTAAGTTTGAAAAGCCTTCACGAGTATTGTGGACGCGACGACGATGAATTGTAAGCTGGACGGAGATGATGCTTGCAGTTGGGCACTTTGTGAGATCTGTACAGTTTCTTGCAATGACTATTTATGTGCAACATGTATGATATTTCAATAGCGAGATACTAATAGAACCAGAATTAAGCCACCGTCATTTCGCATGCTGGTTTTAGTTATGAATTGTGAGCTGGATTGGTGTTCAGTCGCGTGTTATTACGAAGACTCAGAAAACGATTACTTTTCATAAGCTACTTTTAATAAGTTGGAAGTTGATTGCAGGACATTGTCATAGTTATTCAATGTTTTATGCTTTCATTTTAGTCCTCCTTTGCTGCCTGTCAGGTTATTTAAAGCATCGTTGTAATACATGTATAGAAAACTTGTATTACTCTAAATCTACATCATACTTCTCAAGCCAGATAATGGTGTATGGCGATAAGTACTTTTTAAGAGATTTTGCTGGAAATTCAACAATCACGTATGTTACAAAGACCATGAAGACCATGTGGTGTACATCTATTTGTTTCTTTCTTTCGAGTTAAATACAAAGAGGTTAGGTTAGTGTTGTTTAACGTCCCTTCGGCAACGAGGTCATTAGAGACGGAGCGCAAGCTCGGTTTAGGGAAGGATGGGGAAGGAAATCGGCCGTGCCCTTTCAAAAGAACCATCGCGGCATTTGCCTGAAACGATTTATGGAAATCACGGAAAACCTAAATCAGGATGGCTGGAGACGGGACTCAACCGTCGTCCTCCCGAAATACAAAGAGTTTATTCAGATTTGTGACTACTCAATTATACACTCCTTAGTCATTTAATTAATTTTCATGCAAAATACTGAGAACATGTTGCTGATGTTATCTTGGCGATATCTGTTTCCAATATTCCCTTCATAAATTCTATGGTTTTCTGAGAAACAGACACTGAAATACCGCAGCCAAATACAATTCCTCCAATGAATTAGTAATAAACATCCCTTTCTTTTCAGGTTTTAAAAGGCGAATTTTGCCGATGGTACTGGAACAGAGCTTTGCTGTGAGAGGTTTTTGTAATACCTAAATTTATGGTTTTTTCTCTTGCGATAATTTTTGCAGAATATGGTTGCAGGGCCTTCAGTTTTTGTAGTGGTATGTGTATATTTTCTTTCTTGGACGACGTAATGATTCAGTGTGAACTGTTTTCTATGATAGATCATTTTCACATTAAAGAATTGTGATCGCAGTCCAGGGAAACCATCCCACAGCGCTTTGTTCAGCTATAAGATAACCACCTGTATTTGCGAGAGTGCTTTGAAACTGGTTACTCAACTTTTGATATTCAATTTTACGAGTAGTGCATATCAACTTCGTGTAAAATAGAATTTCTGTACGTTTTTGCTACTATGTTCACTTGTTTTGGTTAATTTGTAGGCAAACAGTATTTCAAAGTTGATTACTGGGTCACGAACAAATGATTCAACTGGCTCTAAGCACTATGGGACTTAACATATGAGGTCATTAGTCCCCTAGACGTAGAACTACTCAAACCTAACTAACCTAAGGACATCACATACATCCATGCCCGAAGCTGGATTCGAACCTGCGACCGTAGCAGAAGCGCCGTTCCGAACTGATGCGCCTAGAACCGCTCGGCCACAGCGGCCGGCGGCCACGAACATTCATTTAACAGACCATAGCTTCTATCAGTCAGGAGTTAATCAAACTATTCATGGATAGTAAATCAATCATATCACAGTATATGACTTACAAGTTTTATTAGGCATTTCTTGGTTCTCTGCTCGGCGAATCGACGCCAAACGCTTCACTACATACTCAGTCTTTTCTCCCAGTTAAGCTTTCAGACAGAAAGTTTCTTAAGGTGTGGAAACTTTGATTTTAGCAATGGCATTGGGGAATAGCTATTTAAATTAGAAGAGCCATAGATTTTACGCGGGCTGTTATATTCTGTAAAGATCAGAAAGTGCTAAAATGAACCTATGAAGAGCAAGTACAAAATTATCAGCAGTTACAAACGCTCTCCCGAAGTTTCATGGACTTTGTTTGGCTAATTGTTCGAGATGGTGGTGGTATCCTTCCTCTCCGCAATGAAGCAGACGGCCACCATATTTACCCCAAGGCTAACAGCTGATCAATTGCGGGAATCTCAAGAAATACACAATTTTATCTTGATTTTCAGATAATACAGCCTACCCATTGATGTCTGCGACCCTACCACCTTACGATGCAGCCTTCATCCACTGTAGTGGTGGGGTCAGCGTCCCACCTGTTATCTACGCTTCTACGTGCCTCGTACCACACACCCAGGTAACTTTCCATCTGTAATGACGAATTCTGTGACGACAGTTTTACTAGTCTGTCCCGAGAGACGTCCTGGCTGTTGATGTTTCACACAACTCTTAAGATACGAATAGTTTATCTAGTTCATACTATAGTCTTCCGTGACACCCTGGAGCGAAAGAGGCAAAGCACTTGCCGAACCGCATGATAACCCAGGGTTCGGTATGGGGCGACGATGAGGTGGGCGAACTGCTGTGGCCTGTTGTGGGGCCGGCCGCTGTGGCCGAGCGGTTCTAGGCGCTTCAGTTGGGAACCGCGCTGCTGTTACAGGTCGCAGGTTCGAATCCTGCCTCGGGCATGGATGTGTGTGATGTCCTTAGGTTAGTTAGGCTTGGCTTGGTTCAAATGGCTCTGAGCACTATGCGACTTAACTTCTGAGGTCATCAGTCGCCTAGAACTTAGAACTAATTAAACCTATCTAACCGAAGGACATCACACACATCCATGCCCGAGGCAGGATTCGAACCTGCGACCGTAGCGGTCGCTCGGTTCCAGACTGTAGCGCCTAGAACCGCACGGCCACTCCGGCCGGCTGTTAGTTAGGCTTAAGTAGTTCTAAGCCTAGGGGACAGATGACTTCTGATGTTAAGCCCCATAGTGCTTAGAGCCATTTGAAGCAGCTGTGGGGTTGTGAACCACTGTGGTCTACTGCGGGACGAAGACTCTCCGTCGTTTCTAGGTCCCCGGTTTAATACGCAATACACAAGTGATGGCTTTTCGAAAAGTAACAGGGCGACACCATGATATTTAAACATTATCGTCTTACCTGTTTGTAAGTGCAAGTTGTATAAATGTTTGAAACGAAAGTAGTTTCACAGCTTCAATGTGCCTCTCAGGTAGACATTTGTTTGAGTGAAGGTCGAACCAACATTTTGCTTGTGTTGCACAAAAGCCAAAAAAGGTCGGTTTCGGATCGTATATACAGTGTTACTGGTGTAATTAGGTGTATTTCTAACGGTGGCAGAGGACAATCTATTGAAAAACAATACGTCAGTAATTCATTTGCAGACAGATCATTACACCTAATATGAGTAGTATGTTTTCAGGTTGGTTAGTACCTCCAAATACCCATGGTACAAGCAAGCCATTGAAATTTGTTTTCCCCTGGGCAGTAGTTCAGGAACTGACGTGTGGGAGCGTGGAGGCACAAGGATATTCTATACTGACGGGAGTAGCCCACTTTGTGGTGCAGTTACGACCGTGTAGAAAACACCAGGTAGTAATTGAATATGTTTGTGGGAAGACTGGGTGCAGAGAATAAAGAACTTACCCACTGAAGTTGGTACAAATTAAGGTATCAATGATCACAATGCTTGCCCCTACACCCCTAATACACTACGTGTATTTGGCAACATTATAAAAAACATTTGAAAAAACTTAATATCCCTTCATGACATTACTCAGTACGTCCATTGTGAAAATGTTTTCACAATATCTTGTTTCCTTAATATACACATTACTTCCTGGTACATAAGTCTTATAACACATGTCTGTTTTCTGAAAATATTACCTCTCTAACTTGAATTTTCGCAAAAGAAGTGTTATTTCTGACATGATGTGATCCTCTTGGCTAAACTCACGCTTAAAATTGGGTGATGGAAACACCGCATTCACCTAGCCACGTGATGCCATTGAACATGAGGAATTTTCGTGGGAGTTTGCCGAACATACGGCGCATCTCCTCGAAGCCGTCGACACACTGGCTGCAGCTGTATGACAAAGAGAGTGACATGATGACTCAAGCCTCCGTCGGTCTTGTTGCACCAACTCCGCTCGTCGTTACCGGTGATAACGTGATGATGTTACCCTGTTGTAATAGACAGACATTTCGTGCACCTGTTGCAGGTTGACATACAAGCTTCAGGCACACATCGGGAATGTTCTTTCCTCTCACAGTGTGTCTTCTACAGCTGCGTGCCCTAAGTCCAAGATATCGCACGATCGTGAATCAGTCGATAGCACTGACATTAGCTATGATCAAAATCTTTACAAGTTTCGTATACTTCTTGGCAACTGGTAACGTAATTTTAAGAATGCTTTGAAACTTTTTATACATCACAAGACCTAAAATTCTGGAATATGAACCACACACAGTCGCCAGCAAGTTAACAGTGACACAGGACTGAAGTGCAATAAAACGTCCTCTCACTCTGTCTCTCAACATGAAAATTCGGCCTCAGATTGATACCATCCCTTTCTGTCAGTGCGATATGAACTCACGAGAGGACGGCAGAGGCGATGCTTCCTCATCATTTCCTCCTCGCTGTTCCCGGCGACAGCGACTCCGTCAGTCGTTTAGTCCGTATTGTGGCGGGCTCGGATGTGGCTTGCAAAACCGAGCTTTGCTTTGAAAACCGAGGTCGCACGAAGTACAATACAGTTGCCCAGTGGAGTTACACATATAGATGTAATTAAGCTTGGGCTTAGATTTGCGGAGCTTTCTTTTCTCGACCAGGTTCTTTAGGCGGATATGCTCGAATTGTCCCACACTCTTGTGTATAGCTGAGCGCCACTCTGATCGGTGCAATGCAAGCTCCTCCCAACGTTTGCTCGGAATGTCACAGGATGTGAGGTGGCGTTTGATGGTGTCTTCATGACCACCTTGCCGCCGCTTTCAACAAGAGAGCTCTGAGTAGAAAACCGCTTTCGGAAATCTACTGTCGTCCGTGGGTATGATATGGCCACTCCATCTCAGTTGGTGTTTCATTAAGAGAGCTTCAATGCCAGGCAGTTTCACGCGACGCAAAATCTCCGTGTTTGGAACACGGTCGTCCCATTTCATGCGGAGAATTGATCTCAGACAGCGAAGAAGAAAGGTGTCTAGTCTCCTCATGTCAGCTTTATAACGGCACCAGGTTTCGGAGGCGTAGAGTAAAGTTGGTAATGTTATTGCATTGTAGACTACAATTTTAGTTTGCTGACTGACATCTTGTGATTTCCATACTCGGTGTTTCAGTTTGCCGAAAACTGAGGCTGCATTGGCTATAAGACCTGCAATTTCTGTTGCCAGGCTGTTGTAGCTCCTAATTTGGCTACCTAGATATTTAAAGTGTGACATGTTTTCCAAATGTTTGTTGTCCAACTTAATACTGCATTCGCCAGTATTGAAACCCCCAAATGGTTGTTGAAGGACTTGCATCTTGGTGATGCCTACGACTAAACCAAATCATCTGCAGCAGTCATTTAGCAGGTTAATGTATGCTTAAGAGAGATTCAGAATATTAGCCATTATGCATAAGTCGTTTGCGTAAAGAATTTCTGAGTTAGATACTTTATTTACGTGACTTTTTATACTGAGGCGAGAGATGTTGAAGACACTTTTGCCTGTTCTCGAGTCAAGACCCATTTGACCACTGCAGGTTTTGGTCGCGTCTCTCATAACAGCTGCGAAATAACGTGAGAAGAGTGTGGAAGCCAGTACACAGCCTTGTTTTAGACCACATTTCACGGGACACTGGTCTGACAGTTAGTTTTCGTGGCGGATTTTTGCCGTCATGTTGTCATGAGACTGTCTAATCAAGTTAATAATTTTGCCAGGGCAGCCGGTTTTCTTTAGTATTATCCAGAGAGCTTCCCGTGGGACTCGGTCGAATGCTTTTTCCAGGGCTACAAAACACGTGAACAGAGGCTGATGTTGCTCTAAGCTTTTCTCTTGCATTTGTTTGACAACAAGTATGGCATCCACTGTGCCTCTGTTCGGGCGAAAGCCACACTGGGTCTCTAGTAGCACTTTTTCTGCTAGGGGCGTTAGCCGATTGTTGAGATTGTGAGCCAGGACTTTCCCTGCTGCTGAGAGAAGAGAGATTCCGCTGTGAGAACTGCAGTCAGAAATGTCACCTTTACCTTTGTAAATCTTGCAAATGCAGGCATCTTTTCAATCTTATGGAATTATTTCGCACTCCCAAATTTTTGAAATTAGAACAAACAGTGGGTCCGTAATGTTTGGTCCACCATATTTATAAAGTTCTGATGGTAAGTTGTCCAATCCTGCTGATTTGTTAAGATTCAGCTAAGCCAATGCTGAAATGAATTCACTGAACGGAGGGGCATCAGCAAGTTGTTCATCGACTGGCAGTCCTTCAAGTGATTCTGTGTATCGAATATCAGTCATCTGGTTGGGATTAAGAACGTCATCAAAATGTTCTGCCCACCAAGCAAGGATATCACTCTGTTGCGCCAGCCGACAGGTTTTATCTTCGTCATAAACAGGTGCTA